>NC_135814.1:64444190-65644190 GCF_964213995.1 Mustelus asterias
TTCCTTTCCCCCAGCTATAACTCTTGCCCTTTGGTATATACCTATCCTTTTCCATTGCTAAAGTAAACGTAATCGAATTGTGGTCACTGTCACCAAAGTGCTCACCTACCTCCAAATCTAACACCTGGCCTGGTTCATTACCCAGTACCAAATCCAATGTGGCCTCGCCTCTTGTTGGTCTATCTACATACTGCGTCAGGAAGCCTTCCTGCACACACTGGACAAAAACCGACCCCTCTAAAGTACTCGAACTATAGCTTTTGCAGTCAATATTTGTAAAATTAAAGTCCCCCAGTACAACTACCCTGTTACTTTCACTCGTATCCAGAATCATCTTTGCAATCTTTTCCTCTACATCTCTGGAACTTTTCGGAGGTCTATAAAAAACTCCCAACAGGGTGACCTCTCCTTTCCTGTTTCTAACCTCAGCCCAAACTACCTCAGTAGATGAGTCCTCATCAAATGTCCTTTCTGCCACCATAATACTGTCCTTGACTAACAATGCCACACCTCCCCCTCTTTTACCACCTTCCCTGCACTTACTGAAACATCTAAACCCTGGAACCTGCAACAACCATTCCTGTCCCTGCTCTATCCATGTCTCCGAGATGGCCACAACATCAAAATCCCAGGTACCAACCCATGCTGCAAGCTCACCCACCTTATTCCGGATGCTCCTGGCATTGAAGTATACACACTTCAAACCGCCTGCCTGCCTGCCAGTACACTCCTGCGACTCTGAAACCTCATCCATGACCTCACTACTCTCAACCTCCTGTACACCAAAGCTACAATTCAGGTACCCACCCCCCTGCTGAATTAGTTTAAACCCTAATGGAGAAAAGGCAGGCGAATGGGGATGAGAACAGAAAAAGCCATGATTGAATGGCAGAGCAGATTCGATGGGCCGAGTGGCCTAATTCTGCTCCTATGTCCTATGATCTTATGGTCTTATGGTCTTTACAAGTTTTTTACACAAAGGGTGGGTGTGTGCCTGGAACTCGCTGCCGGGGGAGGTGGTGGAAGCAGATACTAATGGTGGCTTTTAAGGGGCTTGTGGACAAATGAATAGGATGGGAATAGAGGGATATGGGCCCCGGAAGGTAGGAGTTTTAATTCACATGGGCAGCATAGCCAGTGCAGGCTTGGAGGGCTGAAGGGCCTGTTCCTGTGCTGTAATTTTCTTTGTTCTTTATCTTTATGCAATTGTCTGATAGGTGTGTCACTGAGTCATAATGCTCGCTTAGAGAGCCAGTGCGGACATGATGGGCTAGGCACACACCCACCCTTTGTGTAAAAAACTTGTAAAGGCCATAAGACCATAAGATCATAAGACGTAGGAGCAGAATTAGGCCACTCGGCCCATCGAATCTGCTCTGCCATTCAATCATGGCTTTTTCTTTTCTCGTCCCCATTCGCCTGCCTTTTCTCCATAACCCCCGATCCCCTTATTAATCAAGAACCTATCTATCTTTGTCTTAAAGACACTCAATGACCTGGCCTCCACAGCCTTCTGCAGCAAAGAGTTCCACAGATTCACCACTTTCTGGCTGAAGAAATTCCTCCTCATCTCTGTATAAAGGATCAATGGCCATTTTCTTCACTGTAACAATTCTGTGTCAAACAGGATTATCCCCTTGTCTTTATCATGTGGATTAACAGCTTGTCGAACGCCCACCGTCATTTACCTTTACTCCTCGAATCTTTGATAGAATCAGAATTGAAGAATTGAAACCAAGAACGATACTTATTTGGCGAGCAACTGCTGTTATCTGGATGCCATCCTTTTACCTATATCACAGAAAACTGGGTGAAAATTAAAAATAAAAACACTAATTGGTGAATTCAGAGGCACAGTTGGTTTATTAGTAAGACTTGCTGGCTATTAAGAGCGTCAAGAAAAAGGTCAGACAATTATCTAATTATGCATGTATAAGCATGAATTTCAAAGTCCAATATATTTGCAAACTTGTTCGATCCCATTATTTATAACCTACGTGATTTTCAACCCTTTATATTCTATATATTCAATAATGTATAACTATGCATCAATATGGAAACAATAATCCTAGTTAGTAAGAGCAGTGCCAGAGTGTTGAAGGATTGAAATGTCATCCATTTTTGGATAACTCGCTCCAACGATTATCATCAGAACAAGAACTCAAAATACAATTCCATGGGTCAGGTCTAATAAATATTTCATTGTCCTCCACACAATTATGATTGGGAATGACATAGTAATGTCCAATTTTTCACATGTAAAGGGACATTTTATATACCATTCATATATTTATCTATTTGTTTTGAATGGGCATTACATCACTGCTCAATACTATGTGAAATAAATTTCATGCCTGGTTTAACAAAACAGAATGGCCGGAATTCTCTAGCTGTTCACGCTGGTGGGATTCTCCAGTCCTGCCGGCGGCGCTCCCCCACTCACGGGCTTCCCGCAGGTGTGGGAGTGACGTCAACGGGAATTCCCATTGACAGCGGCGGAGCCAGAGAATCCCGCTGCGAGAAAACAACGCGCCACCTCCCGCTGGTGGGAAACACGCAGCTGGGAGGCCGGAGAATCTGGCCCAAATCCTGTGATGTGTTGCTCATTAACTGAGGGAGTCCTTTTCTGTTAGAATTCAAAATTAACCAGTATGTCATGTGGAGATCAATGTACTTTCAGTCGGTTAAGTAAATGTTGTTCCTGCATTTAAATTACAGAGTGGCGTCATACATTAAACTTAAATTGTAATAAGTGTTTTTTTCTGCAGAATGACAAGTTTCCCATTGTACTTTTGCATTAGGATTTATTAATCCAATCCACTAATTGGTTAATCCTACAGAATGCTGTTTGTGTGATGGATTGCATTTCAGCTAAATAGAGATAATGGACAATATTAGAAAACATGAATATGAATAATAACTTCCCGCTGTTCAGTTAGGTACTGAAGTACTGCTTTTAATACAAAATGCAAATATCTGTATAGAATTACCATTCATTTCAGGGGGAAAAAAAAGCATATTTGATAGCTCACAGTCAATGGAACACCTTTGAATTGTTTTTACATTTCTAAACCAGGAAAAGACTGCAACATTCCACAAACAGCAGCAAAATAATAACTGGTCAAATAATCTGCTTTTTAGTTGTTGCTGTTTGAGGGATAAATATTGGTCAGACCATCACCAGGTCTCCCCTCTTCAGGCTGATCCATGGGATCTTTTACATCTGCCCGAGAGCCTCGTTTACTGTTGCATTTGAAACTAGCCCTCGCTCAGTCAGCCATGCCTATGTGTTTGGGTCTCTGTCCTGGGATTTGAACTTACAACCTTCCAACTCAAAGGCAAGAGTGCCGTCACTAAAAATAAGAAGACACCTTTACAAAAGAGGCTGAAGTCATAATTAGGAACAGTAATCAGCCAACATATCCTTTAAAAAGTACCTGGATGAGCACTTGGCACATCATAACATTCAAGGCAATGGGCTACATATAAATGCTATATAAAATGATCCCTTACATGTGAAAAATTAAAGATATTACTGTGTCATTCTCAATCATAATTGTATAAAGGACAATGAAACATTTCTTAAACCTGACCCATGGGATCTTATTTTGTGTTCTTGTTCTGATGATGATCGTTGGAGCGAGTTATCCAGAAATGGGTGACATTTCAATCCTTCAACACTCTGGCCAAGTTCTGCTAAATGGGATTAGGTAGGTAGGTTAGGTGGTTCTTGCTTGTCAATGCAGACTTGATGGACCGAAGGGCCTCTTCAGCGCTGTATAATTCTGTGATTCCGTTATTTAGCTCCTCTGGCCTTTTCTGCCATCCAATGAGATCTGGTTGATCTGCAATCTAACTGATCCATTTCCCTTAAAATATTTGGTTAACACAAGCATATCAGTTTTAGATGTAGAACTGGCAATTTACCCAGCAGCAACTGCCATTTGCAGAACAGTCTTTCTGAGTATAGAAATATTTCCGAACTTCACTCCTGGCAGTCCTGCCTCTAGTTTAGCCTCCCCAGTCAGCAGAAATACGTCCGCTCTACCTACCTTATCAGTTCCACTTAATATATTGAAAACTTCAAGCAAACCATTCCAAATTCCAGGGAGTATAACTATAGTTTGTGTAAACTCTCTTTGTAATTAAACCCTTGGTGTCCAGGTATCATTTGTGTACATCATCGCTTCATTTGCTCCAAAGTCAATATATCTTTCCTAGAGTGCAGCAGCCAGAACCAAACTTATTACTCCAGATCTTATACAACCAGGGATTTGTATGTCTGAAGCATGATTCATTTGCATTCCAATCCCCTAGATATAAAGGCCACTATTACAATAGCCTTTTTGATGATATTCTGTACTTGCCCTTAACAGTTTAATGATCTACACACATGGATCCCTAATCTCTTTGACCCTCCACTGTTTCTAGCTTTTCACGATTTAGAAAGTGCTCTGATCTGGGTTCTTGGTGGATGATCTCTCATTTACCACCATTTGCCAGTTTTGACCACCTATTTCATCTATTAATACCTGTTGTTTGGTAGTTGAGAACTTGTGTATTGCTGAAAAAGAGAGACTATCAAAGCTAGGAACTACACTGAAAACCAATGTAAGATTGTCAGTCAGGCTTGCAGTATGGTTCACTTATGCATGCTAGAAGCCACACATATTCACACATGGCCTTGTTCTTCGCAGACAGTGGAAACCTAAGGAACATTGCATCTTTTTCAACTAAACAAAAGCTTGGGGAACAGTTAATCCCTGGTCATTCCCAAGGGCAATGTCTTGATCAATCAGAGTCGACTTGCCCAGTTTGAATTTGAATAAAGCTGGGCAGTTAACTGTTCCATGCTGCATTTTCCATGGTAACCCCTCCACCAATCAAAGTCTATGTGCCAACCAATCAGCATGTCTCTTCTCATATCCCCTTTACTGTTGATAATTTACTGTGAGCTGTGCTGTTGAGTGCAAGTCAATAAGCTTTGATAGCATGTTTTTTTGTCAGCAATATTAATAATACCTCTTCACAATTTCATGCTTCCATCGACACTGCTGATGATGCTACCTAATTAATTGTGTTGACTGCAGGCTAAATTGTCTTACAGTAGGCCACAGGATATTTTGTTCTCTACTTTGAGCTGCCTGCATAATGCTTTACCTTGGGTTATATACAAACTTGAACAGTATGTTTTATACATTATATAGGGATATTTGCATTTATACAAATTATAATAAAAATAGAGAATGTTAGAAATAATCAGCCCGAGAGGCAGCATCAGTAAAGAGAGAGGAAAACCGAATTAACATTTCAGGTTCATGACCTTTTGACAGAGTCAGAAGGGCTGGATTTTCAAAGTGGGGTCAACATCCTGGCACTTGGATGAACTGCAGGTCCCAACCCCATTCCTTAACAGCATCACTACCGTAATGCTGTTTTTAAATTCAAATAGCCTTGGCAGGAGCTGCCTGCCTGGTGCCAGTAGCAAAGGCTGGGGGCGGCCATGATGGGGGCTGTTATTGCTGTGCCCCGGAGAGCCGACAGCTCCTACAAGACTAGCAGCTTAAACCGAAATTGAAGAGGCCACACAGGGAAAGCGAAAGTCATAGAGTCATAGAGGTTTACAGCACGGAAACAGGCCTTTCGACCCAACATGTCCATGCCGCCCTTTTATTTTAACCGCTAAGTTACTCCCAATTGGCGTTTGGTCCATAACCCACCAATCTTACCCATGTAACTGTCTGAATGCTTTTTAAAAGATAAAATTGTATCTACCTCTACTACTACCTCTGGCAGCTTGTTCCAGACACTCACCACCTTCTGTGTGAAAAAATTGCCCCTCTGGACCCTTTTATATCTCTCCCCTCTCACCTTAAACCTATGCCCTCTAGTTTTAGACTACCTTTGGGAAAAGATGCTGACTATCTAACTTATCTATGCCCTCATTATTTTATAGACTTCTATAAGATCATCCCTAAGTCTTCTATGCTCCAGGGAAAAAGGTCCCAGTCTATCCAGCCTCTCCTTATAACTCAAAGCATCAAGTCCCGGTAGCACCCTAGTAAATCTTTTCTGCACTCTTTCTAGTTTAATAATATTCTTTCTATAATAGGGTGACCAGGACTGTACACAGTATTCCAAGTGTGGCCTTATAATGTCTTGTACAACTTCAACAAGACGTCCCAACTCCTGTATTCAAGGTTCTGATCATGAAACCAAGCATGCCGAATGCCTTCTTCACCACTCTGTTCACCCTGTGACTCCACTTTCAAGGAGCTATGAACCTCTACCCCTAGATCTCTTTGTTCTATAACTCTTCCCAACACCCCACCATTAACTGAGTAAGTCCTGCCCTGGTTCGATCTACCAAAATGCATCACCTCGCCAGTGGGTACATCGGCACAAGTAGGTCCATGAGAAAACAGTTTCAACACAAAGACAGATAAACTTTACTTGGCCTCAGGCTGAACCCGATAGTTAGGCTTTCCTGCAAACCAGCTTGTTCAGGTTCGCTGAAATAAAGTTTGAAAGCATCGTTCTTCATTGAATAGACCCTGAAAAAACTCCATCAGCAGTTTAAGGAGCCATTAACTGTGTACGAGCAGATTCCAACACTTCCGTGCCCCTCTCCTCCACCCGACACACTGTCCCCGTCAGCCTTGTGAAAATTGCAAACTGTCCTGGAGGCATTGAGATTTGAGATGGCCTGCAGGACAGTGATTTTCAAGTTTTCACACTGGGCCACGATCAGCTGTGCTTTGAAAGTCCAACCCTGAGTTTTGCTGAAGTACTGGCGAAATGTCATTGACTTGAAACTTTGGTCCTTATTCTGGCTCTGTGTTAGTGGTTGGGTCTGAATGAGTTAAAGTCTCAACCATTGCCCAGAATTTTACTGCCCTGCCTGCCATGGGAATCGGAACGGGCGAGGGGCGGACAATGGAAAAAAGCAATGGACAATGGAACGATCGGTTGACCTCGGGAAGGATTTTATGGTTTTGGGAGTGAGTGAGGCCGTAAAATCCTGTCCATTATCTCTGCTTCTTCCTCTGCAGGTATTGCCGGATCTGCTGTGCATTTCCATCATTTTCCGTTTTGTTTGAGATTTCAAGCATTTGCAGTGTTTTTGCTTTCGTATCAAATCATAAATTCGGGAATGAAGATCATGATTTATGTCATCTTTTGGGGTCTTTTATCCCAATAAATTTAAAAGAAAATCTGGAATTAAAGTCTACTAATTATTGTGAAACTATTCTCATACAAACATATCTAGTTCACAAATGTTGCTTAGGGAAGTAAATCCGCCACCCTTACCTGGGCTGGCCTATATGAGACTCCAGATCTGCAGTAATGTGGTTGACTTTTAAATGCCCTCCAAGATGGCCTTGGAAGTCATTCAGATGGGTGATGAATGCTGGCCTAGCCAGCGTTGCTCACATCCCATAAATGAATAAAATTGAGAATGACTTTTCTTGTGCTAGGCCCGTTAGATTGTAATTTGCTTATATCATAACAGATGATTAACAAATATTCACGACCATTATGATCATACTGGTTGTATTCATATGGTCAATATGCTCTGCTTTCTGGTGTTAGAATGAACAGAAAGAGGCAATCACTACTTGTCGAGGCACATATGTTTCGACGAAGGCTTCAAGTTTTTCAAATTGGTATAGTCCTGTTCAAAATTGGAAGCTGAAATATAGGAGGCAAGTTTGGGCAGCTGCCTGGAAAGAAAGTCATTGCCAAATGCAATAAAGCTTGTTCTTGAAAAGGGAAAAAATGTGTGGTTTATTGTACCATTCCAATTCTTGATAAGAGGAATGAAATTCAGTGGGGGAATGAGGGGTCCAGAAACAGGAGAAGACCTCGAGCCCATGGTTTCTCTTCCTAGCCCTACATGAAGCTAGGGCTGATTCTGTGTAGGTGGGATTCATTGCCAGATCCCAGATGATTCTCAGATCAAACAATTGTCATCACCCAGTCCCTGGTGAGCAAATTCCACCTACAGAACCTTTAACATGGAAGGCCCACTTACTCAGTGGAATGCCCATACCCGACAAGAGTGAAAGGCTACATCAAAGAGTTTGATACAGTCACATAAATATGGCTGCTACCATCACCATCATAACCACTGGCCTCAACATATTGTAAACACACAGCATGAGAAGTCCTTCATAAACTGATTCCCTCATCAGTGGTTGTCAATGAGATGCAAAAGCTGCCATTTTGCACCTACTCAAACCTTGCCAACAATGCTGCGAGTGTCGGCAGGAATTCTGGCTTCACACACAATCCTGATATTATTCTATACGCCAAAATGCATGCAGATAAGGCAAATTGCACAGATTGAGGCCACAACTGTGTAACCAGCTTCTGCAGCATCCATTCACCCCCATGGCCCAGTTTTAGGGGTGGGTGACATATGCAACAAGCATAGCTCCCATAAACCTTGGCTCCCTCATGAATCTCAGCCTCTGCCAGCTTGAATGCAGAGGCATCCAAAACAGAGGGGATAGCGGACGAGCAATACTCCCTGGAACATAGATGGCATCTTGAGTTGTGCTGTCCACATCTTGGTAAATGCGTAACACTGACATGCAGATAACTGATTTGCAACTGGAACTCATACTTTAGATGCACTTGTTGACCTCCATCTGTTTGTAGAGTGTGATCATTGAGCCTTCCTTAAAGTCAAGCATGGATGGAAAATGGATGCTGCAAGGACCATCTCAATCTATGCTCTGCTACCTTACATGAAAGACTGGAGAAGGAAGAAGCCTTCCACTGCCTCACAAATATAGCTACACCCTTACTCCTGATGATGTCAATGCATCTCTTTAATATGATAGTCAATCACAGTGCTTATTCACATCTGTTCTGTGCGAATTGAACCAACATGAGCAGCTTAGACATATAAGCCTCAATGCTATAACAGAGTTATGTGACAGGTCTCATACCTTAGCTGCAGGATGCAGAAGTGAACTTTCACTTAGACCGCTGTGTGGATGGGCCCACCTACTCACCTCGCTGGAACACAACGGATTGTGGAACTTTTCCAGCACTGGATCCAAGATCTTTAGTGCACTCCTGCTGCACTCACTGGAACAGAAATTTCCAGCCAGGTCATCTTTATGGTGGCTGGTGGGTTGCGGTGGCCAGCAGAGTACAGAACTCATTTGGGGCAGCACAGTGGTTAGCACTGCTGTCTCACAGTGTTAGAGACCCGGGTTCAATTCCGGCCTCAGGTCACTGTCTGTGTGGAGTTTGCACCTTCTCCTCGTGTCTGCGTGGGTTTCCTTTGGGTGCTCCAGTTTCCTCCCACACTCCAAAGATGTGCGGGTTAGGTTGGTTGGCCATGCTAAATTGACCCTAATGTCAGGGGATTAGCAGGGTAAATATATGGGGTTACGGAAATAGGCCTGGATGGGATTGTGGCCGGTGGAGACTCGATGGGCCGAATGGCCTCCTTCTACACTGTAGAAATTCTATGATCTCCTCTTTTATACCTCATCCACTAATACTTGCAGGTCCTGATCACTGAACCTGGAGGATCAGAAACCAGAAGTTCTTTTAAATGTAAAACCCCAAAATCTTAATATAATACATATAAATACTGGAAAGATCACAAACCCCCTTAATTGTACTGTAAGGTGTAATTTTCAAAATATGTCAATACTGGGACATTACCATCTCAAAGACAAAACAGTGGCCATCAGACAATCCAATTAAAGAAACTGGGAGACCATCAAAGGCGCTGGCCCCAGGCAACAGTGATTATAAAAACCACACCAACAACAGCTAAGGAGAAATGGACTCCTTGGGGGCCAGAGACATCACACCTGAATGGGGTCCACTGTTTCACTCATGAAAATAATGTCATGATGAATGGTTTTGTCTGCACCAAGGCTGGAAGCAGGCTAAAAGAGATTAAAAGGTGCTAAGCACTGACCCATCCAAACAGGGTTTCTTCACGAAATATGCTTTGATATTTTTGATAAAGTTTTGTAATAAAAAGGCCAGGAAACATAGTGGAGGACATGAACCTGTCTATATCAGCGGTGATTAAGCGGAAATTGTCGAAAGCTTCAAGTATCTAAGTGTTCAGATCACCAACAATCTGTCCATGCCGATGTTGTAGTTAAGAAAGCCCACCAACATCTCTACTTTCTCAGGAGGCCAAGGAAATTTGGCACATCTGCTATGACTCTCACCAATTTTTACAGATGCACCATAGAAAGCATCCTTGCCAGATGTATTGCAGCTTGGTATTGCTCCTGCTCTGACCAAGACCGCAAGAAACGACAAAGGGCCGTGAACGTAGCTTAACCCATCATGCAAACCAACCTTCCATCCGTTGACTCTGTCTACACTTCCCGCTGCCTCAGAAAAGCAACCAGCATAATCAAGGACCCCATGCACTCTTGACACACTCTCTTCTGCCTTCTTCTGTCGGGGAAAAAATGCAAAAGTCTAAGAACATGCACCAACCAACTCAAGAACAGCTTCTTCCCTGCTGCCATCAGACTTTTGAATGGACCTACCATATATTAAGCTGATCTTTCTCTTCAGCCTATCTGTAACTGCAATATTATACTCTGCACCCTCTTCTTTTCCTTCTCCCCTATGTATTCTATGAATGGTATGATTTTATCTGTATAGCACGCAAGAAACAATACTATCTACTGTATCCCAATACATAGAACATAGAACATAGAACATAGAACATTACAGCGCAGAACAGGCCCTTCGGCCCACGATGTTGCACCGACCAGTTAAAAAAAAAAAAAACTGTGACCCTCCAACCTAAACCAATTTCTTTTCGTCCATGAACCTATCTACGGATCTCTTAAACGCCCCCAAACTAGGCGCATTTACTACTGATGCTGGCAGGGCAAATACATGTGACAATAATAAATCACATCAACTCAACTCAAGGCAGTGCAGTCTTGCACTACAGCCACCAAGGAGAGTCAGGAATGGTCACCTTGATTCACGACTGTTAGTAGTTTCAAAATCATTAGATTTAATCTGACTACCATTTTGTAGTTTGAATTGATTTGTTCTAAAGCATAAAATTGATGGAAGTCATTTTAATAAAAACAAAACCAATATTATTGGAAACCAGCCAGATTAGTTAAGTAGGCAGCCTTAATTGTGAGACAATTAAAGAATATGTAATCGTTATATTAGAGAGGCTGGAAATGTAATTTATAGCACAACAGCTTATAACTTCTATAATTATGAATGTATTATTAACACTTGATTATGAATACAGAATCCTAAAGTGCTGTGGGAATAAGAATCTTGTGTACTTCTCAGGTCACAAAACAAAAAGCGATAACATGATGTGTTGTTAACCTTGACTAGAAAGAATATGTCTCAGCTTTAAGTGACAGACAGCTATGTTAACCAATTACTGGTGGACACTCAGCCTACCTCAAGGTAAGAGATATAGGGGGTGATTTTCTGTTCATGTTGCGCTGGGCATTGGGGCTCGCAGGGCCGGAGAATTTAAATATGCTTTGTCTGTTTCAAACCGTTTTCTACCTGCTCCTTGGATTCTCCGAACCTCAGACACAATGAGAACCCAGCACAAATTACTACTGTTCTCCACAAACGGAGAACATGATGACCGGTGTTGGGGGTTGGGGGGGGGGGGGGGGGGGGGGGTGGCGGGTGGCTTCAGAGGCCATTGAAGCCCCAGTTGGTCAAGGACATGGCTGGCAGTGCTCTCCTGGCAATGCTAACTGGCAATGCCCACCTTGCAGTACCACTCTGGCAGTGACAATTTGGCAGTGCCATCTAGCACTACCAACCTGGCATCCTGGCCCTGCCAGCCTAGCATCCTGGCAGTGCCTGCCTGGCTCCCTGGCACTGCCCACTGGGCACCCTGATATCCATGGGTGTGGGGGGTAGAGACTGACACAGGAAGCGATTGGCGGTGGTTCCTGGTGTCTGTGGGAAGGGACTGGGTGGGGGGGTGGGGGGAGAGGGGAAGTGACAGGAGACCTCCCAATGCATTGTGTATGTATATACACAGTACACTGAGAGATCGGGGCACCTGCGCAATGGCACCCTTTGAGTTCAGCAGCCGGCTTCCTGGTGAGATTAGGCTCCACCCTGTCCCCTACTTGTGAGAATTGCATCCTGGCGCCTTTTTTTTGACTAAGATTGTTTTTTTCAAATCGCTAAAAAAACGAGTCTGAAACACCCCCATTTTCTTGTTTGTTCAGCTCTTAGAAGCTTTTTTTGGTAAGATCACCCCTAACATGTGTATTTAGCTAAAAGAAAAATGGGCTAATTCTATTTCATTCTTGACAAGTTTTCGACCAATTGCCTATTTTTCCAACAATTGGCTAAGGTGGGCGTTTAACATTATAAGATACAAGAAAGGGGTCCGGAGAAGCCATTTAGAGGCAGAGGCAAAGAAGAAGAGAGGTGGAGAGACAGAAATGTTCTTGGAGAGTTGCTGAGAGCTGTTTCCAATGTTGTTAGAGTCACCACTTCACAACTTGGTCTGAGAAGGAAGGTGAGAAATCTGTTCAGTTGTCAAAGTTAAGCTTTCTCCTCTTACTGTTAAGTACTGCAAATTGCTGTTAATTGACACTTTGCTTTTTAACTTTCTAATGTGTTACCTTTTTAATGGTTACTAAACTTTCTGAATTCACCATTTAAAATGTTCTTGCCATATGGTTAACTCTCAAAAACCTCACGTGATTTATGATTGGTGGTGTTATGGAGTCTACAGTATAGATGAGGCCTTTGGGGCCATCGAGTCTGCACCCACTATACTACACTAAATCTATACTAATCCTATCCAACACTTGGCCAATCGCTTTGAATGTTATATCATTTCAAGTGTTCATCCATGTACTTTTTAAAGGTTGTGAGGTTTGCCACCTTTACTACCCTCCCAGGCAGTGCATTCCAGACTCCCACCACCCTCTGGGTGAAAAGATTTTCTTCAAATCACCTCTAGATCTCCAGTCCCTCACCTTAAAACTATGCCCCCTCATTTCTGACCTTTCAATTTAGGGGAACAGCTGCTTTCTATCTACCCTGTCCATACCCCTCATAATCTTATGCATCTCAATCAGGTCCCCTCTCAGCGTTCTCTGCTAAAGAAAACAACCCTATCCAGCCTCTCTTCATAGCTCAAAAACTCCATCCCAGGGAACATCCTGGTGAATCTTCTCTGCGCACTCTCCAGTGCAATCATATCCTTCCTATTGTGAAGCGACCAGAACTGCATACAGTGCTCCAGCTGTGACCTCACGAACATCTGTACAGCTTCAACATAACCTCCCTCCTCTTATAATCTATGCCATGACTGATAAAGACAAGTGTCCCGTATGCTTTCTTAACTGCCCTATTAAGCTGTCCTACCACCTTCAGGGATCTGTGGACAGATTCCTCTGTTCCTCTGAGCTTCCTGGTGCCCTGTCATTCATTGAGTACTCCCTTGTCTCGTTACTCGTCCCAAAATGAATCATCTCGCACTTTTCAGGATTAAATTCAATCTGCCACTGATCTGCCCATCTGGCCAACCTGTCTATATCTTCCTGCAACCCAAGACCTTTTTCTTCATTATTAACCACTCTGCCAATCTTCATGTCATCTGCAAACTTACTTGTCATATCCCCCCCATTCTCTCTCTATCACTTATATATATCACAAACATTAAGGGACCTAGCACTGATCCCGGTGGTACGCCACTGCACACCAGCCTACAGTTATTGAACAAGCATTCCTCACACTGAAAGTAGTCATTGTGATGAACCATAAACCATTTAGTTCATTACTGGATAAATAGGGAACTTACCTGAATGCCCCAGAATTCAGAGATTCTGAGTACCGCCCACATGATGCTGTAGGAGTCATATGACTAGGGGTTTAGAAGGAGAAAGCTCATGGCTTCAACTGAGTCAGACCTGTGGTTTTGTACATCTGTAATTAGTTATGTTCTTAAAATATATCAGTTATTTTTTCAAACATAGCTGTGTGTCTGCAATCATTCCTTAGCCAGCCACAAGCGATATAGCATTCTCCTTGTGATTTCCATTTGTTTTTTAACCTTGTTATGTTTCAATGTAGGTGGATGTAATTAAAAAGCAAAGCTGGCATAAATCTAGAGAAATGCATGATCATCATTGACTTGACTTGGCAGTGGGGGGGTTGGGGAGGAGCGGACACTGGGTGGGGGAGTTATAAGAATCAGTTTTGTGGAAATGGTGTTAGCAAATGGGGACAGAACACATTGACCAGAATCTTCCTGGTACCGGTGATAATGAGCAAATCGCCGCTGAGCTCAAAGATCCCCACAGCCCAATGCTGCTGCGCATTTCTTCCAGGATCTTCCACTCCGGCTATCAAAGAAATGTTCAGCACAGCATCCCCCAGGGAACTCTGTCAGAGCGGGGCAGAGTCGGGGGAAGACAGAACATGTCCCCTTTCTACAGCACTAACTGCTGGATGTACGTTTAAAGACCCAGTCTTTGAATATTAGTGAATGGTTGAGTGAATGGGTGAATGGGTGGATGAGTGAATGGGCAGGTGGGTAGGGTAAATGAGGTGGGTAGGTGAGCAAGTGAGTGAGGTGGCTGAGCTCGTTAAGTGGGTAGATGGGGGAGGTGGCTATGTGTAGGTGGGTAGGGTGGGTGGGGCATGTAGGCGAGAGGAGGGAGTGGATGAGATCAGGAGTTTGGTCAGCTGGGTAGGTGGGAATGGGTAGTCCAGCCAGTGGTTGGGCTGGGTGATAGTCAGGTTGGGTTGGGGGTGTAGTCGGAGGTCATGGAAGAAATTGGGTCAAGTGGGGTAGTCAGGTCTAGTTGAGGGTGTTTGGTAAGGAGGTTTGGGATATTCAGGTTGTGTTTGGAAATTAGTTGAGTGATCAGAGGGTAGTCAGGCTGGGATGGTAGTCAGACCTGTTTGGGAAGGTAACCAGATGTTCGGGTGTGGTTGGGTGGTCGGGAAGTAGTTGTGTGGGGTCGGGAGTAGTCAGGTGATCGGCTGGTAGTTGTGTAGGGTAGGAGGTGTAGTTGGCTGGCCAGGGGTAGTCGGGTTGGGGCCATAGTTGGTTGGTCAGGGGTAGTCAGACCAGGTGAAGGGAGAAGGTTAGATGGATAGATACTCGTAAGGTCGGTCAGAGAGATAGTTGGGTGATTGGAGGTAGTCAGGTGGGCGGAAGGGTAAAATCAGGTCTGGTTGGAATGTGGTCAGGAGGTTGGGGTGTGGTCAGGGTATGGTCAGGAGGTTGGAGTGTGGTCAGGGTGTGGTCAGGAGGTTGGGGTGTGGTCAGGGTATGGTCAGGAGGTTGGAGTGTGGTCAGGGTGTGGTCAGGAGGTTGGAGTGTGGTCAGGGTGTGGTCAAGAGGTTGGAGTGTGGTCAGGGTGTGGTCAGGAGGTTGGAGTGTGGTCAGGAGGTTGGGGTGTGGTCAGGGTATGGTCAGGAGGTTGGAGTGTGGTCAGGGCGTGGTCAGGAGGTTGGAGTGTGGTCAGGGTGTGGTCAGGAGGTTGGGGTGTGGTCAGGGTGTGGTCAGGAGGTTGGAGTGTGGTCAGGGTGTGGTCAGGAGGTTGGAGTGTGGTCAGGGTGTGGTCAGGAGGTTGGAGTGTGGTCAGGGTGTGGTCAGGAGGTTGGAGTGTGGTCAGGGTGTGGTCAGGAGGTTGGAGTGTGGTCAGGGTGTGGTCAGGAGGTTGGAGTGTGGTCAGGAGGTTGGAGTGTGGTCAGGAGGTTGGAGTGTGGTCAGGATGTTGGAGTGTGGTCAGGAGGTTGGAATTGGTCAGGAGGTTGGAGTGTGGTCAGGTGGTCGGGCTGTGGTCAGGAGGTTGGTGTGTGGTCAGGGTGTGGTCAGGAGGTTGGAGTGTGGTCAGGAGGTTGGTGTGTGGTCAGGAGGTTGGAGTGTGGTCAGGGTGTGGTCAGGAGGTTGGGGTGTGGTCAGGAGGTTGGGGTGTGGTCAGGGTGTGGTCAGGAGGTTGGAGTGTGGTCAGGAGGTTGGTGTGTGGTCAGGAGGTTGGAGTGTGGTCAGGGTGTGGTCAGGAGGTTGGTGTGTGGTCAGGGTGTGGTCAGGAGGTTGGTGTGTGGTCAGGAGGTTGGAGTGTGGTCAGGGTGTGGTCAGGAGGTTGGAGTGTGGTCAGGGTGTGGTCAGGAGGTTGGGGTGTGGTCAGGAAGTCGGGGTGTGGTCAGGAGGTTGGGGTGTGATCAGGATGTTGGGGTGTGGTCAGGATGTTGGGGTGTGGTCAGGATGTTGGGGTGTGGTCAGGAGGTTGGGGTGTGGTCAGGAGGTTGAGGTGTGGTCAGGAGGTTGGGGTGTGGTCAGGAGGTTGGGGTGTGGTCAGGTAGTCGGGGTGTGGTCAGGTAGTCGGGGTGTGGTCAGGTAGTCGGGGTGTGGTCAGGTAGTCGGGGTGTGGTCAGGTAGTCGGGGTGTGGTCAAGTAGTCGGGGTGTGGTCAGGTGGGTCGGTGTGTGGTCAGGAGGTTGGGGTGTGGTCAGGAGGTTGGGGTGTGGTCAGGTAGTCGGGGTGTGGTCAGGTAGTTGGGGTGTGGTCAGGAGGTTGGAATGTAGTCAGCTGGGTAGTCAAGGGGACAGAAGGGTGATTAGAGGGGTCAGTTGTGGAATTACCCAGTTTAATGTGGCTAACATTTTCTGGGTGACAATCCAGGTAAATATCATGGAACTGTCTGAAGTCTCTGACTTTATCTCAGATTTGGAGACACATACAGAGGGTCCTGGGGTCAAGGGAATTTCCCATTGGAAGTTTAAATTTTCTGGACAATTCCCATGGATGTCCATGAGTCACGTCTTCCACAGGGCCCCGATATATATCTTCAGTCTTACGCCTTGTCAACAACAGTTCAACATTGGAAGATTCAGCCCATTGAAAAATTCTTACAAACAGCTAATCAAGAAATAAAAAGGAAATTTTTAATCATTCATTTTTAAATGATTTTATTGAAATCAAAAAAAAAATTGGGATATACACATGGGAGTACAGTAGAAGCTGAAAAATTATAATTTTTTTATTAATTTAAAAATCTTTTGTTTTTTTAAATGGAGAAATTTGATGTTCTATTAACACATAATTAGCTTTTCAGGACAGGTTGGGACTATACTTATTCATCAGTAATTATAGGAAGATAGGAAATAGCAGTGGAAATAGGCCATTTGGCCCTTCAAGCATGCTCCATCATTGAACAATATCACGACTAATCTGATTGTGGCCTTAACTCCGTTTTCCTGCCTGCTCACTGATAGCCCTCATCTCCCTTGTCAATCAAAAATATGTCCATCTCAGCCTTGAATATATTCAGTGATTCAGCCTCCAGTGGTCACTGGAGAAGGGCGACATGGTGGCACAGTGGTAGCACTGTTGCCACACAGCACTAGGCACCTGGGTTCGATTCCCAGCTTGGGTCACTGTCTGTGTGGAGTTTACACATTCTCCCCATGTTTGTGTGGGTTTCCTCTGGGTGCTCCGGTTTCCTCCCACAGTCCAAAAGATGTGCTGGTTAGGTGCATTGGCCATGCTAAATTCTCCCTCAGTGTACCCGAACAGGCGCCAGAGTGTGGCGACTAGGGGATTTTCACAGTAACTTCATTGCAGTGTGAATGTAAGCCTACTTATGACTAATAAATAAAACTTTAACTTTAAGAGAATTCCAAGCACTAACAACTCTCTGAGAGAAGAAATTCTTCATTGATGTCTTAAATCGGAGATCTCTTATTCGGAAATTATGCCCCTTAGTTCCAGATTTCCTCATGAAGGAAAACATCCTCACAACATCTACCATGTCAAGCTCCCTCAGAATCTTATGTTTTTTAATAAGCTCGCCTATCATTCTTCTACACTCCACTGAGTACAGGCTCAACCTGTTCGATCTTTCCTCATCTTTCCCCCTTATCCTAAGAATAAGCCCAGTGAACTTTCTCTGAACCACTTCCAATACAATTATGTGACTCCTAAGTAAGGTGACAAAAGCTATACATAGTATTCTAGGTACCGTGTCACCAATGCCCAGTCTGGCAAGTCTTCCCTACTTTTCACTACAGCCCCATTTCTAACTGTCTGTTGTGCCTATGTGCTGACTTTCTGTAATTCATGTAAAGACTAACATGCTAGGTCCATCTGTACCGTAGTATTCTGCAGTCTCTCTCCAGTTGAATAATATTCTGCTTTTCTATTCTCCCTGCCAAACTGCACAACTTCACTTTTTTACCACATAATAGTCCAACGGATCTTTGTATGGTTCGTGTCCCGCCCGCTGCGATTCCTGGGTGGGACGGGAAAAATTCCGCCCTCATACTCTGATCTTGTGTAACGGTATTTTGTGTGAAACTTTATCAAATGTCTTTGGAAATTCAAATACATCACAGGGGCAATTCTCTGGGCCCACTAGCCCCCAGTGGGAATCCTGTCGACCCAGAGAATCTGGTGTCAGGCCAAAAATGGGTTTGTAGCTGGAGCGGAATCTGTTGGGATACCCCCATCCTGCTGCACCGGACCGATCAGGTTCACACCCAGAGCAGATGGGAACCTCATTAATAATCTGAAATCTTAATCGGCATATAATTAATGGGCTTTCAGGCCGAATCAAAACCCTCCCCCAATTCTCTCACCTCCCCACCAGCAGGGTCTGCACTGGACGGGCTTTGGTGTTGGTCATGACCATCATGGGCCTGGCCAGTTGTACTCCAAGGGGGAGGTCATGGAGATAAGTGCATGTTTACCTCTGTCAGGCTGCGGACAAAGGGTCCCCCTCGGGTTCTGTGTGGGTTTGGACTCCCCTGCTACCACTGTCAGCGAGAACGGAGAATTTGGTGCTCAACCAAATCTCCATTCACTGCAGCGGGACCGGAGAATCCCAGCTGCAAGCAAGGTCGGAGAATTCTGGCCAGGGAGTCTTCCTGCAGAATGGGCGTCTCGTGTCTGGACTGCCCCTTCCAGCCCAGGGCAACCTGAACATCACTCTTGGCATTGTGATGTCAGGCATCTCTCTGATCAAAGTCTTCATTCTGATCTGTAGACTGTGAAAACTTTGAAGTGGCCTAGCCACTTTAATCTCCCTGCCCCCTGGATACCTGGCAGGCTTTCTAATCACATTAGCACTCCATTCTGCATAACGGATTCCCCTTTATCTCTGTCAGAAGCTGCAGGTGTGGAAAAACCCCTTTCAAGTCCTCTGACAGACAGGAAAAGTCACTTTGACAAGGGGTGGCAGATTCCTTTCTCCACAGCTGTTCACTCAGCCCCATTTTTTTAGCAATACCTTTAGATCTAGTCACTGAGCCCTCTCAGAAAGCTCATAACCTCATAAATGGCTAGAAAACTTTTGAAGCGATTTGAGCTCATTCAATTTCACAGTTTAGTAGCTTTAACAAGTTTTTGATTGACAACTTTTGCTCAGGTGTTTTATTTATCTTTCCCTTCACATATGACTGTATCTGAAGTACCCTCTATTGAGAAAAGAGGAGCTGAAAGCACTTAGCAGCTTTGAACTTGCTTGCAACTGTTCTGACTGACAGAAAAGCTGTCAATCAAAAGCAGCTTTAAAGCAGCAGAACGCTTCTGACGCACTCACGGTTTCCATTGTGCAAGAAAGGAGGGCATCTCTGTGATCACGAGGACTTTTAAAAACAGCACCCTGATCTCTGAACAGCCGATCTTGCTGGTGTATTTCCCGGAGTGCATAAATTAGCATCACCAAAAGTGCTGCTAGCACCAGTGGGAAACATTCCCGTTTTCCCACTGGTGGGGGAACTTAGAGTCCCATCTGGAAAACTGCAGTTTATATCAACTAATGCACCCTCAAAGAACTCTAATAAGTTTGTCAACAATAATTTCCCTTTCACAAAACCATGTTGACTCTGCCTGATTGTGCTATAATATTCTACTATAACCTCTTTAATAATAGATTCTAGCATTTTTTCAAGGACAGATGTTAGGCAAATTGGTTTATAGTTTTCTGCTTTCAGACTCCTTCCTTTCTTGAACAAAAGTGATGTATTTGCAGTTTTCCAAAATTCTGGGACCTTTCCAAAATCTGGGGAATTTTGTAGGATTACAACCAATGCGTTATGACTCTATATGCTGTTAAAAACTAAATTACATCTCATTTAATGAGATGACACTTTTTCAACAGTTTTGCAGAGGGAATAATATCATAAAAAGTGACAGTTAGTGTCTATTTGGTGATTTCTAGATGATTTCCATTTACGAGAATTTTAACAGCACATCCTGCGCAAGAGGATGGAATCACTGACAGTGACTTCTGAATTTCTGCATTCAACTGCACGCTCTGCGAACACTAGAACGCGCTGTCAGCATCAAGGAGTTCTGACGGCAAATGTTGATAATTTCGCCATCATTTACAGGCACAACATCTGGGCCTATCTATTGCTTTGAATGCCACTATTTTCAGATTGCTACAATAAGGTAATGTATGTGGATCTGTTAACAATTTGGGGTAACAAATATATAACAAATTCCATTTTCCTGATGCTTGTAAGGTTACTGATGAAGTCACTTTTTATGCTACTCCAGACCTGATGCTGGAGCAACTACAGGCATCAGCAAGTCAACAGTGCCCACAATCATTTCTCAAGTCATTTATGTTTTCCACAGCAGGAAGACTCATTTAAAAAGCTTCCCAACAAGCTCTGAGCAGCAAAAGGACCGTGGAGGCATCATTCACTACTGCTGATTTCAAGATCCATTGACTATACCAACAATAACCATTCCTGCCACGAATGTACAAATCTGTTCCCATTCTACAAGCTTACATGGTGGTATCTGACATCAGAAACATAATTTCAGGAATGTGTGTGTTAATGACTCTGCCGGTATCCATGACTGACTTCTTTTCTTGCCATTTCTAGCTGAGGAAGGAACTGGTGGTTGACTGGTGATGGCTGCTACATAAAATATTAACCTATAGGTCTCTCAGTGACTGTTCTTTTTATTTGTGATAATTTATGTAATGTTACTTTTATTTCTTTTGAAAATAGCAAGGATATGGCCTAAAGTAATAACTGACAAGTGCAGTACCAAATCACTAACGACATGCTCAAGCAAAAAGTAATGGGGTTCGCACAAAGGTCTTATTGAATTGATTAGCTTGCTTCATCCTTTTGGCAAACACTTCCACAATTTACCTACTTTTTTCACTGCTTTTTAATGTCTTTCTTATGGCCTGTGTCAGAGCTGACAGAATGTGCAGCTTCTTATTCCTTTTTTCATCTGAGGGTCAGTGTATTCCTGTTCAAACTGGGACTGTCATGTTTGTCTCTAGTGTGGCGGCACTTGTTGGCAAGGCAAAATCTTGCTCAACATACTGTTACACTGACATCAATTGTGTATGCACACTCTCTGACATGCTCTGTCCTCAAGTACTAGATTGCCCCTTCATCCTCGGTTGTAAGTTGTACAGAGATGTTGGACTCTTTACCTTTGGATTGGGGGCTTTTTTTTCTGCTGTTCTTCGGAGTATTTTAGCTTCATTCCAATTCTTTTCCTTCTTTATTTTCCACGGAAGGTCATTTGTGCACCATGAAGTTACTGCATAAAGCTTTGAAGATTTACTGGTTTTGGGTGCATCGTAACTTGACCAACTGAATGATCAAAGATATTTCTTACTAAACAGAGCTGGCTTCTATTGGTGCAGAGCTTTAATAACCTGCAAATGCTTCTGTTGGACATGATCTTGTCGATGGGTCACGTTTTTGTGGACCCAAGCTTGAACCTGATTATTTTGTCATTGCAATCTAGGAGGGAAAAGCAGTAAAAACTAGGAAATAAGAATACTGGTCCAAACCGTGTTTTTTCTTTTAGGAAATGGCTAACCTGAAGTAATTCTGTTGTCAGTTGCAGGATATTCTGGGCGGGCTTTTCTGGCCACGCTCGCCCCGAAACCAAAAATCCCACCGAGGTCAACGGACTTTCCCATGGTCCGCCCCTTGCCCACTCTGATTCCCGTAAAATTCACCCCTCTGTTCTTGGTAGTAAGCTACAAATACCTCTCAACACAATGTAAACTAAAGAACAAAACACAAAAATACTCTCGACATGGATAAAAATTGTATCCATGCAGAAATTTTGTTAATACCTCACGTCAGTCAACACACTGACAAAAGAACAATCGCTATGGATTTGGTCTATTTAAACCATGCATAAGTAAGTCGTTCAAATGTGAAGAGGAACAAGATAAAAATGCACAATTCAGGAGTAAACAGGAAAGGCAAAGTAAACATTTTTCTAAAGTTCACCATCACCAAAATTGAAATTGGGACAATTTTTCTTGTGACCCTGAGATAAGGCCTGGGTGCAGGGATGGTGAGGGGGCCAGGGGAGTGCAGTGGTGGTGGTGGTGGTGATCATTATATGGCGGGGGTACGAGGGAGAAAAATATGGCAGAATGATATCCATTATGGCCGGCAGTAGCCTTTCGGCATGATATGGTGCCAGGAGCAAATGGAGTATTCCTCCTGGTTCCGACATGAATATAACTTTCCATTTTATCTCACGTTTTAAATGACAGCTGCAGTCTAAACACATAAGAAGTAAGAACAGGAGTAGACCAGATGGCCAGTTGAATCTGTTCTGTCATTCATGGCTGATCATCCATCTCAACTTTCCTGCCTGCTCCACTTTTCTCTTCATTCCCTGAGACCAAATATTGTCTGTCTCAGCCTTTAGTATATTCAATGGCATAACATTCACAACCTACCGGGGTGGGGAATTCCTGAGATCCAAAACATCCTGAGTGAAAATATTTCTCCTCGCCTCAGTCCTAAATAATTGAGCCCTTATACTGAGGCTGTGTCCCAGTGTTCTGGTCACACAGGGGAAAACAGCCTCTCAGCGTCCCACCTGTCAAGCTCCTTCAAAATCCAGAGAGTATTGCCTGCATCCCCATGCTGGATGTCATCTCCACTCCTGATTTTCCTGAGAGCTCCTAATGCAGACATTAGGGTTGTCGTTAGCAATACAAGTGACCAAATTCCAGATTTCTTTTCCATGTGGTCACCCCTGACAGCTGAAAAAAAATAGCCCAAGAAAATTCAGATCAGGTGTTCCCCTTGAGGTGCAGGACGTGGCTAACAAAGATGGGGCTTGTTGCAACAGTTTTGTGCCCATAAAATGTTTGATTATACCATCGCAAAATCCAAAAGTGCTGCAATAGGACCTTCATGTGGTCTGAACTGGATATTGTGTCATGCCCTCACATGAGTTTCTTTATTCTTATTGAACCTGGCTTGAGAAACATCTGGTGACATGAGGCGCAATACGAATTGTTAAGCTGTTTTATTTTACAGACAGCAAATGAACAAACACAGGCACAGTCACAGCAGATTCTCTTTACTTAACTCAACATCACTACTCGCCAAGACAAATGTTAAAATATATATATATATGGTGCACCCTGTTCTTCTGTGGGGTGACTTATTCCTTTTGTCTTTCTCTCAGGATACATTCTAATCACAAGGTTTGATCTCCTTTGTTTTTAGCTTCTAGCTCTCTCTCATTGTGCTTCTGCTCAAAATCCAGCCCCACACTTTTCCATAATTTCTTTCAATTCCAGCCCCAGGGGGTGAGGTCTCTGACACTTCCCAGAGCAGAATATTTGCCAGCATCTCTGTGAGCCAAACTGACAGCCCATTCCCCCAGCCGTGTAACGTCCACAGAGATGTGTGGTGCCCACACAAATAGATTTGTCCTCACCACGATATGCACATGCATTAGATGCCACAGGGTGGCACGATGGCAGAGTGGTTAGCACTGCTGCCTCACACAGCCAGGAGCCCGGGTTCGATTCCAAGCTTGGGTAACTGCCTGTGTAGAGTTTTAACGTTCTCCCCGTGTCTGTGTGGGTTTCCTCTGGGTGCTCTGGTTTCCTTCCACAGTCCGAAAGATGTGCTGGTTAGATGCATTGGCCATGCTAAATTCTCCCTCAGTGTACCCGAACAGGCACCAGAGTGGGGCGACTAGAGGATTTACACAGTAACTTCATTGCAGTGTTAATGTAAGCCTACTTATGACTTATAAATAAATAAAGATTAAGTTTAGCTTTAAGATGGCAAATTGTTTAATGTCATTTGCCATCCTGCCTACTGGACACAGGGTGACACAGCAGAACATGTTGTCCGACAGCCTGATTCTTAACTCTGGGGGTTTTAGGATGGGTGGGTGAAAGAACTGGAGGGCACAGATCCAAAATAATTAGCAAAAGCAGTAATAGTGATGTGAGGAAAACATTTTCACTCAGAGGGTGGTTGGAATCTGAAACAAACTTCCTGGGAGGGTGGTGGAGGCAGGTTCGATCGAGGTGTTCAAAAGGGAATTGGATTGGTATCTGAAAAGAAAGAATGTGTAAGATTATGGGGATAAGGTAGGGGGTGAGACTAGGTAGCATGCTCTTTCAGAGAGCTGCTGCAGGCTCGATGGGCTGAACGGCCTCCTTCTGCACTTGTAAAGATTCTGTGATTCGGTGCACTCAGGCTGGAGCAACTGCTGGAATTGTTTGTGAAAGAAAGTCTGAGCAGGAAAAGGGATCAATGATGATGAAATGGGGAATAGCGCACGCTCCAATGTTGATTGCCTCTGGACACCTTGGTGGAGGAGGGGGAAAGGAGTAGAGATGTGATCTATCCACAGGGGCCCAGGAAGCCCACAGTGCAAAGGCTGTGAAAGCAGATATACTCAGCGGGCAATACCTGGAGCCTTGTTCCAAGATTCTAGATGTAGAGATGTAACAAATTTAATGAGCACACATCAATGGTCTAGGCCAGGGGGCCACATCCAGTTCGGAGTTTGGAGACCGCTGGTCTAGGCTAATGAATGAATCTTCAAATGCCATTTGCCTCCAGATGCACCATGTGCTTCACATCCTGCTCAAAGAACTCCTCAATCACCTAACAACAATCATCTACAGGGCGACTCGGTGGCACAGTGGTTAGCACTGCTGCCTCACCCTGGGTCCAATTCCCAGCTTGGGTCACTGTCTGTGTGAGGTTTGCACATTCTCCATGTCTGCGTGGGTTTCCTCCGGATGCTCCGGTTCCCTCCCACAGTCCAAAGATGTGCAGGTTAGGTGGTTTGGCCATGGTAAATTGCCCCTTAGTGTCCCAGGATTTGTCGGATAGAGGGGAATGGAATAGTCTGGGTAAGATGCTCTGTTGAAGACTCGATGCAGACTCGATGGACCGAATGGCCTCTTTCTGCACTGTAAGGATTCTATGATTCTATGAATCTCTATCAATCATGATTCAGATCTTACATTCATAGCTTTACCTCACCCTCACAACTTAGCATTGCTGGAAGCCTCATGCACACGTCTCTCACAGCTGTGACACACTTCCAGCTATTCAACCATGACAGGCACATCAGCCAAACAGATTGTTCCACACACTGACACACATTCAGCCCTCTTGCAGGGCAAGATGGTGTTTAATTGGAGGCAGGAGGAGCTGGGGGCGGGGAACAGGAATGGCTGCTTGTCCAGATCGAGGAAACATTGGTCTCCACAATTGGAGTGGACATGGCTAGGGCTATGGCCAGCAGCCAGGGGCTGAAACCCATTGAAGATGGCAGCATCCTCACATCTAATACCCCATCTAACATCCCATTTTCTCGTCCTTGCTCATTCTCTTCTGATTTACAAGCTGCAGATGGTGTAATTGGGTACCGCTTGCTTCCCTGCCATACGCTCCCCCCCACCCTCACCACTCCTCATCCCAATCCTACCTGTGTGCTATCTTCCCTCAATACCAAGAACCACAATCCAGCCAGTGGTAGAAGAGCAAGAAGGGGAAGAATAGGAAGACAGTGAAGAAGCTCTTAACACTTGCAGCCGACACTTGATACCGACGCTGAGTGTACTTTAACAAGTCGCTTAATGGAGGAATCTACGCATGTTGAGGCAGCAGGTATGAATGCCTGGCAGGCGAGGCAGAGATTAAGGCGAGTGGAGTTGCCAGGCTGCCAGTGGGTGAGGTTGCACATTAGTTTGGCTGCAGGAAACTCAAGTGAACATGTTGATCGCCAGTAAAATGCTGAGCTGTACAGACTCAGAGGGGGGTGATCTTGAGTCCCCATTCACTATCCGCGCGAATGCTGGCGGGGACTCAAGATTCTCGCCAGCGGATCTTTGAAGAGCACCCTGATCACAACCTGAGTAAACCTCTCCCTGCCCCCCGCCCGACATGGAGGTCTCAGGATCTCCCCTCCCCACCCCCGATCAGACTCGACACTTTCCCCCCCCCCCTTGATCATGAGTTTCTTCCCACTTTTGGATCTTCCTTGCCCTTTGCTGGTGGCATCTCAGGGTCACGCGCATAATGGAGATGTTGGGTAAGATTTTTTGCTCCCCCTTCCAGTGACATGTTTCGCATAGGTGGAGCCACCTAGTGGCAGGATCTTTCTGCCTCACTGCTGTTTTTGATTTGATTTTGATTTATTATTGTCATATGTATTAACATACAGTGAAAAGTATTGTTTCTTACGCACTGTGCAGACAAGCATACTGTTCATAGAGAAAGAAATGAGAGAGTGCAGAATGTAGTGTTACCGTCATAGCTAGGGTGTAGAGAAAGATCAACTTAATGCAAGGTAAGTCCATTCAAGTCTGACAGCAGCAGGGAAAAGCTGTTCTTAAGTCGGTTGGTACATGACCTCAGACTTTTGTATCTTTTTCCTGACGGAAGAAGGTGGAAGAGAGAATGTCCAGGGTGCGTGGGGTCCTTAATTATGCTGGCTGCTTTGCCGAGGCAGTGGAAAGTGTAGACAGAGTCAATGGATGGGAGGCTGGTTTGAGTGATGGGTTGGGCTACATTCACGACCTTTTGTAGTTCCTTGCGGTCTTGGGCAGAGCAGGAGCCATACCAAGCTGTGATTTGACCAGAAAGAATGCTTTCTATAGTGCATTTGTAAAAGTTGGTGAGAGTCGTAGCTGACACGCCAAATTTCCTTAGTCTTCTGAGAAAGTAGAGGCGTTGGTGGGCTTTCTTAACTATAGTGTCTGCATGGGGAGGACAAGGACAGGTTGTTGCTGATCTGGACACCTAAAATCTTGAAGCTTTCTACTTCGTCCCTGTTGATGTAGACAGGGACATGTTCTGCTTTACGCTTCCTGAAGTCGATGACAATCTCCTTCGTTTTGTTGACCTTGAGGGAGAGATTATTGTTGCCGCACCAGTTCACCAGATTCTCTCTCTCATTCCTGTACTCTGTCTCATCATTGTTTGAGATCCGACCAACTACAGTGGTGTTGTCAGCAAACTTGAAAATTGAATTAGAGGAGAATTTGGCCGCACAGTCATAGGTGTATAAGGAGGATAGTAGGGGGCTGAGAACACAGCCTTGTGGGGCACCAATGTTGAGGATTATCGTGGAGGAGGTGTTGTTGCCTATCCTTACTTATTGTGGTCTGTGAGTTACGAAGTTCAGGATGCAATCACAGAGGGACGTGCCCAGGCCCAGGCCATGGAGTTTGGAGATGAGTTTTGTGGGAATAATAGTGTTGAAGGCTGAGCTGTAGTCAATAAATAGGAGTCTGACATAGGTGTCTTTGTTATCTAGGTGTTCCAGGGTTGAGTGCAGGGCCAGGGAGATAGTGTCTGCTATGGACCTGTTGTGGCGGTAGGCAAACTGTAGTGGATCCAGGCAGTCCGGGAGGCTGGAATTGAATTGTGCCAGTGGTGTCAATGGATTTTCCATTGTTTGTATGCTTCGCCGTCAGGGAACCCCTGATGGGAGGCCGCTAGCAGGAAAGGCCAGAAAATGTTAGCCTTTACTTCTTTAAGAGGAAACTGCATGAAATTTGATTGACTTGTTTTGATTTTGTTTTCTGCAGTAAGTGTATGTTGCCAGTGGATAGATTTGATTTTCCTTCTTGTGAAAATGACTACGTCTTACACAGCACAATTATTTGAATCCAAAAACTACTGAGTAGTTTTATTTGACAAAATGCAAACCAAGTTGAAGAATACCAGGTAAAGGAGAGCTGAACGTTTTAGTAATCCCATCGCAAGATGTGAACACAAAATCTAGGCCGACACTTCAATCCAGTCCCGAGGGAGTGCTGCACCATCAGAGGTGTTATCTTTCAGATAACAAGTGGATTCTCCAGCCATTCATGCCTGCGGGATTCTCTGGTCCCGCTGCAGTCAATGGAGATTTGGCTGAGCACCAAAATCCCCATCCTTGCTGGCAGCGGGGCGTGAACAGCCAGAGAATTGCGACCAAGAAGTTTAAATTGGGCCCCATCAGCACTCTTGGCTGAATGTAAAAGGTTCCACAGTACTTTTTAAAGTTTAAAGTTTGTTTACTAGTGTCACAAGTAGGTTTACATGAACACTGCAATGAAGTTACTGTGAAAATCCTCCAGTCGCCACACTCTGGCGCCTGTTCAGGTACACCCAGGGAGAATTTAGCACGGCCAATGCACCTAACCAGCACATCTTTCGAACTGTGGGAGGAAACCGGAGCACCCGGAGGGAACCCACGCGGACATGGGGAGAATGTGCAGACTCCACACAGATAGTGACCCAAGCCCTATTTCCAAGTGGAGCAGGGAAATGCCCATACCCTGGACAGTTTCTTGACCAACTGTCCATCAAATCAGAAACAGTTGACCTGGTCATTTTCACATTGCTGTTTGTCACATTTCCACAATACAACAGTGATCATGCATTACAGTGGCTGTAAAATCCTTCGCGATATCCTATGGTTATGACTGGTGCAATAGAAATGCAAGTCGTTCAAGTCATTTATTATTTAAGTTTAAGTGAAGCAGTATTGACGACGTTTGGTTGATGAGTTGTCTCAGTCAGCTATCTTTATGTGTGATATATTATTAGCCCTGCTTCCTTGTCACAGGCAGCAACTGTCCATTGCCCAGATCTGAATGTTAGTGTTTCTTGACCATTACTTAAAAGCAGGTCAGTAGAGGAGAGACGAGGTATGGAATTGCTAAGATTAGTAGAGCCACCCAATTCTGTCAGGTTTACTCAGCAGAGGTTTAGAAATAAAGCGAGAGGGATAACTAGATCTTGCGCTTTAGGTATGACAGCATTGCTTCAGCAATGATTCATGTAGGCTCACTTAGCTCACACATTGCAGGAAAGCAGGGGACAGGGAGAGGGTAGAGGTTCCTTATCAGCTGGCACAGGACCTTCCAACCTCTGCTCACCTGGATCTCAGGACTGATATTACAGGGCTATCAACAAAGGGGACAATTCTGGAGCAGCAGAGGAAAATGTCTGTGATTCTGTCAACATTTTCAGAAGTGCTGCATACCCTTTGAGGAGTTAATTCCTGATATAACTATCATAATGTCGCAAACATTTGTAAAGATGTCTCATCTACAACAAGATTGGAGTATCAGACACAAAAGGCACCGAGCACATGTTTTACCAATGGCTTGCACACTCAGGGCCTGGTTTTACCATTTTGAGTCCAAGTGCCGAATCTGGGCGTCAAATAGATCCGAGCCTGGAATCCTCTTTCCAGCGCGCACATATGCGTTTTGCCGGCTCCGGTCCGATTCGCGCTGTGGGCGGGACTTAGCGCTGCCGGAACGATCGGAGCTCTGAACTGCGCATGCGCAGTTCGAAAAAAAATCCGAAGCAGCGCGCCCAGGCGGGGAGAAAAAAGCAGAGAGAGCGGCTCTCTGACCCAGATCATCTGGTGGAGTGGGGGGGGGGGGGGGGGGGGGGGGTGGGAGGAGGAGAGGGGGCGGGACCCAGATCACCCTCTGGGGGGTGGGGGGAGGGGAGGAGGAGGAGAGGGGGCGGGACCCAGATCACCCACCTGGGGGCGGGGGGTGTGGGAGGAGGAGAGGGGGTGTGACGGGTCCAGCTGGCTCACCAAGTCAGTTACAATACTGCGTTCAGCATCTACTGAACCATCTTGGATACAAAGGATAATGGCATTAGGGTTCTGCATGTAAGCCTTGCTTATGCTAAAAATTATATCCTTGGTGTTGGCAGCCATTCCTGATGTTACAGTACTGATAACACCAGGAAGATCAACCAGTACCATTCACTATCCTCTGTATCCAAGATGGTTCAGTAGATGCTGAACGCAGTATTGTAACTGACTTGGTGAGCCAGATGGACCCACAAGGCAGAAGGACCATCTTTGTGTTGACCAAAGTGGATCTAGCTGAGGAACATACAGCTTATCTTGCTAACGGAAGGATGGTGGAGGGAGTCCAGTGATCGAGGTAGGTTGGGGGTGTGCTTTGCTGAGGGGGGCCTGCCTCCCAGGTGGGTTTGATCCGGGGAGGGGGGGTCTGCCGGGCTGGTTAGCGGGGGGGGGGGGGTCTGCGAAGGATGGTCGAGGAGGATGGTGACTTCACAAGGGCAGAGAGGGCTTCGGAGGTTCCCCTGCAGAATAGAAATCTGCTTCGGACTTTTATTCTGCAGGTCGCTAAAAGCGCGGATTTGGAACGGGCCAGAAGACGGTAAAGTGGGATTTGGCGGTAGGGTTGGGCGCGCGGTTCATTAAGTCGGTTTAAATGCATGCTAATGCATTTAAATTGTCGGGCTGCCCGATTTGGGTGTGCGCCGGACCCACGCCCGAATCGGGTGTCAGTAAAGCCGCGATCTGCTTGGAATCGGGTGCAGATCGCGGTATAGGCCCGACACCCAACTTTACCGCGATTCCGCACCCGAAAACAGGTGCGAAGTTTTGGTAAAATCGGGCCCTCAGTCTGTCACTTTAAAAAGAATGGGTGAAAGCCTCACCTTGGATTTTCAGTGTCTCACTGAAATGCAGTGAAGTGCTCTCCAGGTTTTGACTAACAGGGTAGTGAGTAGAGCCCGTGAGAGGGATGTTCAGGCAAGGAAACATGGAAGTGGGAAATCTGCCCAAGGCAGTCCCACTCCTTCCCCCTCAGTACCTCCCTCGAGCCAGAGCGACATATGCAGGTTCTTGTTCCAATAACCAAGTCTGCCCCTGCACAAGTGAGGCCTCATGGGTTCCAACACCCAGCAGATGTTAGCTCAAAGTACCTGAGCAGTCAAAGCAGGGAAATGAAAAGCCTGCCTCTATCCTTGCCAAAGCACAACGTAGAGGTAATTGGAAAAGGGAAATAGAATCATAGAATCATACAGAGCAGAAGAGGCTCTTCGGCCCATTGGGTCTGTACTAACACATGAGAAACATCTGATCTCCCAGCTAATTCCATTTACCAGCACTTGGCCCATAGCCTTGAATGTTATGATGTGCCACGTGCTCATCCAAGTACTTTTTAAAGGATGTGAGGCTACCTGCCTATACCATCCTCCCAGCCAGAGCATTCCAGACCATCAACACCTTCTTCGTCAAAACATTTTTCCTCTTCCTAAACCTCCTGCCCCTTACCTTGAACCTATGTACCCTCATGACTGACCCTGCAACAAAGGGGGACAATTGTTCCCTTATCTACTCTGTCCATGTCCCCCTGGCTATATGAAGGATAAGAAAGAAGAATTTGTAGTTTCACAAGGGAAATGGATATCTTAAAGTCAGCGAATCTCTCAATTTAATTGTCAATATTTATGTACTAAAGAAATGATTTCAAGTCTCCATTGTCCAGTCATCCTGATTCTTGTTTCTTACTTGCCCAGTTGACTCAGCCTTGAGTCAAATAGTGTGACAAGCGTAGAACACAAGCAGTGGGTATCAATGAGATGAAAAAAATATTGATTGTGTTGTCTGAGAGCCTTGTTTAAGTTTTATTTATTAGTACAAGCAGGCTTACATTAACACTGCAATGAAGTTACTGTAGTCGTCACACTCCGGTGCCTGTTCGGTTGCACTGAGGGAGAATTTAGCACGCCCAATACACCTAACCAGGATGTCTTTCAGACTATGGGAGGAAACCGGAGCGATGAGGGTCGGGGATCAATGGATTCAGCATTGATGTTCCATATGATTGCAATGCCTTGGATTAACTGAAATCATGCCTGTATAAATCCATCGTGGGCATCTGTGGCAGTTGGGTATGATGCTGCAGGGAGCCTGACCACATCAGACTGATCCTTTCCTACCACCTCTTGTTCCTCCGCTTCCTCTTCTTCCTCTTCCAATTATACAGCATGATCCTCACCTTTCTCCTCCTGCAGTCCCAGGCCCGTCTGTGTTGTGAATGACTCACTAGACCATTACCAATGGAGTCCCCTGCTGATGCATACTTAAGGGGACCACCTGATCTGTCCAGGCACCTGAACTGCATCTTCAGCAACCCAGTGGTTTTCTTCAATGACTGTCCGTGGCTTCTTATAGTCTTCCTCTGCATCAGTTATTGAGCTGCCCACGGTATTGCCAGCCATGTTCTTAGAGGGTAGCTGTTGTCTCCAAAGAACTATCTGTTGACTCTACCTGGAGGTGTGATTATCTATGGGATCTTTGATTGGTACAAAACAAAGACAGCATGACATTTTCTCGAATGTCTTGCATGACGTGCATGATGATCTTCCAGTGTCACACAGCAGCTGAACATTGAAGAAGTGGAATCCCTTTTGATTGATGAAGATTGCTGGTTGACCTGAGGCTGCTTTGACTGCCACATGCGTGCAGTTGATGACTCCCTGTATGTGTAGAAATCCAGCCCACTGCAGCAAATAAGAGAGCCCTTTGTGTCTGACTTTATTCATCCATGGCAAACTGGTTGTTAATGGTGACCCTGACAAAGATAGCATCAGTCACCTGGAAGAAGTACTTGTGGGCAGCAGATTGTGGAATCCTGCAGATGTGACCAGCAGATCCCTGGAAGGGAGCTTGAGCTAAGTCATCAAGGACAGTTTCACTGGCTGTCTTGTCTGGAGACAATACACATCTTTTTAGCCTGTCTTGATGCTCTCTCCACTCCCATTGTTTTGTTTCTTAAAGACTGGATTAGTTGTAAGTATTCGCATTCCAACCATTATTCATGTAAATTGAGTCTGTGTCTTTATAAGTTCTGTTTGTGAACAGAATTCCCACTCACCTGAAGGAGGGGCTAAGAGCTCCGAAAGCTTGTGTGGCTTTTGCTACCAAATAAACCTGTTGGACTTTAACCTGGTGTTGTTAAACTTCTTACTGTGTTTACCCCAGTCCAACGCCGGCATCTCCACATCATGTGCTGACCTTGACAGACACTGGCAATATGTGCCAGTCTGGCCCACTTAATAGAAGGCCCAGTTCCAGGAGTTGCAGATGTCATTAAAATAAACACAAAACACTGTGGATGCTGGAATCTGAAACAAAACCAGAAAAATGCTGGAAAATCGCAGCATTTCTGACAGAGCTCTGACAAAGGGTCACCTAGACTCAAAACATAGGGTCTATTCTCTCTCCACAGATGCTGTCAGACCTGCTGAGATTTTCCAGCATTTTTCTGTTTTTGCTGCAGATGTCATGCTGCAAAGGTCTGAGCCCCCTGTAATACTGGTGGTCTTGCATGTCCAGAAAGCTGATCTGCTACCTGCATACGCAAAATTGGGGTATTGCCGCTTTCAGACCGGAGTCTTGTGTTCATCCCCTCTTTTTGGAATAGTGGGTGATGAGGAGAGGTAGCTACTGTTTTCCTGGTGCTGTCAGTGTCGCTGTCCCTTTTATTCTTCATCAGAGGGGCACGGTACAGTTGCATTAACTGTTCCCATACCACTGAGAAGGTTGGCAGCAGGGAAAGGCAAGGAGACCCTGGCAGTAGAGAAGATCTCCAAAGTCTTTTAAATCACCAGGCCTTGTAATAACTTAAGGACGAATTCTACCACTTTCCCGCCGCCTGCCACCCCGCCCCCCCCCCCCCCCCCCCCGCCACCCCGCAACCCTTGCATTCCAATCCTCCAGATATAAGCATTCCATTAGTCTTTTTAAAATTATTTTTCTGTACCTGTCCATAACAATTTAATAATATGTACACCTGGATCCTCAAATCTCTTTCGAACTCCACTGTTTTTAGCCAGCCACTTTTTCGAAAGTATCCTTTACTATCCTTTTTAGGTCTTAAGGGGGGAGGTACGGTAGCACAGTGGTTAGCACTGCTGCCTCACAGCGCGAGGGACCCGGGTTCAATTCCCGGCTTGGGTCACTGTCTGTATGGGGTCTGCACATTCTCCTCGTGTCTGCATGGGTTTCCTCCGGGAGCTCCGGTTTCCTCACACAGTCCGAAAGACGCGCTGGTTAGGTGGATTGGCCACATTAAATTCTCCCTCAGTGCACCTGAACCCGATTTGGGGATTTTCACAGTAATTTCATTTCAATGTTAATGCAAACCTACTTGTGACTAATAAATAAACTTTTACTTTAAAGGAGATGACCTCAACATAATGTCAGAAATATGGATGTTGGCTGATGATTGCACAGTGTTCCGTACCATTCGCGTCTCAAATACGAAAGCTGCCTGTGTTCACATGCAACAAGAATTGGACAACATTCAGGCTTGGAGAGGTAAATGGCAAGTAATATTCATACCACACTATGACCATCGAGTATAAGAGTGAATGTAATTCTCTCCCTTTGACATTCAGTGATATTACCATCCTCTGTGCTACATAAGGCTCCGACAAGTGGAAAGTTTTCTCCCTGATTCCCATTGACTTGCTAAGGCTCTTTGATTCCACATTCGATGAAACACTGCCTTAATGTCAAGGGCAGTCGCTCTTACCTTCTCAGCACTTTTGTCAATTTTTGGACCAAGGCTGTGTAATGAGATTTGGAACCAATTGGGCCTAACGGAATCCAATCCAATCTGAGTAGCAAAGAGAAAGTTGCTGTTGAGTATGTGCTGCTTGATAGCACTGTCATTAATGCATTCTATCACATTGCTAAAGATTGAAAGAAGACTGGTGGAGTGATAATTGGCTGGGTTGGATTTTTCCTGCTTTTTGTGGACAAGACATACCTGGGCAATTTTCCACAATGTTCGATATATATAAAGGAGAAATCGCACCCCGGCAAAACCCATTGGGGCCCCGCCAAAACCCATTGTGTACCCCCCTGGTTTCACCCAGCAGTCTCCCTACATGGTGGCTTTTTATTATTCATTCATGGGACATGGGCTTTGCAGGCTAGCCAGCATTTATTGCCCATCCCTCGTTGCCCATGACAGTTAAGAGTCAACCACATTGCTCTGGCTCTGGAGTCACGTGTAGGCCAGACTGGGTAAAGGTGGCAGATTTCCTTCCCTGAAGGACATTCGTGAACCAGATGGATTTTTCCGATAATCAACATTGGTTTCATGGTCATCAGTAGATTCTGAATTCCAGATTTTTTTTATTGAATTCAAATTCCACCATCTGCCGTGGCAGGATTCGAACCCGGATCCCCAGAACATTAGCTGAGTTTCTGGATTAATAGTCTAGTGATAATACCACTAGGCCATCACTTCCCAATGCTGGTAAATGCCTGCGAAGGTGGGAAGTGATCTCTAATTGGCGACTGAAAGTGGCTCAATCGCCTCGCAGCCCATCCTCAAACAATCTGAAAATAGGTGTAGTAATTTCCCTAAAACATGTTAGGCTAACCAGGCGATAGTTCCCCGGTTTCCTCTGTCACCTGTCTTAAATAATGGAATGATTTGAGCTTTTCCAATCCAAAGCAACAGTTATAGTTAGGGCACCTACAATATTTTCACCTATTGGGAGTTTGTCATTCATTCGTGCTATTATTTTCTTCATTAGTTTAGACTCTCCTACCTTTGGGAAAAGATATTGACTATCTAGCTGATCTGTGCCCCTCATTATTTTATAGACCTCTATAAGATCACCCCTAAGACTCCTACTCTCCAGAGAAAAAAGTCCCAGTCTATCTGGTGAGAGGGGAGAGATACAAAAGGGTCCAGGGGGGCAATTTTTTCACACAGCGGATGGTGAGTTTCTGGAACGAGATGCCAGAGGTAGTAGTAGAGGCGGGTACAATTTTATCTTTTAAAAAGCATTTAGACAGTTACATGGGTAAGATGGGTATAGATGGGATATGGGTCAAATGCAGGCAATTGGGACAAGCTTAGTGGTAAAAACTGGGCGGCATGGACAAATTGGGCTGAAGGGCCTGTTTCTACCCTGTAAACCTCTATGACTCCATGACTATTATTTTGCTTATTTTAATTTTGGTAGAAGCTGTCCCTGATTCAATATTAGTTTCCTTGGGATGTCAGGCATGCTGACCTCATCCTCTACTGTAAATACTCGAAAGCAAAGTAATTATTTAACTTCAACACCATTTCTTTATCTTCATTGATGATATCACCGTTATCAGTGTCCAAGGAACCGATATTCCTCCAGACCACCATCTCAATTCTAATATAAATGTAAAAAACAATGGAGTGGATTTTGCTATCCCTTGCAAGTTTCTTTTCATACTCCCTTTTTTGTAGCTCTTATTATCAGGTTGTCAACCATTGTTATTCTTTGTGTCTTTTCCATTTATCAAGGTCTGTGCTTTTTTTGCATTTTTGCATGCTTTTTCATGTTGTATTATGTTGCCTCTTACCTGCTGCTTTTGTGAGAAATAGAGCTCCTGTCCCTTTGGAGTATATAATAGCTCTGCATTTTATTAAATTATTCTAATTCTAAATAAGACCATAAGACCATAGGAAATAGGAGCAAAATTAGGTCATTCGGCCCATTGAGTCCGCTCCTCCATTCAATTATGGCTGATAAATTTCTCAACCCCATTCTCCTGCCTTTTCCCTGTAATCTTTGATCCCTTTACCAATCAAGAACATAGCTATCTCTGTCTTAAATATACTCAATGACCGGGCCTTCACAGCCTTCTGTGGCAATGAATTCCATAGATTCGCCACCCTCTGGCTGAAGAAATTCCTCCTCATCTTGGTTCGAAAGGGTCGTCCCTTTATTCTGAAGCTGTGCCCTCGGATCCTAGTCTCGTCTACTAATGGAAACATTTTCCCTATGTCCACTCTATCCAGGCTTTTCAGTATTCAGTAAGTTTCACCGAGATCCCCCCTCATCCTTTTATACTCCATTGAGGACAGACCTAGAGTCCTCAAATGCTCCTCATACATCAACCTTTTCATTCCCGGGATCATTCTCGTGAACCTCCTCTGGACCCTCTCCAGGGCCAGCATATTCTTCCTGAGATATGGGGCCCAAGATTCCTCACAATGTTCCAAATGTAGTCTGACCAGAGCCTTATGAAGTCTCATAGTACATTCAGTAAATACTGAACACCTCCCACTGATCTTTCATCATTTGTTACAAATATAAAGTTTATAAGATTGTTATAGAACATAGAACAGTACAGCACAGAACAGGCCCTTCAGCCCACGATGTTGTGCCAAGCTTTATCTGAAACCAAGATCAAGCTATCCCACTCTCTATCATCCTGGTGTGCTCCATGTGCCTATCCAATAACCGCTTAAATGTTCCTAAAGTGTCTGACTCCACTATCACTGCAGGCAGTCCATTCCACACCCCAACCATTCTCTGAGTTAAGAACCTACCTCTGATATCCTTCCTATATCTCACACCACGAACCCTATAGTTATGCCCCCTTGTAATAGCTCCATCCACTCGAGGAAATAGTCTTTGAACGTTCACTCTATCTATCCCCTTCATCATTTTATAAACCTCTATTAAGTCTCCCCTCAGCCTCCTCCGCTCCAGAGAGAACAGCCCTAGCTCCCTCAACCTTTCCTCATAAGACCTACCCTCCAAACCAGGCAGCATCCTGGTAAATCTCCTCTGCACTCTTTCCAGCGCTTCCACATTGTTATGTTTTGGGATTTAGGATAAGTGAAGGGAGGTCATGTGAACTGCTTTGAAGTCTGCCTAACAACAGGCCTGGGTGGTGTGGCTGTTAAAAGATTAAAGGGTGGCCTCTTATTTTTTTACTGGAAAGAAGGTGCACAATATTCACACTTGGAGACAATGGCAGCAGCATCTGTGTTTGCAGTGATTAGACTGCTCATCCTTAAAATCCAAGAAACTGTTGAGAATGTCAGGTTGTAAACAGTTTTTTTGTTCCCCATTCCTAATAACTTTATCTTGTTTGCTCTTCTCCCCTGGTGAAGATGTTGATTCACACTGAAGACTCACAGCTCTTCTCCATGTCACTCTAATAGCCATTTTTCATAAATTGGCTTGTATCTGATAATGAGCTATTTTGCCATGGAGACATCACAGTCAAGTCCAATTATACTCTCACCCACTGTTCCCAAATTTACATTTCCAACAGGGATGGTAAGTTATGAACTAGAAGTAGGACTATGAACTACCTCTTCCCAAGAATTGTTGTACACTGGAGAATTGTTGCCAGGAAGCACAGAGGGTTAAAATTAATGGTGCTTTATTTACAGGAAGGTGTTCACTACATGACTGCTTTGTCTCCCTGGCAGCTTCCCTGCACTAGCAATTTGTTATATCACTTCCAGTGAATACATAAATACATGCTAAATTGCCCCTTAGTGTCAGGGGGACTAGCTAGGATAAATCCATGGGGTTGTAGGGATGGGGCCTGGGTGGGATTGTGGTCAGTGCAGACTTGATGGGCCAAATGGCCTCCTCCTGCACTGTAGGATTCCACGATTCTATGAGTAACACACAGTGCTTAGTGCAGACACCAGGAAACAATACTGATACATAACATTTCCGCTTGCTTTAAATTGAATGCCCCCAACAAATTCAAACAAGTGCAACATGAACAGTAATCAATAAGCAATAATCAATAAGTCAGATGATCTGGAGGTCATTGCTCTCAAAACAGTTGATGGCAAACCTCTGGGGCAGGTTCCATTTCTGGTAGATCGGTTCTCCCCACCAACAACTGGTTGACGTGCCTCCTCCAGATGACATCATCTCTGGTTTGGATAGTATCCGAGACAGGGCCAGTCTGTGCAATGATCATGACAGGAAACTATTTCTCTCCTGTGGAGTAATTCCTAGCCAAAACCCCTTGTCCTTGGGAGGGAGGGGGGAGGGGGGGGCGGTCTTACCAATAAAATTCTAAAGTCCAGAACGAGCAGAAAGCAGGAGAGTTTCAGATCCGCTATTCGGTGAGGTCACCAGTTGAATCTTATGGCACTCTGTGCAATAAAAGACCCTCAATCTGTTTTCTGCTGTAGGGGGAGTGGGTGGGGCCTAAATCACCCAAAGTCCACCTGACAGCAGCTGAGGGTGCCATTGCGTATGTGCAGATTTCTGAGCTTTGAGAACAGCAGAGACCTGTCACTGCCTCTGACGTATTCAGATGGCCTCCATGACCTAAACCCAACATCCCCTCCCAGCTACTACAGGGCCCTGCGGCCGATCATGAACCCCACCCACCCAGAACAATCATGGCTGAAGCCACCACCCCCGCCCCCCCCCGCCCATGATTGTTGTGCAGAGTGTGCAACGGTTCGTCCCCCATCACAGATTGCCATTGCAGAGTGGCAGCAGTCCCCCTCCCTCCTCCCGCTTCCCACAAATCACTGTGCAGAGTGTGCAGTAGTCCCCCCACCCACCGAATGGCCCACCCCTGGTCTGCCCACCAATAGGCCCTCCCCCTTTAGGCCCCACCCCTAGGTACTGCCTGTGCCCAGTGGGCAGTGCCAGGATGCCAGACTGGAACTGACAGGGTGCTAGGCTGGCTGTGCCAGGCTGGCACTGCCAAAGGGGCATTTCCCCCCTGCCCCCAACCTCTCGGGGGGCCTTAGTAGCCTCCAGTTCTACCGGTGAGGCCATCACATCTGGTTCCCATTGATGGGGGATCATATATGATCTTTGCTGGAGAGAACCTTTTCCAGCAAGGCCGCTGAGGCAAGTGAGCCTAGACGATTCTATGTAAATGAACATTTAAGTATTTAAAAATAATATATTCAGCCTCGCGCCCGAAAAGCCGCGAGGCTGATCGCGTCGGAGATCCGGTGCCGGTAAGATTGCGAGAGGCAAGAAATCTGGCACGAACCTGATTTTTCGGCTCTCTTGCAATCTTACTGGCTCACCCCGTCTATCAGCTGACAGGGAGAGAGGCAAGATCCACGACCACGATATATCGCTTTGCTTTCCTGCCTTCTATCTGACCTCATTGTTGTATGATTTATTTTGTTTTCAGAGATTTCAACAAGTTGAATGCCAAATGTAGTTATTTCTCCATCATTAATAATGCAGGAGAGATTTTGGTCCTAGAACGAACAATATTTCTATACAGTAGTAGGAATTGGTTAAGACATTTTATCAGAGAACCTTGTCCCTGTTTACTCTCTCAATGTATGTTGCATGCAAAATTCTTTGCTGGTCCGTTCGTAGCAGGATGATATGGTGCAGACTTAATATATTGAATATGATTCTCTTTCAAGAAACTTTCAAATTCTTGGGAGACAAATTGAGGTCCATTGTCGCTTCCCAATTGTTCACAGAATCCTAACCTACTAAAGATTTCTGCTAGCCTCTTGATAGCTCCAATCGTTTAGAGGAATATGGTTTCAAGTCTGGGGTTATTTTTCAGCGCTTCCCTCGTAAAATCATGTCCATCACTTCTGAAAGTACGGGGTCACTCCAACTGTATTTCCTCACTAGTTCAGAAGTGACTGGTGTACTGTCTACAGATTCAAAATAGAAGATACCTGCGCTTGGTTTGGTGAATTATTAGCTAATGGACTACTTGGTAGTGGTAATTTTGGCAGTCCATCTGCATTACAATGTAAACTTGATTGTCAATAATTAATGGTATAAGTATGTGCAGGTAATAGCAATGTCCATCTCTGCATTCTACCTACTTCCAGTGACAGATTACCATGTATGGTCCAAAATGGTAGTTAATGAACAATAGTCTGTCAACAGTGTGAACTTTCTTCCATACAGGGATTGATGAAATTTCTTTACTCCAAAGATAATCCCTAGTGCTTCCTTTCAAATTGCGCGTAGTTACCTTCAGCCTTGCTCAGTGTTCAAGATGCAAAAGAAATGGATCCTTCTTCACCTGACAGCATGATGTGGAATACTACCACTCCAACATCATAAGGGGATGCATCACAAGCTAACTGTAGGGGTAGAGTCGGATCAGAATGTGTGAGAACTTCAAATTTGAGCAACGCTTCTTTGGCTTGCATGAAAGCATTATTGCATTGATCTGACCAATTCCACTTCTTGTTCTGGCAAAAGAGGTTATGCAATAGGTTTAAAATGTTTGCCAAATTTGGGACAAATCTTCTGCAGTCATTCAACAATCCTAGGAAGATTTGCAACTGGTTAATATTCTGATGTGCAGGCACCTCTGTTGGAGCTTTGATATTGGAAGGAGATTTGTGAAGGGCAGTGGCACCAATCACATGTTGCAAATCCTCAATGGAGGATGGAAGAACTCACGCTTGTGCTTGTGGTCTCTCAGTCCATTGTTTTCCAATCTCTGAAGAGTGGCATCAAAATTCCGAAAATGTTTCTCTTCCTCTCTTCCAGTGACCAGGATGTCATCCTGATAACACTGGACTTCGCTTAGTCCACTCAGGATCTGATCCATTGCTCTTTGAAACAATGCAGGAGCAATGTGATACCTAAGGGCAATCTTCAGTACTGGAACAAGCCTTTATGTGTCACGATTGTCAGAAGTTCCTGTGACTTCTTGTCTACATTCATCTGTTATTAAGCCTGGCTTTGATCATTTTTGCTGAAATGTTGGCCTCTTGCCAAACCCGCAAACAGGTCATCGATGTGGGGTAATGGGTACTGTTCCACACAAAATGCTGTATTTAGGGTGACTTTGAAGTCTCTGCAAATCCTTATGCATTCATCCTTCTTGATGACTGGTACTATTGGTGTGGCCCATTCACTAATGCTGACAGGTTCCAAGACGTCATTGATGCGCTATCAATTACGATATGAGGACTCCAGCGAGTGAGTGAAATAACAGGCTTTTAAGCGCAAAGAACTGGAGCACACCCTTGTAGCTAACCTAGCCCAGATTGAGGCAAGGAGGAGGAACCATCACCTTTATACCTCGCTCAGGTGGAAAGGGAGGAGTCTCAGGTGGAAAGGGAGGAGTCTCAGCCCAGGTGCAGCAGGGCTGTGTCCAGGCATACAACATGTAATTACAGTGGGTCTCCACAGTCTTCACAAGTTGTTCCAAGTCAATCTCCATTTTTAGCCGGGTAGCTTAGGGTACCAATCTTGCCTTCAAGCATTTTGCTTGGCTTCTTTCTTTAATCTTCAATTTGATTGTGATGTTTTTCATACTCCCAATTCTCCATCAAACACAACCTTGTGCTATTTTTTAGATATTTTTTGAGGCCAGGTTTTCCATTAGTTATCATGTTGACTTGTGCCCAGTTCAGTCAAATCTTCTCTAACCATGTTTGATCTCTCAATTACTGTCTGTTTGGAAATAGCAGAATCTGCTGTTTGTCCGTTAGGTTGTGCAGATACTTCAGGGAGGCCCCTTAGTGGAACCACTTCACCTGTGTATGTTTTCAACACTATTCCTGAAGCTTTTAAGGCAATGTGGGCGAGTCTCCCGTCCAGTGCAGCGGGCAGTCTAGCGGAGCCATTTCGTGGGCACCCCGCTGGGCACCACGGCCTCTGTGAGTCTCCAACAGCTGGATTTCCAGCGCCGTCAGCTCCGCACCAGAAATTGGTGCGGAGCTGCATAAGTTACAGTAATGTGCATTACCATATGATTTCAATATCATGAGCAGGCCCAGGATCCGCCCCCCCCCCCCCCCCCCCACCGCCCCCGCAGTTTAATATGGCTCCCCACTTGTGGGGACCACTTGTCGGGCCGCCAGCTCCCCACTTGTGGGGAGCTGGTGGCCCGACCCCACTGGAATGAAGTGAGGGGGCAATTGAGACCCCCAGTGGGATGGGAGCCTGGGGGGATGCCCCCTGGGCATTGCCACCTTGGCAGTGCCAGCCTGGACTCCCTGGCACTGCCCGAGGGGCAAAGTGTCAATGGCCAGGGGGCACCTTTTCACTGCCCATTGGGCAATAGGCATTGCCAAGGCGGGGGGGGGCCTAATGGGGCAGGGGCCTCTAGGGTTGATCGGTGAGGTTGGGGGGCCCCGCTGACACTCTGCATTTGAGCTGAGCAACAGAGGGAGGGAGGCCAGTGATCAGGGCTGGCAGTCAGGGTGGAGGACAGCCTACAGGGGGAGGGGGTCATGGCTGCTGGGGGGAGTGGAACTGCAGAGGGGAGACTCGGAAGATCAGGGCTCCGGGGTGTGAGGGGGACAGCGATGCGGGCTGGAGGCAGTGGAGGGGGGGTGTCAAGGCTGGCCGGGGCATGTTTGTTGGTGGGGGTGGGGGGTGGTGGGGGTGGGGCGGCAATCGTGCCATGGCTGGAGGGAGATGGGAGGGCCAGCAATGTGTGGTCACGAGGCTGGCCAGAGATCGGGTGGCCGGCATAGTGGGGCCACTGTGCGTGTACCAAACTCAGCGCTGACAGATCGACGTATGCGCAGTGGCCCGCTCAGCGCTATGCTACCAGCCTCTCTAGCGGGGATAGGCCCTGCCCACTGAATTTTCGCATGATTCACACTCGAGCTCTCTGCAGTGAATCAGAGTGTGGGAGATTCATTTTGAAACTTCCGTTGAAAAAAAGTGTGATTTACTCCAGTTTTTACGTGAATTCGATACTTAGAGTTTTTTGGGAGAATGGCCCCCAATATGTCTGAGTTTTTCCTTACATGCAGACTCTTCCACCAGTGAGACTGCTGCCCCAGTGTTGACCTCCACCATTATGGCTGTCCATCCAGCAATGGAGAATCCCAGTAACCATTCATAGCAGCAGCAATGTCTAACACACTCAGTGATAATTTGTCCTCAGACTGTGAGTTGCTTTGTTTCGCTTGACTCTTATGCACAGTCTTTTATTTTGTTTACTTGCTGTTTCGGTTAGTTCTTATTATTTTTACTCCGATCAGCAGGCATGCCCTATGTGTCCTTTTTTTGCACAGCTTTTGCATCCTATGTCCTTACACTAGTTTTCTCAACTGAATGCCCTGGCTTTGTACATCAGTGACGTGTATGAGTTTTAAAACTCTCAGGTGCTGATTCAGCTGACAAGTTTGCATATTTGTGCACACAAACACAGTTGCTGAGTTTCTTTTGCAGCCAGCTCTATTGAAACAGCAATTTCCATCGCCTTTTCAGAGTAAGGTTACTCCTGGTTAGCGAATATTTCTCTATTGCTTCACTTCGTAGACCACAGACAAATCTGTCCCAAATTGTGTCATTCAGCACATCACCAAACTCACAACATTTTTCAAGTCTTTTTAATGAGGGACAAATTACACAATTGATTTCCCCTTCTTGATTTCTTTTGTGGAATCTGAAGCACTCGGTAATCAATAAAGACTTTGGTGAAAAATGTGCTTGCAAAATATCTACGATTTGCTCATGTGTTTTAATGCTTGGCTTCTCTGATTGCAGTAAGCATTTGAGGAGATTAAATAATTTCCCTTCCATCATGCTCAGGAATGTCAGCACCATCCTATTTTTCTGCCTGCGCAAAATAGTCAAAATGCTCAATATAAGGGTCCCATTGCTCCACATTTTCATCAAAGGGTCCCACGACAGATAAAACTCCCGCCATTTTCTTACTAACGGAGATTCGCCGTCTGCACACTTTGCAACACGTTTCCGGCAGCTATCTTGACTTTTTTCTTTTAAACAAGGCATCAACCTGAACTTCAGCCTCTATTCAAATGCACCCAGCTCTCTAATTGCTCTATGGAAGATCGTTACTCACATTCCTCTTGCCTGTTATATCTTCTTTTCCTGACTTTTTCGGTAATCTCCTTCCTCCTGGGTGGCTTGCAAGCGTCGTTTGAAATCGGGGTCACCAGTTTTTATGTTGAATTTTGGAGAATTGACGCTTGAAGCACAGACAGTTAAATAACAGAGATCTATTTACAAGGTCATAAAGTCATACAGTCATAGAGGTTTACAGCATGGGAACAGGCCCTTCGGCCCAACTTGTCCATGCCGCCCTTTTTTTTAAAAACCCCTAAGCTAATCCCAATTGCCCGCATTTGGCCCATATCCCTCTATACCCATCATACCCATGTAACTATCTAAATGCTTTTTAAAAGATAAAATTGTACCCGCCTCTACTACTACCTCTGGCAGTTTGTTCCAGACACTCACCACCCTCTGTGTGAAAAAATTGCCCCTCTGGACACTTTTGTATCTCTCCCCTCTCACCTTAAATCTATGCCCTCTAGTTTTAGACTCCCCTACCTTTGGGAAGAGATATTGACTATCTACCTTGTCTATGCGCCTCATTATTTTATAGACCTCTATAAGGTCACCCCTCAGCCTCCTACACTCCAGAAAAAAAAGTCCCTGTCTATTCAGCCTCTCCTTATAACTCAATCCATCAAGTCCCGGTAGCATCCTAGTAAATCTTTTCTGCACTCTTTCTAGTTTAATAATATCCTTTCTATCATAGGGTGACCAGAAATGCACACAGTATTCCAAGTGTGGCCTTACCAATGTCTTGTACAACTTCAACAAGACGTCCCAACTCCTGTATTCAATATTCCAAGTGTGGCCTTACCAATGTCTTGTACAGCTTCAACAAGATGTCCCAACTCCTGTATTCAATAGGTGGTTCACTACATAGCTGCTTCTTTACTCTGGCACTTTCCCCGTGCTGGTGACTTCTGACATCACCTCTCGTGAGTACATGAATACAAGTGCAGCTATCAAGAAACAATATCAATACATAACATTCAAGTTGAGATCCTCTAAATCAGATAAAACTATGAGCCAAATTTGGGCCCAAAATATCTTAAAACCGCTACTCAGCCAGTGAGCGAGAGAGGGAGCCCGTGGTTCAGAGGGAAAAATTCTTACTTAATCCCAAATTTACTCTACAAAAAAGTGACAGGATTGGATTAACCACCCACTTTGCACTTGATTGGGCTTCACACTTCATGAAACCATTAAAATTGCCCAGGCAGTAGTAAATCAACAGAATGGTTACAACCACCTTTCTGCAAATGGCAGAATCTGACTATTGCATTTCAATGTAACTATAATTAGATGCTTAAGGCTGATAATATTGTTATCTCCTGTTGCATTGCAGAAGTTCCAGGAATTTTAGCGGCCTTGGGCTGCTACAAGATGCTTGGATGTAGGACACATACCAGTACGCTTATAACACTGTAAAATGAAACTAACTGATATAACACTATTACCAACATAGTTGTCAAGTTTTACCACTTCTGTTTTGTGCTCATAGAATCATAGAAACCCTACAGTGCAGAAGGAGGCCATTCGGCCCATGGAGTCTGCACCGACCACAATCCCACCCAGGTTGTATTCCCGTAACCCCACATATTTACCCTGCTAATCCCCCTAACACTAAGGTCAATTTATCATGGCCAATCAACCTAACCCGCACGTCTTTGGACTGTGGGAGGAAACCGGAGCACCCGAAGGAAACCCACACAGACATGGGGAGAATGTGCAAACTCCACACGGGCAGACACCCGAGGCCGGAATTGAACCCAGGTCCCTGGCGCTGTGAGGCCAATCCACCTAACCCGCACATCTTTGGACTGTGGGAGGAAACTGGAGCACCTGGAGGAAACACATGCAGACACGGGGAGAACGTGCAAACTCCGCACAGTCACCCAAGGCTGGAATCGAACCTGGGTCCCTGGTACTGTGAGGCAGCAGTGATGACCACTGTGCCACCAATTCAGTGCACACTAAATGAATAAAAAATGAATAGTCTAAAGTATGTTTGGAATAAGAAGTTCTACCTCTTGGCCTTAAAGTTGGCACAGGCTGTTAAGCAGAGATTGGCATCAGATTGATATAAGTAGCTAAGATAAAAATCTGCTATTTCCTACTGAAGAAAAAAATGAAACGTATGAGTCAAACTGGTAATTTAATAGCCTCTTGAGCACAACTGACTGGACAACACTGCATATAAATCCCAGGAGGTTTCAATACAGCTCAGATCATTTTGACTGAACCTAAATATGATATTTACTGTGATCCTGGGCTAGGAAACACAGAGACAATATTGGTAGGAAAAATGGCTAATATGTTGCTCTGTAAATTAATCAATATATTTTAAGAAAAGCACAAGGAGGGGGGATTTATTACAAGAGCAATAACATCTATGCTGTCTAAAATTGGCAATGGAACAGCATAGGTTAAGAATCAAATTGAAGTATAGGAGCAACCACATGGACAGGACTAAATCTAGGAAGAGGCTTTGTTCTGCTGATGCATTTTGTATAATCGCAGAAGCTAAGGAGCAAAATAAGTTACCACTATTTGTTTCTGAGGAACCTGTTCACACCGAGGTCCTCGGGAAATAAATGTTCGGAAGCAAAATCCTCTTTTCTTAGTTACATTAGGATAAGTCTACAAAATTATGAGAGACATAGACAGGGTGGATGATCAGAGGCTTTTTCCCGGGGTGCAAGTGTCAATTACAAGGGGGCATAGGTTCAAGGTGAGAGGGGGAAAGTTTAAGGGAGATGTGTGGGGGAAGTTTTTCACACAGAGAGTGATGGTGCCTGGAACGCGCTGCCAGAGGAGGTGGTGGAAGCAGGAACATTAGCAACATTTAAGAGGCATCTGGATGGGTTCATGAAGGTAGGGCGGTTGATGTCATATACATGGATTTTAGTAAGGCGTTTGATAAGGTCCCCCATGGTCGGCTTATGATGAAAGTGAGGAGGTGTGGGATAGAGGGAAAGTTGGCCGATTGGATAGGTAACTGGCTGTCTGATCGAAGACAGAGGGTGGTGGTGGATGGAAAATTTTCGGACTGGAGGCAGGTTGCTAGCGGAGTGCCGCAGGGATCGGTGCTTGGTCCTCTGCTCTTTGTGATTTTTATTAATGACTTAGAGGAGGGGGCTGAAGGGTGGATCAGTAAATTTGCTGATGACACCAAGATTGGTGGAATAGTGGATGAGGTGGAGGGGTGTTGTAGGCTGCAAAGAGACATAGATAGGATGCAAAGCTGGGCTGAAAAATGGCAAATGGAGTTTAACCCTGATAAATGTGAAGTGATTCATTTTGGTAGGACAAATTTAAATGTGGATTACAGGGTCAAAGGTAGGGTTCTGAAGACTGTGGAGGAACAGAGAGATCTTGGGGTCCATATCCACAGATCTCTAAAGGTTGCCACTCAAGTGGATAGAGCTGTGAAGAAGGCATATAGTGTGTTAGCTTTTATTAACAGGAGGTTGGAGTTTAAGAGCCGTGGGGTTATGCTGCAACTGTACAGGACCTTGGTGAGACCGCATTTGGAGTATTGCGTGCAGTTCTGGTCGCCTCACTATAGGAGGGATGTGGAGGCGCTGGAGAGAGTGCAGAGGAGATTTACCAGGATGCTGCCTGGTTTGGAGTGTCGGTCTTATGAGGAAAGGTTGAGGGAGCTGGGGCTGTTCTCTCTGGAGCGGAGGAGATTGAGGGGAGACTTAAGAGAGGTTTATAAAATGATGAAGGGGATAGATCGAGTGAACGTTCAAAGACTATTTCCTCGGGTGGATGGAGCTATTACAAGGGGGCATAACTATAGGGTTCATGGTGGGAGATATAGGAAGGATATCAGAGGTAGGTTCTTCACGCAGAGAGTGGTTGGGGTGTGGAATGGACTGCCTGCAGTGATAGTGGAGTCAGACACTTTAGGAACATTTAAGCGGTTATTGGATAGGCACATGGAGCACACCAGGATGGTAGGGAGTGGGATAGCTTGATCTTGGTTTCAGATGAAGGTCGGCACAACATCGTGGGCCGAAGGGCCTGTTCTGTGCTGTACTGTTCTATGTTCTATGAATAGGGAGGAAGTAGAGGGGTACGGACCGAGTAAGGGCTGAAGGGTTCTTTTTAGTTTAGTTAGGGCATCATGATTGGCATGTGCTTGGAGGGCCGAAGGGCCTGTTCCTATACTGTACTTTCCTTTGTTCTTTAAGTCGACAGCAATAATACCTTGTGCTATTAAACATTGAATGCTATAACAATGCATATGGTGACATCTAATGTTTGAGTCATTTTATATTCTTATAAATAATTCTACCAATGCACAATGTATTGAGCAAATATGAACTTGGCCGGACTATTTGTGCGGCGATTGATACTTATTTAATGTCAAGGGATATAAATTTCTGATTTCCATTTTAAATGAAACTTCTAAGAGTTTTAAATAAAGCAGGCAATAAGTTAATTAAAATACTGCACAGAAGAATTTCATTAAACATATTAACCAGCTGATTAAAAACAGCACAGATAAATTTCTGCCCCCCAGTGGTTTTATAATCATACACACAGCAAATGAATTCATGCAGAAGTGATTGGTATGGCTTCAGTGTGATATTCATCAGCAAAGTGGTAAGTGTTAATAATGTTGTTAAAGGTTTTACTTCCACATTTTGAATGCTTTCCCATAAATTATACAAAATACTGTTTGCTGTACAAAATCCAACAGATCGTGTTTATTGAAATTTCTAACAACTGATAACTGGGGAAGAAAAATAATTTGCAGTTAGAAAGCTGCAGCCAGAGATGGATTCAATACAAGAGCCATATGACTAACCGTCTGGGAATTCGTAGCCTTACTTATTTGAAACACATCAGCCAAATTGCACGAAGAAGTCATGTGTAATCAGAAGAAAAATTTGAGATTTGTCCGTAAGAAAAGCTGAGATTTTATGACAACAATCTCTCGTGCTTTGACTTTAAATTGGTTCAGGCGAAACTAAAGCACAAATACCCGATCCCAAGAATGAGGGCGAGTGATCAAGCTACATTTCACAGGTGTCAGTTGGTTGAAACAATGTTTGCAATGTTTTAAAGTTAACTTATTAATGTCACAAGTAGGCTTGCATTAACACAGCAATGAAGTTACTGTGAAAACCCCTCTAGTCGCCACACTCTGGCACCTGTTTGGGTACACCGAGGGAGAATTTATCATAGCCAATGTATCTAACCAGCAAGTCTTTTGGACTGCAGGGTGTGGGGGGGGGGGTGGGGGGGGGGGTGGGAAAGGCATGGGAGGGGGGGAAAGGCATGGGGAGGGGGGGAAAGGCATGGGAGGGGGGGAAAGGCATGGGAGGGGGGGAAAGGCATGGGAGGGGGGGAAAGGCATGGGAGGGGGGGAAAGGCATGGGAGGGGGGGAAAGGCATGGGAGGGGGGGAAAGGCATGGGAGGGGGGGAAAGGCATGGGAGGGGGGGAAAGGCATGGGAGGGGGGGAAAGGCATGGGAGGGGGGGAAAGGCATGGGAGGGGGGGAAAGGCATGGGAGGGGGGGACAGGCATGGGAGGGGGGGAAAGGCATGGGAGGGGGGGAAAGGCATGGGAGGGGGGGAAAGGCATGGGAGGGGGGAAAGGCATGGGGGGGGGAAAGGCATGGGGGGGGGAAAGGCATGGGGGGGGAAAGGCATGGGGGGGGAAAGGCATGGGGGGGGAAGGCATGGCGGGGCGAAAGGCATGGGGGGGCGAAAGGCATGGGGGGGCGAAAGGCATGGGGGGGAAGGCATGGAGGGGAGGAAGGGCGTGGGGGGAAGGCGTGGGGAGGGGGAAGGCGTGGGGGGGGGAAGGCGTGGGGGGGGGAAGGCGTGGGGGGGGAAGGCGTGGGGGGGGAGGCGTGGGGGGGGGAGGCGTGGGGGGGGGAGGCGTGGGGGGGAAGGCGTGGGGGGGAGGTGCGTGGGGGGGGGAGGCGTGGGGGGGGGAAGCGTGGGGGGGGAGGCGTGGGGGGGGAAGGCGTGGGGGGGGAAGGCGTGGGGGGGGAAGGCGTGGGGGGGGAAGGCGTGGGGGGGGAAGGCGTGGGGGGGGAAGGCGTGGGAGGGGAAGGCGTGGGGGGGGAAGGCGTGGGGGGGAGGCGTGGGGGGAGAGGCGTGGGGGGAGAGGCGTGGGGGGGGAGGCGTGGGGGGGAGGCGTGGGGGGGAGGCGTGGGGGGGGAGGCGTGGGGGGGGAGGCGTGAGGGGGGAGGCGTGGGGGGGGGAGGCGTGGGGGGGGGAGGCGTGGGGGGGGGAGGCGTGGGGGGGGAGGCGTGGGGGGGGGAGGCGTGGGGGGGGGCGGCGTGGGGGGGGGAGGCGTGGGGGGGGGCGGCGTGGGGGGGGGAGGCGTGGGGGGGAGGCGTGAGGGGGGGAGGCGTGTGGGGGGGGAGGCGTGTGGGGGCAGGCGTGTGGGGGGGAGGCGTGTGGGGGGGGAGGCGTGTGGGGGGGAGGTGTGGTGGGGGGAGGCGTGGTGGGGGGGGAGGCGTGGTGGGGGGGGAGGCGTGGTGGGGGGGGAGGCGTGGTGGGGGGGGGAGGCGTGGTGGGGGGGGAGGCGTGGTGGGGGGGGGAGGCGTGGTGGGGGGGGGAGGCGTGGTGGGGGGGGAGGCGTGGGGGGGAGGCGTGAGGGGGGGAGGCGTGTGGGGGGGGAGGCGTGTGGGGGGGGAGGCGTGTGGGGGGGAGGCGTGTGGGGGGGGAGGCGTGTGGGGGGGGAGGCGTGAGGGGGGGGAGGCGTGGGGGGGGAAGGCGTGGGGGGGGAAGGCGTGGGGGGGGAAGGCGTGGGGGGGGAAGGCGTGGGGGGGGAAGGCGTGGGGGGGGAAGGCGTGGGGGGGAAGGCGTGGGGGGGAAGGCGTGGGGGGAGAGGCGTGGGGGGAGAGGCGTGGGGGGGGAGGCGTGGGGGGGAGGCGTGGGGGGGGAGGCGTGGGGGGGAGGCGTGGGGGGGGGAGGCGTGAGGGGGGAGGCGTGGGGGGGGGAGGCGTGGGGGGGGGAGGCGTGGGGGGGGGAGGCGTGGGGGGGGGAGGCGTGGGGGGGGGCGGCGTGGGGGGGGGAGGCGTGGGGGGGGGGGCGGCGTGGGGGGGGGAGGCGTGGGGGGGAGGCGTGAGGGGGGGAGGCGTGTGGGGGGGGAGGCGTGTGGGGGCAGGCGTGTGGGGGGGAGGCGTGTGGGGGGGGAGGTGTGGTGGGGGGGGGAGGCGTGGTGGGGGGGGAGGCGTGGTGGGGGGGGAGGCGTGGTGGGGGGGGGAGGCGTGGTGGGGGGGGGAGGCGTGGTGGGGGGGGGAGGCGTGGTGGGGGGGGAGGCGTGGTGGGGGGGGGAGGCGTGGTGGGGGGGGAGGCGTGGTGGGGGGGGAGGCGTGGTGGGGGGGGAGGCGTGGGGGGGAGGCGTGAGGGGGGGGAGGCGTGTGGGGGGGGAGGCGTGTGGGGGGGGAGGCGTGTGGGGGGGAGGCGTGTGGGGGGGAGGCGTGTGGGGGGGGAGGCGTGTGGGGGGGGAGGCGTGTGGGGGGGGAGGCGTGGTGGGGGGGAGGCGTGGTGGGGGGAGGCGTGGTGGGGGGGGGAGGCGTGGTGGGGGGGGGAGGCGTGGTGGGGGGGGGAGGCGTGGTGGGGGGGGAGGCGTGGTGGGGGGGGGAGGCGTGGTGGGGGGGAGGCGTGGTGGGGGGGAAGGCGTGGGGGGGAAGGCGTGGGGGGGAAGGCGTGGGGCGGAAGGCGTGGGGGGGGAAGGCGTGGGGAGGGAGGCGTGGGGGGGGAGGCGTGGGGGGGGAGGCGTGGGGGGGGAGGCGTGGGGGGGGGAGGCGTGGGGGGGGGAGGCGTGGGGGGGGGAGGCGTGGGGGGGGAGGCGTGGGGGGGGGAGGCGTGGGGGGGGGAGGCGTGGGGGGGGCGGCGTGGGGGGAGGCGTGGGGGGGAGGCGTGAGGGGGGGAGGCGTGAGGGGGGGAGGCGTGTGGGGGGGGAGGCGTGTGGGGGGGGAGGCGTGTGGGGGGGGAGGCGTGGTGGGGGGAGGCGTGATGGGGGGGGAGGCGTGGTGGGGGGGGAGGCGTGGTGGGGGGGGAGGCGTGGGGGGGGGAAAGCGTGGGGGGGAAGGCGTGGGGGGGGAAGGCGTGGGGGGGGGAAGGCGTGGGGGGGGAAGGCGTGGGGGGGGGAAGGCGTGGGGGGGGGGAAGGCGTGGGGGGGGGAAGGCGTGGGGGGGGGGAAGGCGTGGGGGGGGGGAAGGCGTGGGGGAGGGAAGGCGTGGGGGAGGGAAGGCGTGGGGGGGAAGGCGTGGGTGGGGAAGGCGTGGGGGGGGAAGGCGTGGGCGGGGGAAGGCGGGGGGAGGCGTGGGCGGGGGGAGGCGTGGGCGGGGGGAGGCGTGGGCGGGGGGAGGCGTGGGCGGGGGGAGGCGTGGGCGGGGGGAGGCGTGGGCGGGGGGAGGCGTGGGCGGGGGGAGGCGTGGGGGGGGGAGGCGTGGGGGGGGAGGCGTGGGGGGGGAGACGTGGGCGGGGGAAGGCGTGGGCGGGGGAAGGCGTGGGCGGGGGAAGGCGTGGGCGGGGGAAGGCGTGGGGGGGGGGAAGGCGTGGGGGGGGGAAGGCGTGGGGGGGGGAAGGCGTGGGGGGGGAAGGCGTGGGGGGGGGAAGGCGTGGGGGGGGGAAGGCGTGGGGGGGGGAAGGCGTGGGGGGGGGAAGGCGTGGGGGGGAAGGCGTGGTGGGGGAGGCGTGGGGGGGGGGGGAGGCGTGGGGGGGGGGGAGGCGTGGGGGGGGGGGGAGGCGTGGGGGGGGGGGGGAGGCGTGGGGGGGGGAGGCGTGGGGGGGGGAGGCGTGGGGGGGGAGGCGTGGGGGGGGGGGAGGCGTGGGGGGGGGGGGAGGTGTGGGGGGGGGAGGCGTGGGGGGGGGGGAGGCGTGGGGGGGGGGAGGCGTGGGGGGGGGGGAGGCGTGGGGGGGGGGGAGGCGTGGGGGGGGGGGGGAGGCGTGGGGGGGGGGAGGCGTGGGGGGGGGGAGGCGTGGGGGGGGGAGGCGTGGGGGGGGGGAGGCGTGGGGGGGGGGAGGCGTGGGGGGGGGGGAGGCGTGGGGGGGGGGAGGCGTGGGGGGGGGAGGCGTGGGGGGGGAGGCGTGGGGGGGGGGGAGGCGTGGGGGGGGGGGAGGCGTGGGGGGGGGGAGGCGTGGGGGGGGGAGGCGGGGGGGGAGGCGTGGGGGGGAGGCGTGGGGGGGGAGGCGTGGGGGGGGAGGCGAGGGGGGGGAGGCGAGGGGGGGGAGGCGTGGGGGGGGAGGCGAGGGGGGGAGGCGTGGGGGGGGGGGAGGCGTGGGGGGGGAGGCGTGGGGGGGGAGGCGTGGGGGGGGGAGGCGAGGGGGGGGGAGGCGTGGGGGGGGAGGCGAGGGGGGGGAGGCGTGGGGGGGGAGGCGTGGGGGGGGAGGCGTGGGGGGAGAGGCGTGGGGGGAGGCGTGGGGGGGGAAGGCGTGGGGGGGAGGCGTCGGGGGGGAAGGCGTCGGGGGGTGAGGCGTGGGGGGGGAAGGCGTGGGGGGGGGAGGCGTGGGGGGGGGCGGCGTGGGGGGGGGAGGCGTGGGGGGGGGCGGCGTGGGGGGGGGAGGCGTGGGGGGGAGGCGTGAGGGGGGGAGGCGTGTGGGGGGGGAGGCGTGTGGGGGCAGGCGTGTGGGGGGGAGGCGTGTGGGGGGGAGGCGTGTGGGGGGGGAGGTGCTGTGGGGGGAGGCGTGGTGGGGGGGGGAGGCGTGGTGGGGGGGGAGGCGTGGTGGGGGGGGAGGCGTGGTGGGGGGGGGAGGCGTGGTGGGGGGGGGAGGCGTGGTGGGGGGGGGAGGCGTGGTGGGGGGGGAGGCGTGGTGGGGGGGGAGGCGTGGGGGGGAGGCGTGAGGGGGGGAGGCGTGTGGGGGGGGAGGCGTGTGGGGGGGGAGGCGTGTGGGGGGGAGGCGTGTGGGGGGGGAGGCGTGTGGGGGGGGAGGCGTGAGGGGGGGGAGGCGTGGGGGGGGAAGGCGTGGGGGGGGAAGGCGTGGGGGGGGAAGGCGTGGGGGGGGAAGGCGTGGGGGGGGAAGGCGTGGGGGGGGAAGGCGTGGGGGGGGAAGGCGTGGGGGGGGAAGGCGTGGGGGGAGAGGCGTGGGGGGAGAGGCGTGGGGGGGAGGCGTGGGGGGGAGGCGTGGGGGGGGAGGCGTGGGGGGGGAGGCGTGGGGGGGGGAGGCGTGAGGGGGGAGGCGTGGGGGGGGAGGCGTGGGGGGGGGAGGCGTGGGGGGGGGAGGCGTGGGGGGGGAGGCGTGGGGGGGGGCGGCGTGGGGGGGGGCGGCGTGGGGGGGGGAGGCGTGGGGGGGGGGCGGCGTGGGGGGGGGGAGGCGTGGGGGGGAGGCGTGAGGGGGGGAGGCGTGTGGGGGGGGAGGCGTGTGGGGGCAGGCGTGTGGGGGGGAGGCGTGTGGGGGGGGAGGTGTGGTGGGGGGGGGAGGCGTGGTGGGGGGGGAGGCGTGGTGGGGGGGGAGGCGTGGTGGGGGGGGGAGGCGTGGTGGGGGGGGGAGGCGTGGTGGGGGGGGGAGGCGTGGTGGGGGGGGAGGCGTGGTGGGGGGGGAGGCGTGGTGGGGGGGGAGGCGTGGTGGGGGGGGAGGCGTGGTGGGGGGGGAGGCGTGGGGGGGAGGCGTGAGGGGGGGGAGGCGTGTGGGGGGGGAGGCGTGTGGGGGGGGAGGCGTGTGGGGGGGAGGCGTGTGGGGGGGGAGGCGTGTGGGGGGGGAGGCGTGTGGGGGGGGAGGCGTGTGGGGGGGGAGGCGTGGTGGGGGGAGGAGGCGTGGTGGGGGGGGGAGGCGTGGTGGGGGGGGGAGGCGTGGTGGGGGGGGAGGCGTGGTGGGGGGGGGAGGCGTGGTGGGGGGGAGGCGTGGTGGGGGGGAAGGCGTGGGGGGGAAGGCGTGGGGGGGAAGGCGTGGGGCGGAAGGCGTGGGGGGGGAAGGCGTGGGGGGGGAGGCGTGGGGGGGGAGGCGTGGGGGGGAGGCGTGGGGGGGGAGGCGTGGGGGGGGGAGGCGTGGGGGGGGGAGGCGTGGGGGGGGGAGGCGTGGGGGGGGGAGGCGTGGGGGGGGGAGGCGTGGGGGGGGGAGGCGTGGGGGGGCGGCGTGGGGGGAGGCGTGGGGGGGAGGCGTGAGGGGGGGAGGCGTGAGGGGGGGAGGCGTGTGGGGGGGGAGGCGTGTGGGGGGGAGGCGTGTGGGGGGGGAGGCGTGGTGGGGGGAGGCGTGATGGGGGGGGGAGGCGTGGTGGGGGGGGAGGCGTGGTGGGGGGGAGGCGTGGGGGGGGGAAAGCGTGGGGGGGAAGGCGTGGGGGGGGAAGGCGTGGGGGGGGGAAGGCGTGGGGGGGGAAGGCGTGGGGGGGGGAAGGCGTGGGGGGGGGGAAGGCGTGGGGGGGGGGAAGGCGTGGGGGGGGGAAGGCGTGGGGGGGGGAAGGCGTGGGGGAGGGAAGGCGTGGGGGAGGGAAGGCGTGGGGGGGAAGGCGTGGGTGGGGAAGGCGTGGGGGGGAAGGCGTGGGCGGGGGAAGGCGGGGGGAGGCGTGGGCGGGGGGAGGCGTGGGCGGGGGGAGGCGTGGGCGGGGGGAGGCGTGGGCGGGGGGAGGCGTGGGCGGGGGGAGGCGTGGGCGGGGGGAGGCGTGGGCGGGGGGAGGCGTGGGGGGGGGAGGCGTGGGGGGGGGAGGCGTGGGGGGGGAGGCGTGGGGGGGGAGACGTGGGCGGGGGAAGGCGTGGGCGGGGGAACGCGTGGGCGGGGGAAGGCGTGGGCGGGGGAAGGCGTGGGGGGGGGGAAGGCGTGGGGGGGGGGAAGGCGTGGGGGGGGGAAGGCGTGGGGGGGGGAAGGCGTGGGGGGGGAAGGCGTGGGGGGGGAAGGCGTGGGGGGGGGAAGGCGTGGGGGGGGGAAGGCGTGGGGGGGGGAAGGCGTGGGGGGGAAGGCGTGGTGGGGGAGGCGTGGGGGGGGGGGGGAGGCGTGGGGGGGGGGGAGGCGTGGGGGGGGGGGAGGCGTGGGGGGGGGAGGCGTGGGGGGGGGAGGCGTGGGGGGGGAGGCGTGGGGGGGGAGGCGTGGGGGGGGGGAGGCGTGGGGGGGGGGGAGGTGTGGGGGGGGGAGGCGTGGGGGGGGGGGAGGCGTGGGGGGGGGGAGGCGTGGGGGGGGGGGAGGCGTGGGGGGGGGGGAGGCGTGGGGGGGGGGGGGAGGCGTGGGGGGGGGGAGGCGTGGGGGGGGGGAGGCGTGGGGGGGGGAGGCGTGGGGGGGGGAGGCGTGGGGGGGGGGAGGCGTGGGGGGGGGGGAGGCGTGGGGGGGGGGAGGCGTGGGGGGGGGAGGCGTGGGGGGGGAGGCGTGGGGGGGGGGGAGGCGTGGGGGGGGGGGAGGCGTGGGGGGGGGAGGCGTGGGGGGGGGAGGCGGGGGGGGAGGCGTGGGGGGGAGGCGTGGGGGGGAGGCGTGGGGGGGGAGGCGAGGGGGGGGAGGCGAGGGGGGGGAGGCGTGGGGGGGAGGCGAGGGGGGGGAGGCGTGGGGGGGGGGAGGCGTGGGGGGGGAGGCGTGGGGGGGGAGGCGTGGGGGGGGAGGCGAGGGGGGGGGAGGCGTGGGGGGGGAGGCGAGGGGGGGGAGGCGTGGGGGGGGAGGCGTGGGGGGGGAGGCGTGGGGGGAGAGGCGTGGGGGGAGGCGTGGGGGGGGAAGGCGTGGGGGGGAGGCGTCGGGGGGGAAGGCGTCGGGGGGTGAGGCGTGGGGGGGGAAGGCGTGGGGGGGAATGGGGGAGGGGGGAATGGGGGAGGGGGGAAGGGGGAGGGGGGAAGGGGAAGGGGAAGGCGTGGGGCGGGAAGGGATGGGGGGGAGATGTGGGGGGGGGGAGATGTGGGGGGAATGGGGTTAATGTGGGGGGGGGGGGGGGGAGGCGGGGACCGGAGCACCCGGAGGAAGCGCACATAGACACGGACAGAACATGCAAACTCCACAAGACAGTGATCTAAACTGAGTTGAACCCGGTCCCTGGCGCTGTGAGGCAGCAATGCTACCCAATGTCGATCTCTTGTGCCTCTTTTAATGGTAAATGAGGCAATGCAATTAGATTTAGCCTCAAGAGCTGAATATTTAGAAATAGACATTGTGATTTGCACTTCCTCCTGTGAGACTCTGAACTGTACACTTCTCCCTGAATTATTATGCTGATCGGTAAGACTTGAATGTGTTAACGTGATTGTGAAGTGAATAATCGTATCACGAGCAAATCGCCAAATATAGTGATGTAAGGTAAAGTAAGAAACCACTCAAGGGCTGTAAAGTGTGTTGGCACCGTCAAATGATAGTTCGGAAATGTTCTTGCCTTGATGTATATGAAACTCTTTTAACTGCACCGATCTCCCAATCATTCTTCTGAATGCTGCTGCCGCTGTCTGCTGGTTGGATGAGGCTTGCCATGTGCAGGGCTGTGTGAGGCTGAGTCAGTAATGTGTAGAAGCAGCATGTGACATATGTACTTCTCAGACAGCTTTCAGTATTAGGCTAGTGGCTTTCTGCCATTGGCCCAGTGCAATGGACCAGCAGCTCTTTGTGGTGTATAATATTATGCCTGTGAGAGACTGAGCTTGAGAACTCTCGTTTGTGCAGCAGAGGCGCAAGGAGATTGGACACACTGCTTGAAGCAGGACGAATCAGCTGCAGACTGAAAAGGCTGACTAGCTAATGCCTCATTTGCTTATGCTGATGTGCCAGTGTGAAACAAGAGAAAATAGGAGCGGCTTTCATTGAGTGCTGTGTGTTCCCAACCCAGATCATCAGGAGGCTTCTCGTTTGCAGTCTACTTGAACTGTATGCACTGTGTGTATGGGAGCTACAGCATCATATGGCGTGTTACTATATTGTCATCAGCTCCACACACCTTAGCAATGGCCATTTCAGAAACATCAAGGGAGTATTTCGGGGCCCACTCTGCAAGAATGGAAACAAGACTCTGGTATTGAGTTTATTTTAACCTTATTGCATGAAAGTTAACTGAACGCTGACGGTTTAAACTTTACTTGCTTATCTAGTTGGTTTTTAAAAAAAGTATGCATGGTGATAATAACATAAATGTGTCTGTGAAATTTAAACCATTGCATTACTTACTTGCAATTTTTCTCAGTACTTTTTGGGTTAATGAAGTAAAAAGAATGATGATGTACACATTGATCACTTGCAATGACTGGAGATAGCAATAGATTGCAGCAATCAAATATTATGCATCGTGGCTTAGAAATACTAGTAATATGCAGCAAAATATAATTACATGTCATTGTCTCATTTAGGATTCTTTAGCTGAATGACTCATTTTAGTGCTTTCTGAGTTCTCCAAATCACCTAGGACCACCTGTCATGATTGCAGGATTCCGACAGGGCTTGTGTTTGACGGTTTGTTACTTTATTGTTAACTTAAATAGCAACAATGCTGTAGTTTATGCACAGATTGCTTGTTATTTTCATCTCATCTCATCCTTAATCCTTCAATTTGTTACCATTAGTCGGCTGCCTGTCATCCGCAATATGAGATGAGTACAAGTTGCCAACATCTCATCTGCTAGGTTGTTCTAAATTTATTTCATCCTAATTACTAGATGAACTGCAAAGGAATGAGAGGTGCAAGTGAAAAGCTCTTGGTGATGGCGTGAACGAGGAATAATCAGCAGGGAAATCTGATAGCATTCTCTTAGGAAGATAGCTCTCAGGAAGATTTTGTCTCCTAATATGTGTCAGGGTACCAGGGGTAGTCAGTTCAGTCTGGTGGAATATCATACTGCCTTTTCCACAAGCACACAATAATGTACCCATTTAGCAGTTTAATAAAGTTATACATCACTGTATTGAAGGAGCAGCTCAAGACTGTTGATCGCTGTAATTTTATAACGCAAGTATAAGATTAGCAAATTAACAAGTTAGCTTTCATGTTCAGTTCTGGCAGAACTAATATTGAGCCAAAAGCTGAATGCGAATCTAATGGATAATCATTTTTACCTATAATTTCCCCCACTCAGAAGTTTACTTTAAACTTAGAAATGTTAAAAGATTGATATAGCAGAACTAACATTAAAGCCAACAGTGTTCGTTCTGTATCAGCATGGCAACTACAAGATAGAGCAGAACTTCCATGAAGCTTTCAAATTATTTTCTGCAAGAATAGCATTTAATTAAAGATAAGGCTGATGAATAATAAAACGACGAGCTATCTGAGGGCAAAGAAATTGAGTTGCTCATTCTGCACAGGAGCTGCAGAGCAGCTTATTCACGGCTATCAATTCTTTCATTAGCCCTTCGCCAGTGTTTAGATGTTGTTAGCACATGTACCAGAGGATAAGCAAAGCACAAGTGGATGTAAAAAAAAAAACATTGTGATTGTAGTAGAGTGCTTTGACTCTTTAAACTACATACTTGATATTTAAGTCTATAAATCAGCAGTACAAGTTCTGAAAACATACCAGGAAGTAAATAACCTGGAGTGTGGAACATCTTGAGTAACAGAAGGTGTGAACATTTTCTAAGCTTTCAATGATCGTGGGTCAGTAGCATGATTAATAATGACCAGTGCATCAAGAAACATTGTAATTAAAAATTTCAGTAATCAGATGTGTTATTCTGTGTATTCCTGGAACTCGTACCCTATTAGGCTGATGGAAACAGAGATAATGAATTATCTCTAAAGGAAATTGGTTGGGCACTGGAGGGAAATAAACTTGCCGGAATACATGAGGGGGAATGGGATTGATTATTTTACTCTACAGAAAACTAGCATGAACGTGATGGGCTGAATGGCCTCCTTCTGTGGTGTAATATCTCTATGACTCTTAACAAAGCTATAACTTAAAAGATTACAGATATGCTTCCTGGGTTGGATAAAATGGAATATGTCAAAACTAAATATATATTGTTTGAACTCTGGAAGATCTTACCCCAAAATATATCCTGATATAAGCCCTAATTATGCATGGAAATTTCAAATGGCAAAAGGTGCCCAAGATGAATGTTAAAAACGCTACAAGTGCACGTCTTAATAATAAATCAGCAAATTGCTTCAGCTAAGAACTAAGGCATCGGAACAACTCTGAATCTATACTTTGGCTTCTGTAACCTTTAGAAGACTACAAATCCATTTCATCCAGAAGAAGTTGGAAGAGATAATGAAATATTGCCTCTTATCTCTTTGTTGGTGTTTAGGGGAGGATGGCAGGGGGCGGGGAGGTGGGTGGGTGGTGATGGAATATGGAAGAAGTTGTCCTTTAGTGAGACTTCCCCTGGAGTACTGCCTTCAGCTTTGGGCACTGCATCTTAGCAGACCCCAGACTCAATAGAATGCATAAAAGTGTTAAATTTAAGAGGATAATTTGTGTAAACTCTCCTTGTATTCATTTGGATTTAGACAGTTGAAAGGAAACTATTTGAGGTGTTTTACATGATACAAAAAGTTATAGGATAAATGCAGAGAAGTTATTTTGTCTGCTGAAGTAATCTAGAACAAGGAAGCATAATCTTAAAATTCACGTTAAAGCATTTAAGAGTGACATGAGGAAGACCTTTTTTATCCAAAGGTTCTTGGAAATCTAGAACGTGTTCCTCAATGAACGATGGTACTGGGTTGATTGCACTTTTCAAAACTGAGTTTGAGAGAGTTCTGCCAGGAAAGGGTATTGAAGGATATGGAACACAGTTGGGTAATTGGAATTGAGATGCAAATTAGCAACCCTCTGGTTGAATAGCAAAATAGATTTGAGGGGCTGAATGGTCGACTTCTGTTCCTACGCTCATAAGAGCACCTCAATTTCCAGAACATTACCATCAAGGTAGACAGTGGTACAGTTAATCTGAATAGAGTGGACATTTGAGCCAGTTTTGTGCTATAAACACAGTTGTCATTTGTCATCTTGAGGTTTTCATTTGCCACTCGAATATTAAACATTTCTAATATGGTCGGAAGTATTCGCAATTATATTTTTTTCATAAAGATATAACATTGGCAGAGCAATCCCAGAACAGATGTGTGATACATCAGGAAGGCTCTGTCTTATAATGTTGTTTTGATAATGCACAAAGCATTTGTATCAGCCTCATTAGGTCAAAGGGGGTTTGAGGCATGAATTCTATGGAAGAGATAAGATTTAACATCTAGTTATTTAATTATTTGTGTGCACTGATGAATGAATAAACATTTAACATTTACATAATACACCTACACTATAATTATTTTCATTAAAAATGAACAGAGAAAGGGAGTCATGATTTAAAAACAGAAGTCTGTACTTTGAAAAGCTACCAGCATGTGGCAGCAGTCGGCAAGATGAGATGTATTTTGTGATCAAACGGAACATTTTAAAAACGCACAAGATGCAGACTGATAAATGATTTTTTTTTATGCGCTGCAATAATGCACATTGAATTCAATCTCGATTGAATAGTGCACAGTCAGCCAATGCTTTTAGTAATGATTACCCCTGGAGTACTGTATTTGGCATGCTTCAACAATCTATATATAGAGAATTATGATTGAATGTAAAATTGCAAAGGAGAATCTGCAAAACTTGTTCCTTTTTTTAAAAAAAACCCCAAAACAAAGCATTGACATATGGCTCATTAGCTGAGATATTAGCGAGGTCTACCGCAGTTGGAAGAGGGGACATTCTAGGATTGGGACATTCGCTATAATTTGTGCCAATAGAATGAATTTTGTGAGTTCTACTTTTGAGTTGCTAGGTGGCGCACCAGAGAGAAAAGGTGTCCCATCATCCTGAAAGAAAGGAGACAACTAAAATTGCCCAACTCGTCTTGCTCAAAAGATTGGTGTATATATTGATTATAGTAGATTATCCTTTTCTCCCATTTGGAGGGACGTTCAAGATCTCCAGAGACCAGGGAAAGATGAAATGAGGGGAAAATGAAAGGGGAAAAGCGTGATGCTAATACCTATCATTTTCCTGCACTGAGCTGTTTGTGATAAATGTGTACTCCAATATGGCCCTTCTGAGAAATCAGCAACCATTCGCAACAGTGAAGATGTTGCACAATTTAGCCCTCATTCCAGGTCTGTCCAGGGAGTAATTGAAGACGGCTTTGACCATTTAGCTCATTCTTCTCGAGTTCACAACCTCATAATGTATAACACTGAGTTGAGTTTAAATTAAGGAAAAATCTAGTAGGTTTATTGTAAAACATAAGGAAAAAGCAAAGTATTAGAAATGTTACTCACTGTTTTCCTGCTGTATTTGAATCCATGTTATTAAGTTACAAGATATTTTTGAAAATTACCCAGAAAAGTTAATGCCATGAAATATGTTATTACTGTGTGATCTTTCCAACTGGTTGATCTTGTTACAGTTTGAAAATTTGATTTGCTATTGTCTGAATTTTGCGCCCACATTCACAAGCGGAGACCTGGGAGCAAAATATTGTGAGATTTGGAAAACCAGGATCTCACCAAGATCCCATTTTCTGATTCTCCCCAACCCCACCAGTGATGGAAGAACGTTCCAGCCAATATAAATCGTGGGTTTCTCCACCATATTGTGCCAATTGTCCCACGTTTGGAATTTCTCCCGTGTCAATGTGATGCCATGTTGGTGAGATTTACAACTGCCTTTTCAAAAAAAAAAAGAGGATCGGGCAAAGGGAACCCACTTGGAAAAAGCAGGTAAGTCGAGGACCCTGGCCCAGGCAGTGGACTGGCTCCTGGCACCGTTGGGACAGTCTTCACCTGAACCAATCTGGGACCAGTGTTCTCGCGAAAAGGGTACATAGGGTGGTCACAAGGACATTAAATTGGGGGGGGAAGGGTAAAACTACGGGAATTATGAAATGGGAAGCAAAGCAGCAAGTTAGCATGTGGGAGGAGGGATCGACTACACGGAAAATTATGAAAAAGTTTAAAAGGAAGCAGAACTCAGGAGATGTTATTAATGGAGGTGTTAGGATTCTGGAGGCTCCTGGCATTGCCAAGGGGGAATGCCAGAGGCCTCTGAGGAGCTTTATTGATAGGATGGGTATTGAGGGGGGTTATTCCCCTTATCAGTTGGAGAGGGTTCCTTGTGTTGCCAATTGGAGATTGGGCCCTGTTTTTTTTCTGACTCCGCCCTTCCCCTCCAGCATGACAGCGTGGCCTCCAGACTCTTTCTAAACAGAGTGTTGGATAATCTGGTGAGGAAAGCTAACTGTGCAACCTGCACACAAGTTTCCTCACCTCTGCCCGCACTCTGTGCACAGAATGGAAAATCCCACCCTGTAGCTTTCACTTTGGGTGCACATTGACTTAAGAACATATGGAATGGGAGCACCTAGAAAGAGAACAGCACCCTTAGATCTCTGCACAAGTAATTAAAACGAGATTTTAAAAAAAAGCCACCTATGAGTTGCTCGATCCATGAATCGTGGCTTTCTGGCCAGGAAATCTGTCTCCCAAACTGTCAGCAACTTGCTCGGGTTGCTGAAGCAAGTGCATAACGGGAAGAGCTTCCTCGGTGAAACCAACAGACTGGGAAGGATTTAATCAATTGCACTGAAGAGTTCCAGCCATGGCCATACAGAGCATTTTTTCTATTGGAGAGTGCTCTCACTGATTTCGTGTCCAGCACTTCACACCTTTCACTGCATTTCTCTGCTGCCAGCCTTCGATATAGCATTGGAGCAGTTTATGTACCTCCATCTTCAACCCCCACTGAAGGACAGGAGCAGAGACCACGTCACCACCAATAGCTTCAGCAGCAGGAGGAGAACCACCAGCTGCCTTCTCTTTAATCACAGGGCACAGAGGATGGACACCCAGACCCAGCTGAAAGGAAATAAAGCCCCCAATATTTAATTTGGTTCTACCCCTGGGAGAGGCAGGGAGGCAAACGGGGCAATAGAATCAGGAGGCAAGACAGTAGGGGGAGAGGAGTGCGGCACTGATGATGGAGTGCCTGGTTCAGTCCTGACTCCTGTAACCTCTGAGGTCATGGTTAAGAATGGCCTTCCTGCCCACATACTAATTGAGGCCCTTCAGTGCCAGTCCTAGCATCAGAGGTGTCATGTGGGGAAGTTGCCCACTTGTGGGGACCATGCTGAAGGCCTGTTTACACTTTTGAGACTCTCCTGCCAGGCGGTGAAGACTGGTCCCTCGGAAAGCACCCCTTCCCTCCCCTCTCACTGGCCCTGTTTGACTGGGCTGAAACACTTGGCGCCATTCCAAGGCCTCCTCCATTGTGACTGGTCCTAACCTGCTGCAATACCAGCAGTGGCCACCAGTGTCAGTGGAGCTGCTGGTACTGAAGAATTGTTGGCCTCTGGCTTGCAGCACCTGGATGTGCGATTTCTGCCCTTAAAGGGAATGTGGAGCCCTGACACCATTCCGATAATTGCCTCAAGTACATGGCAGGGCTGCCCCTGGTTTTCTGGCCTGCCATCGAGCCCATTGATTTAGCCATCAAATTCAGCCCAGGGTCTGCAGGCAAGAAATGAGCCCACAAACATTTTTGAGTACCAGTGCCTCTGGCGGCTCAGGCACTCATGGCAGATTATTGCTGGTATTTCCAGCCTCCTTGAACAAGATCATCCTCCCAGCAGAGCAGCTGAGTACATGATGACAATGGCCACCAAAGGTGCCTGTCACTGGAGGGCAACTGCCCACCCCCTCACCAATCTCCTTCTACCTCTCACCAGGTTCTGTGCTCTCTCCCCCTGCAAGAAGGGAAAGCAGGGAGGTGTGAGCAAATGTGTGAAGATGAGGAAAGGACAGCATTTGAGGGCGAGTGAGGAATGAGTTTGAGAAAGCAATAGGCTGATGGTACCTGAGCGTTGGCTGCTCAGACGAGGATGGGAGGTGCCTCGAGAGAGTGAGTGGAGCTGCAAGGTTTGTGAGGGTTGCTATGCAGGAGAATGCTACCAAAGTCAGAGTGTGGGGCTTGGAGGAATTATATTCCTCAACTTTCCTGCCCTCCTGAGGATCTGTCTCCACTTGGCGCACTGTCTCCAGATTAGAGGGCCCTTGGAGAGGTTGTTTTCTCCCCTTTCCCTTCCCTGGGAGAGTTCGCCTCACTGCAGCCCCTCAGATCATAAGAATACAAAAACTAGGAGCAGGAGTAGGCTATCAGGCCCCTCGAGCCTGCTCCGCCATTCAATATGATCATGGCTGATCTTTTCATGGCCTCTGCTCCATTTACCTGCCCTCTCACCCTTAATTCCTTTACTTTTCAAAAATTTATCTATCCTTGCCATAAAAACATTCAACGAGGTAGCCTCAACTGCTTCACTGGGCAGGGAATTCCACAGATTCACAACCCTCTGTGAAGAAATTCCTCCTCAAATCAGTGTTAATTCTGCTCCCCCTTATTTTGAGGCTATGCCCTCTAGTTCTAGCTTCACCCACCAGTGGAAATAACCACCCTGCTTCTATCTTATCTTTTCCCTTCATAATTTTATTTGTTTTTATGAGATCCCCCCTCATTCTTCTAAATCCCAATGAGTATAGTCCTAGTCTGCTCGGTCTCTCTTCATAAGCCAACCCTCTCACCTCCGGAATCAACCTAGTGAATCTCTTCCGCACCCCCTTCTGTGCCAGTATATCCTTTCTCAAGTAACGAGACCAAAACTGTACACAGTACTCCAGGTGTGGCCTCATCAGCACCTTTTATACAGCTGCAACATAACCTCCCTGTTTTTAAACTCCATCCCTCTAGCAATGAAGGACAAAATTCCATTTGCCGCCTTAATTACCTGCTGCACCTGCAAACCAACTTTTTGTGATTGCATGCTGCAATCTTTTACCATTTAAATAATAGTCCATTTTGCTGTTGTTCGTACCAAAATGGATGACCTCACATTTACCAACACTGCACTCCAACTGCCAGACCCTTGCCCACTCACTTAAACTATGTATATCCCTTTACGGGCTTTCAGCATCCTCTGCACACTCTGTTCTACCTTTCATCTTAGTGTCATCTGTGAACTTTGACACACTACACTTGGTCCCCAACTCCAAATCATCTGTGTAAATTGTAAACTGTTGCGGTCCCAACACTGATCCCTGAGGCATACCACTAGTCACTGATCACCAATCAGAAACATACCCATTTACCCCCATTCTTTGCTTTCTGTTTAATAACCAATATTCTATCCATGCTAATACATTACCCGTAAAGCCATGCACCTTTTATCTTATACAGCAGTGTTTTGTGTGGCACCTTGTTGAATGCCTTCTGGAAATCCAGATCCACCAGCTCCCCATTGTCCACCACGCTCGTATATGTCCTCAAAGAATTCCAGTAAATTAGTTAAACATGACCTGCCTTTCATGAAGCCATGCTGCGTCTTCCAAATGGGATAATTTCTATCCAGATGTCTTGATATTTCTTCCTTGATAGATTCAATCATTTTCCCCACTACAGAAGTTAAGCTAACTGGCCTATTGTTACCCTCCTTTTTTAAACAGTGGCATCGCATTTGCTGTTTTCCAATCTGCTGGAACCGCCCCAGAGTCCAATGAATTTTGGTAAATTACCACAAGCGCATTTGCTATTTCCCTGTCATCTCTTTTAGTACCCTGGGGTGCATTCCATCAGGGCCAGGAGACCTGTCTACCTTTAGCCCCATTAGCTTGCCCAACACCACTTCTTTAGTGATAATGATTATTTCTAGGTCCTCACCTGCCATAGCCGCCTTGTCATCAACTTTTGGCATGTCATTTGTCTTCCACTGTGAAGATTGACACAAAATACCTGTTCAATGCCTCATTTCAAGTTATTACATCCCTCTAAAGGAGTGATGTTTACTTTAGCCACTCTTTTTCGTTTTATATATTTGTAGAAACTTTTGCTATCTGTTTTTTATATTCTGAGCTAGTTTACTCTCATAATTGTATCTTACTTTTCTTTACAGCTTTTTTGGTGGCTTTCTGTTGACTTTTAAAAATTTCCCACTAATCTTCGCCACTTTGTATGCATTTTCTTTCAATTTGATGCCCTCCTTCATTTCCTTAGATATCCATGGCTGATTATCTCTTTTTCTACAGTCCTTCCTTATCACTGGTATATACTTCTGCTGAGCACTGTGAAAGATCGCTTTGAAAGTCCTCCACTGTTCCTCAATTGTCCCACCATGAAGTTTTTGCTCCCAGTCTACCTTAGCCAACTCCTCCCTCATCCCTTTGTAGCCTCCTTTGTTGAAGCACAAAACACTGGTATTGGATTTTACCTTCTCACGCTCCATCTGTATTTTAAATTCAATCATACTGTGATTACTCCTTCTGGGAGGATCCCTAACTGTGAGATCATTAATTATTCCTGTCTCATTTCACAGGACCAGATCTAGGATAGCTTGCTCCCTCGTAGGTTCCATTACATACTATTTGAGGAAACTATCGCGGATACATTCTATGAACTCCTCCTCAAGGCTGCCTTGACCAACCTGGTTTGACCAATCGACATATAGATTAAAATCCCTCATGATAATTGCTGTACCATTTTTACATGCAGCAGTTATTTCGTTGTTTATTGCTCGCCCCACCATGATGTTATTATTTGGAGGCCTATAGACTACACCTATCAGTGACTTTTTCTCCTTACTGTTTCTAATTTCCACCCAAATGGATTCACCCTTTTCCTCCATTGAACCTGTATCATCTCTCACTACTGCCTTGATGTCACCCTCAAATATCAGAGCTACACCACCTCCCTCACGTTCCTATCTGTCCTTCCGAATAGTCTGATACCCCTGGATTTTAACTCCCAGTCGTGACCACCCTGCAACCATGTCTCTGTAATGGCCACTAAATTGTATTCATTTACAATGATTTGTGCCGTCAACTCATTTACCTTGTTTCAAATGTTACAAGCATTTAGGTAAAATGCCCTGATACTAGTTCTTATACCTTTTTGAATCCGAACATCTCCTGAGTTCTCATTCCTTTTAACTTTTTTCATAGTTTTCCATGTAGTTGAACCCTCCTCGCCTATGCTAACCTGCTGCTTTGAACAAAGAATAAAGAAAATTACAGCACAGGAGCAGGCCCTCCAAGCCTGCACTGACCCTGCTGCCTGACTGAGCTAAAACCCCTTACCCTTCCAGGGATCATATCCCTTCATTCCCATTCTATTCATGTATTTGGCAAGACGTCCCTTAAAAGTCACTATCGTATCTGCTTCCACTACCTCCTCCGGCAGTGGGTTCCAGGCATCCACCACCCTCTGTAAAAAACACTGCCTCGTACATCTCCTTTAAACCTGTGCCCCCTAATAATTGATTCTTCCACCCTGGGATAAAGCTTCTGACTATCCACTCTGTCCATGTCTCTCATAATCTTGTAGACTTCTATTAGGTCACCCCTCAACCTCTGTCGTTCCAGTGAGAACAAACCAAGTTTCTCCAACCTCCCCTCATAGCTAATGCCCTCCATACCAGGCAACACCCTGGTAAATCTTTTCTCTACCCTCTCCAAAGCCTCCACATCCTTCTGGTAGTGTGGCAACCAAAATTGAACACTGTTTTCCAAGTGCAGCCTAACTAAGGTTCTATAAGGCTGCAACCTGACTTGCCAATTTTTGAACTCAATGTCCCGGCCAATGAAGGCAAGCATGCTGTATGTCTTCTTGACTACCTTCTCCACCTGCGTTGCCACTTTCAGTGACCTGTGTACCTGTACAGCCAGATCCCTTTGCCTATCAATACTCTTAAGGGTTCTGCCATTTACTGTATATTTCCTATCTGCATTAGACCTTCCAAAATGCATTACCTCTCATTTATCCAGATTAAACTCCATCTGCCATCTCTCCACCCAAGTCTCCAACAGATCTGTATCCTCTGATGGCCCTCACCGCTATCCGCAAATCCACCAACCTTTGTGTCGTCCGCAAACTTACTAGTCAAATCAGTTACATTTTACTCCAAATCATTCATATATATATATATATATATATATATATATATATAATATTTTATATATATATATAATATATATATATATTACAAACAGCAAAGGTCCCAGCACTGATCCCTGAGGAATGACACTTGTCACAGCCTTCCATTCAGAAACACACCCTTCCACTGCTACCCTCTGTCTTCTATCACTGAGCCAGTTTTGTATCCACCTTGCCAGCTCACCTCTGATCCCATGCAACTTCACCTTCTGCACCAGTCTGCCATGAGGGACCTTGTCAAAGGCCTTACTGAAGTCCATGTAGACAACATCCACTGCCCTACCCTCATCAATCATCTTCGTCACTTCCTCGAAAAACTCGATCAAGTTTGTGAGACACGACCTCCCCTTCACAAAACCATGTTGCCTCTCACTAATACGTCCACTTATTTCCAAGTGGGAATAAATCCTGTCTCGAAGAATCCTTTCCAATAATTTTCCTACCACTGATGTAAGGCTCACCGGCCTGTAACTACCTGGATTACTCTTGCTTCCCTTCTTAAACAATGGAACAACATTGGCTGGTCTCCAAACCTCTGGGACTTCCCCTGTAGCCAGTGAGGATACAAAGATTTCTCTCGAGGCCACAGCGATTTCCTCCCTTGCCTCTCAGTATTCTGGGGTATATCCCAACAGGCCCTGGGGACTTGTCTACCTTAATGTTTCTCAAGAACCCCAATACCACCTTCTTTTTGATCTCAACATGACTCAAACTATCTACACACCTTTTCCCAGACTCAGCATCCACCAAGTCCTTTCTCTTTGGAGAATGCTGACGCGAAGTACTCATTTAATACATCGCCCATTTCCTCTGGCTCCATGCATAGATTCCCTCCCTTGTCCTTGAGTGGGCCAACCCTCTCCCTGGCTACCCTCTTGCTCTTTATATATGTATAAAAAGCCTTGGGATTTTCCTTAATCTTGCTGGCCAATGCTTTTTTGTGACCCCTTTTAGCCCTCCTTACTCCTTGCTTAAGTTTCTTTCTACTTTCCTTGTATTCCACACTTGCTTCGTGTGTTCCAAGCCTCCTAGCTTTGACAAATGCTTCCTTTTTCTCTTTGACTAGGCTCACAATATCTCTCATTATCCAAGGTTCCCAAAACTTGCCATACTTATCCTTCATTCTTACAGGAATGTGCTGGTCCTGAATCCCTATCAACTTACATTTGAAAGCCTCCCACATGCCAGATGTTGATTTGCCCTCAAACATCTGCCCCCAATCTACATTCTTCAGTTCCTGTCTAATATTGTTGTAATTAGCCTTCCCCCAATTTAGCACCTTAACTTGAGGACGACATTTATCTTTATCCATCAGTACCTTAAAGCTTACTGACTTGTGGTCCGGTCCCCGAACTGCTCCCCTACTGAAACATCGACCACCTGGCGGGGCTCATTCCCCAATACCAGATCCAGTATAGCCCCTTCCCTAGCTATCTACATACTGTTTCAAGAAGCCTTCCTGGATGCTCCTTACAAATACTGCCCCATCCATGCCCCTAGCACTAAGTGAGTCCCAGTCAATATAGGGGAAGTTAAAATCTCCCATCCACAACAACCCTGTTACTTTTACACCTTGCCAAAATCTCCCTACACATCTGTTCCTCTATCTCCAGCTGCCAGTTGGACGGCCTATAGTAAACCCCCAACATTGTGACTACACCCTTCCTATTCCTGAGCTCTACCCATATTGCCTCGCTGTATGAGTCCTCCGAGGTGTCCTCCCGCAGTACAGCTGTGATATTTTCCTAACCAGTAGTGCAACTCCCCCACCCCTTTTACATTCCCCTCTACCCCGCCTGAAACATCTGTCCTGGAATGTTAAGCTGCCAATCCTGTCCTTCCCTTACCCAAGTCTCTATAATCGCAACAACATCATAGTTTCTAGTACTAATCCAAGCTCTTAAGTTCATCTGCCTTACCTGTTACACTTCTCGCATTGAAACAAATACACTTCAATCCACCAGACCCTCTTTGATTAGCAACCACACTCTGCCTGCTCTTTCTGAGTCTTACTGGCCCTACTTTCTGGTTCCCCTTCAGTTAATTCACCTTTGTTTTGGGTTCCACCCCCCTGCCAAACTAGTTTAAATCCTCCCGTGTGACACTAGTAAACCTCCCGGCCAGAATATTTATGCCCTTCCAGTTTAGATGCAACCTGTCCTTCTTGTACAGGTCCCACCTGCCCTGGAAGAGACCCCAATGGTCCAGATATCTGAAACCCTCCCTCCTACACCGATTGTTTAGCCATGTGCTGAGCTGCACTATCTTCCTATTCATAGCTTCACTGGCACGTGGCACAGGGAGTAATCCTGAGATTACAACCCTGGAGATCCTGCATTTTAACTTTCTACTTAATTCTCTAAACTGCTGCTGCAGGACCTCATCACTCTTCCTGCCTATGTCGTTAGTACCAATATGTACCACAACCACTGGCTGTTCACTCTCTCCCTTCAGAATGCTTTCTGTCTGTTCAGAGATATCCTGGACCCTGGCACCAGGGAGGCAACATACCATCCTGGAGTCTCTTTCACGTCCACAGAAGCGCCTATCTGCTCCCCTAACTATAGAATTCCCTATAACTTAATGCTTCCCATTAACCATTATAATTACCAAAGTTTTATCATTCCCTTCTCCCCCACTTGCTAGTTTAAAGTCCTTGTGCCCACCCTATTTAGCCTTTCCGCTAGAATACTGGTCCCAGATTGGTTCAGATGAAGACCATACCAACAGTACGATCCCTTCTGTTCCGATACTGATGCCAATGCCCCATGAATTGGGACCCCTGTAGCCCAGGCTTATTGTCCAACATTTTCACACCTCCATCTTTTTCTCACTCAAGGGGCTGATGGGCAAATTTTGGAAAGATAAAATATGGCATAATATTAAACTGAATTTCAAAAAGAAGTTGTGATGGAGTGTGAGAAGGTCCGAGTGTCTGTGCCAGTTTCACTCCCATTCTCAGAATGTTCACACAGTGTGTGTGCATACGTGTGTGTGCGTGCGTGTGGATGTGAGAAACCTGAGACTTTGAGTAAGGCAGACACACACTCGCTCTCATTTGCCGGCATGTATGTGCATGCGCTCTCACTCTCTGACTCTCACTCTCTCTCTCACATACAGACACTCTCACTCCACCCAGCCCCCCCCCCATTGCAGATAGCGCCTCCAATCCGAGGCCCTGGCAGACAGCCCCTCCTCCCCAGAAAGGCTGTCTGCTAGGGGCCCCCAGGGAGGAGGGTCTGTCTGCCATGAATTGAAACTGCTTCTTTCGCCATCACCTTTTTGAGCCACGCATTTAATTCTCAAATCATCTGTTTGACTAATTTTGGCCAATTTTCAAGTGGCCCATGTAGCAGACCAGAGATTATTATAATTAGGGCGGCACGGTGACACAATGGTTAGCACTGTTGCTTCACAGCGTCAGGGACCTGGGTTTGATTCCCGGCTCGGGGTCACTGCCTGTGTCTGGGTGGGTTTCCTCTGGGTGCTCCGGTTTCCTCCCACGTTCTGGTTAGGTGCATTGACCCAGACAGGCGCCAGACTGTGGCGACTAGGGGAATTTCACGGTAACTTAATTGCAGTGTTAATGTAAGCCTTACTTGTGACCAATAAATAAACCTTAAAAAAAAAACTTTATTACCCTTGAGGTTCTATTTATTAAATTTTTAACGTAGTTAGTCAAACTCCTCTTTTAGAACCTCATTCTTAGCTTTAACACGGACCATGACAACTTGATCCTCTCCCTCCCAGTCCAAGTTTCTGTCCAGCTGTGAAGAAATGTCCAGGTCTCTGGAAACAGGCAGGCAACACAATCTTCAGAACTCCTGGTGTTTGTTGCAGAGAATGATATTTATTCATGGGGAGGCAGCGGCATAATGGAATTGTCACTGGACTAGTAATCCAGAGATTCAGTTATGCTCTGGCGACCCAGATTCCAATACCTCCATGAAATTTAAAAAAGAAATCTGGAATTAAAAGTCTAATGATGACTATGAAACTGACATTGATTGTGGTAAAACCCATCTGGTTCTCTAATGCCCTTCAAGGAAGAAAATCTGTCATCCTTACCTGGTCTGGCCTATATATGATCCCAGATCCACAGAAATTAATACTAGGCCAGCCAGTGGATGCCCACATCCCATGAATGGATGAAAAAGAATTCCCCTGACGACCACTGCCACATTTCCTTTTCGTTCCTCCCACTTGAATTGCCCCCTCTCCCCTACATTTCTTGTTCTCATCCATAGACAGGCAGCAAATGTCTTCAGAAAAAGTCAAACAACTAGGCTCGTTCATGACTCTCTGCTAGATTCCCAAATCTGCCGAAGCCCCAGTCCCACCCTCATGCACCAACCATCGACCACCCTGAATCATTACTTGTACTTGGTATACAGGAGCATGTCGTGTAAAAATTCAGGTTTTTTTGCATTCTTTTCTCATGAAGGGAGATAAAGGAATGTAGGGAACTTACTAACCATGTCAGTTCACCGTTCCCTGAGGCACACCGCTGGTCACCGGTCTCCAGTTTGAAAAACAACCCTCAACAACCACCCTCTGGCTTCTGTCATCGAGCCAATTTTGTATCCATTTGACTATCTCACCCTTGATCCCGTGAGATTTAACCTTATGCAACAACCTACCGTGCAGTGACTTGCTAAAATCCATGTAGACAACATCAACTGCACTGCCCTCATCCACCTTCTTGGTTACCCCTTCGAAAAACTCAATCAAATTTGTGAGACATGATTTTCCACTCTCAAAGCCATGCTGACTGTCCCCAATCAGTCCTTGTGTCTCTAAATGCCTGTAGTTCCTGTCTCTCAAAATACCTTCCAACAATTTACCCCCCCACAGATGTGAGGCTCACTGGCCTGTTGTTCCCAGGCTTTTCCCTGCAGCCGTGTTTAAACAAAGGCACAACATTTGCCATCCTCCAATCTACAGGCACCTCACCTGTGACCATTGATGATTCAAATATCTCTGCTGGGGGACCCGCAACTTCCTCCCTAGCCTCCCACATTGTCCTGGGATACACTTCATCAGGTCCCGGGGATTTATCTACCTTGATGTGCTTTAAGACTTCCAGCACCTCCTTCTCTGTAATATGTACACTCCCCAAGACATCACTATTTCCCCAAGTTCCCTAACATCCGTGCTTTTCTCAACAGTAAATACTGATGAGAAATATTAATTTAGGCTCTCACCCACCTTTTGTGGATCCGCACATAGATGACCTTGTTGATCCTTAAGAGGCCCTATTCTCTCCCCAGTTACTCTTTTGCCCTTTATGTATTTGTAGAAGCTCTTTGGATTCTCCTTTGCCTTATCTGCCAAAACAATCTCGTGTCCCCTTTTTGCCCTCCTGATTTCTCTCTTAACTCTACTCCTACACTCCCTATACTCTTCAAGGGATTCACTTGACCCCAGCTGCCTATGCATGTCATGTGCCTCCTTCTTCTTCTTGACCAGGGCCTCAATATCCCGAGTCATTCAATTAATGTCAGTTTCATGGTCACCATTAGATTTTTAATTCCAGATTTTTATTTTATTTAAATTTCAAGATTCAGATATCAGTTCATGGAAAAGTATTAATAATGCAAAACAACTGCTTCTGTAGTTGAGGTTTGCCATCTGAAGTTATTACATTTGCATGTTACGTACTTACTTGAAAGCAAAGAGCTATAAACTGGATGGTACCTGTTGTTACGCATGCCTTTATACTCTCTTCCCCCTTGGGGAACGGTGTAAAGTGTTAGAAGGACTTTCCTAATTGATCACCCGCTGTGGGTCACATTAATGTACCTTCCATGGCCACCAAGTCGCAGAGTGGGATTCAAACCCAGGGTCTTCCAGCTCAGAGGAGGAGCATTACTATCAGGACCCATGTAAGAATTGCTCTGAAAACATTTTGCGAAAAACCATAATGGACATAAGCACTTTCTAAAATAACTAGACATATCAATATCAGTGTAAATCACTTGAAATTCAACAGAACAATCCCTTCAAGGCTGCTTTAGTCAGGAAGTCAAAGTCCCCCTGATGGATGTGGCAGCATTTACAAGTTGCTGCATAATCCTTTCCTAAATGTGGATTAAACTAAATCCCTCTTTATACGTGTTTTAATAATCTTAAATAACATCTGTCCATTTAATTTATTCAGCATTAATTATGTTTTTTTAAATATTCTTACACAAAAAATAAGACCCACAGATTTCTGAATTAGTGAAGACAAAATATTGAAGTTCAAATTAGTGAGTAAAAACGGGCTATGCAAAACAAAGGTAGCTCCATCTTTTACTTTCTTCTTAATAGGAAGCAGCATAATTGCTATTTGCAAGTAATATATAGCAACATAGAAAAACTACAGCACAAAACAGGCCCTTCGGCCTCACAAGTTGTGCCGAACATATCCCTACCTTTTAGACCTACCTATAACCCTCCATCCTGTTAAGTCCCATGTACTCATCCAGGAGTCTTTTAAAAGACCCTATTGAGTTTGCCTCCACCACCACTGACGGCAGCCGATTCCACTCGCCCACCACCCTCGGTGTGAAAAACTTCCCCCGAACATCTCCCCTGTACCTACCCCCCAGCACCTTAAACCTGTGTCGCTCGTAGCAGCCATTCCCACCCTGGGAAAAAGCCTCTGAGAGTCCACCCGATCTATGCCTCTCAACATCTTATATACCTCCATTAGGTCTCCTCTCATCCTACGTCTCTCCAAGGAGAAAAGACCGAGCTCCCTCAGCCTATCCTCATAAGGCATGCCACTCAATCCAGGCAACATCCTTGTAAATCTCCTCTGCACCCTCTCAATCTTTTCCACATCCTTCCTGTAATGAGGCGACCAGAACTGAGCACAGTACTCCACGTGGGGTCTGACGAGGGTCTTATATAGCTGCATCATTATCCCTGGACTCCTAAACTCAATCCCTCGATTGATAAAGGCCAGCATACCATACACCTTCTTAACCACCTCCTCCACCTGCGGGGCCGATCTTAGGGTCCTATGGACCCGGACCCCAAGGTCCTTCTGATCCTGTACAGTACTAAGAGTCTTTCCCTTTATATTGTACTCCTTCATCCCATTTGACCTGCCAAAATGGACCACTACGCATTTATTTGGGTTGAAGTCCATCTGCCACTTCTCCGCCCAGTCTTGCATCCTATCTATGTCCCTCTGTAACTTCTGACATCCCTCCAGACTATCCACAACCCCACCAACCTTCGTGTCGTCGGCAAACTTACCAACTCATCCCTCCGCTTCCTCATCCAGGTCATTTATGAAAATGACAAACAGCAAGGGTCCCAGAACAGATCCCTGGGGCACTCCACTGGTGACCGACCTCCATTTAGAAAAAGACCCATCTATACCCACTCTCTGCCTCCTTTGGGTAAGCACAGTAAGAAGTCTCACAACACCAGGTTAAAGTCCAACAGGTTTATTTGGTAGCAAATACCTTTGGGCAAGCCAGTTCTGGACCCACAGGGCGGCAGCCCCTTGGATCCCATGCCCTCTCTGAGAACAATTAAGCCAAATTATAAGTAAATGATCAGATTGGTATGTGGATTTCATCAGTTTATATCAGCATTCTTGACTATTTTTTAATTTGGGGATTACATTCTGGAGGCTAGGCTTGGGATTTTCCAGCCCTGCCTGCCACCAGGCTCTTCTGGTGCTGCTAAAATTCAGTGGTGTGTTCCACCACGGGGAGGCCGGAACATTCCGGCCTATGTCTCCTTGTTCAGCAAACTTCACTACGTCTAGAATAATTCCTATTTCTAATTTCTTTTTCTCTTCGACTCTTAGGCCATCCTCTCACTCTGTACTCTTTCTTCGCAGAGGGTTTTAGACACTCGGATGTAATGTTGCTGCATCCCAGTGTTAGGAGCAAGACAGCTTCTCTCAGGATCTTCAACTTTCGATCTAATTGAGAGTTTAACTCTAATAATCCTAACAACTCAAGATCTGTCAATTTAGCAGAAATTAAAATTGCATTCAAATAGCATCCTGCCTGGTCTCAGTACACCTCAATGCATTTTACAGCCGTATACAGAAGTATAACCACTGTTACAATGTAGGGAAGTGCAGGAGCCAATTTGCACACATCAGCATTCCACAAAGCAATGAGGTACATGATTAGAAATTTCATTTCGGTGATGTTGATTGATGATGTGTTTGCCAGGACACCAGCTGAACTTCCAAAGTCTCCTTCAAATACTCTTTAACGTCTATCTGAGCTGTTGCACCAGCTTTTTGCAGGGCTGAGCTGAGTCTGGGGACCTTTGAAAATGGGGTGGGGGCGGCGGTGGGGGATGGGGGGAGTGTTCAAAAAGTTCTCATTTTGGATATTACAAGGGTCTTAACCTGCTGTGTGGGATCTAGAATTGATGGTGTAAACATAAATGCTCCTGAAAGGTTTGTTTAAATGTCATTTCCTTAATCTTCAAGCATGAAAACAACAGACTTGAGCGGTCAGTGAGAGTTAAACAAATGAACATAGCTTTTCTTTTCACTATCAAGAATGTAGGAGTGCTTTAGATTGTTAAAAGCTGTTTTTTTTTCATCTGTACATGGCTCTTGAAGTCTGCCCATGGATGAGTGGCTGTGAAGATGTTATGGGAGCTGTGAGAGTTATGGGAATGAGTAGTGGTATGAGGGGTCTAGCTGCTTCTAAAACATTGAAGTACCAGAGAACTAAGGTAGGCCTTCTAACCAGCCCATCACAGCACTCGCCTACCTGGCTACCAGGCATTTGCTTCCAGGGTCAGCAGGTCCGGCTCTAACATCCCCTCCCTAGGGAGAAAATTAGGTCCAACATTGCCCTTTAAACTAAGGCAAGTCTAGTGAGTCAGTAATGTTCCGAACCTGAGCTGGCCACCTCCGTATCAAAACCCCAGCCCTTAATTGTTGGTTTAACAGCTCATCTGAACACCTCTAAGAGTGTATCACTCCCTCAGTACCACACTAAAGTCTCAACCTGGGCCCTTCCCACCGGCAGAATCTTACCATCTTTCCGAAGGTGACCCCTCCGTAGCGGGTTCCCCGGCAAGCGGCCGGCAAACGATTCCAATCACCATTGACTTTAGCGGGAGCGGAATATCCCATCGGCGGCAAAGGGTGAGCAACTTCTATTGTGGAGGGGGCAGGAAGTCCCAGCCGTGGTCTCTGGTCTCTCCAGCGGGATTTAAACTTTTATCATCCTGTCTCACAGGTGAGTGCCACCACTGAGACAAGGCTGGACAGTTAAGCTAGAATAAACTGTCATGCTTGAATATATATATATATATTTTGATTGGCTGAATGTTTGACTTTAAAGATATTAGCATGTCTTTGCACAGTTGATAATTCCCTTTGCATAACAGTTTGGTACCACAGCAGGCAATACACAAGGATGGGCTTCAAAGATTGAAGCCACCTCATGCAAAATCTCCTGTTCAGAGACCAAATAGATCAGTTGTTGCTCTCAGTTAGAAAGGCAGGGAAAGTGACAGAAATGATTCTACATATCTTGGTGATGTGCTCAGATATTCTTTTGAAAGGCCACACTTTGATGGTCGGCCTTGGATAGCTGTACAGTAAATATTCCTATAAATACATTGCGGGGCTAAAGCCAGGTGGAATCAATAATATCAAAAAAGGGGGAGACACCAATGGAAAGAAAGCGACCGTCAGCAGATTAATAATATATTTGTATGTGTACTCAGGGGGAGAATTGAAAATAGTCACGCAATTAGAGGACTCATTTTGTGACTTTCTCACGAGTGACCTGTTGTAAGTCCCTTGGCACAGTGCAAACATGTGTCCATCATTGTTTAGTTATCTTAGTTAATTTGACAGATGAGATTGTCCTGCATCATGGGCTGTCGTACTGAAAAAGTCAGAGATAACTTCAATACGACCAAACGGAATTCCGACAGAAAATAAAATGATAGAATTTGGAACAGTTTTTGCAATGAGCATTATGAATCTTTATTTGTAACTGCTGTTGAACCACAATTTGTACATGAGGCTTCTTCAGGTTTTGAATAGAAATGGGTTTCTATGTGTGTCCATCGAAGAGTCTTTCTGAGAAAAGTTGATGGTTTATTTATTTTTGAACTTTCTTGAATTATCACTGCATTCATAAACTGATTTTAAATCAAAATCATTCAAGATGAAAGCAGAGCTTGCTATTCATTTGTAGTAACTGTGTGTAATGAAACAGAGGTAGTCTTTTGAGTATTTGTGCAGGAATTAGAATTATGTGAAACACAGCCATGGATTGCCTTACACTACACATGATGTGGGTGGCTCTACCATATCAATTAGGAAAAAGCTGCACTCTTTATTAACAACATGGGTTCAGTTGCATCACAATTTAAGTACCTCACTCAGCTACAGTCAGATTTGATTCATTTTTATCTTAGACTGCATATATGGACATGGAAGTCACATGGTTGAGTTATGCATCTTGTGTTCCATCCACACTGTTTTGCCATCATATAATTAATGAGGGGAGGTGATGACCTAGTGGTATTATTGCTAGTCTATTAATCAAGAAACTCCGCTAATGTTCTAGAGACCCGAGTTCGAATCTTGCCGCGCCATATTGTGGAATTTGAATTCAATTCAAAATATCTGGAATTAAGATCTACTAATGGCCAAGAAACCATTGTTGATTGTCAGAAAAACCTATCTGGTTCACTAGTGTCCTTTTTAGGGAAGGAAATCTGCCGTCCTTACCTGGTCTGGCCTACATGTGACTCCAGATGTACAGCAATGTGATTGACTCTCAACTGTCCTCTGAAATGGCTAGCAGGCCACTCAGTTCAAGGGCAACTAGAGGTGGGCAATAAATGCTGGCCAGCCAGTGACGCCCATGTCGATGAATAAATCAAAAATATAATTAAAATGCTGTTTAACATGACCCAGTTCATATTCTACATCCTCCAATTCGTGCCATCCAAAGATGTGCGGGTTAACTGCATTTGTCATGCTAAATTGCTCTTGGTGTTCCGGGATGCGTAGGTTAAGAGGGATTAGTGGGGTAAATATCCCACCTGGGTGGGATTGTTGTCAGTGCAGACTCGATGGGTTGAGTGGCCTCCTTCTGCATTGTAGGGATTCTATGATAAGGTGAAGGAATTCCTGCATATTTAACTTTGTACCTTTTGTTCAAGTGATGAAACTTTGTTTTATTCTTTTATGCATGTAATACAGTGACCACTGACACTCCAGATCTGCATTGCATATGAGCGTCAACATTGATATCTTCATTGATGTAAAAAGTACTGTTGTGGCTGGAGATACTATCAGTACATCACATGCCACAGCTGTCGCTCCACTGAAATTTCGTGGGAGAACATCAGAAGGAAATGTCTGATGACAGCAACATCTGCTCCCCTCTTCAGCTTTACAGTATTCTGCATTTGATTTGTGAATAAATAATGGCTTTAAAATGATTGTACTGTAAACACAGGGGTTTTATTTATTTCACCTCCCACTTTCACCCACATTTAGTGGATCATTTCCAAAGGTGCCACCCACTCACCTAGGAAGTATCGTATTTCAAACTATCTGTTTCTATTTCCCCTTTGGGAGCCAGCTACCATTTTTTCTAAATCATTCAAGTTCAGAATTATTGGAGGTGTAAAATCAAGTCATCTTGTTTTCCAGTGCAGCATTGGCGGCACAGTTTGAACATGAGTCTGAATAGCCTAAGGCCTAGCTATAGCACCTCAGGCCTCAACTACATGAAGCCAGCAAGCTGTGGATGCTGATTATCCAGAGAAATGAAATTAGAAAGAGGTTTTCCTGCATTTTTGTGATTTGCCTCCCGTTAGTCCGCTGAGTGCCCAGTTGACGAAGTTTGGAACAGGGTCCGACAATTTGCATATTCATGAAGTGCGGGTGGGGATTGGGGTGAGGATGGGGATTGGGATGGGTGAGGATGTGGTAAGAGTGGGGATTGAGGTGGATGGGGATGGGGGTGGGGATTGGGATGCCATTAGGCAATAGGAAGTGTTATCTCACAGGAAGATGAGGGGACTCAACAGTGAACAGGGCAAAAGATTTAAGGTGTATCAAACCAGAGGTTGACAAGGACATGTTGTAGAGGAACTCTTCGACAGGACAAAATAGCAAGTGTAAATTCATTGATGTTACTTTGTACTCAAAGGGTCGGAAGACTAACACTTTAGTATTGGAATTTCATCTCCAACTTACAAGCCTTTCGTGCTTGGCTCCAAACTGGGAGATCAGAATTGATGAATTTAGTGTTGTATGTCTGACGAAGAGGGAAAATGGAATATAAATTTTTGCTTAGTGTATGAATTGATGTGGCCCTTCTTATCAGAGAGTGAAGACTTGAAAGAAGCTAACGCCACTGAATTAATGGGCTTGGATTGATTCTGTATAAAATACTACATGCTTTTGGACTGCAGGATTTGAAATTGTACAGCACTCGGTGACATCTTGAATATCCGTTGACAGCACCTAATTTTCTATGACGTCCAGTATGATCTTTTGACTTTAACTAGCAATCCTGCGAATAATCAACCCACAACGTTAGAGAAGAGGTAGGGATAGTTTTTTTAAAATCCCTCCACGTAAGATATAAAAAGTGCTGAATGTCTGTGGTGTTCCAGGTAGGTTCAATGTCTTAAGGTGTAGGTTCAGGTGTAGGTTCAAACTATCTGTTTCTATTTCCCCTTTGGGAGCCAGCTACCCTTTTTTAAAAATGATTCAAGTTCAGAATTATTGGGGGTGTAAATCAAGTAGGTTTAGGTCTTGGGGTTCAGTTGTTAACAAAACTTCTTGAAATATGCTCTGTGTATTCTATCATCTATATCTTTCGATTGGATTAGAGCTGTGTACTCTGCAGCTGACCATCATACTACATTTGTATGTTGAATTGATCACTTATTCTATAGCTTTTTTTCTGGAGAGAGGTGTTAAATCCACCAGCAGTCAAACTAATTCAACCTGAAAAAGGTTTATTCTTCCCGATACATATCTAAGGGGTGGCACGGTAGCACAGTGGTTAGCACTGCTGTCCCACAATGTCAGGGACCTGGGTTCAGTTCCTGGCTTGGGTCACTGTCTGTGTGGAGTTTATACATTCTTCCTGTGTCTGCGTGGGTTTCCTCCCACAGTCCAAAGATGTGCAGGTTAGGTGGACTGGCCATGCTAAATTGACCCTTAGTGTCAGGGAGATTAGGACTGTACGTTTGTGGGGATGGGACCTAGAGTCATAGAGGTTCACAGCATGGAAACAGGCCCTTCGGCCCAACTTGTCCATGCTGCCCTTTTTCTTTTAAAACCCCTAAACTAATCCCAATTGCCCGCATTTGGCCCATACCCTTCTATACCCATCGTACCCATGTAACTATCTAAATGCTTTTTAAAAGATAAAATTGTACCCGCCTCTACTACCACCTCTGGCAGCTTGTTCCAGACACTCACCACCCTCTGTGTGAAAAAATTGCCCCTCTGGACACTTTTGTATCTCTCCCCTCTCACCTTAAACCTATGCCCTCTAGTTTTAGACTCCCCTACCTTTGGGAAAAGATATTGACTATCTACCTTGTCTATACCCCTCATTATTTTATAGACCTCTGTAAGGTCACCCCTCAGTCTCCTACGCTCCAGAGAAAAAAGTCCCAGTCTATTCAGCCTCTCCTTATAACTCAATCCATCAAGTCCCGGTAGCATCTTAGTAAATCTTTTCTGCACTCTTTCTGGTTTAATAATATCCTTTCTATAATAGGGTGACCAGAATTGCACACAGTATTCCAAGTGTGGCCTTACCAATGTCTTGTACAACTTCAACAAGACGTCCCAACTCCTGTATTCAATGTTCTGACTGATGAAACCAAGCATGCCGAATGCCTTCTTCACCACTCTGTCCACCTGTGACTCCACTTTGAAAGAGCTATACCTGGGTGGGATTGTTATCGGTGCCGGCTTGATGGGCCAAATGGCCTGCTTCTGCACTGTAGATTCTATGAAGAAAATCACATGGATAAGATTTTTAAAAAATGTTTATTAGTGTCACAAGTAGGCTTACATTAACACTGCAATGAAGCTACTGTAAAAATCCCCTAGTCACCACACTCTGCACCTGTTGGGGTACACTGAGGATGAACTGAGACTTGAGACAATTCCTTTCAATGGCGCAACATAAGTCTCAACACTATTATTAGAATTGAATTGCATGATCAACACTACTATTACCATGATACATAATTTAATTCACGAAATGCTCACATCAAAGATAGCACTCATTTAACACATGCACAACATTAACACATGATTGCATTTCGTAGCTTTCAACAAACTTCTGAAAAGCACCACTAGTGTATGAAAGAATATCGAAAATTTTGTTAAGTTTCAAATGAGCCGAGTAAGTATTTTTGGACTATTGGGAATGACTTGAGTGTATGCAATTTGGCTGCTTGTTTAGTTCAATTAATTTTCTAATGAGTTTAATTTTCGCTGTGAAAGTAAATTGCATTTCAACATTTGCAGTAAAGCCTTGCATGTAAAAGGGAGGTGAGCTGTTTTGCCACAAGCTCCTCTCTTTGAAAATACACAATTCTGCAAGATAGAAGTTGTACTTTGCCTGCTTGTGCCCATAAAATGGTGTAATGATGTTGCTGGCAGTACATGTTTGTGCCACGCTTATAATTGCCTTTGTACCAGTAATGTGTAGTCACCTTTCTTTCTTCCTCCTTTATCAGTAGAACATTTCTGTGGTGAACTGCAATGCAGATAGTGGGCGCAATGTAAATTTGGCTCTTGAAATGCTGCCACTGTTGATTCTCTTGTCGTTCAATGAGGTATTGACCTGAGCCCTGAGTAACTGCAGTACTTCAATGCCATTCTCCGCGAAAACATCATCTTCTATCACCCTGTTCCATCAGGATTTTCAACAGACTTAAAGCAGTTCTTTTTTTTTCCTTGCAGGGGTATTTCAGGCCCACCAAATGCCTTTACAATTTTTTTTGATCGGATATACTTTTGTTAAAAATTGAATGCGTGATCCAAAGATGCGCCGGTTAGGTGGATTGGCCATGTTAAATTGCCCCTTAGTGTCAGGGGGACTAGCAGGGTAAATATGTGGGGTTACAGGGATAGGGGCTGGGTGGGATTGTTGTCAGTGCAGTCTTGATGGGCCGAATGGCCTCCTTCTGCACTGTAGGGATTCTATGATATTGAAACATCTGTTTTGAAAGAAGTAAGGAAGGTGGCTACACATTACTGGTACTACAATCCATGGCACAAATGCAACTTGCACTTACTAAAGCTGAGCAGAGGTTTCTTGTTTGCCAAATTTACTTATAACATGGTCGTTGATGTTCCACAAATTGAATTTAAAGTATTTGTGCATGACTTTCCTTTTGGTCTAACACTACTTAACATTCATCAGAAATCAATGCGCTTCTGAAGACTATGGTATGCATGTGTTCACAAAGCAGAATGGTATATTATTGATCAAAAGCAGCTGTTATTACTAATAATCACTAGACATCTGGCCTTGATGATTGCCATTCTCCATCTCAAATCTGCGCAATTTACCTTTCATTTTGAAAGAACAATGGGATGAAGTGAGTAATCATTTAGTAATGGGCTATTTGCCACTGGCATCATTGCTATTATAGTCACAACCTCATGTAATTAGCAATACAACCATCGTGATTTCCTCTACGTGGATGGGACTCTAAGTTGGAAAGACAAACTGATATCTGGAAGATGATTTCAAATGAAACTATAATATCTGTTCACTGTTATGATGTAAATGGTTCTTGCATTTCTGAATGCTTGTGGTGTTATTGTTTTGTTGCAATGCTATTGTCTGATTGCATTGTAAAATATAGATAAAGGTATAACAAGCACATGCATTCCAAGATGGGGAGGCTATCAAGTGCGGAATGATGTGGAGTGGGTCACCCTTAAGACAGGTCTGCAAAACCTATGATGCTTAGCTAATCTCGACTGAGATTTTCCGGCCCCCATTGCAAAGTGTTTTCCAGCAGCAAAGACTGCTGGCCCTTGGCCACCAGAAGGATATTCCCATCTAGCCAAGGCCTGTGGCATTTCGTATGGCTCACCCACCCCTCCACTTGGAAACCTGTGGAGGGGCCACCATCAGTAGGACCGGCGGATCCCTGGGGTGGGAATAGCCACAAAATCTCACCCCTTGTGTCTTGGGGCAGCACAGTGGTTAGCACAGCTGCCTCAGAGCACCGGGGATCCGGGTTCAATTCCCGGGTCACCTGTCTGTATGGAGTTTGCACGTTCTCCCCGCATCTGCGTGGGTTTCCTTTGGGTGCTCCGGTTCTCTCTTCCTCCTCCCCCCTGCCCCCCACAGTCCAAAGATGTGTGGGTTAAGCGTATTGGCCATGCTAAATTTCCCCTTAGTGTCCCAAAATATATAGGATAGAGGAAAATATGTGGGGGTAACTACAGGGGAAAATATGTGGGGGTTACGGGGATAGGGCCTGGGTGAGATGTTCTAAGTCTGAGCAGACTCAATGGCTTCCTTCTGCACTGTAGGGATTCTATGATTCATATTCCATATAGGGGTGGTTCTTGTTTCAGAAAACAGCCATGAATTAATTGGTCAAATTAGAAGTGTCAAAATCCAAGGTAGTTGAGAGGGTCCAAATGGTTTCCTTCTATGCTGACAATATCTATTTATACGGAGAACATAGCAACAGAATATCTTATCACTGTGACAGTGTTTAATTACCGCATGGGCATGTAAGGCTTCACCTCCAAAAAGAAGATGGGCCAATGATTTTATTAACGCCGTATCTACACTCTCACCACGCAAGTCACTTCAGTAAAAAGCAGTGTTTCTTGAGACGTATAAGAAGTGACAGTGTTCAGTTTCCAAGACAAATTGCTGTGTAACAGGAAGGATGCTAAAATGAGTATTGATTTATTTGGCAAGGAGAATTCATTTCGCTGCACGAGTAACATGCTGTGAATCGTCTCTATGACTTGACATTTCATTAAGATTCACCTGGTGTGCCCTCAGTTTCTTTTGCCTTTGATTGGAGCTTTACACATTTCCCAGCTCTCTGTGTTTGGCCCCAGAATACTCTGCAAATGATTGCTGATAAATACAATGCACTGTACCTTGTTAAATTAGGAAGGAAATATTAGTACAGGTAATTGGTGATATTTACTGATACTGCCCAACCTCATTATTGTGGCCGCACAGTTGATTTCCAATACAAGGATACGCATGTTTTAATCCTTGGTTCTCAGGCTTGGCTTGCTCATGGAGGGACTGCGGATTTATGTAACTGCAGCAGAAACTGTTAAATTAGGTGGTTCCATTATTGTAATTCAGCTTTCTTATTAAGCCATCATGTTAACTATTTCCGATTTGAAGAAAATGCACATTTGTGGTAAGAAAAGGTGGCTAACCACAAACATGGGCAATCTTAATCCCTGTCCACCAACATCAAAACAGTGTGGACAATATCTTATGACCAATGTTGGCAATGCATTAGGCCTATCAGTGTAATAGGGACACAGGATAAGTAAACTGAAACTCAAGAAAGCTTTGTTTAATCTGGGTTGGTTGCTCATGGGTGGTTCGAATTGCACAAATGAAACTGTTGATTGGGCACTTTCCCCAGCACTAAGCACTGTGGTGATAACTATTTCTCTTTGCAAGTAATCGGGGACCCAAGGATATTTTCTTGATGACTCACAGCAGTATTAAATTAAAATCTCAGTTTAATACCTTTTTTTGGGGATTGTGCCAAGATTACTTCCGGAGTGGCCAGGGAACAAGTTGTCTGAGTTAAGATTCAGGTCTGTTTCAGGTGTCTACTCAGGTGTCTCCCATTAAGTGCGTTTGTGTTATTCATCTCTACCAATCCATGCGGTTGACAGTTCCACTCTTGCACCACACACTCTAAGTAAAGAATTCTTCTGAATTCGTTGTTGGATTTAATAGTGAGTATCTCATATTAGGACGTCTACCTCTCAACTTTACTGTGCCTGCCCTATTGAGCCCCTTCGTAATTTGCAATAGCCCCATATAGTGCCTCTCAGTCTTCACCAGAAAAAGGTATCAGTCTGTTCAGTCTCTTCTGAAAAGCTGTACATTTGAAAAATAACAACACAGGCCATATGAGACTTAATAATAAGCATAAGTCAGATTTTGTTCTTAATCTTGCAACTTTAGGATTATCTTGCAAGTAGTAATATAATTTGAGGTTTCAGTGGGGAAAGGGAGTCACAAACCAAAGTTGTTACGTTAACTGAGCCAAAGCTTGAAGGGATAAGCAATAAAACCACCAGAGTAAGCTGATCCATAAGTGGCTAAACCTGCAGTAAAACATGAGAAGTATGGAAAGAAGATTCGATTATAGTAAAAATATAGAACCAATAAAAGAATGTGTATAGTTGAGTAGCTTTTGTGAGCAAATTGGGTCACAGCATCGTACCAATTTAAAAATAAGTTTAAACAATTACAAGAAAGTGGAAATTCAACAGACGGGGAGAGTTGCATAATGCAATGAGGGGATACAAAGGAAATAATAAATGGTGCAAAATCAGAAGATATAAAAATAATCTGTTTTTAAAAAAAATCTTCAGGTAAAAGCAAACATTTTACAAACACATATCATAGAGGAAGAATATGACTCCATAACGACAGACTTCTTAAATTAACACTTGAAATCCCTTTGAGGAAGTGAACAAATTGCCAGCAGTGCAAGGGAACCTGAAAGGAATTTAGTAGATATAGGGTGGGGAGGGTAGAATCCAATAATCCCAACCTCTGAAATGAAAACTGGTAGGACACCCCCCTCCCCATCTCCAGGAGCCCTGACAGAATAAAGTGCCCAATTTGGCAGCAGGAAATTGGCACAGGGCCTTCAGCTCCACTCGCATCCCCTATACTTTGTGACCAATTAGAGGCTCGCGACTACCGGCAGTGCCACCAGGAGTAGTGGCCATTGCTGGTACTACAGGATATCCATGCAGAGAGAGAGTCTCCGGAGTAGGTTTAGAGAGGTGGATGTGCCTCATGTAGGCCCAACAAGGAAAGGAAGGGGGTTTAACATTTGTGTTAGGTAGAGGTCCTCACCCAAGAGTGGCACATGCCTCCGGTGGATACCTCCATTGGGAATAGACTATCCAGGTAGAGCACCAGATGGCAGGTTGCCCACCTGATGTGGTCCTTACCTGCCACTAGTAAAATACCAGCTGTCTTGGTATAAGGCCCTAAGTAGCCACTCAGGAAGGATGAATACCCAGTCTGACTAACTTTGTGGAGAAGTACTAGCAAAGCAAAGAGAAGCATGGATTTATGAAGCATAGTTCTGTCTGAATGTAAAGATAGGTGATATTTATGTGTATACTCTTATAGTTTTTAACAGTATAAGTCATGCAACATTTTCCCACTTCTTCATTGTATTTAAGACGTAGGTCCATGTATACCTAATTACTTGATTGCTGCCTTTCCTTACCCACCACTTGCAACACTCACAAGCACTTGGAACTTTTAGTTATCCATTGCACCCAATGACATTCATCCATTCTCTCCTATAATTTATTAAACCATGGTTGCACTAATCATTGAGTCATTTATACCAGTTATGGGGCTTGTTAGCTGCTTGGCAAGTGTTATCATTGTTGGTCTATATTTCTTTGTTAACAAATTTATTTTTATGAATTAGCACGGTATAAAATCAGGGACTCTTGTGTTTTGCTTGGAGAGTTGTGATTAGCAAGGTGAAAGACTTAATTGAAATTACATTACAAGAGGAGTTCTGGGGTCTTAGTTTTCAGTTATGTTTGTCCCGATGGCCAACCAAGTTCCATTTGTTTTGCATAAGACATTATGAACTAGAAACACTTACGAGGCAATTTTTTCAATTGCAGCACACTTACTTTGATTATCAGTATGGTGGCTAATAACTCTTAGCATCACTTAAGGATTTATAGTTATCCCAGCTTTGACATTAAGCTGATTAAATGCTTTTACAGCAACTTGTTCCATAGTGTCTAAAAGCAAGTCTTCAGGATATTGCTCTTGGGATATCAGTTCAACTGATGATTCTACATTCTGGAAGCTTCCATTGCTCTTTTTTTTCCATTTGATAATATATTTTGTACTGTATAATGAATTTCAAAAATTAATCCAGCCTTTCAGTCTTTTTCTGTCATTTTTCATGATTTACTGGCAAAGAATTCCAGAGTTATAATCAGATTGCATGCTTTTTAGCTGCATGATGCCAGATAAAGCTTTTGAAATACACTGCAGATTAGGTATGCATTGCATTAGAGATTTGTTTATTTTATTTTAGTGAACTAATGGACTGTGTGTGAAATTACTAAATAAAGCTCCCTATTACTTTACCATATTAAGCAAAGTAACTTTCCTATATCGCTGACAATAAGGTTTTTATATTCCACATTACATGTTCAGATTGTATGCATCTTTGCCTGGTTAAGAACAGAAAAGTTATATTTGGTACAATAGTAATAGATGTTGGGTGATAGGTTATTTTTTAGTGTCACTTTTCTTCAGTCTTTTTTTTACAAATGTCCTGACTTTCTTATTCATAGAGTAGGGTCATTAACTGAGCGCAATGCATTCAAGTTTGCTGAAGATACAAAGGGCAAAATGGGAAACTGTGAGGAGGACAAAGGGCTGTATTATAATTTACTTGACACGTTAGGAGTCTGAGTTCACTATTTCCCCATCCAACAGCCAGCCTGATTAACAGACTTGGCTTGCAGTCAAGTGGGGAACAGTTTAGTGAGGGGTGCATTGCAAAGTATGTTACTGTTCTTTAATGGGATGTGAGAATTGTTGGCTAGGCAAGCAGCACATGTTGCTCATCCATACTTGCCCTTAGGAATGTAGTGGTGAGCCACTTTCTTAAACTGTTGCAGTCCATCTGCTGTCAGTCGACCCATAGTGCTGTAAAAAGCAGTTCCAAGATTTTGACGCAGGGATAGTAAAAGAATAGCAATGTAGTTCCAAGCCAGGATAGTGCATGGCTTGGAGAGCAAATTGCAGGAGGTGATGTTCTCATGCATCTGATGTTCTTGTCCTTCTAAATCATAGAGTCATACAGTGCAGAAAAGGCCCTTCAACCCATTGACTCTGCTCTGACAATAACTACCACTAAAGGCATGCCAATCCCATTTTCCTGCACTTGTCCCATAGCCTTAAATGTTACGACATTTCAAGCGCTCTTCCAAATATTTTTTTAAAGGTTGCAAGCTTTCTGGCCTCCACAACCTTCCCAGGCAGTGCATTCCAGATTCCCACCACCCTCTGAGGAATTTTGTTTTCTCAAATCCCCTCATGGGTTTGTACTGTCGAAGGCGGCTCAGTGAATTGCTGCAATGCATCTTGTATACGGTACACAATGCAGCAACTATGTGCTGGTGGGTGGCAGAGTGAATGTTTAAGGCAGTGGATGGGGTGCCGATCAAGCATGCAGCTTAGTCTTGAATACCGTTGATCTTTTTGAGTGTTGGAGGTTCACTTGTCCAGGCAAGTGGAGAGTATTCCATCACATTCCTTATTTGTACCTTGTTAATGGTGGACAGGCTTTGTGGAATCAAGAGGTGAGTTACAGTCTGATCTGCTCTTGTAGTCACAGTATTTATGTAGCTCATCCAGTTCAGTTTCTGATCAATGTTAAATTCTAGAATGTTGATGGTGAGTGGATCAGTGATGGTAATTAATGCCATTGAATATTAAGGCGAGATGGTTAGATTCTCTTACTTGCAGATATTCATTTCCTGCATTTGTGTGACATGAATGTTACTTGCAATTTATTAGCCAATGTTGACTGCTCTCTATGTATTGCTGGTTAAGAACATAGACTGCTTCAGTATCTGGGGAGTTGTAAATGGTCCCCACTTCCGACCTTATATTGGAAGGAATGTCATTGATGAAGCAACTGAAGATGGTTGGGTCAAAGACCACCCTGAGGATCTCCTGGTGTTGAGATGATTGGCCTCCAATAACTACAACCATCTTCCTTTTGTGCTCAGTATGACTCTAACCAGTGAATCTCCTAATTCCCATTAACTTAGTATCATAGAATCCCTACAGTGCAGAAAGAGGCCATTCAGCCCATCGAGCTTGCACCGGCAACAATCCCATCCAGGCCCTATCTCCGTAACCGTAACCCCACATATTTAACTTGCTAACCCTCCAGACAATAATGGTCAGTTCATAGAATAGAAACCCTACAGTACAGAAGGAGGCCATTCAGCCCATCAAGTCTGCACCGACCACAATCCCACCCAGGCCCTACCCCCACATATTTACCCACTAAGCCCTCTAACCTACGCATCTCAGGATTCTAAGGGGCAATTTTTAACCTGGCCAATCAACCTAACCCGCACACCTTTGGGCTGTGGGAGGAAACCGGAGCACCCAGAGGAAACCCACGCAAACATGGGGAGAACATGCAAACTCCACACAGACAGTGACTCAAGGCCAGAATCCCTGGCGCTGTGAGGCAGCAGTGCTAACCACTGTGTCACCATGCCGCCACTTCAAATTTGCTAATGTTCCTTGGAGCCATACTTGGTCAAATGCTACCTTAATGTCAAGGCAGTCACTTTCACCTGACCTTAACTTCAGCTCTTTTGTTCCATGTTTGGACCAAGGCTGTATTGAGATCAGGAGCTGAGTGAACCTGATGGAATGCTTAGCAAGCATGGGTGAGTAGGATGTTACTGTGTGCATGCTAGAACCATGGATAATGCCTTCCATTACTTTGCTGGTGATTAAGAGTAGACTGATGGGAGCAGTAATCGGTTAGTTTGGATTTCTCTTTTTTGTGGATAGGACATTCCTGTGCAATTTTCCACATTGTCAGATAGATGCCAATGTTGTAACTGTACTGGAACAGTTGGCTGGGGGGCACAGTTAGTTCTGGAGCACAGGTTTTCAGTATTACAGCTGCAATTATGTCATGGTCCATTGCCATTGCAGTATCCAGTGCCTTCAGCCATTTCTTGACATCATGTGGAGTGAATCAAATTGGCGGAAGACTGGTATCAGTGGTGCTAGAGACCACAGGAGGAGGCAGAGATGGAAAGTCTGTTTAACACCTCTGACTGATGATGGTTGCACATGCTTCAGCCTTGACATTTGCACGGCCAGGCTGGGCTCGCCCATCATTGAGAATGAGGATATTTCTTCAGCTTCCTCCTCTAGTGAGCTGTATAAACGTCTACCACTATTTGTGGCTGAATATGACAGAACTGCAGAGCTTCGATCCCATTTGTTTGCAGTGAGATTGATTAGCTCTGTGTATTATAGGAACCCTACAGTGCAGAAGGAGGCCATTCGGCCCATTGAGTCTGCACCGACAACAATCCCATCTAGACCCTAACCCCGTAACCCCACACATTTATCCCACTAATCCCTTTAACCTACACATCCGGGGACACGAAGGAACAATTTAGCATGACCAATCCACCTAACCCGCACATCTTTGGACTGTGGGAGGAAACTGGAGCACCCGGAGGAAACCCACGCAGAGACAGGGAGAATGTGCAAACTCCACACAGACAGTGACCCAAGCCGGGAATTGAACCCAGATCCCTGGAGCTATGAGGCAGCAGTGCTAACCACTGTGCCATCGTGGCGTCCAAGGGTGAGATTGGAGAGGGGGGTTAGAGGCCTGGGAAGGAGATCAGAGACCTGTGGTCACAAATGGTTGGAAGCATGGGTTGGAAAGTTTGTGGGGGTAGCTTGGTGTCTTGGCGGCATGAAGCACAGGTCGAAGATAGGACTGGAGCCTTGGTGGGGGTAATTGGAACATGAGGGCAGAGGACTAGAAGTGTGAAGGTGGGGCGGGGGGATTGGAGGTTGGGTAGGGGTGTGAAATTGGAGTCCTGGGGGAGGGGGTGGAATCGGAGGCTGGAGGCTATTCTGGAAATCTTACAGGAAGGTCGGGGTTGTGAATTGTTGGTGGGGTGTGTTCCCAATTCAGGGGAAGGGTGGGGTGGAGAGGCTGCCCAGGCGAGCATGTTAGATCCAACAGGTTGGTCCAAAGGCACTGGATCCATTAACCTTGCCTGGACTTAGCTCCTGGCTAACCCAAGCATCTAGTGAAATCCAAAATAACAATGAGGCTCACAGCCTCAATATTTAAAATGTCAAGGGGTTGATTGGCTGTACAACATCCTACCTCTGTTAAAAATATAAGTGGATGAATTGAAGGCAGGTGGAGTCAGAATGTATATTGTGAACACTTTAACCTCTTACCAGACCCAAACCCATTGGTTTTTAATGTTAACGTTTGCCCAGAATCTGCAAAGGAATGTAGATAGGTTAAGTGATTGGGAGAGAGGGTATAGGATAAAGTATAATGTAGAGAAATGTGAGAGAATTCACTTTGGTAGGAAGAATAGAAAAAATTGAACATTTTTCAAAAGTTTAATGTTGGGATTGAGTAGAATCATAGCAACCCTACAGTGCAGAAGGAAGCCATTCGGCCCATCGAGTCTGCACCAACAACAAAATTCCACCTAGGCCTTATCCCCACTGTCCCACATATTTACCCCACTAATCCCTCCTGAGCTACACATCCTGGGACACGAAGGAGCAATTTATCATGGCCAATCAACCTAACCCGCACACCTTTGGACTGTGGGAGGAAACCAGAGCACCCGGAGAAAACCCTCACAGACATGGGGAGAATGTGCAAACTCCACACAGACAGTGACCCAAGCTGTGAATCGAACCCAGGTTCTAGGAGCTGTGAGGCAACAGCGTTAACCACTGTGCCTTCTCCTCCATTCAACAAGATTAGGATTTAGGTGTCCTTGAATATGAAATCCAGAAGTGAACATACATGTACAGCAATCAATTAGGCAGGCAAATGGTACGTTGACCTTTATTACAAGGTGAGCGGAATACAAAGTGTAAGAAAGTCTTGCCGCAATTGTATAGGTCTTTAGTAAGACCAGACCTGGAATACTGTGAACAGTTTTTGCCTCTGTGCCCAAGGAAGGATGTATATGCCTTAGAAGAAGTACTACAAAGGCTCTCTGGATCTAAACCTAGGCTGACAAAGCTGTCCTATGATGAGAGGTTGTGTTGAAGGGGCCTATTTTCTCTGGAGTTCAGATGAAAGGTGGTCTCATTGAAACATATAAGACTTTGTGAGAACTTGGCAGAGTAGATGCTGAGAGGCTATTCCCATGAAACCTCTTTACTTGGAACGTTGTGAATTTTTGGAATTCTCCACCTCCGAGACATATTGATTCTCAATCATTGAGCATATCCAAGAGTGAGGTTGATAAGAGTTTTAGACTCTGAAAGGATTCCATGATATTTGGATTGGACAGGAAAGTGGAGTTGGGATCCGATATCAGCCACAATTTGATTGAATGGTGGAGTAGACTTACAAATGTGTAATTTAGAAACTTGTGGCCACTTGGCCCTTTGAACCTGCTCCTCCATTCAACAAGATCATGGCTGATCTGATTTTAATCTCAATTTAACATTCCTACTGACTCGGATAACCTTTCACCCCTTTGTTTATAGCAAACCTATCTATCTATCTCTGCCTTAAAGATAGTCAAGAACTCTGCCTCAACCACCTTTCAAAGAAGAATATTCCCCAGTCTCCCAACTCTCCGAGAGGAGATTTTTCCTTATCTCTGTCTTAAACGGGTGAGCCTTTTGAAACCGTGACCCTGAGTTCTAGATTCTCCCACCAGATAAAAAGGCCGTTCCACATCCACTCTGTCAAATCCCCTCAATGTTATGGGCAGGATTCTCCGGCCTCCCAGCTGTGCATTTCCCGCCGGCGGGAGGTGGGGTGTTGTTTGCGAGCAGCAGGATTCTGTGGTCCCATCGCTGTCAATGGGAATACACATTGACGTCACTCAATGGTCTATAAAATAATGAGGGGTATAGATCAGCTAAATAGTCAACATACTTTCCCAAAAGTAGGGGAGTCTAAAACTAGCAGGCATAGGTTTTAAGAGGAGAGATACAAAGGGGTCCAGTGGGGCAATTTTTTCATCCAGTGGGTAGTGAATGTCTGGAACAAGCTGCCAGAGGCAGTAGTAGAGGCAGGTACAATTTTGTCTTTTAAAAAGCACTTAGACAGTTACATTTGGTATGCTGGGTATAAAGGGATATGGACCAAATGTGGACAATTGGGACTAGCTTAGTGGTAAAAACTGGGCGGCATGGACAAGCTGGGCCGAAGGGCCTGTTTGCATGCTGTCAACCTCTATCACTCTATGACACTCCATGCTGGCAGGAAACCCGTGGGTGGGGGTGTGTTCCTGGAGAACCTTACTGGTGTGAATGGCTGGAGAATTTCAGACTGTGGGCCCGATTTTACCATTGCGTGAAAACTTGGTAAAGTCGGGTGTGAGGCGATTAGCGTGATCTGCGCCCGTGTCCACGCAGATGCCCACTTTGCCAAGGCCCGAAAATGGCCGTGATCTGAACCGTGCCTGAAACAGTGTATGCATTTAAATGGAATTAATGGGCTGTCCGCCCAACTTTACCAGCATTTCCCCCTTTACCATCGCATTCGCGTGTCCAGATTCGGCGCAAAACAGACATGCTCGGCAAAGATCTGTTTTGGGCGCTCCAGCTTCTGGGATGGGGGGGGGGGGGTGGAGAGGCCAGATGGATCCCTGGAGGGGGGGCGAGGGGGTAGGGGCAGGGGGGGGCTACTGCCACTCTGTGGGCGATCGGTGGGGGGGGAAGGGAGGCAGAGGTTCGCGATCGGTCTGGGTAGTTGGGGGGGGGGGGGTCGGAGGTGGATAAGGGGGACAGTTATGTTCTTAGGGTGGGGCAATATCTGTGGGGGCCATCGCTCCCAGGCCACTTTATCCGCTTTTTGCGGCCAAGGAATGATGTGGCAGGGGCACGTTTTTCAATTTTTTTTTCACTGTGCATGTGCGATTGAAAGCTCCAATTACAGCAGTGTTTCCGGTGTGATAAGCCCCGCCCACAGCGCGATTCAGATTCGTGACTTTTTTTTTCAGGCTAAGTGTGTATGGGGGCGCCTGAGAACAGTTTTCCAAGTTGGATCTGAATCACGACCAGATTCATCACTTAGAATCAAAATGGTAAAATCAGGCCCTATATGTTTCAATCAAGTCTCTTTTTACGCTTCTGAACTCCAGTGGACACAAGCCTAGCCTGTCCAATCTTTCCTCATAAGACAACCTTGCCCGTTCCAGGTATTAATCTGGTAAACTTTCTCTAAACTGCTTCCAAAGTATTTCCATCTTTCCTTAAATAAGAAGACCAGTACTGTACATAGTACTCCAGATGTGGTCCAAATAATAGAGAAAATGTTGGAAAACCTCAGCAGGTCTGACAGCATCTGTGGAGAGAGAATAGAGCCAATGTTTCGAGTCTGGATGACCCTTCATCAGAGCTGTCAGACCTGCTGAGATTTTCCAGCATTTTCTGTTTTTGTTTCAGACTTCAGCATCCAGTATTTTGCTTCTATATTATCGTGGTCTCACTAATGGTCTGTAAACTGAAGCAGAACCTCCCTACTCTTGTATTCAATTCCCCTCGCAATAAATTATAACTTTCTATTCTCTTTGCTAATTACTTGCTGTACCTGCATAATAACCTGCATACTGATTCATGCACTAGGACATCCAGATCCCTCTGCATCTCTGAGTTCTGTAATCTCTCACTATTTGTCTATGTTTTATTCATCCTGCCAAAGTGGGCAACCTCACATCTTCCCACATTATACTCCATTTGCCAGATCTGTGCCTAATCACCTAACCTATCCATATCCTTTTGAAGTGTCTTTATGTCCACTTCACAACTTACTTTCCTACTATCTTTGTGCCATCAGCAAATTTAGTAACCGTATCGTCAGTTCCTTCATTTATATAAATGATGTAGAGTTAAGGTCCCAACACTGATTCCTATGGCAGACCACTCATCACATTGTGCCAACCAGAAGCTAAGCTATTTATGCCTACTCTCTGTCTCCTATTAATTTGAGGGGTCATATTGTCAATTTCAGCCCCAGTTCTGATGATCTTATGACTTGTGTTGATAACTCTTTGAATAGAAGCTGCCCATCAGTGCCTCATCCAATAGCCTTTTGAATACTCACAGACTATGCAACCATGAGGGTTTCACAGCTGATGTTGATGCATACATTTTTCATCATGAACTGCTGGATCGCAGTTGGTGTGGAAGCCTTGGCTGATTTTTCTATCCATTGTACAAACTCATCATGTTTGATCTGCAGAATCGAGTTGGAAAGCCTCAGAGTTTGTTCTGATGAAATGCTGTTGGATAATGTGATCAGACAAGTTCCACTTGCTTCCACCAGATCTAATGTTTTCACGTTAACTGACAGCATAAGTAGGCAAGAGGACAGCTAGGTCCTTGATCAATCCTTGCATTAAGACTGTTGACATTGCCGTATGGCACTTGCCTCTAATATCACAGAATTATACAGCAGAGAAGAGAAGGAGGCCATTCAGTCCATTGTGTCTATAATGGTTTCCTACCACAAAGATGTGCAGGTTAGGTACATTGGCCATGCTAAATTGTCTCTTAGTGTCCCAAGATGTTGGGGATTGGGGTTACAGGGATAGGCCTGTTTAAAATTCAAGTGGAAGAGGACATTTTGTTCTGACTGAAACATTCGACCTGATTTTAACTGCCCCCACCTGGTGTAACCTGGACAAAGGAGCAGTTAAAATATCTAGAGTCAGTAACCCCCACTGATGCGGCTTCCTTCCTGCACTGAGCAGGCGAACAGCACACTGGCAAGAAATAATGGGCTCCTGATTTAAGCATGCAGACTGGGTCCAATGATATCACCACCACTCCATCTGCAAATTCGCACTGAGGGCTAGATGCCTCCACAGCCCACCCTCCTAACCACGATCCTCCAATAACCAACAGGGGCCATTCTGACAGGTTACTGGTTGCAGCTGCTTGCCACAAATTTCCTGTTCCCATCAGTTAGCCAGGCTTTCTCTGGGCCATACAATCTCTTGCACTCTCCCAGCCAGCCAGCAACAAAGGGACCACTGCTTTTGATCATTCTCAGCTGTAGGAAGTGTTGCGAAGTTGAGTTTGTGAAGTTGGAATTCGATGATGGTAAAGGTGTAAAAAATGCTAGAGGGAGAAGAACATTGCGTGGTCCCTTTAAAAGCTGGTGTTTCAGTGCATGGAGGTTTAAAATGCAAAATACATAGTGTCCAAGCTGAAACATTTGTATCAAAAAGTCAAGAAGTAGTCTTGGCAAGACCACTTTTTTAAAAATTTAGCCTACTAAAGTTACAGCAGGCACTCAGCTACCAGGAACCTATAAGATTTGAATTTAACGGTGTTGACAACATCAGACCAATCCTATTGTAGGAAAATTGATAGGTCATCACAGGTATAAAAGAGAGTGCAGGGGGAAAAAATGGGAGAGCAACAGAAGAACTGCCACCTCGAGCCTCGAGAGGGAGAGAGCAGCTCCCAACTCTGCCAGCTTCAGATATGTCTTAAGAAAACACACCATCTAACTAGCGAAAGGTACCAAATCAGAAAGAACTTGCAGACAGAGGAATCAACAGAGGAACTCCAAAAGTTTCAGAAGGCCACAAAACCTGGTTGTATTTTTTTCAGAGTGACTGAATTCTATTATTTTTTTTTGTTAATGAATGAGTATTGTATTTATTTGAACAGCATGCCATTAAAATCTTATTTTATTCGGTATGTTCCTTGTTCAAAGTTCCCTGTTAGTTAAATAAATTGTTAAGTGTTCATTTTAAAGTGAGTGTCAGATATTTCTGTTAGTTACCCACTAAACATTACCGAGGAACAGTTCACACCTTCTCACACACCTTTAACAGATTACGAGGCAAGTTATTCCTCTTTGGGGGATTCGGCATTACTTCTCAAAAGGGGGTCAACCTCTGCATCGTAACACAAGTTAAAACTGAAATATAAGGAAATTCTACACCAAGATCAGCGGTTAGAGTAATGCATAACTGTGGTGAGCCTTCAACTGTTAGTCTTTTCAGCAGTATTATTATTTGAGGTCTATCCATGTGTAGGATCTTACACTTTCCAATCTGAAGGCTCTCAGTACTCAGCATAGTAAATATAAAAGGAGAAGCAAACAAAAATAGAAAGTAAGACGCCAACATCAAATCCTGGGAGACAATCTATTCTGTTGCAATTCTCTTCATTCACCTTTAAAAATAAAAGAATAAAAAGTTGACAAAATAGAATCAGGGGAAAAACGTTCTCGTATCAAATATCAGGTCATATTCAATAAAGTACGGGTATATCCCATTATAAATAACAGATACCTTCCTGGAAACCACTACTAAAACTGAAGTTACTTATAGCAAAGGAAGTTGTGTCATTTAAATGTAGAGTACTATCAGGAAGGATCTTCCCAACCCAAGATGTTCGGCCCAATAACTATCAGGAGATAAACTAAACAAGATGTGAATGAATCTTCTGCATTCCCAGTAATGTGGCAAAGAACCAAATAGAAAACAATTCTGTTTCTCCTGATTGCTCTAAAACAAAGTTACCAAATTCTTCCCCAATATTTGGCCGCCATATTTTGTGAGTGGCTGTGGGTCATTCCACTGCCGGCACTCCCGTGGAACATACAGAACCAACAGCAAGGATCCAGAAGAAGGTGTTCTTGTCTGTCAATAGGAGGAGCATGTTCCAAGGTTGAGGGGGTGGGGGAGGGGATGAAGGAATGGGGATTGCAGGGTGGTGGTAATGGGTGGAGACCAAAACCCAAGCCAAAAGTTCATTGGTTCACCCAGTCGCCAATTATGCAGACAATGACACAACGAAAATCGCACTGGTTCCCAACTACTTTATGGTGGGGTTACTAATTTTTTTTAGCTTCAAGCCACTCACTATCTTGACTTAGAATTATATCCTTAGGTTAGGTGCATTGGCCATGCTAAATTGTCTCTTAACTGTCCCAAGATGCATAGATTAGGGGATTGGGGTTACAGTGATAGGCCTGGGTGAGATGTTCTGTTGGAGAGTCAGTGCAGATTTGATGAGCCAAATAGCCTCCTTCTGCTTTGTCGTGATTCTATTCTATTCACCGTCGCTGGGTCAAATTCCTGGAACTACCTCTCTAGCAGCACTGTGGGTGTGTCTACACCACATGCACTACAACGGCTCAAGAAAGCAGCCCCATCACCACCTTATCGAGAGCGATGCTGGCCTAGTCAGTGATGTCCCACATTCCAAGAACAAGTAATAATAAAAACCTACTCTATTTGGGACAACTTATAGGGATAGCTGAACACACTGTTGTACTGTATCAATAAAACCACGTACATTCAGGTACAGGCTGTTTTCTGCATAAGATGTTCACACATTATGGCTAGAATATACTGGTTCTGCCCAGTGGAGGACATTGGCTGCTCTGCAAATTTTCCTGCCCCATCCATGACTGCCTGCTGCTGGCAGGACTGGGAAATTCTGCCCTGAGTTGACAAATCCTGCAGTTTAAAGTAGATGGGGTATGTTGTACCTCTGTACAATAATGTAAATCAGGTGCTAGTGACTCAGCGACACCTTTGACATCTCTCTCGACTTTTATTTCCATTGACTTTAATAGTACCCTTTTTTACACAAAACACAAGATCAATACCCCTTTGGGCTTCATTCAAATGGATGTGTTCAATTCTGAGCTCTGAGGTTAATATTCAGAATTTGAAAACTCATAAAAAAAATACAGTATCTTGTTTGCAGTAAAATCCTTCAGCTTGTGCGGCTATCTACTGAATATAAAATAAATCTGGAAGTTTATTCTGAATTATTGCACCATCAGTATCTTATAAATTGAGTCTTAAAAACAAATTCTGCTCAGTTACACAATCTACTCTGTGCTTCTGAATTTTATTAACCGTTCATTTATACTGCACTTTGCCCACCTCCATGATGACTTCCTTCTGCTAGCTCTGTGATCGCGAATTAATTGCTTCACCATTTCTCTGAAATCTCTTGTTCATTAGCTCAGAGCCCTCTTGGGTTCCATATTTGTGGCTTCTGCATTGCTGAATTCCCATGTTTTCAATGCTTCAGAAGTTTCCCACCCATTCTTTTAGCTGCTGGGTTGTAAGCCTCTGACGCAACTGAAGGTTTCTATTTTCTATTCTGAAGGCATTGTTCAACTAATTACTGCTGCGTTCAATATGTGATGGTGAATACTGAGCATCCCATTGCATTGTAGGTTCGCTTGAATTGTTCAGAATCGAATATTTGTATGCATTATGCCCTAAACATTCTCTGCCATGTATTATCAGCTATCCGAAGAACAAAGTGGTAAAGTGAAGGGCAATTTTTTTGTCATCCATAGAAACTAGTAGGCCATTCAGCCCTTCAAGCCTGCTCCACCATTCATTTTGATCATGGCTGATCATATTCAATATCTTGATTTCCCCTTCTCTCCCATATCCCTTGAACCTTTTAGTCCCTAGAGCTATATCTAAATTCTTCTTGAAATCAGACAATGTTTTGGCCTCAATTACTTCCTGTGGTAGTAAATTCCACACATTCACCACCCTCTGGGTGAAGAAATTTCTCCTTCCCTCAGTTCTAAAAGGTTACTCCTTGTTCTCAAACTATGACCCCTAGTTCTGGATTCCCCCACCATTGGAAACATTCTTTCTGAATCTACCCTGTCTGGCCCTTTTAGAATTTTATAAGTTTTTATGAGATCCCCTCTCAATCTTCTAAACTCCAGTGAATATAATCCTAACTGACTTAGTCTCTCCTCATGACAGACCTGCCATCCCAGGAATCAGCCTGGTAAATCTTTGCTGTACTCCCTCATCCTTCCTCGGGTAAGGACACCAAAAACTGCATACAATACTCCAGGTGTGGCCTCACCAATGCCCTATACAAATCCTTTTCTGTACTTTCAGTTTATTAATTCAGTGTGAACTTGCAGCAACTTTAAACCCTGTTTTAAACAAGAATGCCAATATGTCCGCCCTTGAATTTTGTCGTGTTACCTTCATTGAAATCATTTGAACCATCACAAGTTGCAATTGGATTAAAAAATGAAGCAAAAACAGAAAATGCTGGAAAATCTCAGCAGGTCTGACAGCGTTTGTGGAGAGAAAATAGAGCCAACGTTTCAAGTCAGGAGACCCTTCGTTAGAGCATTAAAAATGAAGAACAGTCTCTCTGGCTTAAAAATGAGCTTATTTGTTTTTAGGCACGGACACACGATTTGTGATCTGCTGTGCCTGGCCTGGCTCCAACAACACTCAAGAAACTTGATACCATCCAAGACAAAGCAGCCTGCTTTTTTGGCACCCCATACACCCACCACCTTAAACATTCATTCCCCGCACCACCATCAACGGAGGCTGCAGTATGTATCATCTACAAGATATACAGCCTCAATTCACCTTCCTTGAAAGCACCTTCCAAACATGCGGCCTCAACCACATAGATGAACAAGAACAGCAGATGCTTGGGAGCACCACTGCCTGCAAGTTCCTCTCCCAAGTCACATAGCATCCTAGATTCCCTTTGCTTCACTGCCGGTGGTCAAAATCCTGGAAAATCCTGCCAATATATACCTTCACCACATCGACTGCAGTGGTTGAGAGGACTACTTACCACCACCAACTTCTCCAATGCATTTGGGATGGGCAATAAATGCTGGTCTCACCAGTGTCGCACATATCACATGAATGAATAAAAATAAAGAATGAAGGCATCTTGATTGCGGCATTCATCAATATTATCTACTGTCCATGGTTGTACGCCAACTGAACATTGATAGAATGGTTGCCCTTACGGTTCCCATACCTGTCATAGATGAGATCGGAAGAACCTTGTGTGCAGTTAATGGGTCCCTTCACTATTGGGAATCCTATTATCTCAGGAACTCCCATGTGCTTTTGCCTACTTAGATGATATAATCATCTTTTCAAATATGTGACCTCCATTACGTCCTGAATGCTTTGATGAAAGGAGCACCGGAGGATGTTGGATCTGTTGCCTGCTTCCTCATGGGATAACGCAGTCACATACAAGGTCACTGCCATTGTGACCTTTACATTACTGGCAATGCCATTTTCATTCTGATATCAGTCTCCAGGTCGGGTTGAAGCAGTTCATTTAACCACCTCCTTGGTGAACCCGAGTAACCCCAGGCTTTGCTCCAGTTTGAGGTCTGAGAAATGTTCTCGGAAAATCTGTGGTGGGAGGGCACTTCTGTGGAGAGCCCTCCTCCTCATTCCCCCCGCCCCCCCCCCCCCCCCCCCCCCCCCCTCCCCACCACCCTTTGTAAAGCTTCCCCTCTCTGCAGCCACTGCTCCATTTCTTGGTCATTGCAGACTCAGAGACACTGCAACTCCAGCCTCCAATACTGTTGCAGACTACCGGTTATGTCTTTGATTGATTCTCCCTGAAAGAACGCAGAGGCTAATTAGCAGACCTGTAGAAATAAACTACAGTATTTCTACAGCAAAGGAAGTCCGAACTATCTCACATGCGTTTAAGTAATGGAAAGACACACTCACGCTGCTGGATGCATGTTTAGCTGTAAGTGATTGGCATAAATGTTCACTGGAGCAGAACCGTCAAAGTTTCAGCAATGTGTATCAAATTAGACAGCAGCTGAATGATGCCATAACTCAACTTCTCCTTTAAAGAGCTTTAGGTACGAGTGGCATGGTGGTTAGCACCACAGCCTCACAGCGCCAGAGACACGGGTTCAATTCCAGCCTTGGGTGACTGTCTGTGTGGAGTTTGCACATTCTCCCCCTGTCCACGTGGGTTTCCTCCGGGTGCTCTGGTTTCCTCCCATAGCCCCAAGATGTGCAAGTTAGGTGGATTGGCCATGCTAAATTGCCTCTGTGTTCAAAGATGTGTAGATTAGATGGATCAGCCATGGTAAATGTCCGGTGTTAAGGGGATAGGGCGGGGGAGAGGGCCTAGGTAAGACACACATGTCAGACAGTCGGTGTAGACTCGATGGACCAAATGGCTGCCTTCTACACTGTAGGGATTTTATGATTAGGTACATGTACAATATGCCATGTTAGTATCCTTCCCAGCATGGCGAGTTATTTGGGCCACACCGGAAATGGCAGCATCATTTTATGCCTTTGGGGCTTCTGTAGTGCTACAGAGGCCAGTTTTGCATCCTTTATACTCCAATATAAGTAATATGCATGTAGCATGAATACATTTGAATTACTATAATTGACCAGCTCATAATGATGTACTGCAATAGCAGCAGTGTCCTTGTGATGGGGTCTCTGAGTATAGGCGATGAAAACATGAACTGTGCTTGCATGATTAAACTTGATTGCCAATTTTACCATGCATCTTTTTAACAGAAATATCAATATATGCACATAGACAAACTCTATTAAAAGAGTCATTTTTAAATCTCAATGGAATTTTTATTGTAAATTGAAAAGAGTCTGCCTGAAGCATGATATTAATGGAATGGTATTGCAATTCTCTTAGGTTTTGGTTAGGTAGTCTTTTTGTATGATGATGCTACATCTGTAATTTGTTAATATTCACACTTTAATATATTAACTGAGTATGTCGCTTAAAAAATCTTATGGATAGGATGCACTGAAGTAATATAATTGCAGTCGAATTTTCAAACTGCAAAAACCCCTTTTTTAGGATTTGCGATGCATCTTGTTCTGTATTTTAATTTCCTGTTTACTTCAGGAAAAATATGTTAATGTTGAAAGTAATTTCAATGTTAGTATAGAACAACTGATGTTTAGTTATCCTAACTAGGTTCTTTCTTATTCTTTCATGGGATGTGGGCATCACTGGGAAGTCCAACATTTGTTGCCCTACTTGCCCATGAACTGAGTGGCTTGCTAGGTCATTTCAAAGGGTAGTTAAATATCAACCACATTGAAGTCATGTGTGAAGGCCAGACCAGGGCTGGAATTCTCCGGCCATTCATGCTGGCGGGATTCTCTGGGCCTGCTGGTGGTGCATCCTCTGCCTCGGATTTCCCAGCGGCATGGGGTGGCTTCAGTAGGAATTCCCATTGACAGTGGCGGGACCAGAAGACCCCAGCAAACAGTGCATCATCTCCCACTGCCGAGAAAAAACACTGAGGAGAAGCTAGAGATTCTTGCCCAAGAATGGGGTGGCAGATTTCCTTCCCTGGTGAACCAGGTGGGTTTTTACAATAATTGTAAAGTAAAGTTTACTTATTAGTCACAAGTAAGGTTACATTAACACTGCAACGATGTTACTGTGAAATTCCCCTAGTCGCCACAGTCCGGTGCCTGTTTGGGTCAATGCACCTAACCAACATATCTTTCAGAATGTGGGAGGAAACCAGAGCACCTGGGGGAAACACACAGGGAGAACATGCAAACTCCATACGGACAGCGATCCAAGCCGGGAATCGAACCCAGGTCCCTGATGCTGTGAAGCAGCAGTGCTAACCACTATGCTACCATGCCGCAACGGTCTCATGGTCATCATTGGCAATGGTCTCATGGTCATCATTAGACTTTTAATTCCAGATTTTCAAGAATAGGGGCTGGATTTTGCTGTAGCAGAACTTCTAACGGAGTTTACAGTGAATTAAACTTCTACCTGCATTCTTTAGCACAAAACTATTGCCCACCAAGTTGAAAGATTGCGTATTGATAATGACGCAATAAGGAAAACCGAGCACTTGAGATCTTTTATAAGCAAAGTAACCATCAGGGCATCTCTTTTTAACTTAAGAGATTTAATGATTTGCAAATAAACACTAAGCCTGACAAAGAGGGTGAATTTAAGATCAAACCAGGTGCAGAAAAGGGGTGGCGGAGATATAGTTAAGCAAGAGAGAAAAGAAGATTCAAGGCGAAAAAATGAAGTAATTGACATTTTGAAAATCTCACCAAAATTTCAAACCCTGAGGAATGAGGCTCCACGTTTGTCGTTAATTTTCAGTGTCAGCTAGATTGATTGGCAGCAATTAACGTAAGAACTATAGAAATGGGAGTCAGACATTCTGGTCCTCAAGCCACCAACCACTATCTTGGCTCCATATCCCTTTATAACCAGAATATATTGACCATAGATTTAAAATTATTAATTGAACTTGCATTTGTGACACTTTGACAGAAAGAGTCCACACATTTACCATGCTTTGCATGAAGAAGTGTTTCTTTTCCTCTCTTGTAAATAGATTGGCACTGATTTTAAGGTTATGTCCCCCGTCCTAGGCTCCCTGACTTGCAGACTTAGCTGTCCTATCAGTTCTTTTCAATATGCTAAAATATTCAATGAAATCACTCTTGAATCCTCTGTTTCGGGGTATACATGTTTGTGTAATCTCTCCTCATAATCTAATCCTTGGAGCCTTGGTAACATCGTAACGAATCAACACTGCATTCCTTCCAAGGCCAGTACAACCATTTTGTTTCTGACTACTACATTTTAGTGATCTGTGTACATGGATCCCTAAATCTCTTTGGACTCCCACTGTTCCTAGCTTTTAAGTTTTTAAATAAAATACAGAAAAATCTTTATTTGATCCAAAATAGATAACCTCACACTCACCCACATTAAAATCCATCTGCCACAGGCCACAATTTTGCCCAATCACTTAACCTAGCAATGTCTCTAATTCTGTGCTCTCATGTCAACTACTTGGTATAACACCAATCGTTGTGACACTGGCAAACTTGTATATATTGTTGTCTATTATATTACCTCAGTCATTCATAAATGCAGTAAATAGGTGAGGCTCCTGCACAGACTCATGTGAGACACCACTTGTCACTTCCTTGCATCTCAGCCACTTCTACTGTCTTCCCAATCTCTGAACTGGGTCAATAATGTGCCTTCATTTCCATAATCTTTAATTTCAGCTGACAGTCTCTTATGCAGAACCTTATTAAATGCCTTCTGGAAGTTTATGCAAACAATAGCTATAGACATTCCCTTGTCTACTACTTCCTTCCTCAAAAGAAGATCAATTTGCTTTATTGAGCATGACCTACTCTTTGCAAATCCATATTGGCTGTCTCTAATCTGCTCTAAGTGCTCAGTTATTCTGTGCTTCGAGATTTTTGTAACTTCCACACAACAGATAGAGTCCACAGCACAAAAAGAGGCCCTTGGGCCCATCGTGTCTATGCAAGCCATCAGGTCTATACTTTCCTGGTTTCTCTCTCCCTCATCTTTCTTAAATCAAATTACTTTTGCATTTTTTCAATCTAAAGAGATAGTTCCTGAACCTGAGAGAATATTATGGCTAAAGTGTCTACAGTTTCTTCTGGAAGTTGATTTAAAATCTCAGGGTGGAAACCAGCATGTCCTGGGAATGTTTGTGTCTTTAGTGCCTTTATTTTATATAATACTGTTTTCTTGCTTTTGTTAACTTTAGTGAATTCCAGTCCTTGATACATTATTAATGTTCCTTGAATGAAAGATATATTATTCTCTTCCTCCACAGTGAAGACTGACTCAAAGCAACAAGTCGGTAATTTCATTTGCAATATTACCCCATCTATTTTTAAAAGGGCCCCCATTGCCCTGACTAGCATTAAGTAATTTTGTGTGCATCTTAATATCTCTTCCAAGCTTTTGTTTGTATTTTTTTTTGCAGCTCTCGATATCCTTTTTGGTTTTTCCTGCTATTTATTTATATATCCTGGAATTGCACTATTCTTTGCACCTTGAGATGCTGGCTTGGATTTACTGGAGGTGATGGGGGACCCTCCTGCTGGCTGGAGGACCAATGGGAGCTTCACATTGCCTCTGTTATGAATGGTCCACTGAATTTAGTGCACTCAGGCATTTAACTGGACAGCAGCGGGCCTTCCCTTGCCACTTGCCAAAAGTTACCAGCCAGTCAGAGAATGCAGTGTCACTGGGAGGGCAGTGGCTAATGCTGGTACAACATCTGCCCAAGGTATAGGATTGTTGCTGGATACCAGGCAACAGATTAGTAATGGACGGGGAGTAGTAGGTTGGGACTTGCTGGGTAAAGGATTAGCAGCATGGGCAGATTTCTGCCCCTCCCTCCTCCACCCCCCCAACTCCATCCTGACATTAGGCACGGAATTGGATGAGTGGTTCCCCCTTTCCCAATCCTGGCATTCCCTGGAGCCTGCAAGCAATCCTGCTTGTCATGCTCCAATGGCTTATTGCCAGAAGCAGCAGAGGCAATAATTTCCCACTTGAGGGCCTCAGTTGTGGGGGGATGGGGGTAGGACATTCACTGCCCTTTCTATCACAGATAAACAGGGTTCCCCCCTCCTGATTAAATGCATCCCGCCACCAAACCCACCACGGGGAGGGCATATGAATCCACCCACTATTTCCTTTAGTTTTATATCTCACCTCTATTGCGAACAATGGCTGTTTTATGGAATAAGTGGAGCTCCTGCTGTATTAATTACTTTTGGAACACTTCACATTGTTCACCTGCAGTTTTACCTAATAACTAGTTTGCTGTCATCAGCCTCTGTTTCTGCCCATTAAAAATGAACCTTACAAAAATTTAGAATCTTAGTAACTGTGTGGAATTTCTCCTTTTCATGTTGAGTGCGAAATTCAATCATATCAATTTAACAATTATCATCATGAACAATCATTATATGTAAAAAAGAGTACTTTTGTGACAAATTCCTCGTGGGTTGTGTTCATATCCATCATGCAAATGCAGCAACTTCATGACCTTTATAAAAGTTAAAGTTTATTTATTAGTCACAAGTAGACTTACATCAACACTGTAATGAAGTTACTGTGAAAATCCCCTAGTTGCCACACTCCGGCGCCTGTTCGGGTAGACGGAGGGAAAATTTAACATGACCAATGCACCTAACCAGCACGTCTTTAGACTGTGGGAGGAAACCAGAGCATCTGGAGGAAACCCACATAGACATGGGGACAATGTGACAACTCCACACAGACAGTGACCCAAGCCGGGCATTGAACCCGGGTCCCTGGCGCTGTGAGGCAGCAGTGCTAACCACTGTGCCGTCCCTCAATGCATGTGAATGATGAGGCAGAAGGCAGCATGCTGTTCCGGTGAGGCTGCTGGCAGAATGATGCAATTTGGACAGCAATGTTTGGATATTTAACCATGTATCGCCTCTTCAGCTTAAGTTGCTGCACCATCATACAGAAATAATGGTAAACTTAATTGGTTCCATGAGACAAGTAGTGCACGACATTGCTCCCATTCTGAAGTTCCTGATTTATGATCTTGCAGGGGCATTTCAAATGATATCTCTAGGAGATTCCGGAGAAAGCTTGCAATGAAAATGATCTAAACGAAGCCCATGAGGTGGGCTTCTTGGAATATGAGCTCTCCTTGATTGAGGTAATGACTGCCTGCCCAATCAGGGGGTCTCATCGGTATATCTTTTGAGGAGTGTCAGGTCTACTTGCAGTCTGGATTCTGACTTTATACCTGAAGCATTCTTAGGAGTAGAGATAAGTTTTGTAAATAAAGGGAATCTGGTGAAGGGGCGCAGGCTACTGAGGAGTTATTTCAGAATAGATTGGGTTCAGTGGTTCCAGAATTCCATAAATGTGGCCTCAAAACAACAGACTGGGAGGCCAGTACTCCGGGAACCTTTAAAACCATCCGCCACCCTGCATGTCCCCATGCCAATCTCAAAAGATAGCTGCAGCTATAGCCCACCCTTTGGAAGAGTCTGGTAACAGTGGATATTTTTATTTTCATAAATTGTAAAGAGGGCACCTCCATCTTCATACATTTTCTCTCTCTAGCTGTATCACTAGACTACTATGTTTTAAGTGTTGCGGGTCTTTCTAGTGTCCGTCCAGTTTCAGGGGTCCACCTGCTGTCCTTAATTGGGCAGCAAGCACGCCCTTTGAACATTCCATTGAAAATTGTGTTGGGTTTGTTATCTTAGAGGTCAGAAACTGCGAGGTGTTTTAGCCTCCAATCATAAAGTTTGCACTGTGAAGTTTGGCATCGGTAAGCATAAGATGTTTCACTCCAGATATGATTCAAATGACCCACTGGGGAGCTTTTATAAAACAAAGTTTATTTTAAGAATAAGTTAACATATAATAAGACAATCAGCAATAAGGAAAGAACAACCGTGATTTTATATAAACCTTAACAGCTATGAATTCCAACACAATATTCTTACCAACATACACCCCTGTTCCAGGCTTGCCACAGAAAGTAAGTGTGCTCACATGATGCCAGATCTTGCAGCTTTGCAACACCTGCTGTGACCTTAATTGTTTGGATGGAGAATTGAAACGCTGACTTCCCCATCCTGCAACTCCTTGAGGTAGAGATAGAAGCACTGCTGGCCTCTAGCTTTTAGCCAGCAAACCACTTCAAGAGACAGAGGCACTCCTGGCTTCTAGTTACTAGCTGTCCAGCCACCAAGGGCTGAATTTACAATACCAGGGAGAGAGACAGAAATACTTTTTGCAGTCTGCAGTCCTACTAGCTTCTAACTAAAACTGAAAGTAAAGAGTTATGGATTTCCCCATGGAAAAAAAACTGTCCAGAAGCACCTGGCCTATTCAAACAGTCTTCCCCAACATTTCAAAAGGGGCATAAAACTCAAGGACAATGCAGTCGGCCCAAATTTGAAAAAGAAACAAAAAGCTTATTGTATGACTCAAGCAACAATAAAAGCACATCAGCTCAGCAAGCTCAAGCCCATAACAAAAAAAATAGGGTTGCTTACAAACTGCAGAGAAAATGATTAAAAATACACTCCTTAAAGTCACAGTAGCGTCACAGGTTACTGTTTCTAACAGTGCGGGGTTAGGACCAGGATTTAGTCCCAGAGTTCTGGCCCCAGAACAAAAGATTCTGCTCCATGTCTCTGGTTGGAAACGCAGTAGTGAGCTGCAAAGTTGTGACAATGCCTGGGGTCTAGCCGGAAGCATCTCCATCAATGACTAGCGACAGTTTCCATCTGGCTACCAAACCAGAGGAGTTAGCAAATTTGAACTTAAGATCTGAATATGCCCTTTCGTGTTCTGAACTTGTATTGACGATCAGAATTATTATTTGTCACCTCCAACCTTTTTTAGACAATCAGGTCTAACCTTGACAACAAAGGTTCACCGATTTGAAGATGCATGAGTACTGGTGAAAGTTGTCACTGAGTACCAATAAATAGTTTTATCGCAACATTGTTAAAAATGGTTTGATTTCAGTTGAACTCTCCTTGTTTGTATGCCGCTTTGTAGTTGCAATGAATGTTCTATTTCTTTTGTAAGGGCACAAATAATATGTTTTTGTAGTATTTTGCTGCAGAATAATGTACAATCGAACATTCTTGACAACAATAGGAAGACATGAAAGGTTTTTAAAAAACGGTGGCTGGGATTTTGCGCTTCCATGTGTCACGGGTGTGAATGGCAAAGTCTGGTGAGAGTCGAAAAGCAAGATTTACACGGGTGACATCTTGTGATGCGATCGACCCAACCCCTCGTCATTGACGTAACACGGCTCATGCCCAGAAAGATTGGGAACCTCATTATGATGCATTAAGATGTCATGAGAGAGCATTCCTGCTGGTACCCCGCCCCCCCTCATTGGAACATCCGACTTCACCATTGTAACATCAGGCAGGCGAAGTTTACAACAAGTTTTTAAAAGTGAGAACGGGCTGGGAGTGCACAGGTATATCCCCCAGTGGGGGGAGAGGGACATGCATGGGTAGTATCCTAGCAGTACCAAGGCGCTGGGGCAGTGCCGGAGGACGGCTTCCATTTGGGAGGTCCATGTCTATGGGGTGGCATGTTCCCCATGTCCATGTGGGGAGTTGGGGGGTGTTCCCTGTGTCTATGGTGGGAAGGGTCCCCTGTGTCTGTATGAGGAATCCATGCTTTATGTCTATATCTGTTAGATTGAGGACTTTAAAGAGGGCAGTCTGATCTCTCGAAGGCCGAGGTTGCTGGTGGGGCAGGCTCATTCAGTGCTTGCCCCCAAGCATGACAGTGCTGGGGACCCGCCCCAACATTTTTTTTCAACTAAGTCTAAAATAAATATGGCAGAAAAAGTAATCAGTGGAGCCTATGGGGTACTTACTGCTTTTCCCGCCCAAAATGACACTTAGTTAAATAGTTGGAAAATTCTGTCAGGTGGGTGGGATTTTCCAAAATCCCCCCACACCCGTGGCATGCTTTCAAGCGATGGAGGGGGTCGGCCGCTGGCCGCCGGTGGAACCTTCTGGTGTCTAAGGTGTTTTTTGTCGCTCTAACATTCTGCCACCAGTGAACCCATTGCAGGGATCACCATCGGCGGGACTGGAAGATCCCACCAGTAGGAAGACCTGGAAAAGTCAGAATTCATGCTATTAGTCTAAGCACTTCTATGTCCCAGCACCATTCAATCATATACATGCATCAGCAAAATTATTCACGCCAACTTAAAATACCAGGAGACTTTATACATTACAAATACTTTAATTTGATATATAGTTTGACAGCAATAACATTGATGACTAATGCTGTCATGGTAATGACCTAATAGCGGATTGATGTTTCATATTTAAAATTGCCAGTTTCAATATGCATTATCTTCCATTTCTGAACATTAAAAGCCATTTGCCAATCATTCATCAAGTGCCAAACTTTCTCTCGAGCTATTTTAGATAATAGCTGCTTTCGTGGCAAAACTTGCTTTCTAATTTTGCACGATCAGCAAGTTTGTATATCTGGCTTTGAATCACATTATCAAGCCATTTGTGAAAATGAAGATCAGCATCTTGTACAGTCCAGTAATTATTACTTTCCCGTGAGTAATTGTCAAATGGCCATGTTAACCATCTGTTTTAGTTTTCCCGGAATTTGTTATATCTATAACAGGTATTTGATTGCAGTAGCAAATTCTAAACTTTTACAAAGAATTCAGTGTCAGGAAAGAGAAATGGTCCTCCTCTGGGAGATTAGCTTGTACAAATGCAATACATCAGTGATCCATTTACTCTTAAACTGTCAAGCAGTGACAAAAGCCAAAGATTTATAATGTATATCGTCATTAGATGATCTAATGGACATGTGGCACTGACACCACTGATTGTAATAGGCAGTTGCTTAAGGTATTTACTGTTACTGCAACTTCTCATTGAAATATATTTATTATTGCTTTTATTAAGTTTAAATTTGACAAAAGACTCTGGGTGGGATTTTCTGGCCTTGCTCGCCCCAAAGCCGGAAAATCCCACCTGAGGTCAACAGACATTTCCATGGTCCACCCCTCGTCTGCTCCGATTCCCGTGGTGGGTGGGACAGTAAGATTTGCCCCTTACTCTCTCAAGGGGTATATGCTTTTGTTCACACTTAATCTACACGCGCCCCCCACCCCCCAAAAAAAATTGCTTTTGGTGCAACATTTGCAGCTTGGATGCATTCATTATTGGAATGACAGGAGAAAACAGGCATTAAAAAATGATTTGTTAGCTTGTGCAGTTAATCTGCTAACCATTGTGGACCATTATATTGCTTTTAAGAAGACCATAAAAAGATGAATGTTGGAATATATACCACGTTTCAGAGAAAAAAGGGAGAATGAGAGGTTACTTGACAAATGTTGGCTAAAGCACGATAGAATTGTCCAGACATTTGTAGTACTTGGCTGCCAAACAAATGTTATTCTTATCAGAGACGTCACCCTTACATCAGACAGGTTTTACATCCTCACAAGAAGGCTTTCCGTTCTGAAGCTTATCAAGAGTCTAATGGCTCTCCAGCATGATAGAAAGCCTAGAATGTAGCACTGAAGATGGACATCTGGAACATAAAGGTAACTAGCACATGGGCTCTCTTCTATATCTCATCTTCAATTGCTGAAAATGGATGATTGTCATATAACAAGTGAGAAAACATCCTGCCATTTCTGGGTGCTGTGACTTGGAGGCCAATTATATGACCACGCTGTCATATATCCAGGTTAAGATAATTATCACAATTATCTTGCAAGAAGACAAAGAACTTTGAAGATGTTCAGCACCCTTCTGAATCACTGTTTAACAGCTTATGGTGCTTGTTCACACTTGCAGAGCAAAGAAGAAATGCACACATTCTTAATGAGGGGCTGCCATACTGCTCAGGGGTTCTTGACACCTTAACTGTTTGGCAAGCGAACATCTATACACATGTTTATCACTTTTTCTAATGGTCAATAAGTGACTATACTCCTATAGTAAGAAGTCTCACAACACCAGGTTACAGTCTAACAGGTTTATTTGGAATCACGAGCTTCCGGAGCGTCGCTCCCTCATCAGGTGAGTATACTCCTCTAGGCTAGGGGAAAGGTTGGTCGCTGTAGGACCCAGGTGACGCCAAAATGACAGATGCAGTAATGGAGCATTGGAACAGAGCCAGGCAGGGCGATAACCTATGAGCACTGACCAGGCCATCTGGCTCATTAATGGGGACTGGAAAGATAGGCTTAGTTTTGAGAGCTCAAATTCTTTCCCCACTCAGTTCCAGGTAATCCTGTAAGCTGCAACCCTAATGACTAAATGTAGTTTTAGCTGGACAAATATAGTTGGTTCTAATACGGCAGTATCCTTGAGATCCACTCATACAAAGCTTCACTCAGCTCTGTGGACATTGGGTGACATTGTGCAGTCCAAATGCTCAGTAGCATAAGCACAGTAATGGATTGTGCACAATCCAGGAAGCAAGCGGTGGATTTTAGTTGGAGCAACAGAGGGAGTAGGGGTCCACAGCAATTTAACTGCTTGGCTTCATTTAAATGCTCCAGTACAGCTCCCATCTAAACAAGCGCAGAGGGCGGCTGCAGATGAGCAAACATCGGGTAGCCCAAGGCTACTCACTAACTTCGAGATGAGTAGGTAGTAGGAGGTTTCAATAAAACTTTGGGAGGGGAGTAGGAAGTATTCACAGCAGGGCTTTTTCTCCTTGGAATCCAGTTAAAAATACATCAGAGTCCTGTGACATGATAGGATTCCAAGCTTAGCATAAATCCGTAAGGCACCTTTTAGCAGTTTATTACAGTAATAGGACCAACTGACCCAAGTTCAACTACTGTTCGTATGGAACTCTCCTATTGAGGGAGATGAGAAAACAGAGTATGCACTTCCCAGAAACTTCAATGTTTGGCAGGTATCTCAACTCCTTGCAAGAGTCTATAGGCTGATATTGGTAATAATTGGAATCAAAGAGAGTGAATAATCCACCCAGTTTCTGTCCAGTGGGTTAAAATCAAGGCCCAGGATGAATTGCTCAAATCCTTACACACTAATTGACATTCTTGGACCATCCCATCGATGTCCCACCAGAACACCAATTGAATCAGCTCCGGTAAAGATCAGGACCCGGATATACTGTGTTGTGACCATATTTGAAAAATGCTGTTTGCCCTTGATGGGGCAGAGTATCTATCTGTCTTTTGCCTGTAAAACCAGCTATGTCAGGGGGTTGGAGACTGAAATTTATAATGGCCATAAATTAGAACGTGCCACACTACGTCAGGTGCGGCTTATTGGTCTTCAGAAAGGGTCCAGCTGGAGATTTATTTGGGAGTTTAGTACGGCACAGGGAGCCAAAGAATGGGGTCTTCATGGATACCCACTCCCACATAAGAGGTCGGCACTGGAATTTCCAGCAGCATAGGTTTGCAGGTTCCTGGAGTGAATTTATACAAGCACGTACGACTAGGCACGTGCAGGTAAGGTACCCTCTTAGTAATCCCAGGAAATTACAGGTAAGCATGATCCAAGCATGTATGCAGTAAGTGCTGGAATCATGTGGATCGAGGTGAATAATGGGTTAAATTACAGCACACTGTTGTTTTCCTTTTTTTTACATTCCACATCAATTATGGGAATGATGGCAAGGAAAGAACTTTTTAAACAAAAAGCCTGAACTGAAATTTATAACGTTATGCAAAACATAGATTATTATTCATGCTACACTGTATTAGATTGTGACAAATACGAGTATTCATGCATATATAATATTATGTAATGGGGAAAGAAGCCTTAGGTAAGTAGAACTTATTAACCATGGCAGGCTGCCCTGAATCACAGCTGTGCAACTTTTTTATTGAGAATCAAATCCTAATAGCTCTGAATAATTAGGGCATCCATATGCTTTTGGTCATAAGATTTAGAAATTCATACATTAATTTGCAGTATGATTAAAGTAGTTATGTTAAAATTTTATTTTCCACCCATAGAAACATTTTGGTCAAACGTAGGAGGTCGTTTTGGAACAGACGTGATTATTTCTGTCCAGCAAGGTTGGTCTTTATTGGGGATCTCTAATGAGGCTGCATTCCAACATGAGAATGAAAGAATTCTAATGTTAATCTCCACTGGGACTTCATCTGCAGTCAGAATAAATTCTTGATATATATATATATATGCAGGCGGTTTATTGTGCTCTATGTGAAGCAAATTCTCTCAGTTCTATTTTATCCTTGCAGCTACAGGCTCTCTTAATCTCACAGCATCTCTTCAGAGAGTTTCTTTTGGATGACCCTTATTGATTTCCTTTGTGCACCATTTCAAGCCATCACAGCCTTGTTGGGAGTCTTCAATGAGTTCCCATTAACCATTTTGTGAAGATTTGCTATCTCATTCGTAACAGTTTCCCTGGGGCAAGAGTTGAAAATTGTCAAAGAGCCGGTTCCACTGCTGACGATTGCAGAAGATGTTTTTCTTTTGTCTCGTGTTACTTGGTCGATTATTGCTCTGTGATGCTACCACACAGGGTGGCACAGTGGTTAGCATTGCTGCCAGGGACCCAGGTTCAATTCTGGCCTTGGGTGACTGTATGGAGTTTGCCCACGTCTGCATTGGTTTCCTCCGGGTGCTCCGGTTTCCTCCCACACTCCAAAGATGCGCATGTTGGGTGGATTGGCCACGCTAAATTGCCGTTTCATGCCCCAAAATGTGTAACTTAGGGGGATTAGCAGGGTAAATATGCGGGGTTAAGAAGCCTGGATAAGATGTTCCTTTGGAGAGTCAGTGCAGACTTGATGGGCCGAATGGTCTCCTTCTGCACTGTAGGGATTCTATGATTATTCTACATCTTGTGCAATGGAGGTTATCATGGAATCTATCGATAAAATAACTTCTAAAAATTGGATCATGGAGGGATTTTACAGCCTCATTCGAGCGAGACTGGAAAATGCCGCCTGCGGTCAACATACATTTCCATTGTCCACCGCTCGCCCGCTCCGATCCTTTGGTGGGTGGGGCAATAGAATTTCGGTGGTGTCTGTTTATGGGAGTTAATTTAGGACATGACTGTGGACATTCAGGAAGGTGAACCCATCATGAGTATAATAGAATCAATAATGATGCATTCTGGTGCTGCAGATCAATAAGAGTTACACAATCCTCGACAAAGTAAATAATAACTAACAAGAGTATCTAGTTTCCAGTGGAGGGTTATTAATTTGTTCATACTTGGATCTAATGGGAGGGTTCAGCGAAATTTATACTTTCATTTCGATAATGAATGATCTTACCAACTGTTCACAGACTGCACGCAGTCCACCACCGTTACTGACAAGCACTACGTAAAGCCAATCTGCATCTCTTATGAGAAGGTGTACTGTGGCTGCTGGAGGTGCTGCAGCCCACCAAGGAAAGTCTGATTTGAAAGCATTGGAAATATATTTATGTATCTTCTTGTTGTGCTGCCATACAAACATAAACTTGTTCCAAAATTTAGATTACGGTAAAGGTAGATAAAGTTGCCTTAGTCCCAGATGACCATAGGCTGCTCTCCTCATTGAGTGGGAGAGCTGACTGGCGGTGATTTAACCTGAGGATCACCACACCTCAGGTGAGGGGCAAGGTTGAGAAGGCTTCATGAATAACCTCAATGGGAATTGAACGCACACTGTTGGCATTGCTCTGCATCACTAACCAGCCGTCCACCTAACTGACAGATGGCAGATGGAGTTCAATCCAGATAAATGCGAAGTGATGCATTTTGGTAGAACTAACGTAGGGGGGAGCTATACGATAAATGGCAGAACCATAAAGGGTGTAGATACGCAGAGGGACCTGGGTGTGCAAGTCCACAGATCCTTGAAGGTGACGTCTCAGGTGGAGAAGGTAGTGAAGAAGGCATATGGCATGCTTGCCTTTATAGGACGGGGCATAGAGTATAAAAGTTGGGGTCTGATGTTGCAGTTGTATAGAACGTTGGTTCGGCTGCATTTGGAATACTGCGCCCAGTTCTGGTCGCCACACTACCAGAAGGACGTGGAGGCTTTAGAGAGAGTACAGAGGAGGTTTAGCAGGATGTTGCCTGGTATGGAAGGGCTTAGTTATGAGGAGAGATTGGGTAAACTGGGGTTGTTCTCACTGGAAAGACGGAGGATGAGGGGTGACCTAATAGAGGTGTATAAAATTATGAAAGGCATAGATAGGGTGAACGGTGGGAAGCTTTTCCCCAGGTCGGTGGTGACGTTCACGAGGGGTCATAGGTTCAAGGTGAGGGGGGGGAGGTTTAACACGGATATCAGAAGGACGTATTTTACACAGAGAGTGGTGGGGGCCTGGAATGCGCTGCAGGGCAAGGTGGTGGAGGCGGACACACTGGGAACGTTTAAGACTTATCTAGATAGCCACATGAATGGAGTGGGAATGGAGGGATACAAAAGAATGGTCTAGTTTGGACCAGGGACCGGCGCGGGCTTGGAGGGCCAAAGGGCCTGTTCCTGTGCTGTATTGTTCTTTGTTCTTGTTCTTTTTGTTCTGAGTCAGCTGCGGGCAACGGAAATCACTGGACCTGTGAGGGACACATTTCACCAGGACAGGGAGATAAGAGAGTGTGACGGTTGAGGCCTTTACTCACCTTCGGGAGCAGGAGGTGCTCCCAGCTGCAGAAACTGGAGCTCTGGGTTTTAGAGCTTGAGCAGCAGCTGGAGACGCTGTGGCACATCTGCAAGGCTGAGAGTTATGTGGTTAGCACGTTTAGAGGGGTGGTCACACCCCCGCCCAAGAGGCTGGAGGAAAGAAGGGAATGGGTGACAACCAGGCAGTCCAGGAAGAACAGGCAGGTAGCGCAGGAGTCCGCTGGTGTCCCGCTCAGTAATCAGTATTCCATTTTCAAAGCTGATGAGGGTGCTGGTACCTCAGAGGAGTGCAGTCAGAGCCAAGCTTCTGTGACCACAAATGGCTGACTGTACAGGAGTGTGGGGTGGGTGGGGGGAGGAAAGAGGAAAGGAAAAGCAATCGAGATAGGGGATTCATTAGTCAGGGGAGCAGACGGATGTTTCTGCAGCCGAAGACATGACTCCAGGATGGTGTGTTGCTTCCCTGGTGCCAAAGTCAAGGATGTCGCTGAACGGCTGCAGGGCATCCTGAAAGGAGAGGGTGATGAGATAGGGGTCGTGGTACATTTTGGTACCAATGATACGGGTGAAGTGAGGAATGAGGTCTTGCATCAAGAATCCAGGGAGCTAGGCAGTAGATTAAAAAGCAGGACCCTTAAGGTCTAATCTCTGGATTACTCCCAGTGCCACATGTTAGCAAGTATAGAAATAGGAAAGTAGCGCAGATGAATGTGTGGCTCAAGAGTGATGCAGGAGGCAGGGTTTTAAATTTTTGGATCACTGGGACTGTTTCTGGGGAAGGTAGAACATGTTACAAGCAGGACGGTCTGCACCTAATACACACTGGGGCCAACAGCCTTGCGGTTATGTTTGTTAACGCTGTTGGGAGGATTTTAAACTAGTTTGGCAGGGGGAGGGGGCATAGAGTATCAGTAAAATAGAAACACATCGTGCTTATAGTAAACGAAGCAAGTCGGAGTGAGTTCAGCTTTGTTGCATGCCAAGAGCGTAAGGTAAGGTTGGATAGTGTTTAATGCTAGGAGAGATAAGACTGAGTTAAAGATGTGAATTGACACATGGAAGTGTGATATTGTTGCCATCACAGAGACATAGTTGAGGAAAGGGCAGGACTGGCAACTCAACATCCCAGGGTATAGGATCTTTAGGCAAGACAGAGGAGGATATAAAAAGGGAGGTGTTGTTGCACGATTTAATTAAAGAGTCAGTTAATGCAATAAGGAGAGTTGATATCTTGGAAGAGTTTTCCACCAGCTTTGTGGGTAGAATATAGGAATATAAAGCCACATTACTAGGAGTGTATTATAGGCTCCCAAAGAGTCTGTGGAGGAGCAGATATATAGACCATTCACTGAGATGTGTAAGAATAATAATCCAAGCACTTATACTGGGGAATTTCAACTTCCCAAACATCAACTGGGATAGTCATAGTGTTCAAGGTTTAGAAGGAGCACATACTTGAAATATTGTATCAATATGTAGAAAGCCCAACAAAGGATGGAGCAGGGCTGGATCTGGTTCTGGGGAACAAAGCTGGACAAGTGTTCAATGTGGCGGGAGGGAGCATTTTAGTGATAGCGACCACAACACGGTCCGGTTCAAGTTTGTTATGGACAAGGAAAGAGATGCCTGCAAAAGACCGTTTTGGATTGGGGGAAGGCAGATTTTATTAAAATAAGACAGGATATGGCCAAAATTGACTTGGAACATCTCCTTGCAAGAAAATCTACAGCAGAGCAGTGGTGGTGGGGGGTGGGGTGGGTGGGGTGGGGGGGGGGGGGGGTGGTGCAGTCAGAAATGAAATGGTAAAAATACCTGTCCAACCTCGCAGCACCAGGGACTCCAGTTCGATTCCCAGCTTGGGTGACTGTGCGGAGTCGGCACGTTCTCCCCCTGTCTGCATGGGTTTCCTCCCACAGTCTGAAAGATGTGCTGGTTAGGTGTATTGGCCATGCTAAATTCTCCCTCAGTGTACCCAAACAGGTGCGGGAGTGTGGCAACTAGGGGATTTTCACAGTAACTTCATTACAGTGTTAATATAAGCCTACTTGTAACACGAATAAATAAAATTAACTTTATGTTCCCTATCGGAGACGAAGGAGCAATAAGTTCAGGGAACCCTGAATGTCTAGGTCGATTCAGGATTGGATAAGGAAGAAGAGAAAGGCTTTTAGCAAGTCCAAAGGGAACAATTCAACTGCAGCCCGAGAGAAATATAGGAAATGCAAGAGGAAACTGAAGAAAGCAATTAGAAGAGCAAAAAGGGGGGCATGAAAAAGGACTTGCAAACAAGATTAGGGAGAATCCTCAGATATTCTATAAATACATTAAGGGGAAGAGATTAACCAGGGAAAGGGTGGGGCTGATTAGAGACCAAGGGGTCAACATGTGTATGAAACTGCAGGACAATGGAAGGGTGTTAAATACATACTTCTCATCAGCCTTTACTCAGGAAAAGGAGGATGTAAGTACAGAATTGAGGAAAAGGGACTGTGAAGACCTTCAGCAGTTTGACACAGGAAGTGAGGAAATATTGAAGGCGTTGATGGGCTTAAAAGACAAGTTCCCAGGCCTGGATAAATTGCATCCGAGGCTGCCACAGAAGGCCAGGCAGGAAATTTCAGGGGCTCTGACACAAATTTTTAATTCCTCTCTGGCCATGGGGGAAGTCATGATGTGGAGATGCCGGCGTTGGACTGGGGTAAACATTCGGTATCTTGTCTGCTTAATCTTATCTACATGGGGGAAGTGCCAAAGGATTGGAGAATGGCAAATGTGGTTCTACTTTTGAAGATGGCTGGTAGAGATGAACCAGTAAATTATGGACTGGTGAGTCTCACATCAGTGGTAGGGAAACTATTGGAAGAAATTCTGAAGGAGAGAATTAAAGTCCACTTGGAAAGGCATGGATTGATTAGAGATAGCCAGCATGGCTTTGTCAGAGGGAGGTCATGCTGACCTTTTTTGAATAAGTGATCGAGTGTGTGGATGAGGGAAATACAATTGATGTAGTTTATATAGATTTTAGCAAAGCCTTTGAAAATTTCCCACACGAGAGACTGATTGAGAAGGTTGAAGCACATGGAATTCAGGGAAACTTGACATGATGGATCTGAAACTGGCTCAGTAAAAGGATGGTGGTAGAAGGCTGTTTGAGTGACTGGAGACCTGAGCATACCACAAGGCTCAGTGCTGGGACACTTATTGTTTGTTATATAAATAAATGATGATATAGATGAGAATGTGGGGGGGGCAGAATGATAAGTAATTTGCAGATGACACCAAGATTGGCAGGGTGGTTAATTGTGAAGAAGAAAGTTGTAGGTTACAGGAAGATATAGATGACTATGACTCATTGACTCTCCAATTTAGATTAGAAGCATAAAATCATGATCAAAACAATTGTACATTCAACTAGGATACAAGTAACACAATAAGAGTGACAATGAATTGCAGTTGACTGTCACTAGTAAACTATTGTGTCAGATTTTAATTCTAGAAACAGACATTTCTCAAATCTCGACATTACTTAAGCTCTAGAGCATCACTTAAAGTAAATACAGCTGCCTGTAAGCTATTACTAAATGTTGACCATATTTTAAAGTGGAAGTATGGTAATTGTCTTTTGAAGTATGCTGTGAGATTGTTGGCACGATTCTTTTCGGGTCAAAATTCAATGGTGCCATTGAGCAAGGGTAATGGATCGACTGCTCATTATCTACCTGCTCTTTTTTTTTCTCTATTGAAGTCAATAATGAACAGCTGATCCCCCATCTGTTTAGTCCCCCACAACCAAAGCTGAAAATTTACCCTTGAGATTTGAGCAAGAGTCATTTTTCTATTTTTTTTTTAGTAAACAGTTTCAAGTGAAAATGTAATTTATAGTAATTATTGGGGGGGGAAGGGTTTTTCCTATGTTCACTGCTTGAAACAAATCATGAATTTATTCTTTATAAATGTGTTTATTATTTCACTTTAAATAGCAAATTGTGCAAATCTTGCCACAGTACATGAAAATTAATGTGCACCTGATCGATTTAAGTTTTGCACTACAAGAAATTCTGACATTCCTCCTTCATATTTGGATTGGTAACTATTGTGACTTACTTAATATTCTGATGCATGTTCACAGATTTTGTCGGGAACACAAAAGGTATTTATTAATTAAGAGAAACCGTACAGAGGCCGGCAGCTCCCTGGCTGCTCTGAAGCAGCCCATCAGCTGTCCCAGTCCTTACTTGGCTTCTAGATGTCTTCAGACTGTCTTCTACCCAAGAGAAAGCTCCACCTGCTGGGGTGACTATCCACTCTTAGTCCCAATTGGTCCCTCAAGCCAGGTGACTCTTCTGTTGTGTTGTCCTGAGGGACAATCACCACATTCCCTATTTGTCTAGCTAACTGTCATGTGGCTATCCAGTGATACTTCCCAGAATAACTAGAACAAACCTTTGACAATTATGACATTAATAAAATATTATTTTTGTTTGGTGACAGTAAGCGCACCATGTGGTTATTGGAGGTGGTAGACTTGAGTGTCATCACCATGTGCATATAGTGGAGGAAAAGAAAAGAAGAAAAATGGAACCTTGGGAAGATTTGGATGTGTAGAGACAGCTATTGTAAGCCATTGTTGGCTGGGTTCAGACAGAAGTCTCACAACACCAGGTTAAAGTCCAACAGGTTTATTTGGTAGCAAATACCATAGACTTTCGGAGCACTGCTCCTTCGTCAGATGGAGTGGATATCTGCTCTCAAACAGTGCACAGAGACACAGAAATCAAGTTACAGAATACTAATTAGAATGCGAATCTCTACAGCCAGCCAGGTCTTAAAGGTACAGGTAATGTGGGTGGAGGGAGCATTCAACACAGGTTAAAGAGATGTGTATTGTCTCCAGACAGAACAGCTAGTGAGATTCTGCAAGACCAGGGGGAAAGCTGTGGGGGTTACTGATAATGTGACATGAATCCAACATCCTGGTTTAGGCCGTCCTCATGTGTGCGGAACTTGGCTATCAGTTTCTGCTCAGCGACTCTGCGCTGTCGTGTGTCGTGAAGGCCGCCTTGGAGAACAGTCAGGATAGGAACCATATAGGACAGTTCCGTGGTAATGGATAACATTCAAACAAAATTGAGGAATTCATCTGTGTGACTTAGGCTAGGGCTGTCTCTGTGCTAATAGTTGGTCAGAATCCAGAGTAGAAGGGTTCACACGAGGTGGGATTTTCCAGCTGTGCCCGTCTCAATGCCGGAAATTCCTGTCCAAGGTCAATGAACCTTTGCATGGTCTGCCCACGCCTGCTACAATTCCCATGGTGGGCAGGACGGGAAATTCTGCCCTCGGGAGCGATGGGTGGCAATTGTACATTTTGAGGAAAGAAAAGAAAGGCCAGTTAATGATGGGGGTGGTGGGCAGGACACATAAGCTGAGGGTAAATTTTTTGAGGAGTATTGATTACAGCGGCTTTGAAGAGGAGAGGGATTGTTTCTGAAAAAAGGAAGTCATGAATCATTTTCACTGATGTTGGTGGGGTTTTCGAAGTGGCTGGGTACACTCAGAAACCTCAGACAATACAAGACTCATGAAGCCAGTGCCTTAATGTCTCATGATTTAAAAATCTTTACTAACCTAGTAGGACTTTTCCCCTTACAACCCCCCCTTCTGGCCATTGGTTAGCCCAATACTAGGCCAGTAAATAAAGGTATCTAAGAAAATATTCTTAAATCCTAAAAGGTCATTTGGCTTCTTGATTTCTTTCATCTTTACCTTGATTGTCATTACTAACACTATTAGTTGTGCATAACTGCATCTGAATTTATATCCCCACTGATGCTAAAATCATAAGGAAAAGTAATATTATCTCATGTGGCCATTAAATAGATGTCTGACAGGACATATTCTCATATGCTGAAGGGGCATTTAGTATTAGGGACATCTCTTTGTCCACATGGATTGATGCCACTGCTGCTGCGCTTCTCATAGACTCCCCTGCTAAAGAACAACAGCATCTAAACGTTTGTATAAATACAATGAATATTAAGATAACAATGAAGAAGAACACTATCCCTTGTATTATGTTTGTTCCCAGAGGAACCCATCCAGCTAATTGCCCAGTTCCACAAAGAAAACGATGTTGGTTGTTTAAGTTTTTCAACCTCCTTTCTAATGTGTATGACCAAATTGGTTATGGTTGTTCTTGCGCTATCTGAAGGTTCTACTTTCTGTGCCATGTATTTGTGATAAATCACTGGGCTGTTATGGAATCCCTGTGGCAGACGGGTCCAAGTGTGTTGCTGATTCTCGACGATAAATGCAAACTTATATTGGTATTCCTCAGCTACAGGAACTGACCAAAATCCATTAGCTATGTCTCGTACTGTAAATATCGCCTGCTCTATTCCAATGGTGTTCAGGATGCTAGCTGGATTTGCCACCATGGAGAGCTCTTGAGTTGCGGAATGATTCAAAGCTGTGTAATCGATAGTTAATCAATAACTGCCATCTGCCTTTCTTACTGGCCAAACAGGTGAATTAGTCTCAGAAGAGATCTCAGTTCCTACTTGTTGATTTTCTAAATCTGCGGTGATGTTTTTAATTGCCTCCATTGCTTCTGGTTTGAGAGGATATTGCCTATGTGGAGGGTGAACGTTTCCAGGAATTCTTATCGGAGGGACATCTAAATACCCACAATCCTGTTTGTGTTCGGCCCAAACCTGAGGACACAGTTGCACATTATTGGGGTGGAATGCTTTGTGGTTGACAAACACTCCTGGATCATTAATTACCATGAGGAGATGGTGGATGACACCCTCCAGCTGTGGGGAGACAGCCGGATGCACAAACTAACATGCTTGCTCATACTGACTGGCCTCATTGCAGGAAGGATATATAATTGCCAGCACTGGCAAACAAGCTATCAGTCACATCTCTTATTCATTTGTGGGACACCAACTGTGAGACTCTGTCATTGTCTCCACAGAGTCAGGGAGGAGGCAGAAACGATGAAGATGGGTGATGGCTTTGCCAGACGGGAGTTAATGGTGCCACCTGGTCCACTTGGCAGCAAGTTCGGTTTCAGTTGGCTGCAAATAATTGCCAGCACCTGACTTGATGTTCTGAGCCTCTTCAGTCACTGGTGCCCCTACATGTCAAGGAAGATTGTACTCTGCCTGTGGAGCTTGTGTGGTGTGTATGGCTTCCTGTAAACTGCACCTCTCTGCTGATCCTCTCCCTCCTGTGAGCAAGAGAGCTGTTGCTGCTCCTGTTCCTGCCAGTTCTGCCGACGTTGGGCATCCTGGTTCTTATCCGAGGAACAAAGTAACATAGCATAAGTGGCACCCAAGTTGATCTGATCAGAGCTCCAAACTGCAGATTGGATTTACAAATGTCCAAAGTATAGCCGACACATTCCAATTGTAAAAGGAAACGCACTGCAAACAAAACACTTTGGAAGAAGTAACAAGATAAGGGAATACTTAATGAATGGCAGGACATTAGGAAGCTCCGAGGAACAGGTGGATCTTTGGGTACATAGTCACAGATCCCTGAAGGTGGCAGAGAATGTGAATAGGGTAATTAAGAAGGCATATGGGACACTTAATTTTATCAGTTGTGGCATAGAATATAAGAGCAAGGAGGTAATGTTGAAGTTGTACTGAATGTTGGTTAGGCCACAGCTGGAGTACTGTGTGCAGTTCTGGTTACCTCACTATAGGAAAGATGTAATTGCACTAGAGGGGGTACAGAGGAGGTTCACCAGGTTACTTCCTAGGATGGAGCAATTGAGTTACAAGGAGAGACTGGATAGACTTGGATTGTTTTCTCCAGAGCAGGGAAGGCTGAGAGGGGGGCATGATTGAGATGTGAGATTATGAGAGGTATGGACAGGGTGAATAGGAAGCAGCTGTTTCCTTGGTCGAGGGGTCAATCACAAGGGGGAATAGTTTTAAGATAAGGGGCAGGAGATTCAGAGGGGATTTGTGAAAAAATATTCATTCAGAAAGTGGTGAGAATCTGGAATGTGCTGCCTGGGAAGATTGTGGAGGCGAGAAATCTTACAACTGTTTAAAAAAAAAATTTGGATGAGCACTTGAAACATCAAACATTCAAGGATATGGGGAAAAGTGCGAGAAAATGGATTTCGCACGACTTTAGTGATAGTTATTGTTGGTGCAGACTCAATGGGCCGAAGGGCCTTTTCTGCGACCCTATGACGCTATGACTCTAAATCCTTTCACTGAAGAAGGCTGTGTGGAATCCATGCCTTTTCCCAAGTCTTCAGCGCTCTCAATTATCGTTATGCACTCGCTTTATTTTTACTGGTGAGGTCTAAGAAGGCTGAGAAACCTGTGGACCCAGTTAAATTACAAATGTCATCATAATATCTTTGTAATTGAGCGATTTACATCTTGAAATGGACAACCCTCCTCCCCTGAAGCAGCACTCCATCTATAGCACGGCAATGTAATGTAGAAGTAATTTGGTCCATAACTTCCTAGTTCCATAGTATCGCATGGGGGAACCCGAATGGTGAGCTGGGGAATCCCTCTAGAAGTTCTCAGGTAATTTAGAGAATCATAGAATCCCTACAGTGCGGAAGGAGGCCATTTGGTCCATCAGCTCTGCAGCGACTCTCCAAAAGAGCATCTTACACAGGTCCGTTCCCTCAACCCATGGCCAATCCACCTAACCTGCACATTTTTGGACTGTGGGAGGAAATGGAGCACCATGCAGACACGAGGAGAACGCGCAAACTCCACACAGACACCCAAGGCCGGAATTGAACCCGGGTCCCCAGCATGGTGAGGCAGCAGTGCTAACCACTGTGCCACCATGCCACAGGGTTTAGCCGAAAATTGTCCAGATGTGCTAACTTCCCCTGGACAATTGCGCTGGGCTGGAATCATCCACAAAAAATTTAAATTGCTAACTTTGGATGGTTAGTCAGTTTTACCCTGGATAGTTACTCTGAAAGAATAAAGAAAGGAAGAAACACTTCTATCATCAGACACCCAGATCCAGCCTCGTATGGGACACCCCGCACGCACACAGCCCCCAACCCCTCCAGGGGCTCTGAAATTACAGCAAGGGTAAATTCATTCCAAGTTGCAATCTGACAGAGATTGCCACTCTGAGGAAGTTACCGGCTTTGTTGGGAACTAGCTCTCAATGGAATCGCTTTTTTTGAAAACGTAACCCCTCACCCCACCACCTATCTTCTACACCCAAACCCACATGCTCATGTGTGTAAAAAATCCCCCCACCCCCATTATATTGAGTTGTTGATGAAACAGTAACAACTTTTCAAAGTTAATTAATTTGCTGGGATGGGCATAGGGGCATTTCTGAGATATGGTAAGGTTTCCTTATAAATAGCAGCCTTACATTTCAAAGTTATTAATCAGGAAACCCAGCTTTCATTTCATTTTCACTAATGAGACAAAAGTGTAATAAAAAGTGCACAGTCTAGGATTATTTTAGTCCTTTCCTTATTACCTTAATGTTCCGCTATATTAGAGACTGGGTGGCACTGCTGAGAAGTAGGTTCGACACACAGAACAGAACTGAAAATGATGAGTTTAAAAGGCAACTAGCACTGGCTTGTTTAATTGAACAGATTTTGCATGAAAACAATATTTCTAAATTAATGCCAGTTGTCCAAATTACCCCATGATACAATTTTCACATCACCATGCCCTCATTTAGAAATACCAACTAGTCCAGTGGGTAGCATAATTCAGATGGAGGTGACATTTAACTATATTGCGTCGCAATTAGGGAGAGGTGAGTTTTCACAATGAAGATCTATGTTAACCGATCTAGCACTGCCACTTGACATAAAGATAAAATAATTGTATTTTGATATTTGTCCTTCATCCAATGCACAGAAAAGATCAGAATACTTTATAAATCACCATAATATAGCAATTACTGCATCAGTGTTTTATGTTGTGTTTTGATACGTAAATCATTCTGATATTTAGCCTCTATGCATGAATTCGAGCCCCCGGGATTTGTGCTGCATAACTGTATGCCAGATGAGCTGAATTCTTCTTCACATCAACATTAACTAGGCAGACAGTGAGCTAATGAACACACAAGAGAGACAATTAATGCTAAAGTTAAGATAATTTAGAAATATAATGAAAGGGCCATGTTCTCTTTTCACATGGGAAATGTAAATATTGTGGATTAAGAGAGATTAAAACACTTGTTAGCAAAGTTCAATTTGTGGCATGGTTAGTATGGTAACCCCTCCAGAGGAACACATTGACCCGGAGCAGGGGTATCTTTATCCCTGCTGTGTATTTGTCTTTCATTGAAAACTGAATGATATATGTGATATAAAGTAAAGTGGCTGATTTAAAGTAACTGCCAATAGTCATCGCCAATCCAATCAAAACACCTCAGGATTTATGTGATTCTACAACATGCATCAGTTTAAATATTGGATTTCTGTTACTACGCCTTTCGATGTTGTTTGACTTTCAACACTATCACATGGGCTTTAACATAGCCATGGTTTTCAGATAGAGAGGGGGAAGGAGTGGTGGGGGGAGGAGCGGGAATGGGAGTAGTAAGAATGGATTTCACCACAGTGCGAGACCCTAAGGATATGCTAGGTCTGTAGTAAGACAACACACGAAGGGATGGTGTTAAATATTAGAAAGGCCAATGTTACAAATTCGAATGCACCCAAAAGGGGAGGTTTGGACACAATCAAGAGTGATGATAGGATTGTCAATGTTCACAATTCCGAGATAAATTACGATAAAAGTAATGCATCTTGTTAAAGTAAATGGAAACTATTTTTAGCATACATTCCAGACCATCCCTGAGAATAGCAGGGCCACAGAACCCATCTGGTTCACTAATGTACTTTTAGGGAAGGAAGTCTGCTGTCTGTACTTGGTCTGGCCTACATGTGACTCCAGAGCCACAGACAGCAATGTGGTTGACTCTCAACTGCGCTCGGGCAACTAGGAATGGGCAATAAATGCTGTCCAGCCAGTGATGCCCAAGTCCAATGGATGAATGCAGTTTTGATGCTGTCGATGTCCTTTTGGTATCAACCGGGTTCAATTCCGGTCTCGGGTCACTGTCTATGTGGAATTTGCACGTTCTCTCTGCGTGGGTTTCCTCCGGATGCTCCAGTTTCCTCCCACAGTCCAAAATTGTGCGGGTTAAGTTGATTGGCCATGGTAAATTGGCCATAGTGTCAGGAGATTAGCAGGGTAAATTTGTGCGGTTACAGGAATAGGGTCTGGGTGGGATTGTGGTCGGTGCAAACTTGATGGGCCAAATGGCCTCCTTCTGCACTGTAGGATTCTATGATTAGCAGCTTGCACCAGAAGTATGCAGAGTAAACAGATCACAGTATAGTCAGTGTGTAACACTGATATTAAATTTGTGCTGCCATCTTTGACTTTGCTGCTGCATTGAACATCCTTTCTTAAATATACACATCTGAGTGGCAGGAAGGATCCTCCTCGCCCCCAATACGCACAATTGCTAGGAATTTCCAACAATCTGCAATTTATTTGCTGATTAATATTTCCTGGCTCTAAGTTTGCAGAACTGCTTGGTGTACAGAAGCAGGTCATTCAGCCACTCGAGCCTGTTGCATCATTGAATGAGCTCATGGCTCATTTGTGAGTCCACATTGCAGTCTTTGCCCTTATCCCTTCAAATCTTTTGTTAGCAAAAAAACCTATCAATGTCCGTTTAAAATGAACAATTGATCCAGCATTGATCACCAATTGAGGAAATAAGTTCTAACCTTATACCACCATCAGCATAGAATTCCTACAGTACAGAAGGAGGTCATTCAGTCCATCGAGCCTGTACCAACCACAATCCCACCCAGGCCCTATTCCCGTACCCCACACATTTACCCTGTTAATCCCCCTGACACTAGGGTCAATTTAGCATGGCCAATCAACCTAACCCACACATCTTTGGACTGTGGGAGGAAACCGGAGCACCCGGAGGAAACCCACACAGACAAGGGGCGAATGTGCAAACTCCACACAGACAGTGATCCGAGGCCGGAATTGAACCTGAGACCCTGGCACTGTAAGACAGCAGTGCTAAACACTGTGCCACCGTGCACGTTGAAGTGTTTTCCTAATTTCACTCCTGAAATGTCTGCTCCAATTTGTTTACCATGTATCCTAATCTTAAACTCTCCAACCCGTGGGATGTAGTTTTTCAATGCCTACCCCTTAATATTGTGAAAGTTTTGATCAAATCCTCCCTTAATCATCTAAATTCCAGGGAATAAAGTCCTGCTTTGCATAATAACACCTCATAATTTAACCTTTAGAATCTAAATAGTTTAGTAAATTTCTGCTGTACTCCCTCTGAGGCCAATCAATCCTTACTAAGCTTTCTAAGGCACCCAATGTTGCACAGTATATCAGAGTCTGCTTTAACCAGGGCTTTGTGTAGCTGAAGCATGACTTCTACCTCTTCGTATTCTAGTTCTCTCAATGAAACCAATAACTTTTATTAAGTTTTATTGTTTCCTGTATCTGTTCATGGCACTTCAATCTTTGCATCTGGACCCACCCTCCCCTCCCCCACGCCTGTCACATCCTCCACCACAATGTATCTGTTCCTAGGAATATGGGAACAGGAGTTGGTCATTCAGCCCCTCAAATCTACTACACTATTCAACAAGATCATGGCTGATTTACTGTCACTGCCATTTTCCCACATGATCTCCACATTCTTTAATTTCTTTATAACTAATTGGCCTCTGTATTGAACATACTCGATGACTGAGATCCACTGCCCTCTGAAATAGAAAATTCCAATGATTCACCACCTTCTGAGTGAAGAAATTCCTCCTCATCTCAGTCCTAAATGACCCACCTCTTGTTTGAAACTGTGTCCCCTGGTTATTCACTCCTAACTGCCATATTCACCCCCAGCCAGGGAACACAAGTTGATCAATGAAATCACCTAGCATTCTTCTAAACTGTGGTGAAAAGATAGAGTCCATACAGCGGACAATCCCACCATTCCCAAGAATCAGTCTGGTGTACCTTTGTTGCAAACCCTCAATGGTAAGTACAGCCTTCCTTAGATAAGGAGACCGAAACTGTACACAATGCTCTAGACGTGGTCTCATCAAGGCTCTATACAACTGCAGCAAGGTCTATTCGCCATTTAAAAATACCTTAATCTATCGTTTTTAGGTCCAAAATGAAGATGTCACATTTGCCGACATTGAAGTCCATTTTTTATACTTGATTTCATTCACTTAATCCATAAACATCTCTGTCATTTTACCCTTCCATCTGCACTGCTTACAATTCTGCCTACTTTGTGTTGTCCTCTTAAGTCATTAATAATTAGTGTTGAGGCCCCAACACAGATCCTTGCTGGATGCCACTCATCACATCCTGTCAGTTAGATTACCTGTTCATTATCGATTTTCTCTGTCTCTTGCTGCTCAGCTAATTTCCTAATTAGAACAAAATTTGCCTTCAATTCCATTCTGAGGTTGAAAACAGTCTCTTATAGAATGGTTATGGTACAGAGAGGCCATTTGACTCTTGGGGCGGGATTTTCCAGCCGCGCTCACCCCAAGACTGGAAAATCCTGCCCGAGGTCAACTGACCTTTGCATGGTCCTGTTCCACCCATTACGATTCCCGTGGTGGACAGGACGGGAAAATTCCACCCATACTGTCTGCACTGGTCCTCCACAAGATCAGTTCACTCTAGTTCCAATGCCCTGGCCTTTTCCCCATGATGTGGAGATGCCAGCGTTGGACTGGGATAAACACAGTAAGAAGTCTCATAACACCAGGTTAAAGTCCAACAGGTTTATTTGGGAGCAAAAGCCACTAGCTTTCAGAGCGCTGCTGATGAAGGAGCAGCGCTCCGAAAGCTAGTGGCATTTGCTTCCAAATAAACCTGTTGGACTTTAACCTGGTGTTGTGAGACTTCTTACTGTCTTTTCCTCATAGCCATGCAAATTGTTCTCTTTAGATAATTATCCAATTCTAGTCTAAAGACCTCAACTGAATCTGCCTCCATTATTCTCAAGTCATGTGCTCCAGGTCCTAACCACTCACTGCGTAAAACAGTTTTTCTTCATGTTGCCATTGCTTCTTTTGGCAGCTACCTTAAATCGGTATCTGCTGGCTCTGGAACATTCCACCAAAGGGAATAGTTTCTCCCTATCTACTCTGACAGACCTCTCATGACTTTGAACGCCTCTATCAAATCTGCTCCATTGTAATACTGATAACGAAATAATTATTCAGCATGTTCATCATTCCTTATTTTAATTGACAATATTATTGTTATTTGTGTTCAAGCAGCCCAGAATGCTCCTGACTATCATTTGCTTCCTAATATAATTATAAATGTTTTGTGTTGATTTTAATATCTCTTACCAGTTTCTTTTCATATTTCATTTTTGATAACCCTTGCCATCTATTTTGTCAATATTTGCTGTTCTTTGTGTTTCTCTCATTTGCCAGATCTGTCCTATTTAATGCTTTTTTTTAGTTCTATGTTGTCTCTCACCACTTTAGTTGTTCTTGACTGTTTTTCTTTGGCATGTAGATCTCTCTTACCCCTGAGGGGTATAAACTGATTCTATTATCATGTTAAATTCTTTTTTGAAGAGGTTCTGTTTTCAATTCCTGAATCGGCAGATGAACATAGCCTGCAGGAACATCTAAATAATCTCGTTAAAAGGGCCAATATATGAGGAGTAAAATGTAACGTAGAGCAATGCAACATCATGTGAATCAGCAATACATGATACTCTTGCAATAACCAACCACACAATGCATGACTCCCCACGTGAATTTACTAAAGAATGCCATTATTTATGAATCCACATCCAAAATAATCTCATGTGGAATGCACCATGTCTTGCTGCTGCTGACCTCCTCAGCGATCTCTGTCCAGGTTTGCTAGTCATGATGTGGAGATGTCGGCGTTGGACTGGGGTAAACACAGTAAGAAGTTTAACAACACCAGGTTAAAGTCCAACAGGTTTATTTGGTAGCAAAAGCCACACAAGCTTTCGGAGCTCCAAGCCCCTTCAGGTGAATGCAACAAGAATCACCTAAAGAAGGGGCTTGGAGCTCCGAAAGCCTGTGTGGCTTTTGCTACCAAATAAACCTGTTGGACTTTAACCTGGTGTTGTTAAACTTCTTACCAGGTTTGCTAGGTCAGCTGGATCAATCTCTTCCTGTGACTGGGGATGAGGACTTTTTCTTTTCCTTCCTCTTCTGCTTTGGCTGTGCCAGTATCACAGACTAACATCTATATTCCGCTGACAGTTGACTAGTGCTAGCTAAACTAGACATGATTGTTTTATCTTTGCACTCTGGAGGAGACTTGCTGCAGTGAGGCGTCAGTGAACCCTGGGGCCTTTCTTGGTGCAGGCACGTGTTCAGTTCCTCGGCAGAATGCAGCAGTCGGGCTCTCTCGGAGCAGGAAGCAGCCCTTTAAACATGGTGCCAACGGTTGTCACCTTGTGACCTGATGGTACCATTGCTGCTTCACTTCCCGCCTCTACTGTTCAGTTGGACCGTGCCTCCCCTTGAGTTAATTGGTGCATGGCTGTGAGATTGTGTGCCCGAGTGGAAATGGCACCCTTTTCCTGTGCTGCAACCAGGAGATGCAACAGCTATGCTTCAAAGTTCAGATCAATGAATGCAATCTCTCTAGATGGCTGCTCAGTATACTTAACTTTTGCCGGTAGATAGCATTATTATATATTCAAGTTGCTGTAAACTTCAAGTTTGCCTGTCATCTTATTGTATCTGTCCCTTACTCAAAATGGCTGCCGAGTACAGTCAGGCCTCATGCTGGCATTCCCAGAAGAAACTGGTGACCTTCAACCTGGAAGTACTTTCATGTCAATCTTGGAGATGAAGTTCAACTATAAATCCTTAGATAGACTATAAAAATAGATCACCAAGCAATGGTAAAGAGAAGAAACCTTAGGGGGAAAGCGAGGAAAGTGGTGGATTCCTGTGTGGACTACTTGCTGCGTGTTTTCTGGATTAGGACCCGGACTGGACAATGAACTGCTTTGGAACCTGACTATGGGTTATATAAGAACCTGCCTCAGTAGCGTGAATCTTCTTCCGTTGGTATGATCTTGAACTTGGTTAAGTGCCTTCACGTGTTAATCAATAAATCAAAACTTTGTCTTCTGGTTGCCTATGCTGTGCCTCTAAAGCCCACCTATATAAATGCCTGACACCTTGCTACATTATCCTTGGAGGAGAATGTGGCCATTAGTTTGTGGATTGGTGACAGAGACCAAGAGACATGGACACTCTTATCCAGTAACTTGCCCAGGCAACATTGACTCAACAGGAGGCAATCTGGATGCAACAAGAAGCAACTCTGGAACAAGTCACCACCAACCAGTTGCTGTTGGAACAAAGAATGGATCAAGAACAGCTGTATGCAGAACTCCAGAGACTCAATGTCTTGCTCTCTAACCTCTCTCCACAAACTCCATCTAGAATGTCTGGGGACGTGGACCACAGAAAATGACGGACACGGATGATGTGGAGAGACACCTGAGGATCTTTGAGGGAACCATGAACCGGAAACCCTGGCCTAGAAACAGTGTTGTGCTGGTATAATTGCTCCTTATCTGACGAGGGAAACACAGAAGGCCAACTATGATGCTGAAGAGTCTGCCGCTGAAAATTACGACTGGCTCAAAGCAGAAGTCTTGGCACAATTGGGGGTCACCCCAAGATGTTCGACCAAGACGTGGACTTGGTACATCAGTGTTTTTAAAATAAAATCTAGAAACTATTGAATGGATTTATATAATTTATTTTACTTGGACAAGGTTTTAAATTGTATTGAAGTCAGTTTCCCAACAAATCCTTCTCCAATTAGAATGTTGTATTGCAGGCAAGAGGTGCAACATTCCACAAGAGCATGTTCAAGGGGCAATCAGAAAGATTGTTGTAAATAATTTTACACCCTTTACTCCAAATCTGACAGTTTTTCTGCTCCATATTGCCCTCGCTGTCTGAAAATATGAGTGCCTGTGCTGTAGTCCTCTCTATGGGCTGTATTAAACAGTAATTTATATGACCTCACTGTGTGCATCAGAATAGTACTCCAGTCATTTTACAATTTAACTTCTTGCCCCCTGTTGGGTTATTGCTATGCTTGTATATCATGTTCATTGAGGAGCCACTGAGCTTAAGGAGGATACTGCTTTTAGACAGCAGGGAATTAGAGACAAATAGGCATTACCTGCACATGCTACATGAATGGAATATCTTTGTTATTAAAACTCATTCGTTTGTTATTCCATTAAAAAAAATATGGAACCAAAGAATTTACCTCCAACCACAAAACGAAGCCTGCTCTGCAACTGAAAGTGGTGATGTGGAGATGCCGCCATTGGACTGGGGTAAACACAGTAAGAAGTCTCACAACACCAGGTTAAAGTCCAACAGGTTTATTTGGTAGCAAAAGCCACACAAGCTTTCGGAACAGGCTGTTCCTTCGTCAGGTGGGTGGGAGTTCTGATCACAAACAGGGCACAAAGACACAAACTCAATTTACATGAATAATGATTGGAATGTGAGCCTTTACAGCTAATCAAGTCTTAAAGGTACAGACAATGTGAGTGGAGGGAGGATGAAGCACAGGTTAAAGAGATGTGTATTGTCTCCAGACAGGACAGGTAGTGAGATTTTGCACATCCAGGCAAGTTGTGGGGGTTACAGATAGTGTGACATAAACCCAGTATCCAGGTTGAGGCCGTCCTCATGTGTGCGGAACCTGGATATCAGTCTCTGCTCAGCGACTCTGCGCTGTCGTGTGGTGTGAAGGCCGCCTTGGAGAATGCTTACCCGGAGATCAGAGGCTGAATGCCTGTGACCGCTGAAATGCTCCCCAACAGGAAGAGAACAGTCTTGCCTGGTGATTGTCGAGCGGTGTTCATTCATCTGTTGTCGTAGCATCTGCATGGTCTCCCCAATGTACCATGCCTCGGGACATCCTTTCCTGCAGCATAACAGGTAGACAACATTGGCCGAGTTGCAAGAGTATGTACCGTGTACCTGGTGGATGATGTTCTCACGTGAGATGATGGTATCCGTGTTGATGATCCGACACGTCTTGCAGAGGTTGCTGTGGCAGGGTTGTGTGGTGCCGTGGTCACTGTTCTCCTGAAGGCTGGGTAGTTTGCTGCGGACAATGGTCTGTTTGAGGTTGTGCGGTTGTTTGAAGGCAAGAAGTGGGGGTGTGGGGATGGCCTTGGCGAGATGTTCGTCTTCATCAATGACATGTTGAAGGCTCCGGGGGAGATGTTGTAGCTTCTCCGCTCCGGGGAAGTACTGGACGACGAAGGGTACTCTGTCCACCGTGTCCCATGTTTGTCTTCTGAGGAGGTCGGTGCGGTTCTTCGCTGTTGCGCGTCGGAACTGTTGATCGATGAGTCGAGCGCCATATCCTGTTCTTATGAGGGCATCTTTCAGCATCTGGAGGTGTCTGTTGCGATCCTCCTCATCTGAGCAGATCCTGTCTGTAGGGGATGGCTTCTTTAACGTGTTTAGGGTGGAAGCTGGAGAAGTGGAGCATCGTGAGGTTATCCGTGGGCTTGCGGTACTGTGAGGTGCTGAGGTGACCGTCCTTAATGGAGATGCGTGTGTCCAAGAATGCAACCGATTCCGGAGAGTAGTCCATGGTGAGTCTGATGGTGGGATGGAACTTTTCGAAGCTCTTTTCTTTTTCTTTTCGAAGAAAAATCGAAGTTGTCAGCCAAGGGCTCAATTTTTGCCCCACCACCAAAATGGACCCCATCAGTTTCGCAGCAGACACAGAGGAATTCATCAGGCAAATGAGGCTGAGGGAGTTCTTCCACAAACCCAAGAGGCCAACTGATAACACAATGAGACAGCCAATGAACCGGAACAGCCGACAGAGAGATTTGCAGTGTATCCGAAGAGGAAAGAGTCGAGTTGGACTCCTCCGGAAGGTCGCTGCCCTCGGCTTGACATGTCTGCCTAAGCCATCAGGAGGTGCATCAACACCAAATTCATCAGCCGCACTCACAAGACAGCCCCGAACATCACCCAAGCTCACATTGTCTGTACCTTTAAGACTTGATTCGCTGTAAAGACTCACATTCCAATCATTATTGATGTAAATTGAGTTTGTGTCTTTGTGCCCTGTTTGTGATCAGAACTCCCACCCACCTGACGAAGGAACGGCCTGTTCCGAAAGCTAGTGGCTTTTGCTACCAAATAAACCTGTTGGACTTTAACCTGGTGTTGTGAGACTTCTTGCTGCAACTGAAAGCACAGACACCCCATGCCAGTGGTGGGTGAGAGAAGAGGGAAATCCAGTAGAGGCTATTGCCAGAGCAACAAGGGAGTAGGAATTCATGGCATGTAGGTTTTGGTGCAAAAGTGGTGATGTGACCACCATAGTTCAGTTGGTAACACCCTCACCTCCGAGTCAGAAGGTTGTGAGTTTGGGTTCCTCTCCAAAAACAGGCTGACACTCGAGTGGGGGTGCTGCTCTGCTAGAGGTGCTATCCATCAGATGAGAAGCCCTGACTGCCCTCTCGGGCACTGTTTCAAAGACCAGCAACAGAATTCGTCCGGTTATCCAGACCAACATCTGTCCCACAGTCTATCGCAAAAATAGATCATCTGGTCATCACCATGTTTGTTGTTTGTGGGTTGATTGTATGCGTGTATGTGTATAAATTGGCTGTCACGTTACTTACATAAAAAACAATACCTACGCTTTGGGCTTGCTTTTCACAGTGGGGAGATTCCACGAATCTTTAAAAATGGTGGCTGGGACCCAATTTCAGGATTCCTACCCCAATTCCCAGAATTTCTGAATTTCACCAGGGTCTTTTTAAGGGGGTGGGTTGGTTCAGGTCACAAGCCTGTGCCTTACATTCCCTACCTTGACATCTCCATTGTGTGAATTCGCATACCCAGTCCTCCGCTTTTTCCATGGAGTTGGGTGAGGTTTTTGATGAGGTATGGTTCACAGTCCGTCAGAGGTGTCATGAATCACAGTCTGCATGAGAGAACTTTTTGAAATATAAATTCCAAAGGTGGTCCTCATTCTCCCCCAACATGCCTCGTCATATCCTCATATCAAGCTATGTGCTCCCAACCAACCCCCCCCCCCATGCCAAGCCATGCCACTTCCATGCCCATTCACTATATATTAAGCAACGAAACCTATAGTGACAATAGGATGTGTAAAAAAAATTTTAAATTTCATTCAATGATAACTTTCCATTTTCTTAAAAATATTCCTTTTTACGACAACCCATTAGAAGTGTCAATCATCCAGACTCTAAAGTATCATCAGAAACTGCAATCACTTGAAACTTCTATATTGTGTAAATAAACAGCATGTAATTGACAGCATAGGTAAGAGTTAGAGTTGTCAGTCAAGCTATGTTTTCCTTGGGGCTCAGGTGTTTCACTACTCTTATGGATTTCTGGCTCTCAGCCTAAGTAAAATAGTGATTTTCATTCAATATAGCTGTGATTGCTCTAAGAACTTGAACTGAAATCAAAACTACACAGAATACATCAATTGCTGCACTAGTTGTTTTTGGATTTATTATAATAGTTGATACCCAAATTATTTCCTATGTTAGGTATGTATTAAAATTTGAAAGCATCATTTAAGAAATTAACAATTTCTTGACAAAGAACAGTCTTAAAAATCTAAATGAAATTTGGGTCATGCATTCAATGTTAACTAAACAGTGCCTGTTAATGTATTGCAGAGAGTAATGGCTCCAGATGTGAACAGTCAGAACCCATAGCACTAAAATCAATACCCCATTTAAGATAATACAATTTAGATTAATTATAGTGCTGTTGATATATTTTCTTACTGCAGCTATACTGAAGTATGGGGAACTGGAATCGATAGAGAATTCACTTCAATTATTAGCTTTTTAAATATTGACTGAATATGCAGGCTATGTGACAGGAAGGCTCTTAGTCTGTTAGCCCCCTAGGGAGCTCCTCAATGTGCAGTCTGGCCAAGGCTATTTGCTACTATCCTTTGCTCTTTCTCCTCCAAGATTTCTCTCCCACTGTTTTTAAGTTTCTCTCATTCCAAACGTGGGTGCATTTTAACCCAAATTCAAGTTAACTATTTGCATTAATGGCCTTATCTTTTATTTCAAACCCCATTCCCTGACCTTACTTTTGTGCTCTCTGGTGAAAAGGTTTTCTTCCAAACATCTCTGGACAAAAGTGAATTGATACTCAGTGCTGACTCCAACCCAAAAAGCACATTGTTGTACCACACAGAGCTTCTGACTAAATTTGGATTCCTCCTTCTTATCTATTTCCTACTTTATGATACTCTCAGGTTTTTTATGTATCCTTGTTTTTATGTAATCAGGATTATGTAGCTTGATATTTGCCTGAGTCCATCTGTGTACACACTTGGCTGCTCCACCGCCGAGCTGATTACTCTTCCACTTTTGCTCTTTTTTCTTCTTTTCTCTTTATCCCTCCTAGATCCCTCTTTCACCATCATGCATCATTTGACTTTGCCCTTTTTGGCTGTTACCAACTTCAACCTTCCCGACATCCCAGATTTGACCACCTCTTGGATATGAGTACAGATATCCCTATGTCTGTTGCTATAGAGGGAGTGCAGAGAAGGTTTACCAAACTGATTCCTGGGATGGTAAGACTGATGTATGAGGAAAGATAGAGTCGGTTAGGATTGTATTCCCTGGAGTTCAGAAGAACGAGGGGGGAATCTCCTAGAAAGCTATAAAATTCGAACAGCACTAGACAGGGTACATGCAAAAAGGATGTTCCCAATGGTTGGGGTGTCCAGCACCAAGAGACACAGTCTGAGGATGCATGGTAGACTCTTTAGGACAGAGATGAAGAGAAATTTCTTCACCTAAAGAGCCGTCGTTGTGATAGAATTCGCTACCACAAAGTAGTTGAGACTAAAACATTATGTTTTCACGAAACAGTTGGGTATAGCACTTGAGGCGAAGGAGATCAAAGGATATGTGGGGGGAGGCGGGATCAGGCTTTTGAGTTAGATGATAATGAATTGCAGAGCAGGCTTCAAGAGCCAAGTGGCCTCCTCCTGCTTCTATGTCTCTGTCAGCATCCTCCTGAGCTCACTGAGGCACTCAGCCGCTCAATACGAGCAGCAACTCCAATGTGTGTTTACTGGGAACTAATTTTGCCAATTACCTTTCCAACTCACCCTCCCTCACCAACCCCCTCTACCCAGTCCTGACCCTGTGGACTCTGCCAGTGGATCTGCTCTCACCGCCCTGCTACACATTTCCCTCCAGAATGTCCACTCACTTGTGAACAAGGCCTTTGCTATCCATGAATTTATTTTGGATGAGTTACAACTTGGTCATTCCTATCCTTTTCATCCTCCAGCTCAACTCATTGTGCACCCTCTCCTCTGGGATTACTGAACTTCCTTAAATCTCTCACGTTGTATATTTCCCCATTCCATGTTAATGGTCATTCACTTGACCTTGCCAGCTTGTGTGATATAACTAATTTCCTTATGTTTGGTAACTGAAAAGGGGTCATCCCTGATCACTTCCTTGTATCGCTCTCCAACCAAAACATTTTTCCCATCCCAATCCCACCTCCTTCTGTACCTTCCCTTGTTAAAGCTATTCAACTGTACTCATTTATAACTCCTCCTCTTGCACATTCCATTTGATAAAATGATATTTCCAACCATGGATTTCCATTGGATTGGTCTATGAGTATACTTGGTAAATTACTGCAGTGGTTTGCATTGCCTTGTGCAGTATGGGCAACCAGGAAACTCTCCCATTCTCTCTGCTTGTCATCAAGTGCATCAGAAGGATTAATAAGTTGATTTATCAACCTGTTGGGCAAATGGTGAATGCATCCTCCACGGCCATCAAGTCCTGAAGTGGGACTTGAGCCCAGAACTTCTAGTCCAGAGGTTGGGATGCTATTCCTACTCCACTATGCTTTTAAAATCCCTACCGTCTAGTCTTTGACCATCCAGTCACCACAACATTTCATGAACTATTTGAATGCTCAGAGCATGAAAGATGACTTTTGATCTATTAAGTCCATGCCAGCTCTGTGCAGCAAATATTTAGTTGGTCCTACTCCCCCAACCTTTCCCTGTAGCCCTGCAATTTTTTTTCCACCCTGGTGCTTATTCAATTCCTTTCTGTATGTGACGATTGAATCTGCCTTCACCACACTCTCTCTCAAGTAGAGTATACCAGGTCATAACCATTCACTGTGTGAATATGTGTTTCCTCTTGTCGCTATTTACCTTAAATTTGCATCTTCTGGTTCTCAACCCTTCTGCTAATGGGAACAATTTTTCTCTTCTCTGTCTAAATCCTTAATGATTTTGAACAACTCTACCCAACATCCTCTCAACCTTGCCAAAGGCATCAACCCCACCTTCTCTAATCTTTCCATATAACTGAAATCCCTCTTCTGTGGAGCCCCCCTCGTAAATTCTTTCTACACTCTCTCTAAAGCATTTCTCATTTCAAGAATTTCTAGTCTCTGGTGTCCAGTCAGAAATCCTGCCTCCATTTGATTTCTTAGACCTATACTTTACATCAAGATTGTCTTTGCTCGTGAATTTCAGCCACGTAAGTTTTTGTCCTATCGAATGACCAATACATTTCAGAAAGCTATACCTTTCTATTTCTTTCTTAACCTCCCTCAGTATTCTGAGATAAATATTTTGGGCCTAATAAGCTTTCCACAGAGGAATGTATGAACATTGAATTGAACCTGCTTGGCTATTCAGTTTGATCACCGCTGATCTGCACATCAAATCCATTTAGCTGCCTTTACTCCACATTCCTTGACATCCTTACGTACTGAACACCGGTCTCCCTCAGTCATTCAAGCTCCAATTATTCCAACATTCACAGCCTTTTGGAGAAAAGAATTCCGTATTGCTACTACCCTTTCTCTCTCAGTAGTGATAACCTGTATGGTGCAGTTTCCTTTTGAATATTAATTATTTTTAGTAATGGCATCCAGATCATTGGAGAATGTTACAGATAGGTGATTTTTGGTCCTGTGATACTTGGGTGTCAACCTGCTCTGTCTCTGTAAGGCTGTTGTTCCTAATAGACAGATCTAAATAATTGAAGCCATTAACAAACTACAGAGATCAATCCGAGGGCAGGTATAATTGCAGACTCCAGGTACTTGTAATTGAATCACTTTCTTACACCAGACATTATAATCTTAGGGATATGACTGATATATGCTGCATGCAAAACTATTGAATAGATTCTTCGATAGATAACTTTATTAGAAAATATTGCAAATGAACCTCAAAGTGCATACATTGCCCTGTGATTGATAGCAGCAGTATATAAAGTGCTGGTTGCCTTCATTTGCTCATTAAAGAATCAGTTTAAAGAGACTGGCCAGACTAACAGCAGAATATGAGTAGACTTGGGACCACCCTTGTTGCTTAAGCAGAGTATGGACATAAATTATTTAGGAGGACTCTCAACATTGGAAAGTGATTAACTGACTAAGGATGATCACACTAAACTGTTACTTGCTCTAATCCTGCACAACATTAATTTAGTATTTGGTTATTGCTGGGAAAAAGAGACAGGGGCGATGCAGTTAAGATGTTTCTCTTGGTTGGGGAGTCTAGAACCAGGAGGCACAATTTCAAAATGAGGGGGATGCCACTTAGGACCGAGATGAAGAGAAATTATTTTACACAGAGGGTTGTGAATCTTTTGAATTCTCGACTGCAGAGGGTTGTGGAAGCTCAGTCATTGAGAGTGTTCCAAGTTAGTCAAAATATATCAAAGGGTTATGGAGATAGTGGTTGTAAATGGCATTGAAGTGTCTGATCAGCCATTATTGTATTGAATGCTGGAGCAGGCTTGACAGGCTGAATGGCCTACTCCTGTTCCTATGTTCTTGCACTCGTCAGGTCACCCACAAGATATTCGTGCATATGTCCTGATGAGTGCAATACACAAAGCTTTGATAAAAGATTTATTTTCTCAACAATACTCAAGTTCTTACCACCTAACGACTATCATTAATTGGATCTTAATTTAGGCTCTCCAGAAGCTATCTGAGTATGCATTTTGTGTTCATTGCTTGCTATAGGTTTGTGATGACTGTGGTAGTAATAACCGCTTGATTCCTAATTTTGTATTGAAGACACATTTTGGATCAATTCGTATTTCAATTCCTAATCTTGTGAAGATTCCAGGCAGTGGGGGCGATTCTCCCAGCCCGCAGTGTTGCACTAGGCTCCGGCCTCCATGTGTCTCCAGGCCCCGGATTTCTGGCGTTGCTAGCTCCGTGCCGATTTCTGAAGACATCCAGGAGGCCAGCGATCAGGGGTGGGAGGATCGGAGGGGCAGCGATGGGAGGGTCTCGGGGCTGGCCAGCGATCAGGGGGGGTGGGAGGGTCAGAAAGGCGGTGTTGCGGGGTCGCGGAGCTGGCCAGTGATTGGGACGTCAGCACTGCAGGGCGAGTGTGCATGCGCTGATCTCTGCTCTGACAGATCTGTGCATGCGCAGTGGCCCGCTCAGTGCTATGCTGCCAGCCTCTCCGGCAGGAATAGGCCCTGCACCCTGATTTTCAGTGTGAATCTCTCTGAAGCACTCTGCAGTGCTCAGAGTGTGGGAGATTCATTTTGAAAATCCCACTAAAAAAAGTCGGAATTACTCCAGTTTTTACGCAAATTCGGTACTCATCACAAGTATGTGCAGACTGAAGTAGATTGAGAAGGTCACATGACAATTTGAAGTTAATATGTCGAATTGTAAATGATTTCGCTTGAGCACTTTGCATAAAAGATACTGAAATTCATTATAAAGTTTTTGCAATAGCCTCAAGATAGATTTTTAGTAAGTTTTAAAAAATTTATTTATTAATGTCACAAGTAAGCTTACGTTAATACTGCAATGAAGTTACTGTGAAAACCCCCTAGTCGCCACACTCCTGCGCCTGCTCAGGTACACTGAGGGAGAATTTAGCAAGGTCAATGCACCTAACCAGCATGTCTTTCAGACTGAGGGAGGAAACCGGAGCACCCGAGGAGACCCACGCAGACACTGGGAGATCGTGCAGACGCCGCACAGACAGCGACCCAAGCCGGGAATCGAACCAGGGTCCCTGGTACTGTGAGGCAGTCGTGCTAACCACTGTGCCGCCCTTGAAATATTTTATTTTTCGCTACTTACATTCAGGACAAAAAAACCTTTCTGGTTGCTGAAAAGTTAGATCTACTTTGCTCTATATTCAGTGAAGAAATAGGAATATTTTACAGACAGGTAAATAGTCCGAGAGGAATTGCTCATTAGGTTAATGGACATTTTCGGGCTCAATAACAATTTCCTAAGTAATAACCTGGTAATTTCAGATAAAGTTGTCCATTACATCAGTGGACCTTCTTCGAATTTCAAATGACAGATTGGGCTGCATTTCCCTGGTGAGCTGGATGTGGTAAGATATGATGGTTCAGCATCTATTGATTGCTTGTTACTGCATTCAATGTTACTGAGTCTTCCTTGGCAGTCTATATGTCATAGGTTTTATTCTGGAATACATGTGAAGCTAAGTAGCTTGATTTAAGTTGTTGAACTAGTATGTAACCTTGCATTCACTTTTTTTTTCTCTGGAAATTGCAACTTTAAAGTATACTTTTGCAACCCAAGCCTTCAAAAATAACACTTTCAAAAATATAAAAGAAAGTGATACAAAAATCTGAACTATCTAAACTTTAAAATAATCTTTTGCTTCCTGATGTATGTGTTTAAAAAAATCTTCCAGCAGAATTTGCAATACTGTGATTCCGTTCACCAGTGTTACTCATAAAAGGAACTGAAAATTGGGATTTTCTGAATACTGCCAGATCAGGTACACCTATCAATGAGTCATATCTAATGGCTACTATAACAGCAGGTGAATGGCTTTTTTATTATCAATCTCTGAATGATAAGATTTAATCCAGAATTTCTCTAATTTATCCCTAAATTGTTCATTTGATGAGACTATATAAACAACAGAAACCTTCATGCCTGCCACAAATATATTGAATTTGGTTTTGGTGACTTCACTTTCTAAATAAATTACGTTTTGAATTTCCTGATTTTGAATGTTTCACGTCAAAAACAAAATGCCTGTGTTAACAATCATCTTAAAATGAAATATTAAGTATGGACTTTTGGAAAAAGTATATCAATTATTTTGTATACATATATTGCCGGGGGCACATGAGGGCAATAAATGATTTCATTAAGCGAAAAGAAAGTCTCTCTATGATTCACTGGTAGCTTACACAATGTTAAACAAGCATTTACATTTATAGTAACACAGTCCTGTTCTAATATTTGAATGGATTAGTATTATGGTAGTTGTATCTTACAAGAAGGATGCTATCAATTTTCATTTTAAGCAAATTGCAATATTTGAATGGAGTACAGAGCAATTACATTTCTTCATTGAAGACTTAGCACCCAAAAGCTCTCTAAATGTCTGTTGTAAAGTCTCCGAGATGGAAACATGCATAGCAAATAGAACTGAAAGGACCTTTTAAAAGTAATCACTCCATTGGAAGGTGTAACATGAAGTTAGACACAGGGCCTAAAATGCTTGTACGTTGTTGATGTACAAACAAGGCTGCGCATTGTTCAATTTAATTTTACAAGAGGAGCTCATTAAATTTGTTTAATTCTTTTGACTTAATTTCAAATCCATTTGTTCTGGCTATCATTTAAATTGCTGTTGGAAAGTGAAAGCCACTGTTTTAAAAAAAAACTGTTCAGCAGAAAAGTCATTTTAATATCTTACCAGTAATTAATCAAACTACAGTTACAAAACTGTGACTTTGAGAAGCAATACCCCCTGCTTAAAATTTTTGAAGGAACTTGGTGTGATTCCTACATGCACAGGAGACCAAACTAATTGGGATTATCTGAAATGAGTCAAATCTGGCTAAATATGTGGGGTTATGGGGATAGGTCCTGGGTGGGATTGAGGTTGGTGCGGACTCGATGGGCTGAGTGGCCTCCTTCTGCACTGTAGGGATTCTACGATTCTATAAAATGCTAATGATATTGTGCTCAGCCATCTGACTGACTTTCCTGAAACTACTGACCTCTGATAGAACTGGGACCGAATTGGATGAACCTCAGGGTCAGGATTGAAGTCGCGATGTAACATGGTTTTAACTGCACTCTGGCTGCTGCACAAGCTGCACCTTTTGCTTGGACATTTCATTAAAGCTTTAGGATGAGACACAGGCACTTCCTAATATAACGACAGTACATGGATCATGAAATACTCCTGCTTGCCACAAAAAGGGCAGCCATCACTTAGATTGCAATAGAAAAACCCACAGCTCATATCATTCCTGAGTCTCTAAAGACAGGCTCTGTCACCTAAGATCAAAAACATTAAAGAAAAGACGACTGTATATCACACTAATGAACAAGTTGGCATACATCATCTGGATCTCACAATATATACTTTTGAACTTCTCCTAGTACAAAGCCCCGACTCCTAACTATTTTTCATAACACATCAATCAACCTGGCCTCTTTGAGACATTAACAAGTCTGTCACGGGGCTGACCAAGGTAATTGGTTCCGAGGAATATAGAGAAACTATAGGTTGTGGCTACTCTGCTGTGGCTTTATAAGGAGCCCCCTGACTGGATAGCAATCGAGCCATCCACTAGCTGCTGTCTGGGTCCCCAGAGTTTTGAAGATGAGGATTCCCAGATGGCCAACAGCTCTTCAGTCCAAGGAGCACCACTTTAGTAGTGGCTACTGCTGGGGTGACAGAGGTTTGGAACCAGGAGTAACTCTAGAAGCCAGAGTAAAGGTAACTGGTGTGAGCCCAGAGGGGCCTGTCGAGTAGGCCCTGCCTGTGGATGGAGGGGTAGTGTTCGGTATGAAGAAAGCTGTGGTGGGGGTGGGAGTGGAGGGTAGCCTGTAACATCAGAGTTGTCCATGAGGCATAGAGTGCCTAATCAAGAAGAACCCCCCCCCCTCCCACAGGCAGGCTGCCAGGGCATAGCTGTTGGCCTGCCCACTTTAGCATTCCCACAACTGGAGTACCAGCGGTGGCATGATGAGGCCTTCAAGTGTCCTTTAATTGGCCTTTTAAGAGTTTCAACTATCCCAGCAACAAGAAGGACAAGCTCGATGTTTCCTGCCCTGTCTTAATTGGGGGCAGTCGGGAAAGTGACAGGCTGTTCACCCTATGCCTTCCTACCCAATTAGTCACCCTCGCACCTCCCAGCTCATTCCAAGGGTTGATGGGGAATTAATCTGCTGTATACGGCCTACACTGAGTAACACGTTCACTAATATTGATGATTATATAAAAGATCAAATGATCAGATTTTCGGGAAGATTTTCCTATGGTGGTGAATATTGGAAAATCAAGTGGATTGGACCACATGCTTGTAAAGGAATTTGCTCAATTTTTCATTGTTAATTCAAAGGAACTTGTCAAGTTTCCCTTTCATTGATATTAACAGAGGAATATCTAGTGACTTCCTTCATAATTGTGTGCTCAAATCTGTCCAATTTTTAATATTTGCTGCACTCGGATGATTCCGTACACCCGTGAACAGATCCTTAAATCAACAATAATTACAGAATAAAAGAAGTGATCAGTTTGGAAAAGATATTAAACTATGGTAGCTCTCGGTGGTGCTCTATGTAACACAGATCTGGCCCCTACCCCACTCCTGTGCCATGGTGGCCACCCACACCATCTTCAGCTTTGTCTGGAGATTGGAAAGCTGCAGAGACACTATGTACTAACCTCTAGATAATGTGGGGAGGGCAGGGGGAAGTGTACCCAATATCACCCTCATCTTGATCACCAACTTTGGCTGCATCAAGCCGTGCATGAATCCTCAGTATGTAAACACCAAGGGCAGGATTTTCTGTACCCCCCTCCCCCAACCCCTTGCAGTGTGTTTTCTGGCAGCAAAAGTAGTTGGCCATTGGTCACTGTTGGAATGGTCTAGTCCTGTCGATGTCTATATTGTTTTGCGTGGCTTGCCCATCCTGCCGTCGAGGAACCCCACCATGGACGCGAGTCACCTTTGGCATGACCAGAAGATCCCGCCAGAGGGAAGGCATAATGACTTCATTGAGGCCATTGAGGTTGGCTTATTGGAATATGAAGTCCCTGATTAAGCAGTCAATTGATGGGCCAATCAGGGAGTCTTTTCCTTATATTTAACTGGGAGTGTCAGTTCCTCTGGCACTCCCGAAGGTAGACTGCTGACTGATAGCACTTTGTGTACTGCTTTGGAATTGGTAAATAAAGGGATTTTGATGAAGGGACTTCTGTCTCCGAAGATGTATTACAGAAAGGTCATAACATCCTGCCCCGATTGTCAGTATGTGCTGAGGTTCTACCTGTCCCCAGTGTTTTTAAGGATGGGTCTGATCAAAACTACTAGCATTTTTATGACAAATTGCCTTTTAGGCTGGCTTGCTGAGAAAGTTGAAATGAAGTATGCATTTGCCAAGGAACGCTGCAGCCAGTTAGACTGTGCCATATCATCTATCTCTCATGGAAAAGTTTATGGAGAAAAATGCCTTTGAACACAAGTCCTTAAATGGTACCCAGCACTTGTTCCACAACAACTGCAAGGGATGGTAGCCAAGGTCATCTCAGGCAGCAGGGTGTGGAAGTCAGCAGGCCACCACAACCTCAGCTGTGGATCCTGGGAAGACACCTAGACATAATGGGAGGGTGAGGAAGATTGAGAAACCGTAGGCACTTAGTGGGCATGGGGCTGAATATAGGCACTATTACAGTAAGGTCACCATTTGAATCTGAATGTTTGTCCATAAATTTCACTTTGTTCACCCATATAGAGCCTGTCTGTTCATGCTTGGGGGAACCGCCAAGCTCACCCGGTTCCTGATCTCTATGGAGTGTAAGAATGGCAGTGCTGTGTCCCTCCCAATCAGTTGCCAGCTCCCATTAAGTAAGGGCACTCCCTCAGCTGCGATATGAACAGGAACCCAGGAAAGAGGACACGGGAAGCATTGCCTGCATACCAGCCTTCACAATCCCTATAGAGCAAGAGGTGTCCCAACATGAGGGGTGTGGAAGGTCTGCAAAGTGACCCCTCCTGACACTTCTTCACAAAATGGCAATTCTGGGACCCCTACCCCGGGCCTCCAATTTAACTTGGACGTGTCTCCCAATTCCTCTCCAGTGCCCCTTGAGCAGTGCTCTGTGCAGAGGATGCAGGCTTCCTGAGCATTCAACTCCGATGCCCTCCCCTCAGAGGTGAAGGTGCCAGGTTCACACTTCTGTAGACTTATGGTAAATGGCGCCACCATAATGTCATGATGGCACCAGCTGAAAATTCTGTGGGGGCTCAATATCTGGAGAGAGTGCTCGCTAATGGCATGCTAATGTATTAAAACGAGCTTTCTGCTGTCCCATGGTATGTTTCAGGCCACTTCACCAGGTGCTGGGAAGATCAGAACTTGGAACCTCAGCGGGGCGAATCACACCCTCTGGATTTTGAGCTCGCGCCACCAATCCTGCAGACGGAGATTACGGGCTCAAAATTGCCCCCTAAGTACAGTGCATCTACTGGTTCCCCTTTTTCCACAGCACATGTGACTCCTTCAAAGAACTCCAATAAATTCATTAAACATGATTTCCCTTCCACAAAACCATGTTGATTCTGCCTGATTACTTTTAATTTTTCCGTGTCCCACCATAACATCTTTAATAATAGTTTCCAATATTTTCCCTATGTCAGATGTTAAGCCAACTGTCCTTCTCAGATATCACACTTCCATTTCATTCCTAATCCTGTGATGATTGTGTTTTTGACTTGGAGTATATTATATGTCACTCAAAGTACCAATTTCAAGTGTTCTCATTCCAAATGCTATCAATTGTCAGAGAATTTCTAATCCCTATTGATTTCCTGTTTGAGAGTCCCCATGCATTTCACACTTAACTGCAAATGAAATGTACAAGGTAGGGAATCCATGCAGATTAGGCAACCTAATTAATCTAAGGATTTCAATCAATTGGTTTTGCAAAATTTTATGCCCCGTTTAATAGGTTAAATGTGAAAAGTGTGAAAGGCATTGCATTAGTGAACAGCAAATCATTAGAGATTAGAGGATTGCTGTCAATAAACACCATTTGGTTGCTTGACATTTGACACCTAACTGTGTCACTTGGCTAACTGACAGGTGAAATGAGATATCTGGGTGTTAAGTGGCTGGCTATCACTATAATTACTATAAATAGCTAAAGACCTGCATGGACTCGAAGATCAGTCTGATCAAACAGTTGTAAATGCAGCATTTCCCTAAACAATGACCATGAGCTTTATACAATATTTTAAAGACTATATTACCAGTAATGAGTTTGGCAGGATTAGACCAGAATCAACACTCGCATACCATGCAGTTTGATCGGTTTATAGCGGGAGTTGGCCTAAAGGTGGCTCAGAATTTCAGGGATGTGAAGTGCTGTAGACAACATGACACAAAGCAAGATTCATACTGAATTTCAAGGGCGCACGTTAACTCATTTGTTTGGCTGAACTTTTAAAGTGTGTGCTCACAATTTAGTTCAGAACTCTTAATGCAAACACTCCCACACCATATTTCCTCCCTCACAAACTTCAGTGCAATTCAGAAATTCTACAGTGAAATGCACTGTAAAATCTTGTAAACAGATTACATTCAACAGACCAAAGAACATTAATAATCTGGGAGCTGTAGTTGAGTGATTGAAGTTTGCCAACCACAGGCTGATGGCAGCCCTGATTGCAGATGAGGTATGTCCCCTTTAAGATAATTGTAGTTGAAACAGCTGGAGGAAGATAAGTTGATAAGATAAGATAAGTAATATTGCTGCAACGGCCTCTGTGCTCGGCGCCGAGAACTGCCAGTTTCCAGATGCAATTTTACAACTCATCCGCTTCATCCTGGACCACAATATCTTCACCTTCAACAACCAGTTCTTCATCCAGACACACGGAACAGCCATGGGGACCAAATTCGCACCTTCATATGCCAACATCTTCATGCACAGGTTCGAACAAGACATCTTCACCGCACAGGACCTTCAACTGATGCTATACACTAGATACATCGATGACATTTTCTTCCTTTGGACTCATGGTGAACAATCACTGAAACAACTATATGATTACATCAACAAGTTCCATTCCACCATCAGACTCACCATGGACTACTCTCCGGAATCGGTTGCATTCTTGGACACACTCATCTCCATTAAGGACGGTCACCTCAGCACCTCACTATACCACAAGCCCACAGATAACCTCACGATGCTCCACTTCTCCAGCTTCCACCCTAAACACGTTAAAGAAGCCATCCCCTACGGACAAGCCCTCCATATACACAGGATCTGCTCGGATGAGGAGGATCGCGACAGACGCCTCCAAACGCTGAAAGCTGCCCTCAAAAGAACAGGATATGGTGCTCGACAGTTCCGACGCGCCACAGCGAAAAACCGCACCAACCTCCTCAGAAGACAAACACGGGACATGGTGGACAGAGTACCCTTCGTCGTCCAGTACTTCCCCGGAGTGGAGAAGCTACGGCATCAGCTCCGGAGCCTTCAACATGTCATTGATGAAGATGAACATCTCGCCAAGGCCATCCCCACACCCCCATTTCTTGCCTTCAAACAACCGCACAACCTCAAACAGACCATTGTCCGCAGCAAACTACCCAGCCTTCAGGAGAACAGTGACCACGACACCACACAACCCTGCCACAGCAACCTCTGCAAGATGTGCCGGATCATCGCCACAGATGCCATCATCTCACATGAGAACACCATCCACCAGGTACACGGTACCTACTCTTGCAACTCGGCCAACGTTGTCTACCTGATACGCTGCAGGAAAGGATGTCCCGAGGCATGGTACATTGGGGAAACCATGCAGACGCTGCAACAACGGATGAATGAACACCGCTCGACAATCACCAGGCAAAACTGTTCTCTTCCTGTTGGGGAGCACTTCAGCGGTCACGGGCATTCGGCCTCTGATATTCGGGTAAGCGTTCTCCAAGGCGGCCTTCACGACACACGACGGCGCAGAGTCGCTGAGCAGAAACTGATAGCCAAGTTCCGCACACATGAGGACGGCCTCAACCAGGATATTGGGTTCATGTCACACTATCTATAATCCCCACAGCTTGCCTGGACCTGCAGAGTCTGACTGGCTGTCCTGTCTGGAGACAATACACATCTCTTTAGCCTGTCTTGATGCTCTCTCCACTCACATTGTTTGTATCTTAAAGACTTGATTAGCTGTAAGTATTCGCATTCCAACCATTATTCTGTAAATTGAGTTTGTGTCTTTATATGCCCTGTTTGTGAACAGAATTCCCACTCGCCTGAAGAAGGGGCTTAAGGCTCCGAAAGCTTGTGTGGCTTTTGCTACCAAATAAACCTGTTGGACTTTAACATGGTGTTGTTAAACTTCTTACGGAAGATAAGTTGTGCATGGAAGGGAGGCTCAAGTGAAGTAGACTCTGATAATTGGCTAGGAGTTAAAGAGAGAAAAGATGTTTGTTACTTTATATTCATTAAAGGAACGTGGATTGTTCAATGATTACTGGTTGCAAGGCGAAACAGACTCCAAGGTAATAGGATCCTACAAGAATAGGCTAAGCACAAGTTCATATAAAACAAAACAAATAAGTAGGCATTCATCTACCTGCAACTTGATGAATGATAGGAATCGCAAACTTTGTACCCCTAAATATCAGTTATCTCATAACACAGCACATTCAGTGGCACAGTAGTTAGCACTGCTGCTCCACAGCGCCAGGGACCCAGGTTTGATTCCTGGCTAGGGTCACTATCTGTGCAGAGTTTGCATGGGTTTCCTCCGGGTGACCCAGGTTTCTCCCACAGTCCGAAAGATGTGCTGGTTAGGTGCATTGGCCATGCTAAATTCTCCCTCAGTGTATCTGAAGAGGTGCCAGAGTGTGACGATTAGGGGATTTTCACAGTAACTTCATTGCAATATTCATGTAAGCCCACTTGTAACGCTAATAAATAAACTTTAAAACATTCTTGCTGTATCTGGTTACGATTCACTATTGGTATCGCATTGCTTCCCAAGCCTGAATGCTGTAGATCTCTAGTATATCAATCCTACATTGCGGTACTTGCTTTGCATTGTTTCTAGATTCCATTGATAGTGCCACATTCGGGTATATTAACAATAAATATCAATGGTTCCAAAAGGTAAAGGACATTTGAATCTCAACCTTCAGAATCTTGTGACTAAAGACTTTTCCCCAGCAGTTTATGAAGTGACTCTGATCTACAATATGAAGTGAGGAGACGGTAGCCTCAGGATAATACTTTCGTAAATGATCCTAGGTGAAACCATATTTTATTGTGAATGTAAATGTGCATTGTGTTTTTTTCAGTCCTTCTAATTAGCTAATTAAATTGCATAAAGTCTGATCACAGGTTCATAACAGATTTGAAATGAAGTTTCCATGGGAATGGAAAATCCTCACTTGACAGCATTCAATCCAGGTTCTTTTCTGCTCACTGAAAGTGTCCCATCAGGGGAGGCTCCTAATTGCCTGGGATTACTGCAATGATTAATACATCCTGCTTTTCAGTGGTTGCTGTGCGTGTATGCTGGATTCCTGCTTTAAAGTATTCTTTGCTCTTAGATCAAATAATTGTCCCGCGGTGGATCAGCTCTCCTGAAAATCCATCCAATGAAGTATCATATATTTGCAATATTCACAAGCGCATTAATTCAGTGGAGTTTATAGGAGTAAGAATCACCTCTGATTAACAAGTCTGTTGCCTGCTGTTTGGAAAAGTCTTTGCACTGTCGAATTTCAGATTGGCACAGTGTGACCAAAGAATTCATTTCCCAATTGCTTCATATTCTTTTCATCCAATCCCCCATTTTATGTAATACTTGAGATGAGAAATGGACCATTCAGCCCCTCCAGCCTGTTCTATCCCACAAGCTGATGGCCAATTTACAGCTCAACTCCATTTACCCACCTTTGTTCCATATCCATGGATACCCTTTCTGTACAGAATTCTATCGATTTCAGACTTGAAATGTTCAGTTGATCTTGCGTCACAGTCCTTTGGTGGAAGAGAGGTCTTGATTTTATTTCTAAACGGCCAAGGTCTAACTGAATAAGATTACACCCCCTCATTCTGGATTCCCCTGCTGGGACAAAGAAAAATAGTTGCTCTGTATCTTCCCTTATCAAATCTCTTCATCATTTTAAACACCTTGCTCATCCCCCATGCTTCTCAGTTTAAGGAAATTAAAAAGAAGTTGATGCATTCTGCCCTATGATTTAATCCTTTAAGCCCCAATGTAATTCTGGTGACACTGCACTTGTGCAGCCTCCAAGATCAAGATGACACAACACCAACACAAAAAATGCTGGAAAATCTCAGCAGGTCTGACAGCACCTGTGGAGACAGAATAGAGTCAATGTTTTGAGTCTGGATGACCCTCCATCAGAGCTGTGATGAAGGGTCATCCAGAATCAAAACATTGGTTCTATTCTGTCTCCACACATGCTGTCAGATCTGCTGAGATTTTCCAGCATTTTCTGTTCTTGTTTCAGATTCCAGCATCCGCAGTATTTTGCCTTTATCAGATGACACAAAACTAGATGGGAATGTAAGTGCGAGGAGGATTCAAGGAGGCTTCAAGCAGACTTGGACAGGTTATGTGAGTGGGCAAGAACATAGTAGGTGGACACAGTAAGAAGTCTCACAACACCATGTTAAAGTCCAACAGGTTTATTTGGTAGCAAATAACTCACCTGATTGAGTAGCACTCCGAAAACTTGTGCTACCAAATAAACCTGTTGGACTTTAACCTGGTGTTGTGAGACTTCTTACTGTGCTTACCCCAATCCAACGCCGGCATCTCTACATCATAGTAGGTGGAATATATAAGCAAGGATGCAGTAGAGCAAGTAGTTAAGAAAACAAATGGCATGTTGCCTTCATTGTAAGAGGACTTGAATACAGGAGCAAAGATGTCTCACTGCAGCTTTATAGGGCCTTGGTGAGATCACACTTGGAGTATCGTGTGCAGTTTACAAGTACTGGTTTACAACAACTGGTGACCAGGGACTAAACACAATGAAGGTTTATTGATAATACTGAACAGCTTTTACATGCTGTGTGTCTGCCCACTCGTGAGCCACCACCCTGCTGAGAGATGACCTCTTTTTTTACCCGGGTCATCCCAATGGCCACGTGACCACCCAGTCTACAGCTTCCTTACTTAAGAGAGGATATACTTGCCATTGAGGGAGTGCAGTGAAAGTTCACCTGACTGATTCCTGGGATGGCAGGATTGTCATGTGAGGCGATAATGGATCAACTGGGCCTGTACTTGCTGCAATTTGGACGAAAGAGAGGAGATCACATTGAAATGTATACAATTCTGGCAGGGCTGGACAGACAGGTTGCATGGATGATGTTTCTTTTAGCTGGAAAGGTCTAAAATAAGGGGTCACAGTCTCAGGATACAGGATAAGTCATTTAAGACTGAGATGAGGAGAAATTTCTTCACACACAGGGAAGTGAAGCTGTGGAATTCTCTACCACAGAAGGCTGTGGTAGAGAAGACCAAGTCACTGAAGGAAATAATTAGATTTCTAGACTCGAGGCATCAATGGGTATTAATGTTTTTAAAGCTGATTTATTAGTGTCACAAGCAGGCTTACATTAACACTGCAATGAAGTTAGTGAAAATCCCCTAGTCTCCACACTCCGGCGCCTGTTCGGGTACACTGAGGGAGAATTTAGCATGGCCAATGCACCTAACCAGCACGTCTTTCAGACTGTGGGAGGAAACCGGAGTACCCAGAGAAAATCCACACAGACACCGGGAGAACATGCAGAGTCCGCACAGGCAGTGACCCAAGCCAGGAATCAAACCCAGATCCCTGGCGCTGTGAGGCAGCAATGCTAACCACTAGGCCGCCATGGGCATGGGAAAAGCATGGGAGTATGGCATTGAAATAAAGAATTAGCCATGATCATATTGAATGGCAGAGCAGACTCAAAGGGATAAATGATTACTCCTATTACGATTTTCCATTTTTCTATAATATGATCCACTTTGGTAGGAAAGACTGAATATTTGTCAAATTATGAGAGGTTGGGAAATGTCAGTGTCCAAAGGGACCTTCATCATCATCATTAAAAGCTAGCATTGCAGGTGCAATAATCAATAAAGAATTTCACCCTCTGTCTCCTACCTGATATCACATTTCCTGTACTTTTATTTTTACTAATAATCTTGTATGTGAAACCTTATCAAATATCTTCTGGAAATCCATATCGACATATTGATAGATGCTCCATACACATCATTCTAATGACTCATCACAAACATTTAACTGATTTGATTTATTATTGTCACATGTATTAGTATACAGTGAAAAGTATTGTTTCTTGTGCGCTATGCAGACAAGGCATACCGTTCATAGAGAAGGAAAGGCGAGAGTGCAGAGTGTAGTATTACAGTCATAGCTAGGGTGTAGAGAAAGATCAACTTAATGTGAGGTAGGTCCATTCAAAAGTCTGATGACAACAGAGAAGAAGCTGTTCTTGAGTCGATTGGTATGTGACCTCAGACTTTTGTATCTTTTTCCTGACGGAAGAAGGTGGAAGAGAGCATTTCCGGGGTGCGAGGGGTCCTTTAATTATGCTGGTTGCTTTGCTGAGGCAGCGGGAAGTGTAGACAGAGTCGATGGATGGGAGGCTGGTTTGCGGGATGGACTGGGTTTCATTCACAGCCCTTTGTAGTTTCTTGCGGACTTGGGCAGGAGCCATAGCAAGCTATGATACAACCAGAAAGAATGCTTTCTATGGTGCATCTGTAAAAGTTGGTGAGAGTTGTAGCAGTACGTAGTGTAATTGGATCAGTCAGACATGACCTAACCAATCCTTGCTGTCTCTCTTTGATCAGCTCATACTTGTTCAGTTGCTGTGCCCGATGATATATTTCCCAGAAATGTTTCTTTGACAGGCTTGCAGTTTTCTGCTTTCTCCCTCTCTCTCCCTCTCCTATCTTGAATAATGAAGTCACATCTGAATTTTTCCAATCTGAAGGCACAATTCCAAAATCTAGCGAGGATTGGAAAATTATGACGAACACATAAGCAATTTCCTCATTTTATTGCTTTTAGTACCCTGGGGTGGAAATCATCAGGCCTTGGCAGTGTCTGTTTTTTTTTCTTCTCCATTACCTTTTTTAACTTATTAAATATTAAACCCAATAAATTTCTCTCCATGGCTTATTTTTAAGTTTCCTAACTGTTGGTGACCTCTTCCTCCATTGTGAGAACATCCATTTGACAAGTCTGTCACTTCCTTATCCAGTATCGTCTCGATTGCATCCAGATGTAGCCACCAATCTTCCGAAAAAATTCTAAGTCCTGAGCGAACGTGAGAACGGGAGAAAACAGTGTCTTTTTTTTGGGCGATTTAAAAATCGAATCTTACCTGACTTGGTCAAAAAACTCTTGCCAAACTTTGAATCCGTCAGCAGAGGGAATGGGTGGGGCCTGACTCGCTCAAAATGTGGCTGATAGCAGCAGTGAATGCAATTGCGCATGTGCAGATTTGTGTGACCTGAGACCACAGAAACACGGCACTGCCTCTCCTAGCTATAGCCAGCCAGCATTCATGGCGCATCACCCACACCACCACCTCCCGTGGGGTCCTATGGCCAATTGCCAACCCCACCCCGCCTGGACCAATTGGCAACCCCCTGCTCGGATCGATTGACAACCCCCCTGGGCAGATCCGATTGCATCCCCCTACCCTCTGACCGCTGTTGCAGAGTGGCATTGGTTCCCCCCCCACCAATCACTGCTGCGGAGTGGCAACTGTCCCTGTCCCCCACTGATCGCTGTTCCAGAGTGGGAGCAGTCCCCCCCCCCCCACCACCCCCACTGATCACTGTTGCAGAGTGGGAGTGGTTCCCCCCACCACCCGCACTGATCGCTGTTGCAGAGCGGCAGCAGTTCCTCACACTAACTGCTGTTGCAGAGTGCGCAACGATCCCCCCCCCCCTTGGCATTGCCTGGTGCCATGTGGGCACTGTCAGTGTGCTAGGCTGGCACTGCCCAAGGGATACCCCCCTCCCCCCACCCCTGACCTCCCATATGGCCTCTGCTTTTACCGGCAAGGCAAACACAACAGGTCTCCGTTGATGGGGACCATATGCGATCCTTGCCGGAGGGAACCTTCATCGGTGAGGCCACAGAGGCAAATGAGCCAGGCGGTTCTGTCCCGGGCTCACTTGTAATATTTAAATACTATTTTAAATAGCGCTGCCAGTAAGATTGCGGGAAGTAAGAAATCAGGCGCAAACCTGATTCCTCACCTCTCTCACGATCTTACTGGCTCACCCTGCTCATCAGCCACATGGTGGCACAGTGGTTAGCATTGCTGCTCTACAGGACCAGGGACCCGGGGTTCGATTCCTGGCTTAGTTCACTGTATGTCTCCCCATGTCTGCGTAGGTTTCCTCCAGGTGTTCTGGTTTCCTCCCACAGTCCAAAAGACGTGCTGGTTAGGTGCTAAATTCTCCCTCCATGTACCTGAACAGATGCCAGAGTGTGGTGACAAGGGGATTTTCACAATAATTTCAGTGCAGTGTTAATGTAAGCCGACTTGTGACACTAATAAATAAGTGATATGGTAAGATCGCCCCATTTTCTTTTAGCTTGATACTCTACACCTTACCCCATTTCTTAATCTTTGTTACTTCAATGCACAAGACCAGGTTCAAGTCCAACAGGTTTATTTGGAATCACAAGTTTTCGGAGCGCTGCTCCTTCATCAGCGCTCCGAAAGCTCGTGATTCCAAATAAACCTGCTGGACTTTACGCTGGTGTTGTGAGACTTCTTACTATGCCCATCCCAACCCAACGCCAGCATCTCCAAATCATCAATGCACAAGTGCAGCTTTTGTATTTTGGGCATATATACGGTTGAAAGGTAGCAAAAGTTAACAAAATGGATGAATTGACACAAATAAAAATAATGAGGGAAGGGGGAAATTGAAGAAATATTTGGAGATAAGAAACAAGGAGCAGCAAAAGACAAAGAACTAGAAGGAGACAGATAAAGATTGGAGAAAATGATAAAATAAGAATTGAAACATTAATTCCTGTTGTGTAGAGATTCTCCAGTTGGCAGCCAGCCTGGTAAAGACTTTTGTTTACTTTCTCTTCAGAGGGGTCGTCCAAAACTTGTAAGTTGCAGAGAAAATACTGATGGGAACTAAAGCATAACATGCATTCTTCACACACTGAGTTGTATGCAGCAAAGGTTAAGATTTGGAAACTTAATCACAGGTTACTGTGATGAAAACTATTCCTGTCCTCTCGGCCATGCCTAGTGCATGTATGCAAATATTTACAATCACTGCGAAAGCAATTCTGAAGGAAGGAAATCCGATCGACCTGAAATGGTATCCCATGTAGGGAATCTGGAATGGCAGCCAGAGAATGCAGCCAGTCAATATTGAATACATTTTAGATTACTATCCCAAGGGTTTTGTTTGCTGGATGAGCATCCACAACACCAGCTGTGGTTGAGCCCAACACATGAACATGAGAGGCAAGTGCTTGCAAATGTTATCAGTCCAAAGTTATTCATGAATGATACTCGGGCGCTTTCTGAAGGCACAATTTGCCTCATTTCACACAACGTGACAAATTAGCTAAGTGCGCTGGGAATAACAAAGGTTTTGGACAATGAGAATATCTAAACTGTAGTCCTCGGGACCTGTGATCTGTTCCCTATTCCAGTATACCCGGTGACACTGGAACCTAACTGATGACGTGGAAGATTACTGCAATTTCTTATCCATAAGAACAGGATAAATCTAACCCAGCTAGTTACTGCTGTATTTTCTTTTTGTATGGGCCCATACTGCAATAATCAATAAATTGGTGGAAAGAATCGTCAACAGTGTAATCAAGCAGCATCTACGCACCATGAATCTGCTCACTGATTCTTAATCAAGTTTCTTCCAGTGCTCTTAGATTCCCAAGGGAAATAAGAACTGCCAGATGAGAGGTGAAGGTAGCTAATGTAAACGTCAAGTTACTGTTCAGCCAGTAGTTCATGAAACTAGTGATCAAAGTGCACCCCTCCCCAGACCCTCCCTTATCACAACTCAACCAACGCCACTTTTCCCCTCCCCCCAGCCCCACTCCTCCATTCACTCCAAAATCACCAGCCCCTCCACCTCCCCCACCCCCCCCCCCCATCCACCCCCCTCCCAACCCCTTCATCCCTTCACTGGTCCCTCCAACTCCCCATAGTCCCTCCAACCCACCCCCTGGCCTCGCCATCTTCTCTCCCTCCACCACTCGCACCCCTCCAACCCCCCACAGTCCAACCCGCTCCCCCTGCCTTGCCACCTTCTCCCCCCACCACCACCATTCACCCCTGGTCTCCCCAACCCCCTCCCTCGACCTCTCCATCTCCCACCTAACCTGGCCCCTCAATTTTCCCCCAATCCCTCCATTCCTCCCCAGCTCCATCATCTTCCCGCCCGCCCCCAACCCCTCCATCTCCACCTTTCAACGCCCTCCCTGCCACCAGCCCTTCACCTTACTGTCTGAGCAGGCTAACCTGCAAGGTCTCCCCATCATCCCTGACTGATTCCTCCCACTGACCTGAAAATTGCAGCTCTTAACTGGTCAGTTGAGTGGCTGTAGACCTCAACCATTTGTGGCAGGCCGGGGGTGAATGTGTAGCAGCAGCAAAGCCACCCAGGGAATTTTATGGGACCCCTGCTGCCACCCATCACCTGCACCCCTGTCAAACACCAGCGAACCTTTGGTGGGGGTCTGTACCAATTTTACCCATTTGATCCAGGGACAGTATAACGAGTTGAGCTCTGTCACTTTGAGAGGATCTCTCCGTGTGTGCACCCCTCCCATTCTGAAATGTGAATCTGCTTTTATTGTAGCTGTCAGCTTCCAAATGTTTTCACTGATTACTTTGCCATTTACAACCTTCTCGAGCCAGACTTATAGAATTAAACTTGTTCCTCCAATTATTTGCTGCAGGGCAGTAAGCTCAGCTGGTTTTAGCGTGGTGCTAATAATGTCAAGGTCACATGTTTGATCCCTTTACAGGCCACTAATTTGCATTCATGAGGGAGCAGGGAATAAAGCAATATGCAGGGAAGTAAGAAAAAGTAATTAGAGTGCGATGGCACATATATGGTCTATAAATCATAGCAAAGTCGACTTGGGCTGAATGGCCTCTTTCTTTGTCATACATTCCATGTAATCAAATGCATTATTTTGAGACACAGTAACAGAATCTGTCGACACAACTTATATTTGTAGTTACATAAGTGATTGCAGTGAAATATAATTTAGATTTTGTCAAGTCATCTAATCATCCTCATAGTTGGCAGTGGAAAATAGACTTATAACTGCAACTTTCTGATTGACACCAATGTATCAGGAAATGTATGGGTGGCATGGTGGCACAATGGTTAACAGAGACCCGGGTTCAATTCCAGTCTCGGGTGACTGTCATATGTGGAGTTTGCACATTCTTCCCGTGTCTGTGTGGGTTTCCAGTGGGTGCTCCAGTTTCCTCCCACAATCCAAACGTATGCAGGTTAGGTGGATCGACCATGCTAAGTTGCCCCTTAGTGTCGGGGGATTTAGCTGGGATTAATGTCCGTGCAAGCTCAATGGGCTGAATGGCCCCCTTCTGCACTGTAGGGATTCTATGATTCTATTCTATGATTATATGAAAAATGTCTGGCCTACGTACCAATGTTAACATGGACGACAACTCAACAACAACTTGTATTTATATAGCACCTTTGACATAATAAAACATTCCAAGGTGTGTCACAGGAGAATTGGAAAACAGAAGGCGATATTAGGGCAGAAGACCAAATTCAAAAGCCTGATCAAAGAGATTTTAATGAGTGTCTTAAATGAGGAAAAAGAAGTGGTGAGATTTAAGGAGAGAATTGAAGTGCTTAGGGCCTTTCCATTATTGGTGGTCATGTCTTCAATTGTAGTGATTAAAATTGAGGATGCTCAAGAGGCCAGAATTAGACAAATATAAAGATCAGAATCATCAAGGCAGGTAGATTGGGAGGAGATTTATGGACCCCCACCACTGGCAAATTTGTAGGAGGAAGGGGAGCATGTTAAGTAAAATTGATGGTTAGTCCACTGCCTTCGCCCCCACTCACAGAGCTGTTTCCCTTCGTATGGATGGCAGTTAAGGCATCAGCCAGCCCACCATCCCTTAGGCCTATTGAGGTCTTTAACTGGCCAATTAGTAACCTTTCTGCTTCCACCATAATAGTATGTGCAGCTGGAGAAGTTTGGTTGAACAAGGCTGACCCGCTCCTCTTGCAAATCAGGGAAATGGGGGAACTTTCTTTGGGAGTTCCCCTTTGCCCATTTGAAACACCCTCTCCAAATTACTCCCTCCCTCTTTATACCACCTTCAAGACTGACTGTTCTACCCGAAGGGGCGGGTCGTTGGGTGGGTTGGTAAGCAATCCATTCCCTCCCCACCCCACTGTGAAATTCACTCCATTGGTTTTCATTCTAGAGCCTACTTCTTTATAACCAAATATGTTTTTTTTACCTGTACCCTGAGCTAACTGCAACTTTTGTTTGCTTATTGCTATGAACTAACTTCCAAAGGCTGAACTATAATCCATCCTCTGCTTGCAGTTACTACTTTGATATGTGGAAACATTTGGATATTTGGTGAATCGTGTAAAGAAATTCATGTCTAACAATTGAAACAATCTGTCCAACACAATAGTTGAACTCATGGTTTCTCATGGTACACTACCATGCTTAGAAAGACAAGCTTGAAGTGTTAAAGTTATTGATTTGTGTCATAAGTAGGCTTACATTAACACTGCAATGAAGTTACTGTGAAAATATCCTAGTCGTCACACTCCGGCGCCTGTTCGGGTACACTGAGGGAGAATTTAGTATGGCCAGTGCAGCTAACCAGAATGTCTTTCAGATTGTGGTAGGAAACTGGAACACCCGGAGGAAACCCATGCAGACATGGGGAGAACGTGCAGACTCCATGCAGATAGTGACCCAAGCCATGAATCGAACCAGGGTCCCTGGCATGGCAAGGCAGCAGTGCTTGCCACTGTGCCATCCCATGCATTGCTTCTTCAAGCAGATCATGGCATTACATTTTAATAATTCATGTGGGCATTTTTAATTATATATTAATGTATTATGTTATACAAAAGGTAGCCAATCATTCATCACTTAGGATTGTTTATTCGGTTCACTAGCAGATATTTGATTACCGTGCTGCCTCATGACCTTGCCGTGTTGGAGAAAAGACCTTTGCTGACTAAAGATGAGAGGTTATTAAAGAAAACTAATAACTTATAGTATTCTCACAGTTCATTGTTCAAGGACATATAAAGCATTATCAAACAGTTTTTAGGTTTCAGAAATACAAAGGAATACAAAGATGGGCCAAATGGTCTAATTCTGCTCCTATATCTTATGAACTTATGAAAATTAAAATATATGGCATACATCAGAATGTTTCTTTAATGTTTTAGTAAAAATGGTAGAATATAGAATTTTCTGATTGTATATATTTTATGGCACAGGGAATTTTGTGGTTTTATTGCTTTTGCATTTGAGATTATAAATCCATATGACACTCTTATTCATTACACACATACTGAGCAGGTCATTACATTTTAAGAGCCAGTTCAGATAATTGAATGACAGCTAGTTTTAACCGCTTGTAAAACAACAATATTAGAAAATAAATCATTTTCTTTTAAGAAGACAAAGCAATCAATGCACTAACATACAATAGTTATTTATGATCTTTTTTGTATTTTTTTCAGAACAAATTAAAAGTAATAATGGAACTAATAAATAAATAGTTATGCATTAGCAGGTATGAAAATCATTTATGTTTCATGAACAACAGAAATTAATGAACATTTAAGTTCCTTCAAAACAATCTGGGGTACAGCTAGAAATTTTGGGGTGAGGAAGACAGATAATTAAATGAAACTCACACAGCTTTTGAATCTGCACAGTAAAAATTTGTCCTACAAGACAATGCCAAGAATAACTAACTTGCTGTGAACTGTGAAAGAACAAGATGATGTATAGAAGGAAGCATTGTAACTGAACCCCTATACTGCACAAGCCTGCTTGCAGCTGGATGAATATGTTCTCCCATAATTTAACCATTATTATAATCCAACCTCCTGGCCTGCTATGTGAAAGCTCAAACATTAATTGGTATGCTCTTGCCCTGAAAGATATATCTGGCTTTTGGTGGATAATTAATAGTGAAGGTTTTTCAAGGGCATTATATCTTGACTTCCATATTCCTAGTAAGGCTCGCTGAGGCATAGGTTAGGTTTCGATCTTCAAAGACAGAAAACTTATTTCAGAAGGCAATGAGATTGCAATGAGATCTGCTTATAATCTCATTGGAATCTCTGCATTACAAATACATTCCTCATACATACATATCACATTGCTAGGTGGCTAGGTTCTTCACATGACATCAGCAGCCTTGCCAAGATACTTGACCAATCAGTCTCATTGCAGTTCAAAATGTCCTCTGATCTTCCTTGGATTGCATATAAGGTTCTGACAGAGGAAGAAGTGGTTTGAATGGACAAATGGAACCATGTTCACTAGCACACAAGATTAAAAAGACCTCTGAAAACTGCAGGGAGTAATGGACACAGGAACTGCACAGATTTGGATATCTGCACAAGACAAAAAATGGCTCGGTGACACTGTAATGTGTTTTTAAAAAATGTGAGTAATTGTCATTTTTGAAAATGATTGTCTCTGTTGCTTCAGGCAGAGATAATAACCATTTGTCTGCCACCTTCCGTCATGGTGTTCAGCATATTGACTCAAAAATAAATTTGGCTTATCTGTCTATGGCAGTGTCATTTTTCAAAGTGGTCCCAATTATTCCCAACCAAGTCAACATTCATGTTCCCAAACTAACTCTCTTTGCTGCCCCTCCCCCAAACCACCAACTTCACTGGTACAACACCAGCACTGAAATTGTGAACAACAATTTACATTTATATAGTGCTATTAATATAGAAAACTGTGCAAAGCACTAAAGCTGAATTATTTTTAAGAAAGCAACATTGGCATTCTTAATTGGATTCGTGTGCAGTGAAGAATTTTGTAGATATATTAAATAGGCCTGAGAGTTCAGCTGAATCCAAATTGAGAAGGCACTAAATTTATCTGTTTGGTTTATTTCATAAAAGTTACCTAATTTGAATCAGTTGATTCAATAATATGAATAGGTCCCCATCCTCATTGGGGTCCGTTTTCAAGTGACTGTATCCATTGGGCAGGAGGAGGACGGTACATGCCCTTTGCCTGGGACATTCATTTGAAGGCTGCATTTAACCAAGTGTGGCATCAAGGAGCCTTTAGAGTCCAGGGGGAAAATCTTCCACAGGTTGGAGTCATGCCTGGCACAAAAGAAGATGGTTGTGGTTGTTGGAGGTTAATCATCTCAGTCCCAGGACATCTCTGCAGGAGTCCCTCAGGGTAGTGTCCTAAGCTCAATCATCTTCAGCTGCTTCAACAATAACCTTCCTTCGATCATAAGGTGATAAGTGGGGATGTTCGCCGATGATTGCGCAATGTTCAGCACCATTCACGACTCCTCAGAAACTGAGGCAGTCCATGCTCAAATGCAGCAAGACCTGAATGTTATCCAGACTTGGACTGACAAATGGCAAATAAAACACAAGTGCCCGGCAAAGACTTTCCCCAACAAGAGAGAGAGTCTAACCATCTCCCCTTGATATTCAATGCTATTACCATCACTGAAACCCTCACTATCAACATCCTGGGGGTTACCATTGACCAGAAATTGAATTGGACTTGCCATAAAAATACTGTGGCCACGAGAGAAGGTCAGAGACTGGGAATTCTGCAGAGAGTAATTCACCCAACTGACTTCCCAAAGCCTGGGAACTATCTACGAGGCGCAAGTCAGGAGTGTGATGGAATAGTCTCCACTTGCCTGGTTGAGTGCAATTCCAACAACATTCAAGAAGCTTGACGCTATCCAGGACAAAGCCACTCAATTGATTTCTACGCCTTCCACAAACATTCAATCCTCCACCACCAATGAACAGTGGCAGCAATGTGCACCATCTACAAGGTGCACTGCAGGAACTCACCATGGCTACTTAAGCAGCACCTTCCAAACTCATGGCCATTACCATCGAGGATCATAGAATCCATACAGTGTAGAAGGAGGTCATTCAACCCAGTGAGACTGCACTGACTCTCTGAGAGTATCCTAGCCAGGCCACACCCCCCTCCCTATTCCTGTAACCCCACGCATTTGCCATGGCTAATCTACCTAACCTACATATCTTTGGACACTAAGGGACAATTTTACAATCCACCGACCCTGCACATCTTTGACTGTGGGAGGAAAGCTGGAAGAAACCCACGCAAACACGGGGAGAACATGTAAACACCACACAGACACCCAAGGCAGTAATTGAACTCAGGTCCCTGGCACTATGAGGCAGCAGTGCTAACCACTGTGTCACCATGCCGCACATGGTGGTGTTCAAAGGCAGCAAATACCTTTGAACACCACCACCTGCAAATTCTCCTCCAAGTCACTCAATGTCCTGACTTGGAAATATATCATCCATTCCTTCACTGTCGCTGGGTCAAAATCCTGGAACTCGCTTCCTAACAGCAAAGAGACTACAGTGGTTGAAGAAGGCAGCTTCCCATCACCTTCTTGAAAGCAACTGAGGATAGCTAATAAATGTTGGCCTGGCCAATGACACTCACATCTCATAAAATGAGTTGAAAGAAGCTAATTTCAAAACCAGCACCAAAATGGTGGTGACATGGACAAGAGTGAGAACATGGTGCTAAGGTGTGCACTGCAACGCTCATTATGCTACCACCCTATTCCTGCCTGATGAATTTGGCATTCCCCTCTACTCAACTGAGTGCACAGATTGGAAGTCCCATATTATCCTGCTAGAGGGGGGTGAAATTTGTCCTCAGCAATAGTGCAAAACAGGTGATAGCAAAGTGGCAGCTCATTCCACCTTCCGCCCAATTTTCCTTTCCATTGACTTTATTGGAAAAACAATTTGGACAGAGTGGAAAATGGGTGTGATTTGATATTATCTATTACAGCTGAATTTCATCCCTTGTACTTCAAAAGTCAAAGCATAACATTCCCACTGCAAAAAATATCTGCTGTCATTCATAAAGATTTTGATGCATTGTGTCATTTCTGGTTATTAATTTTTGCAAGTAGCAGGCAAGAGAAGATTTTGAAAAACTGTAGAAATTCCTGTTACATACTGCACTTGTTGGATAAAAGTACATGAAATAGGGATGGGTGAAAACAACAGGTTTATTGATAAGCTGTTGATTCTACAGGGGACTGATCTAGACTGAGGCAAAAGCCCGTGAAGCAGCCAATGACATCACAAAATATATGCATGACTGGACTCTTAAAGTGACAACACAACAACAGCTTCAAATAAATGACAATTATGGTCTTGAAGAGTTAGGTAAAGCTGCATTGCATCAATATAATAGCCTTTTACAATTGAAACCTGGATCTGAATACGATGGGGAGATGAAACATTTTTTTGCTTTGCTGGCACAAAGGTATGAAATTGGTCTTGGGTGGTGTGATGACCTTTGACCAGGAAGCAGTACAATAAGGAAAATTCATAATTTGTTTGAAATGGAATCTGTTATGTTTTTAAAAATGTTTTATGAGTTTGCTTCAATTATAAAATAAGTTGTACCTTTCTTGGTCCATGTGCCTTGGCAACCCTTGACCTGGAAAAAGAACCAAAAGAAGGAAATTAAGATACAGCTGCTTGGCTGGCAGACACAAAGGAGAGCTACTGGCAGAAGAGCTGTAAAATGAAGGCCCAGATGCAGACACAAAAGAGAGAGTTGACAGAGGAACATATTTAAGTCTTGTGAGGAGAGGAAGCAAATCACTCTCAGGAAAAGGTCAGTTTTCTGTTTGGCAGAAAAGGGAGACAGGAGGCAGTGACAGCTGACTAAAATGGTCTAAAACATGGAAAGCTGTGGGAATAACTTGGTGATACTAAAGAGTTGGGTATTTTCCCAGAAATACTGAATGGGGTGGTATTAATTGGTTGGTTGGGAAAAAAAACTCTGGAAAGCTACACCACTGTCTTGACCCAAGGGGCGGAAAATTATCATAAGTGTGCCTTGATGATGACAATCGTACCCAGGAAACTCGAAGGTGAGAACCCTTGATCTTCCCTGCATACAGAATAACATTTTATGGATTTGTGTAGTTACATAATGCCATACATGCTGAAGGGAATGTCTGTACTTGTGCAAGATACATCTTTGTGGTACTGACTACTTAAAATGAAACTTACTTTATATTTAAAGTCAGTTGCCTGTTAATTCATGTTTAATTTGCTTTAGTTCTGACTCATGGTTAAGTAAATGCTATAAAAAGTGAAATCTTGCTTTTTTTTTTCATTTGAATGTCATTCAGTAAATTTGGTTATTTTGGTTTCGGGTTCTGGCGTGGACACCTCAAAAGGTGGTACAACAAAATGGATAAGAACAAATTGGAAGCCTGTTGTATTATTTTTCTGATTCTCATTGGTGTGGGAAAGAAAACAGTGAGGATTGTAAAATGGATGCTGACTTGCTACTGCTTATGTTGTGCCTCGGACTGCCATATATTTCACTTCCAAATGGTCTATAGTTAAATGTTTGTGGAATGTCTCAACACCAATTATCCCAATTGGCATTTATACCACACCTGTAATATTGAAAGGATTTGAGAGTATCCCCATGCTCATAAGCATATGAATATAAGACTCTCCCTTCTAACTTTGTTAACCAGGTCAGCTATGCCCTGGAATTATACCCCAAACATTGTTAAGACAGTCTCCATCTATACAAGAGTCTGATTGGGAACTGAGTCCAGAATCAGACTGTTATTTTTCATAACCTGTAACCCTGCTTTTCCGACAATGGATGATTATGGAATTGAAACTGTCACACTGATCTAATTCAGCATGGCCTTGTGAGGTTGGGGGCAGAACAGATGGATTATTACTTGACATTAAAACTTAATGATAAACTAGGAGAGAGCTTGGTGTTGACATTGCTTTACAAACATACACAAAAGTTTCAACCTCCATGACTATGGGGGCAGCACGGTGGTACAGTGGTTAGCACTGCTACCTCACAGCGCCAGGGACCCGGGTTCGATTCCTGGCTTGGGCCACTGTCTGTGCGGAGTCTGCACATACTCCCAATGTCTACGTGGGTTTCCTCCGAGGGCTCTGGTTTCCTCCCAAAGATGTGCTGGTTAGGTGCATTGGCCATGCTAAATTCTCCCTCAGTGTACCCGAACAGATGCTGGAGTGTGGCAACTAGGGGATTTTCACAGTAACTTCATTGCAGCATTAATGTAAGCCTACTTGTGACTAATAAATAAACTTTAACTTTATCTGCTCTCACAATGACATGCAAAGAAAGTTCATGTAAATATCATGGTGCAGATAGATAGATAGATAGATTTATCAGCTTTGAAGAAGAGGTTCCAGCACTGAAAAAAAACTAATGAGTATTGAAGAAGAATCACCAAAGTTGCAAAACTACTTGTTTGTTTGTTGTATTTGACTTGCTTTACAATTTCAGTAGATTTATGTCTGATGCACAGTAGAATATATGAACAAGCTGAATATTATAGTGCACCGTAACATGATATTTTAATTGAGGTCTTGGAATTGTCACACCAGGTTTAGCCAGTCAAAAACTGAGATCCTATTTGCAATGTTTTCACAATTGCTTACTGCCTGTAGCAATCCAAACAATAATTTAATTTTTTTCAGTCCTATTTAATAGGAAAAGACTTTTTCTACCAGTACACCAATCGGAGCATAAGGAAATGACCATTTAGTACAAGATGTCAACAGACTTGGTAACTAGCAGAGCCACATCATTTGTTAAATGGCAGAATTGCAAACATGTTTGAAATGTTATTCAAACAAATATAAAATTTTATAAAACATTTATCTTATTCTTTCACAGTATGTTGGCATTGTTGGCTAGGCCAGCATTTATTGTCCATCCCTAATTTTCCTTGAGAAGTGGTTGTGAGCCATCTTCTTGAATCGCTGCAGTCCACATACTGTTTGTACACTCACAGTGCTGTTAGGAAGGAGTTTCAGGATTTCGACTCAAGGAAAATGAAGGAACAGTGATGCAGTTCCAATCAGGATGGAATGTGCCTTTGAGAGAACTTCCAGGTCATTGTGTTCCTCTCTGTATCTTCTGCCCTTGTCCTTCTGGTAGGAGTCATGGGATGGAAAGAGCCTTGGTGAGTTATTGTCGTACCTCCTGGAGATAGTACACACTGATTCCTCTGTGTACATCAATGGTGGAGGAAGCAAATGTTTTGGGATGCGGTGCCAATCAATCAAGCTTCTCTATCCTGGATGGTGGTGAGTTTTTTGAGTGATGTTGGAGCTGCACTCATCCAGGCAAGTGAAGAGTACTCCATCATACTCCTGACTTGTGCCTGGGCAATTTTTCACATTGCCGAGTAGATGCCAGTCTTGTCGCTGTACTGGATCAGCTTGGGTTAGGGATGCAGCTGGTTCCGGAACATTAGTTTTCAGTACTATTGTTAGAATATTGACAGGGCCCATACCCTCTTCATTATCCAGGGCCTTCAGCCATTTTTTAATACCTGTGGAGTGAATTGAATTGGCTGAAGACGGGCTTCTGTGATACTGGGGACCACTGCAGGAGGTCGAGATGGATCATCCATTCGGTACTTTTGGGTGAAGGTTGTGGTTAATGTTTCAGCCTTGTCTTTTGCACTGATGTGCTGGCCCCCCCTTCATTGAGGATGGTGATATTTGTGGAGCCTCCTGTTAGCTGTTTAATTGTTCACCATCATTCACCACTGGATGTGGCAGGACTACAGTGCTTCGAACTGATCTATTCATGTCAGATCGTTTAGTTCTGTCTGTCAGATACTGCTAATGCTGTTTGGCTCACAAGTAATCCTGTGTTGTAGCTTCACCAGGGTATGCCTGGTGCTGCTCTTAGCATGCCTCTTCTACTCTTGATTTGATTGAACAAGGGTTGATACCCTAGCTTGGTGGTAATGGTAGAGTGGGGGAAGCTACAGATTGTGGTTGAGGACAATTCTGTTGCTGCTGATGTCCCACAGTACCTCATGGATGCCCAGTTTTGAGATGCTAGATCTGTTCAGAATCCATCCCATTTGGCACAATGGTAGCCACACAACACGATGGAGGGTATCTTCAAAGTGAAGACGGGGCTTCATCTCTACATGGACTGTGTGGTGGTCACTCCTACAGTACTGTCATGGGCAGATGTATCTGTGAAAGATAGATTGAAGAGAACAAGGTCATATAGGATTTTCCCTCTGTTGATTCCTTCAGCACCTGTCACAGACCCAGTCTAGCAGCTATGTCTTTAGGAGTTGGCCACCTCAGTCACTGGTGGTGCAACTGAGCCACTCTTGGGCCTGAATTTAACACTCCCCCACCACAATGTGATTTAATGCTGGGGCTGGCAAGGCCTTGGATGAGAGCTGTCCTCGCCTCAACTGAGGCCATTAAGTAGCCAATTAATAGCCTCTGTTTTTAGTCTAGCGTAAACATTGACCCGTTGTGGGGGAAGGCTGGAAAGAATCAAAATTAGATCATGGTTGGAAATGGGGAGGAGGCACATCCATCAGAAACCCTCTTCTGACTGGGAAAATCTTCCTCTTGAGGCCCTGTGACCACCAGACCTCCTTTCTCCTCTCCCCTCCTCTCCCCCCCCCCCCTCCTCCCACCCTGGCCTCTTCTCCAAGACCCCACCTGCCCCTTCACAATCCCTCAGGGTTTCCCCATGCTCACTGCATTGGCACTCCTTACACTTATCTTGTCCTGTGGCTCTGACACTTACGACCTCAGGCACGTTAGTGTCATTCCTCTTCTGTCCACTGCAGTGCTGTTGCTGCGGGGACCGGAGAGTTGCCAGCCGATCAGATTGATCTCTCTAAGGCAGGATTTCCTCTCGAATGGCTGCAGGCAGGATTTCGGCCCCTCAATCAGCGTCCATTGGAGCATGAATTGACTGCGGGCTATCAGAGTCAGCGGGGATGTCCAATGGGGAGACCCCATAGTCTGAAAAATTCAGGCCTTGGTGATAAACATTAAAGTCCCCCAAGCAGAATACATTCTGTGCCCTTGCCACCTTCAATTCTTCTTCCCAGTGGTCTTCAACATGGAGGAGGAATGATTTATTAGCTGAGGAAGGTGCAGTAGATGGTAATCAGCAGCAAGTTTCTTTGTCCATGTTTGACCTAATGCCATGAAACTTCATGGAGTCCAGGGTGAATATTGAACTCCCAAGGTAACTCCCTCCCATGGTGCCACCACCTCTGATGGGTCTATCCTGTTGTTGGGACAGAACATACTTAGGGATGGTGATAGTGGTGTCTGGGATATAGGTTGTAAGGTATGATTCCGTGAGGATGACTGTGTGAGGCTGTTGCTTGACTGGTCTGTGAGACAGCTCTCCCAATTATGGCACAAGCTCCCACATATTAGAAAGAAGGACTTTGCAATATCGACAGGACTCGTTGTGACCTCTGGTACTTAGGTCAATGCCAGGTGGTCTATCTGTTTTTTTTAGACTTAGTAGGAGTTTGATATGTGTAATTGACTTGCTGGCTCATTTCAATAGGTATTTAAGAATCGACCAAATGTCAGTAGTAGATAAATTGCCAGAGTCCATTCTCAAGGATTTCATAACTCGGCATTTGGAAAGCAGTGGTATAATCAGACAAAGTCAGCAAGGGGTCAAAGGGGAAATCATGCTTGATGAATCTATTGGAATTCTTCGAAGATAAGAGTTGACCAGGTTGAACCGGTGGATGTTTAGACTTTCAGAAGGCTTTTGACAGGATCTCACATAACATGTAAAGTTAAAGCACATGGAATTGTGGGTAGTGTCTCTTTTTTTAAATTCACTCATAGACACCTGAGTGATAAGAATGCCAGGTTCCAAACTGAGTCAGGATATTTGTGAGGCTGCCTGAGGCAGGTTTTTGAGCCCTTGCTTGGACTAATGATGGCTTAATGGCTGATCAAGGACAGCTAGTGGAAGGGCAGATGCTGAGCCTTTAGTCCTGCTTTCATCAATAGGGGTCTCTCTCTGTTGGAAATTTCACACTGAGTGGCTCGTTTCAGTGGGTGTATATGGGAAGTCTCTTCTAGAAGGTTCAGTAGACTTTTTATTCATTCGTGGGACATGGGCATCGCTGGTTGGCCAGCATTTATTGCCCATCCCTAGTTGTCCTTGAGAAGGTGGTGGTGAGCTGCCTTCTTGAATCGCTGCAGTCCATGTTCTGTGCGTTGCCCCTCAATACCGTTAGGGAGGGAATTCCAGGATTTTGACCCAGCGACGGTGAAGGAACGGTGATATATTTCCACGTCAGGATGATGGCTTGGAGGGGAATTTGCAGGTGGTGGAGTTCCCATGTATCTGCTGCCCTTGTCCTTCTAGATGGAAGTGGTCATCGGTTTGGAAGGTGCTGTCTAAGGATCTTTGGATAGAATGCTGCTTAGCAGATAGGAAGCAAAGAGTTGGCATAAATGGATATTTTTCATTTTGGCAGACAGTGACTATTAGGGTTCTGCAGGGATCTGTGCTAGGACCGCAACTATTCACAATATATATTAATATTCAAGAGGGAACTAAAGGTATTATCTCCAAATTTGCAGATGATACAAAGTTGGGTGGGAGGGTGAGCTGTAATGAGGATGCAGAGATGAGTGAGGGGGCATATGCATGGCAAATGCAACGTAATGTGGATAAATGTGAGGTTATCCACTTCGATAGCAATAATAGGAAGGCAGATTATTATTTGAATGTGTGTAAATTCACAGAGGTGGGTACTCAGCAAGACCTGGGTGCCCTCATGCATCGGTGGCTGGGGGAAGGCGGGATCAGGATATTGAATTTGATGATCAGCCATGATCAAAATGAATGGTGGCTCAAAGGGCCGAATGGTCTACTCCTGCTTCTAGCTGCTGTGTTTCTAACGACGTTGCTGTGGATCAGGATCCACATGTCAGTATGGCAGCAGATTTCCTTCCCTAAAGAACATTAGTGAGCCAGTTAGGTATTTTACAATCGGCAGTGGTTCCATGTTTACAATTGCCAAGACTAACTTTTTAAAAAAATTTGAGGTTTATTCACTGAATTCCATCAGCTTCCTTGGTGAGATTCAAACCAGAGTCCCCAGAACATTTGTTTAAAATTTTTTTAAAGTTTATTTATGAGTGTCATAGGTAGGCTCACCTTCACACTGCAATGAAGTTACTGTGAAAATCCCCTAGTTGCCACACCCCGGTGCCTGTTCCGGTACACTGAGGGAGAATTTAGCACGGCCAATGCACCTAACCAGCACGTCTTTCGGACTGTGGGAGGAAACAGGAACACCCGGAGGAAACCCACGCAGAGACTGGGAGAACGTACAAACTCCGCACAGACAGTGAGCCAAACTGGGAATGAAACCCGGGCCTCTGGCGCTTTGAGACAGAAGTGCTTGCTACTGTGCCACCGTGCCACCCACCTTAGGCCTTTGGATTATTAGTCTGGTAACGTAACTACTCCAGAACCTCCCCTATATAGAAAAATTGTTTCTTATTTAATTCTTACAAATTAGAGTGAGTAGTCAGTGCTACAAATTTACATTTTTGAAGTTCTTAAGTAATGAAATCATTTTGTAAACCATAAACAGTATTCAATGAAAAAACAAATGAAATACTGAAAGATTCTATATTCATAAGTGTAATGCACCGCACAACTAGAATGCCATTTCTGAAACATTTTTTAAAAATGTTAATTGAACCAGTCACTTAATCCTTTAGTTTCAATGTTCCCTTATTTAGATCACTTTTGACAAAATAAAAGTATGGACATTCGTTTTTAACATAGGCTAATTTAGATTGCATTTATTGTGTTATTATTTCATTCTATAAATGATGCAAATATTTTATTAAAATAAGGCATATTTTCTGTTTCTCCTTTCTCAGGCCTCCCTTCCCATATTCCATCTCCCACTGAGATGTGAGGCAGATGATCCCCTCTGTTGATTGGTAATGAGAAGTATATGAGAACTCTTTAAATGGCCTGCACTATGGGGGTCGCATCTCTGCCAATCCTGGCGGACCCGCAGCCACTTAATAATGAACATGACATTATTTGGCTCAGGGAATGATGTTCGCCTCTATTTGGAATGGAGGTTCCATCTTGGAGAGCCGTTGCCAATCTGTTTGGCAGAGACCTCCCCCTGCCAAATCTGTCTAAAATGGAAGACAAATGATAGAATCCAAATAGTGCAGAAAGAGGCCATTTGGCCCATTGAGTCTGCACCAACTCTCCGACAGAGTATCTTACCCAGTCTCATCTTCACCCTATCCCCATTACCCCATGCATTTACCCCACACATCTTTGGCCACTAAGGGCAGGCTTTTCCGGCCACGCTCGCCCCAAGGCCGGAAAATTCCGCTCGAGGTCAACATGGTCCTGTCCTGCCCTCTACAATTCCCATGGCGAGCAGGATGGGAAAATTCTGCCCTAAGGAGCAATTTAACATGGCTAATCCACCTAACCTAACTGTGGGAGGAAACCAGAGCACCCGGAGGAGACCCATGTAGACACGGGGAGAACGTGCAGTCTCTACACACAGTCACCCAAGGATGGAATTGAACCTGGGTCCCTGATGCTGTGAGGCAGCAGTGCTAACCACTGTGCCGCCGTGCCGCCCCGGTCAGGTTGAACGGGTAGAGAGCGAGTAGGCCATCCACTGCATTTTGCGAGCCTGCTACACCTTCATACTTAGCGGGGGGGGGGATTGTAAAATTCCACCCTATGATTTTCTTTTCCTCTCAACGTAGATATGGGCATTGTTGAGTTGACGTATTCACAAAGTGGGCACTGCGCAGGTTAAAGCTACAGTCTACTTCTGTGGCACAGTGCATTGGAGCTCCAATCACCTTGTGGCTCATAAAATTTTGAAAATTCATAGTTTCACAATTTCCACCAAAGTAGATAACATTTCCTTTAATGCTACGATCATTATTCAAGAGTAGACGGTAGAAATAGGAGATGAGGGGTGTTGGTTGCATTATTCATTTGCAGCTTATGTAGCCAGTCAACAGGAGCTGTCTTTTCCTCTTCTCAACCACACAATTTTAAGTGCAGATATTGTTTTGTTTGTGGAGAGATTTCAGAGTGCACTGTGTATGCTGAAGAGCACTAATTTTAAACTGATGATTGCTGTCGCAGGAGGTAACGTGAAGGAACTGAAAATGATATTTTACTTGTGAAAATGACTGTCTGTGCAACCAAGAACATTAAAAACAGGATTGGAACATTCAGCGACTCGTGAATGTTCTGCTATTCACTTGGATTGTTCGAGATTACCAGACTTCCACTATGTTTTGCATTGGGGACTTTTTTGGGATGTCATCCCTGAACAATGTTTGAAGTTATGCTCCCTTATTCTTCTTCTACACTTTTAATTATCTTAAATATTTTCATTACATAGAACCATAGAAAATTTATAGCACAGAAGAAGGCCATTCAGCCCACCTTGTCAATGCCAGTTCGAGGACATCGTGGTGCCCTTTCTAATCTCACCTTCCTGCACCCGGCCCATAGCTCTGTAGCTTACCGCACTTAAGGTGCAGATCCAGGTACTTTTTAGTAGAGTTTAGGGTCTCTTCCTCCACCACCAACTTGGGCAGCGAATTTGAGACACCCACCACCGTCAGCGTAAAAACATTCTTCATGTCTCCTCTACACCTTCTGCCATTTATTTTGAATCTGTGACCCCCTGGTTGTAGAATTCTCCGCAATTTTATCCTGTCTACTCTGTCTCTTCCCCTTTATAATTTTGTACACCTCTATCAAGCCCTTTCCAAGGAAAATAACCCCAACCTTTCCAATCCCTTCTCATACCTACACTTTTCTAGCACTGGCAACAATCTTATAAACCTCCTCTGCACTCTCTGATCCCATCCCCCTGCCACACTAGTTTAACTACTCCCCAACAGAACTAGCAGAAGCCTCCGTAAGGTCATTAGTCCCAGCTCTGCCTGGGTGCAGCCAGTTCGGTTTGTACAGGTCGACCTTACCCAAAACCGATCCCAGTACCTCAAGAACATGAATCCCTCCTGGCTACACCGTCTCTCCAGCCATGTGTTCATTTGGTCTATCCTCTTATTCCTGCTGTCGCTAGCGCATGGAACTGGAAGTAATCCTGAGATTCCTATATTTGAGATACTGCATTTTAATTGATCTCCTAACTTCCTGTACTCAGCTTGCAGGTCCTCATTCCTTACTTTACCTATGTCATTGGTGCCAATGTGTACTACAACCACGAGCTGTTCACCTTCCCTCCCCAGATTACCCTGCAGCTGCTGCATGACGTCCGGGACCCTGGAACAGGAAGGCAACATACCATCCTGGATTCATGTTTGTGGTCTGTCTGTGCCTCTAACTATTGAATCCCCTATCACTATAGCCCTGCCATTTGTTTCCCTCCCACCCCTCTGAGCAGCAGAGCCATCCATGGTGCTGTCAACTTGGCTACTGCTGCTTTCCCCTGAGAAGCCATTCCCCTCGAACAGTATCCAAAGTGGTATATCTGTTTGAGGGGGATGGCAACAAGGGACTCGTGCACTTCTTTCCTGAGCATTTTACTTTGTCTGGTCACCCATTCCCTTTCTGCCTGTGCAATCCTCATCTGTGGTGTGACCACCTCGTTAAATGTGCTATCCACGACTTGCTCAGCATGGTGGATGCTCCACAGTGACCCCACCCATAGCTCCAGCTCCGCAATCCAATTAGAAGCTGCATTTAGACACACATTCTGCATCAGGGACGCTGGAATCATCTCTCATTTCCCACATTGTGCAGGAGGAGCATATCATGGGTCTGAGTTCTCCTGCCATGATGTCCCTCTACTCGCTTAAAAAAAATTACATTAGCTAGGGCCTTATTTATGTTAGTTAGGAACCTTGTTTCTTACAAAACACTTATAATTGTGCTGTACTTATTCTATGCACCTTTATGTTTTAGCCCCTACCTCGGTATTAAGCAACAAATTACTTTAGTGGATTGAAAACACCTCACCAGGACTTACTCACCAATCGGTTGCTTTGGTTGGTCCCACATCACTGATGTTTGTTGACCGCTCCTCCTCCGGTTGAGCACTAGGTCCTCTACATCCCCTCCACGGTTATGGTGACCGAGCCGGGAATTCCCAAATACTCCTCAGTGACTCCTCACCAATGGCACTCACTTATCTGCACTCAGCCTCGCTCTTTCTCTTGCTCTTTTATCCATGCTCGGTCTCATCCTTTCTCTCACTCTTTTATCCGCTCGCAGTCTCGCCCTTTCTCTTTCTTTTTTATCTGCTCTCAGTCTTGCTCTTTCTCACGCTCTTTTTCCTCCCTGATTCCGCTCCACATGATCTTCTGTATAGAAGGGGCTATAAGACTAGTCAGGTGTGGTTGATTTCAGCAATGCACTGACACTATTTTGGTGTAATCATCTGTCAAATAAACTTTGAATTACAGGGAAGACTATACTGGAGATTCACTCTGATTCATGGAAATCCATTTAAAGCTTGAATAGTTTTTGTGATTATCTCAAGTCATTTCTCTGCTATTTCACCAGGATTAACTGCTTACATCATAGAGTTCAGTGAAAATCCTGGTTTGCGCCCTTTCACTATCATAATTTACAGAGAATCATAAAATCCCTACAGTACAGAAAGAGGCCATTTGGCCCATCGAGTCTGCACCGACCACAACCCCACCCAGGTCCAATTCCCGCAATGCCATGCATTTTGCCCTGGTAATCCCCCTGATGCTAACGGACAATTTAACATGGCCAATCTACCTAACCCACACATCTTTGGACTGTGGGAGGAAACCCACGCAGACACGTAGAGAATGTGCAAACTCCACACAGACAGTGACCCGAGGCTGGAATTGAACCTGGGACCCTGGCGCTGTGAGGCAGCAGTGCTAACCACTGTGCCACCGTGCTGCCTGGCATAGATAGATCCAGGCATATTCCTGGATATTCCAGGCATATTCCGCCAATGGTTGTGTTTTAAAGTTAAACCTGTTTTAATCACTTTTTGGAAAATTGGGATCTTGCAGAGTAGAGCAGGAATGGGTCTGGCAGGCCCTGGTGATCAGAAGTGGCCAGTGATGGTAATGGGGTCATGGGGATGGCCAATTGGCCTCTCCCCCACTTGGAACCCATCGGGAGACTGCCACAATTTACTTGCTAGTTTTCCTACCTGACAGGGAGAATGCCTCAACATCTGTACAATGCTAATGGGGGATAGAGTGGGGGAAGAAGTGGCTGTTTATTGGCCAAATAATTGGTTTAATTGTCTGCCCACCACCGGTAGGTAGACAGTCTGGTGGTACGGCATGATCAAAGCAAATTACTGCGGGTGCTGGAATCTGGAACAAAAACAGAAAGTGCTGGAAAATCTCAGCAGGTCTGACAGCATTTGTGGAGAGAGAATGGAGCCAACATTTTGAGTCTGGATGACTCTTTGTCAGAGTCAGTTTCATCAGAGTCATCCGGGCTTGAAAGGTTTGGGGCAACCTTGCACCCACTCTGGCCGTCTGTGCCATTGCTGGCGGGAGTTCAAGATAGAAGTCACGGACCTTGCGGGCAATGTCGCGAGTTTGGATCTTCCCCGCCCCTCGCCGGCAACGTCATCCAGTTCACGTCCATAACAGGTGCGGGCCTGACTTACATTCATTTACCTATATTTCCATATTATTAACATACCCCCCATGTATTTTCAAACTGCGCCAAAGTGACGTCTTGTCAGCAATAGGTTCACCCAGATCCCCCTGGGGGCGTAAAGGTGAGCATACCCCGCGGGGGAGAGGGACATAGCCAGACAGTGGCCTCGCAATGCCTCCTGTTGCTGCTGCTTGGCACAGGTTGGCACTGCCAGGTTTGCCCCATGCCAACCTGGCAGTGCCGACCTGTGCCAGGGGATGTTGCTGGGGCAGATCCCAGTGGGAGCCTCATTGGGGCGGGGGGGGTGGGGGGGAGGTGGGGGGGGGGGCGGTGGGGGTGAAAATGTATTTGTATGTGGTGGTCTGTAGGAGTGGACAGGGGAGCAGGGGATGCCAGCGATGACCATTTTGGATGGAGGAGGTTTGTGGCGGCTCCGAATGTATGGGTGGGGAAGTGGAAAAGGCCGGTTATTGGGGCGGGGGCGGGGGAGGGGGTGGGGGGACTGGGCTTCATTCACGACCCTTTGTAGTTTTTTGCGGTCTTGGACAGAGCAGGAGCCATACCAAGCTATGATACATCTGGGAAGGGTGCTTTCTATAGTGCATCTGTAAAAATTGGTGAGTGTCATAGGGATTGGAAGAAGTAATCACATGCTGCATCCTTGGATAAGTTTGCCAAGAAGTCACTATGACGTTTGAACAATTTCCACAGCAGGTTGCAGCAGGAGCTGAAACATTCAATACCATTGCTGCTGAGGCATAACTAGCAGACTAAAGGATCTTGGCTCCAACATTACTCCAGACTGTGACGGATGTGGATGGACCAGGATACACAGCTGTGGGAAATGGGCAGGAGCAGTAATGCTGAGACTCCACCGTGAAGAAAAAGTCATCAGAATGTCCTCACCCTGATAGACACCTCTCCTTGCAGCATGGAATTGAAGGAGAATTGGTGCCATTGCCAGAATTCCGACCTTTCCAACATCCTGTGTCTTAGACACTATCTAGATACCATTATTCGGAACAATAGAACAGTAGGAGTTGGATCAATGTTACTTCGTCACTGAATTAGAGCTGCATTCCTGAGGTGTTGTTTCGTCCATGTCCCCACTGGTGCGATGATTGATGGGCAGCGTTAGGGGAAATTTCAGCAGGAGGCCCCAAAAATCAGTTTCAAGCTGGCGAGAATTTCCCGTGGGATCTTTTCATGTTGCCTGCCATGGCGGATCAGCAATTCTGCTGAGGCCAGCGTGAAACCGATTTGCATACCACTGATGGGATGTAGATGAAGGCCCGAAAGGAATCATAGAATCTACAGTGCAGAAGGAGGCCATTTGGCCCATCGAGCCAGCACCGACAACAATCCCACCCAGGGCCTGTCCTATCCCTGTAACCCCACATAGTTACTCTCCCAATTCCCCTGGCACTAGGGTCAATTTATCATAGCCAATAAACCTAACCCGCTCATCTTTGGACTGTGGGAGGAAACCGGAGCGCCTGGAGGGCACCCATGCAGAGAGTCATCTGAGGCCGGAATTGAACCCGGGTCACTGGCGTTGTGAGGCAGCAGTGCTAACCACTGTGCCACCCCATTCATTGTGCTCCCATTCCCGATTCTCTGTGATGCCAGTGGGGCAACACTGTTCAGAATACTTCCGGACCAACATGGTGTGCAAAAGTCAGGATTCACTTGAAGAAGGCCCGAGGCTGCCTCCAGAGTTCAGGATGGAAGCCACCAGCGACTCTGGACCCTTGAACACCACAGCAGTGGGCACGGGGAGCGTCTATCAGGTGGATCTTCCAGCTTCAGTGTCTTCACAGAGGTCCATCTTCTGGCCTCAGGGTAGTTCTGGAGATCCATCTTCCTTCTTTCAATGGTGGGTCAGTGATATCAGGCACCTTTTAAATATGCCCCTAAACACGAACCTGCCCTGCCACGTAAAACCCTTAATGCACAATGCATTACACCGTGGATGGAAGATATGGAATGGTTTCCCATCAGCCTATGCAGACGCCCCCACCACGGATCTTAGTCCCGATGGGAGAATTCTGTCTCTGGTTTCTCCTGAAAATTGTCTCCCAAAACCATAATCTCTGCACTCCTTCCCTCCACAACTGAAAGTTACCCAAAGCACAGTCAGTACCGGCACGGGCACCAGCCATCTGCATTCCAATTCGTTTATTCATTTATGGGACATGAGCTGCCTGGCCAGTATTTTTGCCCATCCCGAGTAGCTCTTGGACTGAGTGGCTTGCTAGGCCATTTCAGAGGGCAGTTGAGAGTCAACCACATTGCTGTGGATGTTGAGTCACATGTAGGCCAGACCAGGTAAGGGCAGCAGAGTTCCTGCTCTAAAGGACATTAGTGAACCAGATGGTTTTTTCTGACAAACGACAATGGTTTCATGGTCATCAGTAGATTCTTTTATTATTGAGTTCAAGTCCCACTATCAGCCGTGGCGGGATTCGAACTTGGACCCCCAGAACATTAGCTGAGTTTCTGGATTAATAGTCTAACAATAATACCAGTAGGCCTTTACCTCCCCTAATTAGTTATATGATGGCAAAATGGTGTGGATGGAACAGAAGATGCATGAATCAACCATGTGACTTCTATGTCCATATATGTAAAAGTTAAAGTTTATTTATTAGTCACATTAACACTGCAATGGAGGTACTGTGAAAACCCCCTAGTCACCACAGTCAGGCGCCTGTTTGGGTCAATGCACCTAACCAGCACGTCTTTCAGAATGTGGGAGGAAACCGGAGCACCTGGAGGAAACCCACGCAGATACGTGGAGAATGTGCTAACTCCACACACAGTGACCCAAGCTGGGAATTGAACCCGGGTCCCTGACCCATGAAACAGCAGTGCTAACCACTGTGCTACCGTGCCACCTCTTAAGTTTAAGATAAAAATGAATCAAACCTGACTGTAGCTGAGTGAGGTACTTAAATTGTGATGCAACTGAACCCATGTTGTTAATAAAGAGTGCAGCTTTTTCCTAATTGATATGGTAGAGCCACCCACCTCATGTGTAGTGTAAGGCAATCCATGGCTGTGTTTCACATAATCCTAATTCCTGCACAAACACTCAAAAGACTACCTCTGTTTCATTACAAACAGTTACTACAAATGAATAGCAAGCTCTGCTTTCATCTTGAATGATTTTGATTTAAAATCAGTTTATGAATGCAGTGATATTTCAAGAAAGTTCAATAATAAATAAACCATCAACTTTTCTCAGACTGACTCTTCGATGAACACATAGAAACCCATTTCTATTCAAAACCTGAAGAAGCCTCATGTACAAATTGTGGTTTAACAGCAGTTACAAATAAAGATTCGTAATGCTCATTGCAAAAACTGTTCCAAATTCTATCATTTTATTATCTGCGGATTTTCTTTGGTCGTACTTAAGTTATCACTGACTTTTTGAGTAATACAGCCCCTTGATGCAGGATAATCACATCTGTCAAATTAACTAAGATAACTAAACAATGATGGACATATGTTTGCACTGTGCCAAGGGACTTGCAACAGGTCGCTCATGTGAGAGAGAAAGTCACAAAATGAGTCCTCTAATTGGCGTAACTATTTTAAATTCTCCCCGAGTACACATACAAATATATTATTAATTTGCTGAGGGTCGCTTTCTTTCCATTGGTGTCTCCCTCTTTTGATATTATTGATTCCATCTGGCTTCAGCCCCACAATGTATTTATAGGAATATTCACTGTACAGCTCTCCAAGGCGGACCATCAAAGTGTGGCCTTTCATAGAATATCTGAGCACATCACCAAAATATGTGGAATAATTTTTGTCACTTTCCCTGCCTTTCTAACTGAGAGCAATAACTGATCTATTTGGTCTCTGAACAGGAGATTTTGCATGAGGTGGCTTCAATCTTTGAAGCCCATCCTTGTGTATTGCCTGCTGTGGTACCAAACTGTTATGCAAAGGGAATTATCAACTGTGCAGAGACATGCTAATATCTTTAAAGTCCAATATTCAGCCAATCAAAATACTATATACACTTTAAGCATGACTATTTATCCTATCTTAACTGTCCAGCCTTGTCTCAGTGGTGGCACTCACCTGTGAGTCAGGATGATAAAGGTTTGAATCCGGGAGAGACCAGAGACCACGGCTGGGAATTTTCGCTCCCTCTGCGGTAGAGGTTACTCACCATTTGCTGCCGATGGGATATTCCGGTCCCGCCGAAGTCGGGCCAGACCAAGTAAAGACGGCAGATTTCCTTTCCTAAAGGACATTAGTGGACCAGATGGGTTTTCCGACAAGTGACGAAGGTTTCATGGTCATCAGTAGATTCTTAATTCCAAATATGTTTTTTATTGAATTCAAATTCCACCATCGGAATCAAACCGGGTCCCCAGAACATTAGCTGAGTTGCTGGATTAATAGTTTAGTGATAATGCCATTAGGCCATTTCCTCCCCTAAGGAATTCTGACCCCCAGGAACTCTGACGGAAAAGCAATCTGACTAAAGTGCAACTAATCAATAACCAGAAAACAGAGAAAAACGTTGACCTTGAATTTCCTTGTATCAGACTCAGAGAGTGGCCTGGACAGGAAAAGACAGCCAGTGGCAGGAAATGAGATGGACCTTCGATCTGAACAAAAGGGGAAGGAGAACAGATCTCTCCATAGGGGTGTTCATCATAGTAAATTAGAATTTTTTTTTGATTTAATTTATTATTGTCACATGTATTAACATACAGTGAAAAGTATTGTTTCTTGCGCGCTATACAGACAAAACATACCGTTCATAGAAAAGGAAACGAGAGTGCAGAATGTAGTGTTACAGTCATAGCTAGGGTGTAGAGAAAGATCAACTTAATGCAAGGTAAGTCCATTCAAAAGTCTGACAGCAGCAGGGAAGAAGCTGTTTTTGAGTTGGTTGGTACGTGACCTCAGACTTTTGTATCTTCTTCCCGAAGGAAGAAGGTGGAAGAGAGAATGTCTGGGGTGCGTGGGGTCCTTAATTATGCTGGCTGCTTTGCCGAGGCAGCAGGAAGTGTAGACAGAGTCAATGGATGGGAGGCTGGTTTGTGTGATGGATTAGGCTGCATTCACGACCTTTTGTAATTCCTTGCGGTCTTGGGCAGAGCAGGACCCATACCAAGCTCTGATACAACCAGAAAGAATGCTTTCTATAGTGCATCTGTATAAGTTGGTGAGAGTCGTAGCTGACATGCCAAATTTCCTTAGTCTTCTGAGAAAGTAGAGGCGTTGGTGGGCTTTCTTAACTATAGTGTCAGCATGGGGGGACCAGGACAGGTTATTGGTGATCTGGACACCTAAAAACTTGAAACTCTCGACCCTTTCTACTTCGTCCCCATTGATGTCGACAGGGGCATGTTCTCCTTTACGCTTCCTGAAGTCAATGGCAATCTCCTTCGCTTTGTTGACATTGAGGGAGAGATTATTGTTGCCGCACTAGTTCACCAGATTCTCTATCTCATTCCTGTACTCTGTCTCTTCATTGTTTGAGATCCGACCTACTACGGTGGTGTCATCAGCAAACTTGAAAATCGAGTTGGAGGAGAATTTGGCCGCACAGTCATAGGTGTATAAGGAGTATAGTAGGGGACTGAGAACACAGTCTTGTGGGGCACCGGTGTTGAGGATGATCGTGAAGGAGGTGTTGTTGCCTGTCCTTACTGATTGTGGTCTGTGGGTTAGGAAGTTCAGGAACCAGTCGCAGAGGAAGGTGCTGAGACCCAGGCCATGGAGTTTGGAGATGAGTTTTGTAGGAATAATGGTGTTGAAGGCTGAGCTGCAGTCTATAAATAGGAGTCTGACATAGGTGTCCTTGTTATCTAGGTGTTCCAGGGTTGAGTGCAGAGCCAGGGAAATGGTGTCTGCTGTGGACCTGTTGCGGCGGTAGGCAAACTGTAGTTGTGGAATTCTGGCCTCTTGTGATCTTTTGCTTGGGAAGTCAAAGTAACCATGAGAAAACCATGAACAAGTGAGAATGGGTAAAATATAAATATTGATGGTTGGCTTGAAGCTCATTACTTTTGTGAAATTGAAGGTGAGAATGAGTGACAATAAGAAGCAGCAAAATTCCAAGAAGGGTGGCAAGAAAGCCTTGAAGAAACCACCAACCAAAAGTGGTAAGAACAGGAGGTCCAGGAAAGAGAGTTACTCCATCTATGTCCACAAAGTGATGAAGCAGAGTGACCCCGACACCGGCATCCCCTCCAAGGTCATGAGCATCATGAACTCGTTCATCAACAACATTTTCAAGCTCATCGTGGGCGAGGCTTCCTGCCTGGCCCATTACAACAAACGCAGCACTATCAGCTCCCAGGAGATCCAGACTGCCATGTGCCTACTGCTGCCTGGGGAACCAGCCAAGCACGCCATGTCGGAGGGGACAAAGGCGGTGACCAAGCGCACCAGCTCCAAGTAAAACTGTACAATGCACTGAAAGAAAAATACAGTCAGATCTGGCAGGCGGAAGGAAGTGGCAGGAAAACATCAAGCGCTGTTTAACTTGATTGCTTTTTTGCAAACACCATTGATAACTACCGCAATGACTGGCTAGCAGATTGTGGAGAGGCAGCTGGAGGACAAGGTGGAGAAAGAGCATCGAGGACATCAGGAAACTCATCATCATTACTACAAACAATCCCAGGATAAGGTGCAGCTAATCAAACTGAAACCACCTCAACATCACAAAGTGACACATAGAATTTTTGGGCGAAAATTCTGCCCATACGGTCCAAAACAAGCTTTTGAGTAAAGACAACAGGCTGGTTTAAAAGGCGCAAAGTGGTGAGGCCACAATGGCAGAAAGAAAGAGTTATAGACCGCAAGGGAGTTTTATTTCTGAGCCAGCAGGGGACGCAATGACTGGCTTATGATGCTTAAACAACACACCGGACAAATTCTGCCACCCATTTCACAGTGAACTTGCAGCACAGACAATTATCAGCCCTGCAGTTTCAAGTAAAGGTAAAGGTCGATAACACCATAAATATTTACAGCACTCACAGGAAACATATTCCACTGTAATTTGCTGCAGTTGGGTATCAAACAGCATCTGCCATCAGTTAAACTTGCCCTTGCGAGTTTAGATTTTTACATTTTTTCGTGTAACATTGCTGAATGGGTGACCTGACAATATCTCAGCGAGGCAAACTGGGACCTGAATGAACAGGGCAAGCATCTGTGGATGTCTTTAACGAATCAGACTGAAGAAGCATTGTGAAATTAGCAGCAGAAAAACCGAGAAGGACGTGCAAGGTGGATGAATGTGAAATGCATCTTAATCTGCATTTTAATTTCCTTTTTGATGTCAGAGAAAAATGTTCTGTACTGCACTGAGAAAAGTCTGATAGAAAGTAACAAGTTTATTTATTAGTCACAAATAGGCTTACATTAACATTGCAATGAAGTTACTGTGAAAATCCCTTAGTCACCACACTCCGGCGCCTGTTCGGGTACACTGGGGGAGAATTTAGCATGGCCAATGCACCTAACCAGCACGTCTTTCAGACTGTGGGAGGAAACTGGAGCACCTGGCGGAAACCCATGCAGATACGGGGAGAATGTGCAAACTCCGCACAGACAGTGACCCAAGTCGGGAATCGAACCCAGGTCCCCGGCGCTGTGAGGCAGTGGTGCTAACCACTGTGCCACCGTGTTGCCCTTACAGGTTGTTACTGAACTCACTTTATTTCCACCTCACTGACAGAGAGGGCGGTAGGGAGGGCTCTGCACTACACACTCTCCCCATTTCTTAAAAAAAACGTACACGGTAAAATGTGAAATGTACATTTACATAAATTTCCACAATTCAACATAAATCAACACCACTGATATCTAAAATTTAACAGATAGGTTACATATTTGCTTTTTGTGTAATCACAGCTAAAATAAATGTGACCAAAATTACCATAGTAATTTACATAGAAATAAAAATATGTATTTAACAAAAATATCTTTTGACGAGAAATAATGAAAATAACATTTTCTTCTTTCCTGCATACGTTTAATTAACCGATTTGGCTTCTTTCTGCCTGTTCCTTCTGTTTCCATTAGCTTGACTGTGCTGTCTGAGCATGCTCTCTGACTGCGTCAACCATGAGTTTTGACTGTGACTACCAATTCCACTCAATGACTGGCACAGTGACATTGATCGATTTAGATGTAATCAAACACCCTGGCTCACTTTGCCTAGTAAGAAGTTTAACAACACCAGGTTAAAGTCCAACAGGTTTATTTGGTAGCAAAAGCCACACAAGCTTTCGGAGCTCCAAGCCCCTTCTTCATGTCGATATGCGCGATCTTCTTGGAGATCCTCTCCACTTGGAGCTGGCAGTTTGCGGTGTCGATGATTTCTCCACATCATCACTTTGCCTGACCAGTCGATTGTGGGAAACGGCAAGCTTTTAGTTCACTTCATTTGTGCATTCTTCCTGACTCCCATTTGAACTGTCAAAGTAATTTGGGCTATTAGGAGAGCTGTTAAAATGTTGGCCTAAATCTCTAAAAGTGTGAGTTTGGCTTTTGTGGTCCAGGATCCTGCTGAAATCCAGGGACCGTCCCCTGCTGGCTCAGAAATAAAACTCCCTTGCGGTCTATAACTCTTTCTTTCTGCCATTGTGGCCTCACCACTTTGCGCCTTTTAAACCAGCCTGTTGTCTTTACTCAAAAGCTTGTTTTGGACCGTATGGGCAGAATTTTCGCCCAAAAATTCTATGTGTCACAAAAGTCTGCAAATCGAAGAGTTTCACTCCGTTTTTTTTCAGGGTGCTACCACATGCAATTTTCCCAGACTGTGTTTTTTTTTGACAGTAAGGAGTTTCATACTGATGGGCACGGTGGGTTGGGGGGGTGGGGGAGGGGAACCTAAGCTCCGGTTTCCAGACGTTCGTGACACTTCGAATTTTGGGGGGGAAAATCCGTCCACTGTGTACAAGTCGTATCATATAGGAGATCTGTAAACATCCCCCACGGATATCGCCCCCCCTCCCCCCACAAAGTCCCTCATAAGCACTCCTTGATTGCCACCCTACCATAAAGCCCCCCCCTCCATAGACCCCCTCCAACAGACCACCCCCCAATCGCTGGTCCCGCCTCCTCAGCCCTGCCCCCTTGGCACTGCCTGGTGCCCAGTGGACAGTGCCAAGTTGCCAGGCTGGCAGTTCCAGAGTCCCAGGCTGGCACTGCCCAAAGAGCACTGCCCTCCCTTCCCCCAATGACCTCCAGTCCCACCGACGAGGCCATCATGTATGATCCCCTTTGGTGGGCACCAGTTGTGACCCTTGCCAGTGAGAAGCTTCACTGGCAAGGTCGGAAAGCCAAGTGAGCTCGAACAATAGCGTCCGGAACTCGCTAAACATACTTAAATCAGGATATCAATATTTAAATCAGATTCGCGACCTTCCCCGGTGCTGGATGCAAATCCAATTTTTTTTTTTTTGGTTCCCGTTCAAATTTCCGGCCTTGCTACGCTACTATACCAGCGCAGCGGGGCTGGAAAATTACACCCAATATTTTTAGGCCTCCAACAAAATGTCTCTGAGATTGATTTCTAAGTTTGGGCCATACCTACATGGGTGAGAGAGTTTCTTTAATTCAAGAATGTAATCTCAATTGGCAATTGCTTCCTTTGACGAGTACAACAATATCATTCTTGGACGTGCCATAATCTCATTAATTTCAGTATGTTTTATAATGCGGGCTGTCACTGGAAACACTGGTTAGACACTAGATCATCAGTATCTGGCCTCATCTTGGTAAGGGAAACATTTACTTTATCCCCATCACCTATTTTATTCACTTTCAGCCGAATGTGTAACCTTCCTGCATAATTACACCAGTCCTCTTTGTTGGGGTTGAATTTTCCATTGTCCCCAAATATGTTGCAGTGCTATTTCTTTCAATGACATGCCATGTTGACTCACCAAGCTGTTCATGTGCACACAGAACAACTTTTCCAATCACTCACACTTCACACCCTTGTCACCATCTCTCTGTTGTGCATTGCACCGAACGAAAGACCAACAACTCAACTGCACATCCTTTACAGATCCCCAAAAAGGAGGGCAGCAGAGAGGGCTCTACAATACAAGAAATCATTCGAGATAAAATCAAAATATCAGTCTGTCCGTTTGTTTGACAACTCCTCCATGGTTCTTGGGACAATCTTAACCAAACTTGGTGGGATGATACTTTGAATAAAGGGGCATGCTGTAGGGGAGTAGTTATAATCCAGGTCAGAAACACCAAGGTATTTTATGAAGTCCGCCTGGATCATAAGTTTTATAATTTGAATTTGGCTAAGGTAAGCAAGAGATGTTTCACTTCAGGTATGATTCAAATGACCCACTAGGGAGCTTTTCTCAAACAAAGTTTATTTCAGAATACAATTAACATACAGCAATAACTTTTACCAATTACAAACAAACAAAAAAAACCCATGATATTATATAAACCTTTACAATTATATGAAATTTTCCAACCAAACAAACTTCCCTATAAACATACACCTGCCCAGGTTTAGCACAGAAAATGCTCACGCGATGCTGGAACTTTATCCTTTGGTTGGAGAATTGAAACTCTGACTTCCCGGCCTTGTAACTTCCAGCAGAACTCAATGTAGGGATAATGTCGTTGCTGGCCTCTAGTTTTTTCCCAGCAAACCACTTCAAGAGACTGAAACACTCTAGTTACTAGCTAGCACACCACCAACTACAGAATTTTCACTCCAGGAAAGCAAGAAGATCTGGGAGAGAGAAAACCTGCCTCCAGCCTGAAATTAAAAAAACCTTCTAACTAAAACACAGCAGCCCAAAACTGAAAGTAAAACTGAAAAAAAAACTGTCCAAAGGCATCTAACCTATCCATCATTCTTTCTCCGATAATTCATGGTCATGAAAATCCAGTGTCACTCAAGTTTCCATTCAGGACTGGCGATTTTTAAAAATACGGCACCAACACCTGTATCTTCATCGCCCACCCATCCAGCAGCAGGACAGGCCTAGCTCCTGTATGCCAACTGGTGCATGACTGCTGTCAGCCTGGTGCATTCATCACGAGCCGCGATGGACTTCTAAAATTCAGCCCATCCTGACTGAATGCCACATTGTCTCGATTCATAAAGACAAAGTACACTGAAGTAGGGTACATCAGTCATGTTAACTCCACCTCTGACTGGCTACCTTGTACGATCACACCATTGATAAAACATGGGAAAATATGCTTTACTTTCTCCACTATACCTTTCTTGTTCTGCATTTGGTCACTTTGCTCTGTGAGAATCACTTAATTTAAATTGCAACATACCTTCAGTTTGCTTCTGCATCTCTGGTTTACCCACAAAACATTTGTTTAAACATAGGGGGCGGGGTTTTCTGGCTGCTCTTCCCCAAAAGCCAGAAAATCCCACCTGAGGTCAACGGACCTTTGCATGGTCTGTATCCCACCTGCTATGATTCTTTGGTAAAATTCCACACATGGTAAACAACCTTACTATGAAACTCAAGATAATTTCTTCTTCATGTTCATGATATTAATAACGTTGGCCAACTTTTGTAACCCTATTCAACGTTACGGAACTTTGACTTTATTTCTTGCCAAATTTCCAACTTGTAATGGTAGATTGATTGGGATTTTTCTTTTGTGATCTCTTTCCCCTCACACCAGCGAGCTACTCTTGCGTTACATCTGTGCCATCTTGTTGTGTTACAAATCCCAAATTCCCTGTTGCTAAAATGAATTTCATTGTCAGTGGCACCAGGTTATTGTGTCAGAGTTCCTTGAGGCCACAGCTATGTTATAGATTTTCTTGCTGTTTAAGCTGGTTCAGCAGTTTCTTTGCTGCTTTGGTTGAGTGAAGAGGCTGTTTCACAGCTGTGTCCTAATTGGATAGTTACAGCGTAGATTTGCTGTACTTAACTGGCATCAGAAACTGTTTGGGGTGGTGCAGTGGTTAGCATTGCTGCCTCACAGCGCCAGGAACCCCGGGTTCAATTCCAGCCTCGGGTAACTGTGTGGCGTTTCCTATGTCTCCGTGGATATCCTCCAGGTGCTCCGGTTTCCTCCCACACTTCAAAGATGTGCAGGTTAGGCTGGTTGGCCATGCTAAATTGCCCCTTAGTGTCAGGGGACTTAGCAGGTACCAAAGGGTACTCAGTATTATTCAGCCAACAGCATTCTGAGGGGTTCGGAACAACAATCCGATTTGGACAACTGGCTTGTTATTGCATAATTTACTATGGGTGGGATTGTTGTTGATGCAGACTTGATGGGCCGAATGGCCTCTTTCTGCATTGTAGGGATTCTATAATTCTATAGAGTCATAGAGGTTTACAGCATGGAAACAGGCCCTTCGGCCCAACTTGTCTATGCCGCCTTTTTTTTAAACCCCTAAGCTAATCCCAATTGCCCACATTTGGTCCATATCCCTCTATACCCATTGTACCCATGTAACTATCTAAATGCTTTTTAAAAGATAAAATTGTACCCGCCTCTACTACTACCTCTGGCAGCTTATTCCAGACACTCACCACCCTCAGTATGAAAAAATTGCCCCTCTGGACACTTTTGTATCTCTCCCCTCTCACCTTAAACCTATGCCCTCTAGTTTTAGACTCCCCTACCTTTGGAAAAAGATATTGACTATCTACCTTGTCTATGCCCCTCATTATTTTATAGACCTCTATAAGGTCACCCCTCAGCCTCCTACGCTCCAGAGAAAAAAGTCCCAGTCTGTTCAGCCTCTCCTTATAACTCAATCCATCAAGTCCCGGTAGCATCCTAGTAAATCTTTTCTGCACTCTTTCTAGTTTATAGTTTATAAATGTACATTCTCAAGTTCACATCCAGTTTATTTATTAGTGCCATAAGTAGGCTTACATTAACACTGCAATGAAGTGCAATGAAGTTACTGTGTCGCCACACTCCGGCACCTGTTTGGACACACTGAGGGAGAATTTAGCATGGCCAATGTACCTAACTAGCACGTTTTTTGGACTGTGGGAGAAAACCAGAGCACCCAGAGGAAAGCCGCACAGACAGCATGCAGATTCCACAAAGACAGTTACCCAAGCCGGGAATTGAACCCGGGGCCCTGGCGCTGAGAGGCAGCAGTGCTAACCACTGTGCCACCGAGCTGCCTAAACACACAATCCAAATACTTAACATGGACAATAATTGAGAAAGATTCACAGCAGAGAAAAATGTAGCTGTGATCTTAGACACCAAAAATATTCTTAGTGGAAATGATGAAAACAAATTTATTATTTTGTATCCTAACACTGATTTATATTGTTATTTACACATCATTAAACTCAACCCCAATGTCACTTTGATGGAACAAATGTATTGTGTAGTTTATTTTAATGCTCAACCTATTCAGACTTGTGTGAATTGAGGTGAATACATTCTACAACCATTGATCATGAAGCACCCTAAATTATAATGTGATTTGATGCATTATAAAACCAAGCAGAACTTCCTTAACTGTAATATGAAGCTAACAGTGACTATCCTGAGTGAGGTTTCCCTATAGCTGTAACATTATCACATCTCCTCCCAGATCAATCATTTGCACAAATGCCCAGCAAAAACAAATTACTCTGTAATATCCATCAAATGAAAATTGAATTTAACCCATTAGAGAGGAGATACCTCCCCTGAGATTTTCACTCATCATTTTCCACTGAAACTGCAGCTAACATTACACACCAGATTGTCCTCTGTCTTTGACATCTGCATGTCCTGCCCCTATTTGTGTCGGTAAATGATAAATGTATTGTTCCTAACTGTTAGGCAGAGGGACCTTAGAAATTGGCGGACATATATTAATCTGAAGTAGATATTCTCCACTCCATCGGTGGATACTCCTTTATTAACTCCCATCTGGTTGGGGTCTGTTATGGTTATCTTGAAGTAGCAGAGGAAGACCATTGAAATGGTTTCCACATTTCCACATTGCGAGAGAGTTATTGTGCTTTTTTCTAACCCTGATGCTATGAATGAACATATTTTTGCACGTCACATGCAACCAATTATGACCAAGATACTAAACATTGAAAACAAATTGAGAAGTCAAATTTATACAGCAGTCAGCTATGGGAGCAGAATTCTACTCAATCCTTTTTGTGTTGTCTAGAGAAGCGACATCAGGCAGCAATCTAAATGTGACGTTTGAAGCAGATTTTCCACCTATTGTCAGAAGCAGTCACTGATCACTGCTTGAAATTGTACCATAATTTGTTGATTTCTAAAAGGTAATCGAGAGTCTGAGGGAAAGCACTTTAGGAAATGCTTACAAATTGTGGTGTACCTTCAAAAATCATCAACATTCTGAAAGCACTCTGACAACCAAAGGGTACTCGGAATTATTCAGCCAAGAGCATCCTGAGGGGTTCGAAACAACAATCCGATTTGGACAACTGGCTTGTTATTGCATAATTTACTTAATACCCACCTACAAAAACATAATGGCAGAAGCACTATGGAGGCTTGCCAATGAATTGGGAGTTAAACGGAAGGACAATTTCAAATCTCTACTTCCCGGACTGTATCATTCTATGTACCGAATTGGAAGATGAACTGAACATGTCGAGTGAGAGCATAGATGGCCTGAGTGAAATGTTTGGGTGATGGTGATTGGAAAGTGAAACCAAGCTATGATTATTAACAAGCAAAGTTTAAGCTATAAGATCAGAATGAAGATCAATAAATGAATTTAACTATTTGATGAGAAAGGATTGTCATGAACATGGGTTGAAGATGAAGATCAGTAGTCCTACTGTAAAAGTTGCAGCTTCGAAACCGACTCTAACATTTAGTAGTTTAATAATATTATAATCAAATCAAAAATGAGAATGAAGTGAAGTTTATTCATTAGTCACAAGTAGGCTTACATAACACTGCAATGAAGTTACTGTGAAAATCCCCTAGTCGCCACACTGAAGGAGAATTTAGCATGGCCAATGCACCTAACCAGCGCGTCTTTTGGACTGTGGGAGGAAACCGAAGCAACCGGAGGAAACCCACGGGGAGAACGTGCACACTCCACACAGACCCAAGCTGGGAATTGAACCCGGGTCCCAGGCGCTGTGAGGCAGCAGTGCTAACCACTGTGCCACCATGCCGCATTTACATGAAATTATCTTTCTTCTAATTTTGTGCATGTGAAATGTAGAAATTAAAGTTGCTGAGAAAATCCGGTGGCAGTGGTTAGCACTGCTGCCTCACAGTGCCAGAGACCCAGGTTCAGTTCTGGCTGTGCAGGGTTTGCACATTCTACCCGTGTCTGCGTGTGTTTCCTCTGGGTGCTCCAGTTTCCGCCCACACTCCAGTGATATGCGGGTTAGGTTGACTGGCCATGCTAAATTGACCATTAGTGTCAGGGGAATTAGCAGGGTAAATACTTGAGGTTACTGGAATAGGGCCTGGGTGGGATTGTGGTCATTGCAGACTTGATGGGCCAAATGGCCTTCTGCACTGGAGGGATTCTATGATTTGATGAAATATGTAAAATGCAGTGGGAATCACTTTTATTCTTACTGTCTGGGCAGTCATTTAGCATTGTGGATTTGCCTGCTCTATCTGAATACCACTCCATTCTCATCTCATTGATTTTAATGAGCAATTTATTAGAGGAGAGAAAAACAAGAATGGGTCATTATTAACTCGAGCGCACATCAGGGGGCAAGTAGGTATGGGTGGTGCTTTGTCAGCCTAATGATGCCATTAAAAACTCCTAGACTATTGTTATGGTCAGGCCTCATCTGAATATTTTGACTGATCAAAGACAGCTTCCTGCTGCTGTACAAGAGGGTGGAGAGGCCAGCACTTCATCCAGGGAGTCAGGACCTAAAAGGCAAGAGAAGGTGATCATGGGTGTGACGGGGGGAGGGGGGGTGCTGAGAAATTAACTGTGTTCTTTCTGACCCCACAATTATCTGTAAATGCTGCTATCGGCTGTTTTCTGAGTAGCTTTGCAGTTTGTCCTTCAAAGCCAGCTGATTGGGCTGTGGTATAAAGGGTGAATAGCCATTGTGCTAATAGCTAATATACAGCGATGTCAGATCATGTGTCATGTGATCATGTGTCATGAGGGCTCAGGAGTGTCAATGGTTAGCACTGCTGCCTCACAAGCGCCAGGCACCCCGGGTTCGATTTCCTGCTTGGGTGACTGTGTGAAGTTTGCACTTCTCCCCATATCTGCACTGGTTTCCTCCCACACTCCAAAGATGTGCAGGTAGCTGGATTAACCATGATAAATTGTCCCTCAGTGTCCAAAGGTTATGATGATTAGTGGGGTAAATATGTGGGGTTATGGGATATGGTGGGGGAGAGGGCCTGGGTAAGATGCTCTGTCAGAGAGTTGGCGCAGACCTGATGGGCCAAATGGCCTCCTTCTGCATTGTAGGGATTCTATGCACTCTGAGAGAAATATTTCTGGAAAGGGCCTCGAGCTTGTCTATCCCTGTACATAGTTAATAAATGTTTGGGAAGTTCCTGAAGGCTTGGTTTCCAGCGATCTCTGTTAAACACACCCTGGGACCATTTCTGATGCTACTTCATAGGTCACTCAATGTCTAGTGCTGGTTGCTGAATCTGTGTGGTCCACACTTCTCCCAGCCATACAAGAAAATCCTCCAACCAAAGTGAACCTTGTCCTGCAGTATGGTAACAACATATCACATAGGTCCAGGGAGGAACGCTGAACTCACAATACAAAACTCTTTTGTAAATCCTACAGGTAATTTGTAGATTTTTCAATGTTTGAAAGAGGGAGGCAGCAGGTAAAATTCACTCTAATTTTACTAAAGCAGCCAGCTTGGGGGGGGGGGGGGGGGGTTATGATGTTATAAAAACTAATTCATGTATGCTGTATATTTTATATGTGATGTGGAGATGCCGGCGTTGGACTTGGGTAAACAACACCAGGTTAAAGTTCAACAGGTTTATTGGTAGCACAAGCGACTAGTTTTTGGAGCGTTGCTCCTTACATCAGGTAAGTGGGAGTTCTGTTCACAAACAGGGCATATAAAGACACAAACTCAATTTACAAAATAATGGTTGAAATGCGAGTCTTTACAGGTAATTAAGTCTTAAGGGTACAGACAATGTGAGTGGAGAGAGCGTTAAGCACAGGTTAAAGAGATGTGTATTGTCTCCAGCCAGGACAGTTAGTGAGATTTTGCAAGCCCGGGCAAAGTCGTGGAGGTTACAGATAGTGTGACATGAACCTAAGATCCCGGCTGAGGCCATCCTCATGTGTGCGGAACTTGGCTATCAGTCTCTGCTCAGCGACTCTGCGTTGTCGTGTGTCGTGAAGGCCGCCTTGGAGAACGCTTACCCGAAGCTAAATGCTGAAGTATTCCCCAACAGGAAAAGAACACTCTTGCCTGGTGATTGTCGAGCGGTGTTCATTCATCCGTTGTCGTAGCGTCTGCACGGTCTCCCCAATGTACCATGCCTCGGGACATCCTTTCCTGCAGCGTATCAGGTAGACAATGTTGGCCAAGTTGCAAGTGTATGTACTGTGTACCTGGTGGATGGTGTTCTCACGTGAGATGATGGCATTGGTGTCGATGATCCGGCACGTCTTGCAGAGGTTGCTGTGGCAGGGTTGTGTGGTGTCTTGGTCACTGTTCTCCTGAAGACTGGGTAGTTTGCTGTGGACAATGGTCCATTTGAGGTTGTGCGGTTGTTTGAAGGCAAGAAGTGGGGGTGTGGGGATGAACCAGAACAGCCAACAGAGAGATCCGCATCCTGAAATCCATTGTACAAAGAACCCCCAGTTTTTGTTGTGACACTCCGGACTTCCTACAGAAACTCAGCACACATGGAGCAGTTGAACCTGGAGCATTCCTCGTCACAATGGATGTCTCAGCACTCTACACCAGCATTCCCCACGACGATGGCATTGCTACAACTGCCTCAGTACTCAACGCCAACAACTGCCAGTTTCCAGATGCAATTTTACAACTCATCCGCTTCATCCTGGACCACAATGTCTTCACCTTCAACAACCAGTTCTTCACCCAGACACACGGAACAGCCATGGGGACTAAATTCGAACCTCAATATACCAACATCTTCATGCACAGGTTCGAACAAGACCTCTTCACCGCACAGGACCTTCAACCGATACTATACACTAGATGCATCGATGACATTTTCTTCTTTTGGAGGCATGGTGAACAATCACTGAAACAACTATATGATGACATCAACAAGTTCCATCCCACCATCAGGCTCATCATGGACTACTCTCCGGAATCTGTTGCATTCTTGGACACACGCATCTCCATCAAGGACGATCACCTCAGCACTTCACTGTACCGCAATCCCACGGATAGCATCATGATGCTCCACTTCAGCTTCCACGCTAAAACACGTTAAAGAAGCCATCCCCTACAGACAAGCCCTCCGTATACACAGGATCTGCTCAGATGAGGAGGATCGCAACAGACACCTCCAGATGCTGAAAGATGCCCTCATAAGAACAGGATATGGCGCTCGACTCATCGATCGACAATTCCGATGAGCTACAGCGAAAAACCGCACCGACTTCCTCAGAAGACAAACACGGGACACGGCGGACAGAGTACCCTTCGTCGCCCAGTACTTCCCCGGAGCGGAGAAACTACGACACCTTCTCCAGAGCCTTCAACATGTCATTGATGAAGACGAACATCTCGCCAAGGCCATCTCCACACCCCCACTTCTTGCCTTCAAACAACCGCACAAACTCAAACAGACCGTTGTCCACAGCAAACTACCCAGCCTTCAGGAGAACAGTGACCACGACACCACACAACCTCTGCAAGACATGCCGGATCATTGACACGGATGCCATCATCTCACGTGAGAACACCATCCACCAGGTATACGGTATATACACTTGCAACTCGGCCAACATTGTCGACCTAATACGCTGCAGGAAAGGATGTCCCGAGGCATGGTACATTGGGGAGACCATGCAGATGCTACGACAGCGGATGAATGAACACCGCTCGACAATTACCAGGCAAGAGTGTTCTCTTCCTGTGGGGGAACACTTCAGCAGTCACGGGCATTTGGCCTCTGATCTTCGGGTAAGCGTTCTCCAAGGCGGCCTTCACGACACACGACAATGCAGAGTCGCTGAGCAGAGATGATAGCCAAGTTCCGCACACATGAGGATGGCCTCAACTGGGATCTTGGGTTCATGTCACACTATCTGTAACCCCACGACTTGCCTGGGCTTGCAAAATCTCACTTACTGTCCTGCCTGGAGACAATACGCATCTCTTTAACCTGTGCTTAATCCTCTCTCCACTCACATTGTCTGTACCTTTAAGACTTGATTACCTGTAAAGACTCTAATTCCAACCATTATTTTGTAAATTGAGTTTGTGTCTTTATATGCCCTGTTTGTGAACAGAACTCCCACTTACCTGATGAAGGAGCAGCACTCCGAAAGCTAGTGGCTTTTGATACCAAATACACCTGTTGGACTTTAACCTGGTGTTGTGAGACTTCTTACTGTATGCTATATGTCTCAGAGCTAAGCAAAGATAACGCCAGTTTCTATGTCTGTAACAGGTTTTCTTAATGCTTGAAAATGTCTGCTCCATGTTTCAGTTCCAGCTTTCTCCCCTTTGTAATGCTGTATTCAACTTTGTCAGTTTTCTTTTAATACAGAAATAGTCTGTGAAGTACAAAGATTTCTGAAATCTTTGAATCTGAGGATGTGATTGGCATGAACCTGAGAGATATTTGACCTTGAAGTTGTACGGATGAAAGTGATCTGATCACCGGTAAAGACCGAGGACCAGATCCTGATGTAGCTAACAATGCCATAGAATAGAATCATAGAATCATACAGCGCAGAAGAGGCCCTTCAGCCCATCGAGTCCACACCGACACATTAGAAACACCTGAACTCCCATCTAATCCCATCTGTCAGCACTTGGCCCATAGCCCTGAATGTTGTGATGTGCCAAGTACCCATCCAGATACTTTTTAAATGATGTGAGACAGCCTGCCTCCATCACCCTCCCAGGCAGCCCATTCCAGACCATCACCACCTTCTGCACGAATCATCAATTGTCATCACCAATTGGTGATTAATTCAGAGAGTGAAATTTTTATTGTAGAGATTCATGCGCCAATGTTCATTAATGTAAACAGTAAGAGTTTTAACAACACCAGGTTAAAGTCCAACAGGTTTATTTGGTAGCAAATACCATTAGCTTTCGGAGCACTGCTCCTTCATCAGATGGAGTGGAAATCTGCTCTCAAACAGGGCACAGAGACACAAAATCAAGTTACAGAATACTGATTAGAATGCGAATCCCTACAACCAGCCAGATCTTAAAGATACAGACAATGTGGGTGGAGGGAGCATTAAGCACAGGTTAAAGAGATGTGTATTGTCTCCAGACAGGATAGCCAGCAAGTCCAGGAGGCAAGCTGTGGGGATTACTGATCATGTGACATAAATCCAACATCCCGGTTTAGGCCGTCCTGATGTGTGCGGAACTTGGCTATGGGTTTTTCGCTGTGGCGCGTTGGAACTGTTGGTCGATGAGTCAAGCGCCATATCCTGTTCTTATGAGGGCATCTTTCAGTGTCTGGAGGTGTCTGTTGCGATCCTCCTCGTCCGAGCAGATCCTGTGTATACGGAGGGCTTGTCCGTAGGGGATGGCTTCTTTAATGTGTTTAGGGTGGAAGTTAGAGAAGTGGAGCATCGTAAGGTTACCTGTGGGCTTGCGGTACAGTGAGGTGCTGAGGTGACCGTCCTTAATGGAGATGCGTGTGTCCAAGAATGCAACAGATTCCGGAGAGTAGTCCATGGTGAGTTTGATGGTGGGATGGAACTTGTTGATGTCATCATATAGTTGTTTCAGTGATTGCTCACCATGACTCCAAAGGAAGAAAATGTCATCGATGTCTCTAGTGTATAGCATCGGTTGAAGGTCCTGTGCGGTGAAGAAGTCTTGTTCGAACCTGTGCATGAAGATGTTGGCATATTGAGGTTCGAATTTGGTCCCCATGGCTGTTCCGTGTGTCTGGATGAAGAACTGGTTGTTGAAGGTGAAGTCATTGTGGTCCAGGATGAAGGGGATGAGTTGTAGAATTGCATCTGGAAACTGGCAGTTGACGGCGTTGAGTACTGAGGCTGTTGCAGCAATGCCATCATCATGGGGGATGCTGGTGTTGAATGCCGAGACATCCATTGTGACGAGGAGTGCTCCTGGTTCAACTGCTCCATGTGCGTTGAGTTTCTGTAGGAAGTCCGTAGTGTCGCGACAGAAGCTGGGGGTTCTTTGTAGAATGGGTTTCAAGATGCCCTCGACATAGCCGGAGAGGTTCTCGCACAGGGTCCCATTGCCTGATACGATGGGACGGCCGGATGTGTTTGCCTTGTGTATCTTCGGGAGGCAGTAGAGATCTCCAACACGGGGAGTACGTGGGATGAGAGCACAGAGGGTGCTTTGAAGGTCTGGATCAAAGGTCTTGATCAGAGTGTTGAGTTGACGGGTGTGTTCTTTGGTCGGATCTGTGGGTAACTGTCTATAGTGTTCCTCGTTGTCCAGTTGTCGGTACACTTCTTTGCAGTAATCCGTTCTGTTCAGTATGACAAGACCTTTGATCCGGACTTTCAAAGCACCCTCCGTGCTCTCATCCCACGTACTCCCCGCGTTGGAGATCTCTACTGCCTCCCAAAGATACACAAGCCAAACATGCCCGGCCATCCCATCGTATCAGGCAATGGGACCCTGTGCGAGAACCTCTCCGGCTATGTCGAGGGCATCTTGAAACCCATTGTACAAAGAACCCCCAGCTTTTGTCGCGACACTATGGACTTCCTACAGAAACTCAATGCACATGGAGCAGTTGAACCAGGAGCACTCCTCGTCACAATGGATGTCTCGGCACTCTACACCAGCATCCCCCACGATGATGGTATTGCTGCAACGGCCTCAGTACTCAACGCCGTCAACTGCCAGTTTCCAGCTGCAATTCTACAACTCATCCCCTTCATCCTGGACCACAATGTCTTCACCTTCAACAACCAGTTCTTCATCCAGACACACGGAACAGCCATGGGGACCAAATGCGCACCTCAATATGCCAACATCTTCATGCACAGGTACGAACAAGACTTCTTCACCGCAGGACCTTCAACCGATGCTATACACTAGATACATCGATGACATTTTTTTCCCTTGGAGTCATGGTGAGCAATCACTGAAACAACTATATGATGACATCAACAAGTTCCATCCCACCATCAGACTCACCATGGACTACTCTCCGGAATCTGTTGCATTCCTGGACACCCGCATCTCCATTACGGACGGTCACCTCAGCACCTCACTGTACCGCAAGCCCACGGATAACCTCACGATGCTCCACTTCTCCAGCTTCCACCCTAAACACGTTAAAGAAGCCATCCCCTACGGACAAGCCCTCCGTATACACAGGATCTGCTCAGATGAGGAGGATCGCAACAGACACCTCCAGACACTGAAAGATGCCCTCATAAGAACAGGATATGGTGCTCGACTCATCGATCAACAGTTCCGACGCGCCACAGCGAAAAACCGCACCGACCTCCTCAGAAGACAAACACGGGACACGGTGGACAGAGTACCCTTCATCGTCCAGTACTTCCCCGGAGCGGAGAAGCTACGGCATCTCCTTCGGATCCTTCAACATGTCATTGATGAAGACGAACATCTTGCCAAGGCCATCCCCACACCCCCACTTCTTGCCTTCAAACAACCGCACAACCTCAAACAGACCATTGTCCGCAGCAAACTACCCAGCCTTCAGGAGAACAGTGACCACGACACCACACAACCCTGCCACAGCAACCTCTGCAAGACGTGCCGGATCATCGACACCGATGCCATCATCTCACGTGAGAACACCAGGTACACGGTACCTACTCTTGCAACTCGGCCAACGTTGTCTACCTGATACGCTGCAGGGAAGGATGTCCCGAGGCATGGTACATTGGAGAAACCACGCAGGCGCTACAACAACGGATGAATGAACACCGCTCGACAATCACCAGGCAAGACTGTTCTCTTCCTGTGGGGGAGCACTTCAGCAGTCATGGGCATTCAACCTCTTCTTCAGGTAAGGGTTCTCCAAGGCGGCCTTCACGACACACGTCGCTGAGCAGAAACTGATAGCCAAGTTCCGCACACATGAGGACGGCCTAAACCGGGATGTTGGATTTATGTCACATTATCAGTAACCCCCACAGCTTGCCTCCTGGACTTGCTGGCTGTCCTGTCTGGAGACAATACACATCTCTTTAACCAGTGCTTAATGCTCCCTCCACCCACATTGTCTGTATCTTTAAGATCTGGTTGGCTGTAGGGATTCGCATTCTAATCAGTATTCTGTAACTTGATTTTGTGTCTCTGTGCACTGTTTGAGAGCAGATTTCCACTCCATCTGACGAAGGAGCAGTGCTCCGAAAGCTAATGGTATTTGCTACCAAATAAACCTGTTGGTCTTTAACCTGGTGTTGTTAAAACTCTTACTGTGTTCACCCCAGTCCAACGCCGGCATCTCCACATCATTAATGTAAATGCAGGCTAGTGCTTCCCACTCTCCAGTAGGTTATTTGCATTTCATTTCTGACCATAGATATGACACATATGCAATTAATCATGCGCTTACTTCAATGTACAGAGACTACAACTCCAATTGTATTTCCTGAATCATCTCATGTGACTAAATTGCCGCATGTGTGTTGAGATGCATGATCATTGGTGGAGATGCCATCTTCCTCACCTTTTAATGTATCAAAAATTGTTTGCTGTGCAATTGTCCACTCTCAGTGTGCTTCTTTATGCAGCGGCTTCTGAAGAGGCTCTGAAATCTCTGCATACTTAGGAATGAGTCTGAACTAAAATTTGGTAGCACTGAGGACCGATGCCACATCTTGCATGTCAGGCAGGGTTTGAAGGATATGAATGACGTTGTGTGCAGGCTTTATTCCAGCTGCTGTCACTCTGTATCCTCAAAGTCAAGAAGTAAGTCTTGGATGCTGAAAATGTGTATTCCTTGTGGAGTTTCAGATTGTGTTGTGTCAGTTCAATGAACACTGCTGATGGTGTTTTGCTTTCTTTCTTTCATGGACAACAGCATCATCAAATACATTCAGCGTCTCCTCAATGCGGCACGGTAGCACAGTGGTTAGCACTGCTGCTTCACAGCTCCAGGGACCTGGGTTCGATTCCCGGCTTGGGTCACTGTCTGTGTGGAGTTTGCACATTCTCCTCGTGTCTGCGTGGGTTTCCTCCGGGTGCTCCGGTTTCCTCCCACAGTCCAAAGATGTGCAGGTTAGGTTGATTGGCCATGCTAAAATTGCCCTTAGTGTCCTGAGATGCGTAGGTTAGAGGGATTAGGGGGTAAATGTGTAGGGATATGGGGATAGGACCTGGGTGGGATTGTGGTCGGTGCAGACTCGATGGGCCGAATGGCCTCCTTCTGCACTGTAGGGTTTCTATGATTTCTATGATTTCAATGTCAATCTTCTGGAATGCACTGGGTGCTGAACCATGTCCACGGGGCATTCTTCAGCATTGAAACAAAACCTTCATGAGTAACGATACCGGCTTTGCTCTGCTGGTGGCATCTAAAGATAGCTGCATCACATGCCGAGTTTCGTGAAGACTGTGGAGTCATGAAATGATTGTGATAGTTCTTGGATTGTAGCAAGTACATACTTGTCTGGACTGATTGCTTTGTTGACTACCTTAACGTTAACGCACAGTCGCATTTTTTGTGTCGCACAACGACTTGCTTTGATATCGCACTGTTGCCTCACAGCGCCAGGGATCCAGGATCAATTACAGCCTCGGGTGACTCTCTGTGTGGAGTTTGCACGTGTCCCCCCCCGCCCCCCCTCCCCCCCTCCCCGTGTCTGTGTGGGTTTCCTCCAACAGTCCAAGATGTGTGGGTTAGGTGGGTCGGCCAAGCTAAATTGCCCCTAAGTGTCAGGGGGACTAGAAGGGTAAATACATGAGGTTATGGGGATAAGGCCTGGGTGGGACTGTTTTTGGTGCAGACTCGATGGGCCAAATGGCCACCTCCTTCATTGTCGGAATTCTATGATTCTATGATATCCATGGTGATGAATCGATTCACTCAGTAATACCATCTGCTTCTAATTGCTTCAGCTCCTTTGACATTACGGCATGGATTGCAAATGGCAACCATGTCAAATTGTGCAAAATTAAAGGTATTGACCTGTTGATGTGAGGAGGATAACAGTACCCTGTTTGTCCCCAAATCTGGTAAATAGGGCAGGACACCATTGTGTATAGTCTGCATCACCAACCATGTTAATGTATGCTCCAGAGAAGTCTTCTTTGAATCCGAGTCTATAAAATAAACATTTACCCCCATAAGTCTTCTGCTTTCAGCTCCATAGATCATGAATCTTTCAAGGGTGACATTTTTGGAGCTGTCATTGTATCCGAAACCAGAATAATGGAATCATCGTAAGCTTGAATAGTGTCTGTTGCCGGAGCGAGAGAAAGTTATGAAGGATACTGAATGTAGAGTTTCTCACTCAAATAGATACTTTTGTGCCAACATCAATGAGAGGCGACACTACCTGCGATCTCGACTGAGCAATCCTTAAACTGTCATGAATTTACCATTCGTAATGGTTTATACAGGTGTGCCTCATTTTCAGGAAGAGATTCCTCCATGTATTAAATCAATGAAATCCTCTTCTTTAATCAACACTTTTGTGAAGTGGATCCACTATAAGCATGAGTTATACTCTTTCCCTCGAGCAGAACATGGCATTGTGAATCAATGGGCATGTCTACAATTTGGGCACCATTTTGAAGGTACCTGACCATGATGGGCACTCTTTGATTAAACTGCTGAGGCCCTTTTATCTGTAAACCTTAGACTTGAGCTGGTTGGACAAATGTTGTCTTCAGCCCGGAGTGCATTTCAAACATGGCAGATTCCATTTGGACCATGACTTTTTCAAAGTTAAATGATTGTTCTCCATGAGGAGGTGTTCCCTAACTTGTGGATTTGAAATCTTTTCAATTAATTGTTCACAAATTAGTTAATGTACCAAATTCATGATCTTGTACTAACTCAGCGACATGTTAAGAGGCACAAAGAGACCCCCCCCCCCCCCCCCCCCACAGCACCCCCACGTCAGCAAGGAAATCAAAAGAAAATAACCACAAACCATTTTAAAAAGGGCACATTGTAAATTTTCTCTAGAAGTGTTCTTGACCATTTTCACTATCAGGTGGCACGGCAGCACAGTGGTTAGCACTGCTGCCTCATAGCACCAGGGACCTGGGTTCAATTCCCGGCTTGGGTCACTGTCTGTGTGGAATTTGCACGTTCTCCCTGTGTCTGCATGGGTTTCCTCCGGATGATCTGGTTTCCTCCCACAGGAGGAAAGATGCGTTGGTTAGGTGCATTGGCCATGCTAAATTCTCCATCAGTGTACCCAAAAAGGCGCAGGAGTGAGGCAACTAGGGGGTTTTCACAGTAACTTCATTGCAGTATTAATGTAAACCTACTTGTGACACTAATAAATAAATTTAAACATAACGTAAATTGGGCTTTACATGGAATGATTAGATATTTTACCTTGAAGATACTCTTCTTTTGTCCTGAGCACAGGCAAGTTTCATCATTTACGCTCAAAGATAGTCCATGTAAAGATTTCCAGATTAATGTCTAACACTTTGACCAGCCATAGCAGCCACTGGATGAGATAAAAAAAAGACATAATGAGACATTGACCAGAGAGCAATGAGTGAAAATTTGGAGCAGGCCTAACATAGGAGCAAAGGCTTTTAAAATTAAATTTCAATGAAAGAAATTAGGGAGTATTTGAACAATAAGACATGGATATAAAAGTAAAATACAGCCGATGCTGGAACTCTGAAATATTACAGATGTAATCTCAATATAAAATAATACAGATGTAATCGGTAGCATCGTGGTTAGCACTGCTGCCTCACAGCGCCACAGACCCGGGTTCAATTCCGGCCACAGGTGACTGTGTGGAGTTTGCATGTTCTTCCCGTGTCTGTGTGGGTTTCCTCCGGGTGCTCTGGTTTCTTCCCACACCCCAAAGATGTACGTGTTCAGTGGATTGGCCATGCTAAATTGCCCCTTGGTATCAGGGGGATTAAAAGGGTAAATATGTGGGGATAGGGCTTGGGTGGGATTGTTGTCAGTGCAGGTTCGATGGGCTGAATGGCCTCCTTCTGCACTGTGGTGTAGTGATTCGATGAACTTACCTTTTTAAAAAAATGTGAATAATTCACCACAGGTACAAAAATGTTGAAAGAGCAGGAGCCTTGGAATGGTTAATGGACAAAAATCAAATGAGTTAAATTTGTGTGTCAACTTGAATCGATTCCTGACTGCTGCTGTGAAACTGAAATTCAAAAAGCATTAACAAGAATGACATTTCCAGACACGCCGAGAGTCTGTCATGTAAAAATGAGTCATAATTTTCTCACGCTCATGGAGGGCTCAATGTTTCTGCTTTTCTGAGTATTACTTTTACATAGCTAAGAATACAGACCGTTTGAAAACACCTCTTTAAATATAATTTCTCTGGCAGGTGCAAAGCAGATATTCACAAAGGAGTGTGCCTATGTGATTGAAAGAGCCACATTTAAATTTTAAACCAGCATTTAGGATAAACAGTAGATTTTGCACTGTAACCCCTTGCTTCACACTGGCCAAACCCACTCTCTCTGCTTGTTTCGTTCTTACGATATTAAGATTAACTAATTTATAAGTGCAGTGATTTGTTTTTACACTGGATATCTCAAAGTGCTTTACAGCCAGCGAAGTACTTTGGGAGTGTAGTCACTGTCGTAAAGTAAAAAAATCAGCAGCCAATTTACAGGTGGAAAGCAGCAATATGATAATGACCTAATAATCTGTTTTTGTGATGTTGATTGAGGGATACATATTGGCCATGACACAAAGGATAACATCCCCGCTCTTCAAAATAACAATATGGGATCTTTTATGTCCACCTGAGGGGATAGACAGCAATTTCCGGTCTCGTCCATCGCCGGAATTGTCACAGACGGGATGGGCAACTTAATGGACCTGACTTTGGAGGAGAATTCCCAGTCCCAGGGCCAGGGGGCAGGAGGAATCTGGAAAATTGAATCTTCAAATATGCAGCACTCCTTCAGCGCTGAACTCGAGTGTCAGCCTTATATTTTTACACTGAAACCTGGAACTTTGTGACACAATCGTAAAAAAGTTACTTGCTGAGCCATGGCTGATGCACAGGTTAGAAGACCTCTCTTTCCTCTGTAAACACTCTAGGATACAATGGTCAAGAGTTTCCATTTTGAACAGAATTGGGGACATGGATTCAAATTGCAATCGTTTTCAGAATTGTTTTTTTCTTTGCTCGAATTGCATGTGACCAAATGTAAAATCTCCCATGGACCAGTGCAGCATCTTAAAACATACCTTTTTTTAAAAATTTGCATTAAAAATTATTCTCTACCATTTAGCATGAGAAAAATTGGGCCTCATTTTTAGGTGACAGGCTCTCCTTACTGCTTTTTGAATTTTAGTTTCACAGCAACGGCCCAGAAACGATTCAGCAGGTTGACATATAAATTTAACTCATTTTATTGTTCTTTTTAATCTTTGCTTCAAGAGCAAGGCGACATGACTGCTGCTCCTTTGACGTTTTTGTGCCTGTGGTGAGGTATATTTGAATTCCAACCTAGTGCAATTTTATTCATGAAGCAGAAAATGAACTATTTATTAAGCGATTTTAATCAGAGTATCGAGTTCATCACCTCTGAATAACACAACTTTAAGAATTGAAAATGAATTTAAACAACCAGACTGAACCATTTACGAGTTGCTTAGTAAATTAAGAAAATACTTTTAAAAGATGCCCCTTACACCAGTGGTCTCCAATCTTTCTGAGCACAAGATCACTTTTAGCATCAAAATCCAGCATGAGATCAGCTCATAAAAAAAATGACTTTACTAAAACCCCACAAAATGTACTTATGCATAACACTTACCTATTCTTGTGACACCTATGCTTGCACACTATATGTGAGTGCTGTGAAGTCTGGGTCACAATTTGAGATGGCCAGTCTGATACAGTCCATGATATGGGTATCTGAGAGACAAGTGCAATATTTGGACGTGCTGATTTTCATCTGGGGAAAAAGCCATCTCAGAGGTTTGTGGAAACAAAGTAGGCCTTCACTTTGAGTACACGGGATGTCAGAAGCGGATACTTCTCTCTGTTTACAAGTCCCAAATGTCTTTGTCCCTTGATGTAGCTTTCAGCTCTATGTCATTTTGCGTGGTGATTATTTCCACATCAAGTCCACTGTTTTATTCAAACACCTGCTGAAACGTTGCTGTCAGTTAATTCTCCAATGTCCACTTAAAAAAAAAGGATTTGAGACAAACATGCCAGGGTGGGATTCTCTGGTCATCCATGCCAGTGGGATTCTCTGATCCTGCTGCAGTGAGCGAGATTTGGCTGTGCACCAAATTCTCCATCCTCTCTGGCAGCGGCAGTCAGGCATGAATGGCCGGAGAATCTCCACTGCCGCTGCCAGCGAGGATGGAGAATGATTTGTTCCACCTTATCTAACTCCTGAAATCATCTGTTCCTTTTCCAGTTTGTTCAGAGAGTCACAGAGTTTGTTTGGATGGAACCCTTTCTGTTTGATCTGTTGTTGGATTTTCTCCAGATTTGGGAGGTGCTCAGCAATTTTGTTCTTTAACTTGAACACATTCACTGCACCGATCATGTGTGACTAGTCTCTGTCCCTCCCCCGCAGTTCATGGTTCAGCTCATTCCATTTTGCACTGATGTCCATAAGAAACGCCAAGTCTAGAATCACGCATTATCTGGCAGTTCGCTCATTTCCTGATTTTAAGAAAGGTGATCATTTCAGGGAGCAGATCTAAAAATCTCTAGAGGATGTTTCCTCGACTTAACCACCTCACATCTCCATGAGGGATTAGCTCACCGCAGGGGGCATCAAGCTCATCAAGTAACGATTTGAAAAAGCGAGCTCTGGCATGCCTTGAGTTGATGGCCTTGACAACAACTGTCATTATATGAGAAAAGTCAATAATCTTACTCGCTAGCGCTTGTTGGATAACATAGTGGTAATTGATAATGGAGGGGAATTCAGGATCATTTCTGCAAAGTTTAACAAAGCCTGCATTGACACCCAGCATTGAGAGTGCACCATTAGTTGTGATTGAAACCAGTTTCTTGATCGGAATGTTTTTCTCAGTCACATACATTTTAAACCCTTGCCTCTTGTCCTCCCTTTGAGTGGCAAAAGAGTGAGGAAGCCCTCCTTTGTTATTGTATCTTTGTTTTCATTCGTATGGCCTTCAATCAACTGGGCTGTATCCGTCATGTCTACTGACTCATCAAACTGCAGCGAGAAACATTCACAGCCAGGTAAGTCTTGGTGTATTTGCTGAGACACATCCTCAGACAAGAATTCCACCATTCTGGCAACTGTGAAAGAACCAAGTGGCATGCTGTTGATGTTGTTATAATTTCATCTTGGTTTTTAAAGTCTTTGAACAAGATGTCGGGAGCAGCCATCATAGCCTCCTTTGACAACTTTGCCTTCGGTGAACAATTTCTTATGTTTTGCCAGCAGATGGCTGATGTGAAAAGATGCCTCTTGCCAGCTTTGCTTTTAGCCACAGGTTTTGAAAAGAGTGACTGTTGAGCTTGCAATATTCCCTTTCACTACCCAACTTTCTTTGTCTGAATGGCGTTGTTTAGAGGGAAATGTTCTTGAAATTTTGCATGCATTGTCTTGTGATGCATTTTCAAATTACCCCTTTGCTCAAGGCTACACTCTGTTGACAAATGAGACATATGGTCTTGCCTTTGACATTCAGAAAAAGAAATTCACTTTCCCATTCCTGGTGGAAATGGTAGGTTTTTGCCCTCTTGGAGGTTCCTCGCTCATCATTTTGACTCCACCCAGCCTACTCCATGTTTTGGTGCCTGTGATTTGGCAGTCACTGAGCTGACTCGCTCATCATTATGAGAAGCCTGGGGGGTCCCGTACATCTTCGGCAATGGTTCAGCAGCCAATGACAATCAACTTTGAGGCTCCAAGATTGTTCTGTTGACCGCGATCGACTATTGGGAGACCGTTGCCTTACACCAAACATTTAACTCGAAGTGGCTGCAAATGGGAGCCAAAAGTGCAAACTCGCGATGGTGATTAATTCAATCTGGGGTGACTATTTTGTGAGTCGGGTTGGCTTCCAGTAAGATGTATTTTAAACTAGTGAAAAAAATGTTTGAATTTTCAATGAGCTGATTCAGTGCGGTCCAGGACTCTCCCTAGAAGTCCTTGACCCTGAATTTAGGCGAGAGATTTGGGCTAGATATTGGTGGCTTGCCTAGATACTTACCCAGGAAATATTACCCAGTTTAATACCTGCTTGAATAGCTGGGTGACTCAACTCGGCATCACAACTGACCACCCCACAATCAACCCACCCAACTTCCAACCACCACTCTCCAACTACTCAACTTTTCCCAACTTACCCAATCTGTACACTGCAGACCACCCAACTTCCCCCCCCCCCCCCCCCCCCTCACCCGACTATCTCTTTATCCGACCCAATCACATCCTGACCAACACCCGACACCGACCAGACCTGGCTACCCCACCGACTGTCCGACTACCAACCTGACCACCGATTACCCCTGACCCAACCTTACTATCCCTTGACCACCCAAATACTCTTTGACCTGTCAACTACCCCCAACTCAACTGCCCACCTGAACCACATGCCTTCCTCACCCACCTACTCACCTCATTCACTCACCCACTTACCTCTTCACTCACTCACCCACTCACTCGTTCAATTCTCTCATTCATCCACTCACCCAATCACTAACTTCCACTCATTCATTAAAAGAGTTGATCCTTTAAAATCTTGCCTGCATATGGTAGCCACTGCCATAAAAAGGAAACATCTGTGCTCTTCTTCCCCCAACTCTCCTACACTCACAGGGTTCCCTGGAGATGCTACACTGCCCATTTGTTTCAGCTGAGATTAGGAAACCCCAGAAGAAAGAAGCCATATCACCGGGTTGGGAAGAACTTTCCAGGCAGCAGCAATGCTCCCAGCATTGTTACTGATTGGAAGATGTAGCTCAATGTATAATATATATACTGTATGCTACAGTGCTGAATGTGCTATATTCTCCGGCCTCCCAGTCACGCGTTTCCCGCTGGCAGGATGTGGTGCATTGTTTGCGAGCGGCGGGATTCCCTGGTCTCGCCATTGTCGATGGGAATTCCCATTGACGTCATCCCACACTGGCGGGAAACCTGCGGGCGGCGGTGTGCTGCCGGTGGGACCGGAGAATCCTGATGGCGTGAATGGCTGGAAAATTCTGGCCAATATAGATTTATGTGAAATATGTATCTGAGAAACGCAATGTTCACAATTGGGCCGAGCAAGATATCTCCACATGAATGGGTGGCACAGTGGTTAGAACTGCTGCCTCACAGCGACAGGGACCAGAGTTTGATTCCCAGCTTGGGTCATTGTCTGTGTGCAGTTTGCGCATTCTCCCCATGTCTGAGTGGGTTTCCTCCAGGTGCTCCGGTTTCCTCCCACAGTCCAAAGATGTGTGGGTTAAGTGGATTGGCCATGCTAAATTAGTGTCACGGGGACTAGCTAGGGTAAATGCATGGGGTTATGGGGATAGGGCCTGGGTGGGATTGTGTTTGGTGCTGACTCGATGGGCTGAATGGCCTCCTTCTGCACTGTAGGGATTCTATGAATGCTAGAATGTTATTAACTCCTAATAGGAAATCAAAAGTGCTAAATTAAACATTACATTCATGAAACGGGGACTGCTTCACTTTGAAATGATAAACTTTACAGAAAATCTAGGTCTGAATAGCTGGCTTAGGATAGGAAAAAACACTGGGAATAAACTGTTTTTACTGAATGCAGAGCAGAGCCTTGGAACAGGCAAATTATTCAATAAAATAAAACATGAATTTCAGAGTTCGACTCAAGCGCCTCCAATTAATCCATAAACCACCTGAGCTTCATTCTAAAATTTATGATGTAATCAGGACGCAGTGAATACATTCCTGCCTATAAGCTTGCTCATGTTTTATTCCCATGTAAGGCCACACAAGTATTTATAAATAAAATACAGAATGGAGAACGGTGAAATATGACTTTTATTGCTGTTTGTGAGACATGTCATAACTCAGTTGTAGGAAAAAAATGTTCCCCATGGTGGAGCCATTATCTATTAATCTTAGATCTTCAATTAATTGTCACGCTTAATTATATAAGAGATTTAATTTGCAATAGAACCGAGGCATTTTTCAACAGGTAACTATCAATAGCTGGAACAATAAACCAGTGAAGCGCAAAAGACAAAGATAGATAGGATGATGATCCGGCATTAATTTTAACACCCACCTAACACCATGCAGATGATGTTCATTTCGGTTTATTAGTGCAGTTGGGTGGTGATAGCCAATGTTCACCTTTCATGACACAGCTTTAGCAAAGCAATAAAACATTAACACCAGTGGAACAGAAGCACCAATTAAACCAACAGTTGGGGGCAAATCCAATTAACTTTTTCCTGAAATTATTCATCACACTCGGGCCAAGCTTTAATTTAACACCAATGGTGGGAAATTGGAGAAATGAAAGTCATTTTTTATCATGCTCAATATATTAGTGAACAGTGATTATGCTTTACCATTGTGTATGGAGGCATCATCATTAATACGAATGGGGGAAAATAGATTGCAGGGCACTGCTTGAGTGTACTACACAATCACTTTGCATTAGATAATGGTAGCATATGTACAAAATAGATTTGTGTGAAATATGTATCCGAGAACACAATTACATGTTCACAACTGGAAGCTCTGCATGAATATTGGAATATTATTAGGATTCTTAACTAAAATAAAAAAGCTAAATTAAAATGCGCATTCATGAAATGGTTACAATTCCACCTAGAAGAATTGTGGAATGACGAACTATATCTGAAAAGTTGGCATTGAATGGGAAACTCATTGGGCACAACACTATTGTTTATCGAGGGGCAGAGCTTCAGAACGGGCACATTTTGGAGGTGGTAAAGATACAGGGGACAGCACGGTGGCACAGTAGTTAGGACTGCTGCCTCACAGCGCCAGGGACCTGGGTTCAATTCCGGCCTTGGGTCACTGTCTGTGTGGAGCTTGCACATTCTCCCCGTGTCTGTGTGGGTTTCCTCCAGTTTCTTCCCATAGTCCAATGATGTGCGGGTTAGGTTGATTGGCCATGTTAAATTGACCCTTAGTGTCAGGGGGACTAGCAGGGTAAATATATGGGGTTACAGGGATAGGGCCTGGGTGGGATTGTGGTCGGTGCAGACTCAATGGGCCAAATGGCCTCCTTCTGCACAGTAGGGATTCTGAGGGGGATTGCATGGACCAGCTGAGTTCAAGGAGGGTATGAGGGGAGATCGGAGGGGAACAAGGGGAAAGGCAGGGGAAGGTGAAAGCTACCTGTTTCTCTTGGCCTTGAGAGAGTGAAGGTGGGAACCATAACCAGTGTGAGAGAGAACAAAGGTTTTACTGGAAAAAAAGGGTATCAAAGATGGAGGCGAAGGTTGAGCAAAACTGATAACTGCAGAATATCATGGTAAATGGAATGCCAAATCTTGGGCAGCTAATAGCTTGAAAGCTCTTGTTGTTGTGGCAGCTTAGTATAGTCCAGGTCAAGGTAGGTAGGACACTCAGATAGAGCCGCACAGGGAATCCTGCTCAACAGTATTGTGGGTGTGTTACTTTCTGCGTGTAGTTGGGCACCAGTGATGAATATGCATTCTCATTGACATTATCTTTTATCCAGAATGTGTTTTGAGTTTCTGGTAGAGTCCTGCAGGAGGAATATTAACGCACCCAAAAATGGGGTTGGCAGGCAGTTAAAATAGCCATGCAAATATTTATTGGCCCTTTCCTGTTTGATCCCAGCCAACCAGCAGCTTCACTGGGTCTTGTGTGGCGTAGGCAGAAGTCTCATCAACATATGTAATTGGAGTCCTACAACAACCATTGCACACAATGCTATTTTTAAAGGCCTACTGAGTAGGTATCCAGCACAGGTAAGGAAGCCCACCCTCCATTGAGATTGGGGAGTTGGACGGTTCTTGAGCACATACTCAGCCATTATCCACCATGGAAAACTTTGTCATGAGCCTAGCTAGATCATGGAACTATTAGGCAAGAGCTCCAATAATTAGCGCAGTTAGAAAAACACAGATAAAATTTTTACTCATACACGAAAACAAAAAAATGCTGGAAAATCTCAGCAGGTCTGAAGCATCTGTGGAGAGAGAATAGAGCCAACATTTCGAGTCTAGATGACCCTTCGTCAGAGCTGAGTAAAATTTTTACTCTTTTATAGCACTCTTCAGAAATGGAGAAAGCTTTTAAGTGGGTTTATAGATGAAAATTAATGGTGTAAATAATCACAAAAATATTGTATTATAATATACAATATCACTGTATAATAATTAGACAATATTATTTGTATACTGCAAGTAAATACGACTGCTGTGAAATTTAGCCCCTGAGCAACTAAGTTTTTTGATATTATAATGTCGGTTTGCCTCTAAAATGGTTTCCCTGGCGCATGTGTGTTCTTCAGGTGCCAGCTGTGCCAGGTGCTGTTTTGATGAAGGCAATAGCGTGCACGCCGGGCATGTCACATAGAGGAACACAATGTAAGCAGATTGTGACATCAGTCAGTGTGTAACTGATGCCAGTGCCGCCCCGCCATTTTGGTGCTCAATGCTCCAGCTATCACCCTCTCTCAAACTCACACAGCTGAACATCCATTCATCAGCACTGTTTAAATAAATCATCAATGACTTTCCGGTTAGTTGCTGATTGATTTCCGCTTGCTGCGATTGCGGGTGTGTTTGATGATTTCTGGTGCTGTTTGAAGTTGCTTAAGTTTGCAGGGAATGGTGTGGCAGATGCTGAAGGGTTTCATGCTGATTTCGAGGATTCTGTACACACCACTTTCTCCTGGAAATGCTGCAGCAGTATGCATTTCCCTTGGACTACAGCATGATGGCATATCATGAGATGGAAGAGATGGCACAGAACAGGGCAAGCTGCTGGCAGAGGGAGAAGGACTCTCAGCAGCATTCCTATTGCCTTCATTCTGTGGCAGTCTGCTGTGGCACTGGCATTTGAGTCATCATGACATTAACCAGAAGGTTGAGTGGGTGACCAGGACTATCCTTCGACAACATAGTTCTTAACTCCAGTGTGCAACCCACACACAAGTGGGCAACGGGCACATAATGAGAGCCGTGCGGCCACGAAAGATGTGATAGGGAAGACAGCGGGGTGCTTAAACAATGCGTCAGCTGCGGGGACCACTCTGGTGAAGGCCTTCAGTACTTGGCAGAGGATGTGCCAATATTCATGGTGGTCTGCTGCACATTGCACACGCTGCTCGCTGTCACGAGGGCACAGTCCTTGCACCTGGTGCACAGATGAGGAGCCGCGGGCAACCAATACAGCCCTTCTCTGGCTGGCAATTTTGAGCAACTTATTGAACTGTGACACCAGTAACCACAACACCAGCTTTCCTTTCATCAACAGTGCCCTTCCTTATGTTCCCTGTTACTGACCATCACACCATCCACTTGGCTACATGGCAGAACTAAGGGTCACCACAAAATAAATATTCCAAACCAAATGTATAAATCAAAGCCTGCCATTTTCCATACAAATGTCAACCAATCGCCCTACAATCATATTTTTAAGGTGCCTTTGCCCGATCTCATGCTCATACACAGTCGTCTTTAGCAGTCCAAAGCATGCTCTCCTCCTACTCCACTGAGGGACAGATGGTGCTTGTTAGATGAGTAGTTTGGAAGTTCGTATTCACCGCCTCCCCTCCCGCCACCCCGCCCTCAATGCCTTGACTTTGCCTCTGCATGTTTCCGACGGAGTCTCTGGTGTTTCCCCAAATGAACCTTCTCCATTGTGGTCGGTCACAAATCGGGAACTCCCACAATTCAGCAGGGATTTTTGACCCCATCAATGATGATTTGAGGACATCTTTTAAAGCTTTTCCGCTGACCTCCTAGGAGTCTCCTTCCGTGAACGAGTTCTGAGGAGAGCTGTTGCTTTGGAAGTCTGGTGTAAGGCACAGGAACAGCCCAGCAGAGCTGGTTCTGAGTGATTAGGGAGAGGACTCTGCTGTTGGACCACCTTTCTTACCATTGGATTTGGAGAACTTCCGAAAGCACCGCTGACGGTACTTCTCCAGTGCTTTGAGGTACTTTTTGTAGCTTGTCCAAGTCTCCAAAGCATATAGGAGAGTAGTTATCTTGTGCCCTGTAAACGATGACCAAGTCTCTGGTTTAAGATCCTGGTCCTCAAAATACTCTGTTTCTCGGGTCGTTGAAGTTTGAGCTGGCACGTTGGAAGTGATGGTGAATTTTGTTATCTCTTCTTCCCATTGTTGAGAGGAGTCTCCCAGTATTTGGAAAACCATCCACATTTTCAGGGATCTTGCCATTGATCTTAATCGATGGGGTAAGGTGTTATGCTGTCAGAATTGGTTGAAAGAGGACCTTAATTTTCCAGATGTTTGGTGAAAGGTCCATTTTCTCATCTGTTTTGCACAAGGAGTTGACAGTGACTTAGAGTTCAGTTTCTGATGGAATATACACACAAGAGTGATCTGCACATTGAAGCTCAGTGACTGAGCTCGGGGTAATAACAGTGCTCCCTCAGAGGCTCCACCATGGCTTGTGAAAGGAGGCTAACTTCCTTAGTGGGTGGAGGGGGGGGGGGGGGGGAGGGGTGGAATAGATGGTCATGAAGGGCAACCTTGAAAAACACTGGCCCCAGCCAGAAGGTCCTGTGTCGGACTGCACCACTTTGGGCAGCTGGGTGGCAGCCGGGGTGACTGACTGGCAGCAACCCAAGAACACTGATGGGATGGCAGTGGTGGAAGTCCAATTGCGAGAAAGGACAGGGGTTTCTGTACCATGGAGCCACTGCCACTCCTCCGGGATGGTGCAGTCTTAGTAATCTGTTGGAGGATAGATTGCTGCGACACCCAGACATAACCCACACCTACTGACAACCTTGAGAAGTCAGAATTTTTAATAGTCCTCAGACCAAGTCTATTCACTTCAAGACTACACATGGGCATCCACTCAGCCGTACTGCACACATGTAAGTGTCTTCGAAACTGGAACTGTACACCTGTGCAGAGCTGAAATGAGAAATGTGCAGATTGGGCAGAGATGAGAATGATTTGATTTTTTTTAAATTTGGTTTATTATTGTCACATGTATTAGTAAACAGTGAAAAGTATTGTTTCTTGCACATATACAGACAAAGCTTACCGTTCATAGAGAAGGAAACGAGAGTGCAGAATGTAGTGTTACAGTCATAGAAAGAGTTAGAATGAAGTTTCAGAAGCATAGAACGAGAATAAAAGACAGAATTTTAGAAGGTATGCTGGGCACAGCTTGCAAGAAGTCGCTTCGTTCCGGCGCCATCTTGGAAGGTCTGAAGAAAGATCTGCTGAAGCTCCTGGACAGGATTTTATGGCCTCGCTTGTCCTGAAACCGTAAAATCCCGCTCGAGGTCAACGGACCTTCTCGTTGTCCGCCCCTCGCCTGCTCCGATTCCCAGCTTAATGCCAGCTTTCAAAAGTCTGTTCAAAAGTCTGACAGCAGCAGGGAAGAAGCTGTTCTTGAGTCGGTTGGTACGTGACGTCAGACTTTTGTATCTTTTTCCCGATGGAAGAAGGTGGAAGAGAGAATGTTCGGGGTGCGTGGGGTCCTTAATTATGCTGGCTGCTTTGCTGAGGTAGCAGGAAGTGTATACAGAGTCAATGGATGGGAGGCTGGTTTGGTTGATGGATTGGGCTACATTCATGACCTTTTGCCGTTCCTTGGGGTCTTGGGCAGAGCAGGAGCCATACCAAGCTGTGATACAACCAGAAAGAATGGTTCCTATGGTGCATCTGTAAAAGTTGATGAGAGTCGTAGCTGACATGCCAAATTTCCTTCGTCTTCTGAGGAAGTAGAGGCGTTGGTGGGCTTTTTTAACTATAGCGTCGGCAAGTGGGGGGTTGTTGGTGATCTGGACATCTAAAAACTTGAAGCTCTCGACCCCTTCTACTTCATGAGTTAAGGGGTAAAATATGGGGTGGTGGAGAGGAAGGATCTGTTGGTGGGTTTTGGACACTTGGCCCTGCTATATGAGCAAACAAGTAGGAGGAGGGACTGAGAATCCCGGGTTCATTCACAAAGGAAACTCTGGTAATGGACAGCCAGATGGTGCTCTCTCAGACCTAGGATTGAGGGGAAATGAGAGAGCGATGGAAAACATTGGGGAATTGCTATTCATAGACCTTGGCTCATCATAGGCCACCCGCCTCCACCACCACCTCCCCTTTGTAGACTCCACTCACAGATCCTACTCAGGTTCCATTCATCGACCTCCACTTAGACCCCACTCACAGAACTCACTTGTGGACTCCACTTGTGGACCCCCTGCTGGAAGAGGAAAAGGAGTCTACTGAACCTTCTAGGAGAGACTTCCCATATACACCCACTGAAACGAGCCACTCTGAGTGTGAAACTTCCAACAGAGAGAGACTCCCATTGATGAAAGCAGGACTAAAGTCTCAGCATCCATCCTTCCACCTGCTGTCCTTGATCAGCCATTAAGCCATCATTAGTCCAAGTAAGGGCTCAAAAACCTGCCTCAGGCAGCCTCACAAATATCCTGACTCAGTTTGGAACCTGGCATTCTTATCTTTCAGGTGACGTCTGAATTAAGACTTCCTTACACTCAGTCAGGGCAGTATTAAGGGGCTGGATTTTAAAATCACCTGCCAGCAGGTTTGAACTCAAGGCGAACATGTAAAATCCAGCAGGTGGTTTTCCTGCTGCTGACCCATGGCCTACCTTTCAGCTCCCAACCTTTCTAAAGTGTTATGGGGACGGGGGAGGTATTGCGGGTCCTACCCACCCTTGGGCCAATTGAGGCCCTTAAGTGGCTAGTTGCTGTCAGGGAAAGGTGGAGCCGGGGGTGGCAGGGGTTGGTGGTAACTTCACTGGGACCGTCGGAAGCAACCCCCGCCAAGGTCATCTCCCCTTTTACTCCTCTCCTCAGGCCTCTTGAACTCGGCCCCGATCTTCATTGTTTACCCCCACCTCATCAGGATGCCTGGCCAAGGGCTTACCGAGGTCTCTTGGCATGGTGAGACTGCTTGTAGTCCCAGGAGTGGCCACCGCTCCCAGCTGGTGCTGCTGGGACTACAGAACGGAGGACTATCCGATTGGCCTGCAGCTTTCTAAGGCGGGTCCTCCTCCTGAGAAAGAGGCAGAAGTCTTGCCTTAAAGCAGTCAATGCTGTTCCCCACTGTGGGGAAGCCATTGGGATCATGGGCGGACCTCTCGCCCCCAACGTTTTAGCCAGGAGGGCTGGGGCAGTGGCACCCTGTAAAATCAAGCCCATAGTTTTTGTAATGATCTTACACATATTGATTGACAGTTAGTCTAAGGGAAAAAGCGATTCCTGGTTTTTCTAATAAGTCTCTTGACTTTTTGTCTCCTGATTTATGAGACATTGGAACTGGCAATGGGATTGGACATCCTGAAAGCCGTTTGAACATTGCATTGAACTTCTGTGAGAGCAGTCTTGGTTACCACTGCAGCAAGCTAACATTGTATAATTTAATTCTGAGTTTCCACTGCGGTATCCAGACATTGAATGGATTCTTACACTGCAATGGAAGCTGAGACATCAGCCATCTGACTCTGCATCATTGTTGGGTCTAAGAGAGGGCTAATGGCCACCACATGCCCCGGCAGTTAGGTGCTGTTGTCTCTGGTTATGCGCCACCTTTTCCTACCAGAGCGATAGAAGCATATCAGTCTGTTTGCGTGCAATCTATTTGAGTGATGGGAATTTGTGGTCAAGTGGCTGGCAGTGTGTGCAAGCTGGAAGATGGGGTGTGAGGCGAGCAGCAGTGCCAAATGTGTGATGGTGAGGTGAAGCTATGAATCATCGAACCCCTACTGTGCAGAAGGAGGCCATTCAGCCCATCAAGTCTGCACCGACAACAATCCCACCCAGGCCCTATCCCTGTATCCCCACATATTTACCCTGCAAATCTCCTGACACTAATGGCCAATCCACCTAACCTGCACATCTTTGGACTGTGGGAGGAAACCAGAACACACAGAGGAAACTCACGCAGACACGGGGAGAACATGCAGACTCCACACAAACAGTGACCCGAGGCTGGAATTGAACCTGGGTCCCTGGGAGCCCTGAGGCAGCAGTGCTAACCACTGTGTCACTGCCCTAAAATGCAACTGCACTGTGGCAGGTAAAGTCATGATGTGGAGATGCCGGCGTTGGACTGGGGTAAACACAGTAAGAAGTTTAAGAAGGGGCTCAGAGCCTCGAAAGCTTGTGTGGCTTTTGCTACCAAATAAACCTGTTGGACTTTAACCTGGTGTTGTTAAACTTCTTACAGGTAAAGTCACCATAGCCTCAGGTGGCCATAGGCTGCTCTCCCCTTTGAGGAGGAGAGCTGACTGGTGGTGATTTAACCTGAGGGTCACCACACCTCAGCCAGTACAGGAATGACGTCAGCCGGTACAAGAATTGAACCCATGTTGTTGGTATCACTCTGCATCACAAACCAGCCGTCTAGCCAACTGAGCTAACCAAATGTGGCTCATATTTAGGTGAAGGTTTTTTAAAAAGTTTATTTATTAGGCACAAGTAGGCTTACATTAACACTGCAATGAAGTCATTGTAAAAATCCCTTAGTGTCCACACTCCGGCACCTGTTCAGGTGCACTGAGGGAGAATTTAGCATGGCCAATGCACGTCTTTCAGACTATGGGAGGAAACCGGAGCACTTGGAGGAAACCCACGCAAACACGGGGAGACTCCACACAGACAATGATCCAAGCCAGGAATCGAACCCACATGTAACTCCACATATTTACCCTGCTAATCGCCTGACACTAAGGGGCAATTTAGCACGGCCAATCAACCATCTTTGGACTGTGGGAGGAAACCGGAGCACCCGGAGGAAACCCACGCAGACATGGGGAGAACATGCAGACTCTGCACAGACAGTGCACCCAAACAGGTGGTGCTATGAGGCAGCAGTGCCAACCACTGTGCCACCATGCCGCCTCTGTGTCCTGATTGATAGAGACTGTTGCTGGATGAGTGATGGAGGTGTGTCGCCTTGAGCTGTGAATAGTGGTGCGGTTGACAGAATGTGACATTTGAAGATATATTCACTGACCTTGAACACTGTTCAGTGCGATCATTGAACGTTTTGTGGCACTGCATTCTGGTCCTCGGGGTTTGATATCTGGCAATGGCCGCCACAGTTGTCAGGCTCCAACTGCCTTCACAAAGTTTGTCTGGAGGGCCTCCTGACTAACTTTAACTCATGGAAGTCTCTCACAATGTTGCATCCTCTGCTCAGACATGAAGCCAAAAACACAGTGCTGACTGGATGTCACATTCATTTCAGTTGAGGGGCAGCACAAAGTATGCATGCTGTATCCACGAGAGGCGAAAGCCATGAAGTAATAATGCATCGCAATGTTGTGCTCATTTCAGGCCCTGTCCTATTTTTGCAGTCAATTTATTTTGAAGAAGGCCAAAGATCACAAGTTAGTTATATATGAAAGACAGTTTAATCGATGAATATAAAGTTTCCACTTTGGGTGCAATTAGCGATTCTGGCGTAAATTGTGTCCTTAAATTGATGGCCATTTTTGAAAAGCATTTTCTTTCTCCTGGGTTTCTAACTTGCATTCCGCAGAGTACAAAATCTCTCATGAACCTGTGCAAATTGGCAACATTTTAAAGTATATTTTATATTAAATTTGCTCTCAAAAATATCCCCTGATGTATATAGGGGTGGAAACTGAGTAAAGGTTGACCAATGAGGCTAAAATAGGTTTTATCACTAATAAATGAACATTTAAAATGGCACTGTCAATCCACCAGCTGTGGGAAACCCGATTTTGAATGACTGAAAATATTTTTTCATAGAATAGGACCATAGAATCCCTCGAGTGCAGGAGGAGGCCACCTGGCCCATCAAGTCTGCACCAACTCTTCCACGGAGCATCCCATCCAGGCCCGATCCTCATAACCCCACATATTTTTCCTTTTAATCTCCCTCACCAACACACCTTTGGGCACTAAGGAGCAATTTAGCATGGCCAATGCACCTAACCTGCACATCTGAGGTAATGTGCACATCTGATAAATGTGAGGTGATTCATTTTGGTAGGACTAATTTAAATGTGGATTACAGGGTCAAAGGTAGGGTTCTGAAGACTGTGGAGGAACAGAGAGATCTTGGGGTCCATATCCACAGATCTCTAAAGGTTGCCAGTCAAGTGGATAGAGCTGTGAAGAAGGCCTATAGTGTGTTAGCTTTTATTAATAGGGGGTTGGAGTTTAAGAGCCGTGGGGTTATGCTGCAACTGTACAGGACCTTGGTGAGACCACATTTGGAATATTGTGTGCAGTTCTGGTCACCTCACTATAAGAAGGATGTGGAAGCGCTGGAAAGAGTGCAGAGGAGATTTACCAGGATGCTGCCTGGTTTGGAGGGTAGGTCATATGAGGAAAGGTTGAGGGAGCTAGGGCTGTTCTCTCTAGAGCGGAGGAGGCTGAGGGGAGACTTAATAGAGGTGTATAAAATGATGAAGGGGATAGATAGAGTGAACGTTCAAAGACTATTTCCTCGGATGGATGGAGCTATTACAAGGGGGCATAACTATAGGGTTCGTGGTGGGAGATACAGGACGGATATCAGAGGTAGGTTCTTTACGCAGAGAGTGGTTGGGGTGTGGAATGGACTGCCTGCAGTGATAGTGGAGTCAGACACTTTAGAAACATTTAAGCGGTTATTGGATAGGCACATGGAGCACACCAGGATGATAGGGAGTGGGATAGCTTGATCTTGGTTTCAGATAAAGCTCGGCACAACATCGTGGGCCGAAGGGCCTGTTCTGTGCTGTACTGTTCTATGTTCTATGTTCTATCTTTGGAGTGTGGGAGGAAACCGGAGCACCCGGAGGAAACCCACGCAGACTCTGGGAGAATGTGCAAATTCCACACCGACAGTGACCCAAGCTGGGAATCAAACCTGGGTCCCTGGCGCTGTGAGGCAGCAGTTCTAACCACTGTGCCACCTGATACACAATCAAGATGTACATTTTTTTCCCCAGCTAGATTGGAGTACCTTATCACTTATTGGAGTGGTCAGATCCTTAACAAATTTTAAGACTAATTTAATTCAAAGTTTTCAAAATGTTCAGATTAGTTTCCTCATCCCCAAAGATTCTGGGTTAATTTTTAGAGCCTTTATGAAGGTTTGCAAGTGGAGTTAGCAGAAATTCCCAGTGGTGGTTAATCTGTTCTGGGGAATGACCTGTTTGTGAATGGGATCGGCTTTTAAAAAAATATTTTTTAAGTCAATGAAAAAGATCATAAAAACTCAGTGCACGGAACACAATTTGCCCTTAACATTCCACAATCTTCTGTGCCAGTTACACCAACATTAAGCAAATTGCATCAAAATGAATCGGAGAAATCAAGGAATTCCAGATCCACCTGCATTTAACGGAGGGGCTTGCTCCTGTTGTATTTCAATGTTTGTTTAATACGAACTTATCAATCTCACGCAGAATTAGCAAATGGAGGCTTGGTTTATTTGGAGATATCGTACAGGATTGCTCAACAGGCAGATTTACTCTAAGGATTCAACAGCTATTGTTAACAGGGAAATACAGCTGCAAATTCCTTCACATCACATGCTACTGATTAAACTGAAAGTGACTCTGAACAATGTCTGTTGGTCACATGGTTAACATCCTGGCTCCTTATTTATTAGAGTCATAGGGCCTGATTTTTACCATCGTGTTGCGCCCATTTTCAGGCGTGGAAACTTAGCAAAGTCGGGCGTGAGGTGAGTAGCACGATCCGCGCCCACCTCCGCGCTGGTTCCACCTTTACCAAGGCTTGAAGTGGCCGCGATCAAGGCCGCGTTTGAAATGGGCGTGACTGCCATTTAAATGCATTTGCATGCATTTAAATTGACTTAATGGGTTGCATGCCCAACTTTACAGCACTTCCCCCTTTACCACTGCGTTCACCCATCTGGAATTAGCGTGAAACAGACATGCTCCAAATAAGTCCAATTCGGGCACTCCATTAGTGAAGGTTAGTGAGGAGGTAAGTGCCAGCATCTGACAGCTCTCTGCTTGGGATCGGTGGGGGGGGGGGGGGGGGGGCAGGGAGAAGGTGGGTCTGATGGCTCTCTGCTTGATATCGGTTGGGGAGGGGAGAAGGGGGTCTGCTGCCACTCTGCGTGTGATCGGTGGGGGGGAAGGAGGCGTCCACTGCCACTCTGCGTGTGATTGGTCTGGTTGTGGAGGGGGGATGGTGGGATAAGGGGGTCAGTAATGTTGTGGTGATGGGGCAGTGTCTATGGGGACCAGGGCGAGACATTATCCGGTCTGTGAGGGATGTGGCAGGGGAGCCGCATTCTATCTTTTTTTTTCTGCGCATGTGCAGTTGGAGGTTCTGATCGGAGCTCCAGGGTTTCGGGCACGTTAAGCCCCGCCCACAGGCTTCTGCTGTGTGATTTGGAATTGCTGATATTTTTTCAGGCAGAGTGCGTATGGGGGCGCCTCAGAACAGATCTAAAAGCCGGATCTGAAACACTCCCAGTTTCAAGTCTGCCCAGTCCCTAGAATCAAAATGGTGAAATAGGGCCCACAGAGTCATAGAGGTTTACAGCCATGGAAACAGGCCCTTTGGCCCAACTTGTACATGCCCCTCAGTTTTTAACCACTAAGCGAGTCCGAATTGGCCGCATTTGGCCCATATCCCTCAATATCCATCTTACCCATGTAACTGTCTAAATGCTTTATAAAAGACAAAATTTTACCCGCCTCTACTACTGCCTCTGGCAGCTCGTTCCAGACATAGCATATTACAGTCATATCATTTCATCAGTTTTCCAAGCTACTATTACATACATTATGAGTGAAAATACATATACCCAGGGAGTTGTGAAAACTATTTACATAGAGAAATATCTGTTCAAAAGTTTCATGATTTAAGAATTTAAAATTGTAAGTCTGTATAGGTGGTTTAACAACCCTCCCAGATCTTGCAATGGTCTGGGCTTCCTGAGAGCTCGACTTATTACTTGGGTTCTCGACTTGTAGGTGTGTTGGATTCTTGTGTATTGTCAGATTGCTGATTGTTTTCATTGTGATCTGCCACAATTTCACTCCCCAAGTCCACCTTTAGATCGGTTCTCGACACAGTTGGACTGCTAGATGCTATACAGTTGTAAAATTCCCTTTTGTTCATTACTGTTCATACCTCAACTCTGTATTGCGACTCTGGATACTTCTGTGGGTGAGCAAGATCTCTGTGTAGGCTGTACGACTCTAACCTCTTGTCCTATGTGTAGACTAGGAAGTTATGCAGCTTCATGCTGATTGTACATCATTTACATTCTCCCTAGTTCTTTGAGAAGTTTTTAGTGTTTTTCTGAGACATTAGATAGGTGAGGGCTTGGCAAGGTTGTCCTAACCTGCCTTCCACACCTGATTTTCGCCAGTGATGGTAAGTGCATGCCCAAAGATGTTGCCCTTAAATGTAACATGGTGGTTCAGAGGTCTTGTTCTGTTTCCCTGAACTTAACGATTAATGAGTTGAGATGTGAACCTTTTGCTCGGTGAGATGGGTGGATAGAATCATCGAGTCATGGCGTCATAAAGTTTTTACAGCACAGATAAAGGCCTTTCAGCCCATCGTGTTTGTGACAGCCATCAAGCACCTATCTATTCTAATCCCATTTTCCAGCACTTGACTCGTAGCCTTGTATGCTATGGCATTTGAAGTGCCCATCTAACTGTTTGTTAAATGTTGTGAGGGGTCCCGCCTCTACCACCCTCTCGGGCAGAGTTCCAGGTTCCCACCATCCTCTGGGTGAAGTCTTTCCTCAAATCATCTCTAAATCTCATTCCCATTACATTAAATCAATGCCCCCTGGTTACTGACGACTCCACTAAGGGGAAAGGTTTCTTCCTATCTGCCCTACCTATGTCCCTCAAAATTTTGTACACCTCAATCAAATCCGTCGCCTCAGCCTTCTCTGTTGGAAGGAAAACAACCCCAGCCTAACCAGCCCCTCTTCATAGCTGAAACATTCCAGCCCAGGCAACATCCTGATGAGTCTCCTCTGCACCCTTCCGAGAGCAATCACATCCTTTTTATAGTGTGGCAACCAGAACTGCACAAGGTACTCCAGCTGTGGCCTAACAAATGTTTTACACGGGATCTGGGAAGGCTGTCACTTGGTTTATGTTCCATTTAGCACACACGTCCCTAAAAGATCTAAATTATCTGTGATGATCTCTGCAGGTGTACCAAACAAGTTGAAAATGGAATTCATTGGGCCCGATTTTACATCAAGTTGCGCCCGGTTTCAGGCGCAAAAACTAGGTAAAGTTGGGCATGAGGCGAGTAGTGTGATCTGCGCTCGCCTCCGTGCCGGTTCCCCCTTTACCAATGGCTGAAAATGGCCGCCATCGGGACTGTGCCCAAAATGGGCGCGATGTTAATTCAAATGCATTTGCATGCATTTAAATTGACTTAATGGGCTGGACACCCAAACTTACCGGCATTGCCCCCTTTACCACCGCGTTCACCCATCCAGATTTGACGTGAAACAGACATGGTCCGCAAAGGTCCAATTCGTGCGCTCCAGCTTCTGAGGAGGTGCGTTCCGAGCTTCCGGCGGCTCTCTGACTCATTGGTTCCGGGGGGAGGGGTCAAATGGCTCTCTGGTGGGGGGGGGGGGAGGGGAGGTGGGTCACATGGGGGGGGTGCGGGGGGCAGGGCTCCGTTGCCACTCTGCATGTGATCAGTGGGGGGAAGGGGGTGTCCGCTGCCACTCTCCGTGTGTTCGCTGGGGGAGAAGGGAGAGTCCGCTGCCACTCTGTGTGTGATCTGTTGGGGGGGGGCTGCAATCAGTCTGGGTGGCAGAGGGGGTGAGGGAATTAGGGGGTCAGTCATGTTGTGGGGGTAGGGCAATGTCTGTGGGGGCTAGGGGGGGAGGCATTATCCGGCCCGGGAGTGAAGTGGCAGGGGAGCGTTTCTCTATCATTTTTTTTGGTGAACATGTGCAGTTGGAGGCGCCGATTGGAGCTACAGTGTTTCGGGCGGGATAAACCGTGCCAACAGGCTTCTGCAGTGTGATTAAGAATCACTGCTATTTTTTTCAGGCAGAGTGCGTATGGGGGCGCCTGAGAACGGGTCTAAAAGTCGGATCTGAAACACTCCCAGTTTCAAGTCCACCCAGCACCTAGAATCGAAATGGTAAAATAGGGCCCATCGTGTCTGCTACTGATTTCAATTGTCTGATGATTGGAAACTTGGAAAAATAATCAGTGATTTGGAGAAAGTCAAACAAATGAATTAGGAGCAGGAGTAGGCCATGTGAAGCCTCAACATTCAATAAGATCATGGCTGATCTAATTGTAACCTCCACATTCCTGCCTACCTCTGATAACCTTTCACCTCCCTCCCCCCCCCTTGTTATTGAAGAATATATCCAGTTCAGCCTTAAAAATATTCAAAATCTCTGCTTCCACTGCCTTTTGAGGAAGAGAGTCCTAAAGACTCATGAACCGTGAAGAAAGAAAAATTCTCTTCTTTGCCTTCAATGAGCAACTCCTTGGGCGCGGTCTTACTGGCCGTTCGCGCCCTGCTGCCGCAAGGATGGAGAATCCAGCCAAATCTCCGTTCACTGCAGTGAGACCAGGAAATCCCGCCCGCATGAACGGCGTAAAGATTCCATCCAATATTTTTAAACAGTGGCCCCTGGTTTTAGATTCTCCCGCAAGAGGAAATGTCCTCTCCACATTCACTCTGTCAAGACTCCTGAGGATTTTAAAGGTTCCAAGTCACCTCTTGCTCTTCTAAATTCCAGCGAATACTCTCCAACCTTTCCTCGTAAGACAACCCTGGTATTATTTTATAAACCTTCTCTGAACTGCTTCTGATGTACTTTAATCTTTCCTTAAATAAGGAGACCAATACTGTACACAGTACCCGCGACGTGGTCTCACCAGGCCTCGTACAGTCTGCTTTCTTTAAGCTGTGTGTAAATATTGTGACCTTTCCTTTTCTCCACATGATACCTTTGAAAAGCTTCAGTTGCTGTAAGCAGCTCCATGATTGGTTCAGACAGCTGAGCTTCGGAGCAACCTCAGCACGGAGCCTGCTGATTGATTGATTGATTCTTGTGACTGTGCTCTGTAAGCCATCAGCTCGAGACAATGTATTCAAAAGTTCACCTTTGCATGAAGCTGATCCCCCCCAGCATGTTCCACACCTTGGTGAGATCCTTCTGAACAGGCCCGAGATGTTGACTCTGTGAGACCCTTCATTTCCAATGGCTTTATTTATTTTCACCTCTTGTTTATCCAGTTCTGTCATGGTTAAATTAAAAACTTCAGCTCCATCCTTTGTGTCGAAAGCCAAAATTCAGATAGGACACCTGTGACCTTCCAGTTCGTGATGGGGAATTTGGTGGTCCCCTTCCTGATATTTCCTGCCTTTTACAAATGCTGCTGATGTGAAGGGGGTTTGTAGCTTCCTGACTGTGGGGGAGGGGGTGGGGGGGCGCTGGGATTTAGCAATGCAGCAGCTGTGTGTTATTATTTTAATCCCTCCCTCTTTTTCGGCTGGAGTTCAGGCCTTTTCTGTTTTGCACGCTTTCTGCCTTTTACACGGGAATGGCACCCGGGTATTTCAGAATGCCCCTGTAGCTTGTGCTGTCTGATTCAAAATGCACTGTCCGATTCGCCACTGGTCCAGCTACCTCGCCAATCAGGTACTCTGTGAAACAGTCTGTAGAGAGACTCCTCCCATGGTTTTTGAATCATCATGTGGAGATGCCGGCATTGGACTGGGGTAAACACAGTAAGAGTTTTAACAACACCAGGTTAAAGTCCAACAGGTTTATTTGGTAGCAAATGCCATTAGCTTTCGGAGCGCTGCTCCTTCGTCAGATGGAGTGGATATCTGCTCTCAATCAGGGCACAGAGACACAAAATCAAGCTACAGAATACTGATTTAGAATGCGAATCTCTACAACCAACCAGGTCTTAAAGATACAGACAATGTGAGTGGAGGGAGCATTAAGCACAGGTTAAAGAGATGTGTATTGTCTCCAGACAGGACAGTTAGTGAGATTCTGCAAGTCCAGGAGGCAGGCTGTAGGGGTTACTGATAATGTGACATAAATCCAACATCCCGGTTTAGGCCGTCCTCATGTACGTGGAACTTGGCTATCAGTTTCTGCTCAGCGACTCTGCGCTGTCATGTGTCGTGAAGGCCGTCTAGGAGAACGCTTACCCGAAGATCAGAGACTGAATGCCCGTGACCGTTGAAGTGCTCCCAAACAGGAAGAGAACACTCTTGCCTGGTGATTGTCGAGCGGTGTTCATTCATCCATTGTCGTAGCGTCTGCATGGTTTCCCCAATGTACCATGCCTCGGGACATCCTTTCCTGCAACGTATCAGGTAGACAACGTTGGCCGAGTTGCAAGAGTAGGTACTGTGTACCTGGTAGATGGTGTTCTCATGTGAGATGATGGCATCCGTGTCGATGATCCGGCACGTCCTGCAGAGGTTGCTGTGGCAGGGTTGTGTGGTGTCGTGGTCACTGTTCTCCTGAAGGCTGGGTAGTTTGCTGCGGACAATGGTCTGTTTGAGGTTGTGCGGTTGTTTGAAGGCAAGAAATGGGGGTGTGGGGATGGCCTTGGTGAGATGTTTGTCTTCATCAATAACATGTTGAAGGCTCCGGAGGAGATGTCGTAGCTTCTCTGCTCCGGGGAAGTACTGGACGACGAAGGGTACTCTGTCCACCGTGTCCCGTGTTTGTCTTCTGAGGAGGTCGGTGCGGTTTTTCGCTGTGGTGCGTCGGAACTGTCGATCGATGAGTCAAGCGCCATAATCCTGTTCTTATAAGGGCATCTTTCAGCGTCTGGAGGTGTCTGTTGCGATCCTCCTCATGCGAGCAGATCCTGTGTATGCGGAGGGCTTGCGGTACAGTGAGGTGCTGAGGTGACCGTCCTTAATGGAGATGCGTGTGTCCAAGAATGCAACCGATTCCGGAGAGTAGTCCATGGTGAGTCTGATGGTGGGATGGAACTTGTTGATGTCATCGGGGCGGCATGGTAGCACAATGGTTAGCACTGCTGCTTCACAGCTCCAGGGACCTGGGTTCGATTCCCGGCTTGGGTCACTGTCTGTGTGGAGTTTGCACATTCTCCTCGTGTCTGCGTGGGTTTCCTCCGGGTGCTCCGGTTTCCTCCCACAGTCCAAAGATGTGCGGGTTAGGTTGATTGGCTATGCTAAAAATTGCCCTTCGTGGCCTGAGATGTGTAGGTTAGAGGAATTAGTGGGAAATATAGGGATATGGGGGTAGGGCCTGGGTGGGATTGTGGTCGGTGCAGACTCGATGGGCCGAATGGCCTCTTTCTGTACTGTAGGGTTTCTATGATTCTATGATCGTATAGTTGTTTCAGTGATTGTTCACCATGAGTCCAAAGGAAGAAAATGTCATCGATGTATCTAGTGTATAGCATCGGTTGAAGGTCCTATGCGGTGAAGAAGTCTTGTTCAAACCTGTGCATGAAGATGTTGGCATATTGAGGTGCACATTTGGTCCCCATGGCTGTTCCGTGTGTCCGGATGAAGAACTGGTTGTTGAAGGTGAAGACATTGTGGTCCAGGATGAAGCGGATGAGTTGTAAAATTGCATCTGGAAACTGGCAGTTGTCGGCGTTGAATACTGAGGCCGTTGCAGCAATGCCATCATCGTGGGGGATGCTAGTGTCGAGTGCCGAGACATCCATTGTGACGAGGAGTGCTCCTGGTTCAACTGCTCCATGTGTGTGGAGTTTCTGTAGGAAGTCCGTAGTGTCACGACAAAAGCTGGGGGTTCTTTGTACAATGGGTTTCAGGATGTCCTCGACATCGCCGGAGAGGTTCTCGGACAGGGTCCCATTGCCCAATACGATGGGAAGGCTGGGCGTGTTTGCCTTGTGTATCTTCGGGAGGCAGTAGAGATCTCCAACACGGGAAGTACGTGGAAGCACTTCAGTCCGGGGGAGCACTACAGCGGTCCCGGGCATTCGGCCTCTGATCTTCGGGTAAGCGTTCTCCAAGACGGCCTTCACAACATACGGCAGCGCAGTCGCTGAGCAGAAACTGATAGCCAAGTTCCGCACACATGAGGACGGCCTAAACCGGGATCTTGGGTTTATGTCACACTATCAGTAATCCCCACAGCTTGCCTCCTGGACTTGCAGAATCTCACTGGCTGTCCTGTCTGGAGACAATACACATCTCTTTAACCTGTGCTTAATGCTCCCTCCACTCACATTGTCTGTATCTTTAAGACCTGGTTGGCTGTAGAGATTCACATTCTAATCAGTATTCTGTAAATTGATTTTGTATCTCTGTGCCCTGTTTGAGAGCAGATTTCCACTCCATCTGACGAAGGGGCAGCGCTCCGAAAGCTAATGGCATTTGCTACCAAATAAACCTGTTGGACTTTAACCTGGTGTTGTTAAAACTCTTATTTTGATCATCTACAGCTCCTGAATGGCACAAAATCTTATTATGTGGCATTTTCTGTGATCTTCAAATCAGTAGCTTAAAAGGAACCATGCACTGCTGCTTACCTTGTTGTGTTTCCATGTTGACTTTGTACAAACTCAACAATCTTCCACAGGACCCATAAACTAAATATCGTACAATGGGTCTTGAAATGGCTTTAACAAAAGGTGATCTGGACTCGAAACATCAGCTCTTTTCTCTCCTTACAGATGCTGCCAGACCTGCTGAGATTTTCCAGCATTTTCTCTTTTGGTAAATGTAGTACACAATTGCTTAGCGGAAAGGTTTATTAGAGTCAACAGCTATTGTTAACAGGAAGGTACATTCGCAAATCCTCACACTACACACTGCTAGCTAAATTAAAAACTGCTCTGAGTATCTGCTGGTCACAGGTTTACATCCTGGTGACTTACTCATTCGCATAGTCTCTCTAAAGTTGTTATCACAGTAGTCGTGGTGGAAAAGTCTGTCCCACAGTGATGATACGCTGGGGCAACCTTAACAAGGTAATTGTGGGACTTCTACCCTTTAGGGAAAGGACATCCCACACTCAGGAGCTGATGGCCAATCAAATTGCCCAGCAGTTGAATAGTCCCAGCATTGCCAGAACTCTGCTGAGAATACAACTAGCTCCGAGGAGAAGATCGATGATGACAGCACTCAAGAGTTACGTCCGGGGTTCCCGGAGGTATGGGAGTGGTGTGGAGGTTCAGGTTTGGTGTTTGTTGGGTTATAAAATTCTCTTCTCCCCCCTCCCCATCCGGCTCCCCCTCCGGCTCCCCATCCCCCTCCAGCTCCGGCTCCCCCTCTGGCTCCCCCTCCCCCCGGCTCCCCCTCCACCCAGCTCCCCCTCCCCCCCCAGCTGCCCCCCCCCCTGAGCTCCCCCTCCCCCTCCCCCCAGCTCCCCCTCCCCTCAGCTCCCCCTCCCCCCAGCTCCCCCTCCCCACCCCCCCCCCCCCGAGCTCCCCCTCCCCCTCCCCCAGCTCCCCCTCCCCTCAGCTCCCCCTCCCCCCGGCTCCCCCTCCCCCCGGCTCCCCCTCCCCCCGGCTCCCCCTCCCCCAGCTCCCCCTCCCTCTCCCCCCGGCTCCCCGGCTCCCGCTCCCCCTCCCCCTCTGGCTCCCCCAGCTCCCCCTGCCCCCGGCTCCCCCGGCTCCCCCTGCCCCCGCGGCTCCCCCGGCTCCCCCTGCCCCCGGCTCCCCCTGCCCCCGGCTCCCCCTGCCCCCGGCTCCCCCTGCCCCCGGCTCCCCCTGCCCCCGGCTCCCCCTGCCCCCGGCTCCCCCTGCCCCCCCGGCTCCCCCTGCCCCCCGGCTCCCCCTGCCCCCCGGCTCCCCCTGCCCCCCGGCTCCCCCTGCCCCTCGGCTCCCCCTGCCCCCCGGCTCCCCCTCCCCCCGGCTCCCCCTCCCCCCGGCTCCCCCTCCCCCCGGCTCCCCCTCCCCCTCCCCCCGGCTCCCCCTCCCCCTCCCCCCGGCTCCCCCTCCCCCGGCTCCCCCTCCCCTCCCCCCGGCTCCCCCTCCCCCCTCCCCCCGGCTCCCCCTCCCCCCGGCTCCCCCTCCCCCCGGCTCCCCCTCCCCCCGGCTCCCCCACCCCCTCCCCCCGGCTCCCCCACCCCCACCCCCGGCTCCCCCTCCCCCCGGCTCCCCCTCCCCCTCCCCCCGGCTCCCCCTCCCCCTCCCCCCCCGGCTCCCCCTCCCCCTCCCCCCTCCCCCCTCCCCCTCCCCCCTCCCCTCCCCTCCCCCCTCCCCCTCCCCCCGGCTCCCCCTCCCCCTCCCCCCGGCTCCCCCTCCCCCCGGCTCCCCCGGCTCCCCCTCCCCCTCCCCCCGGCTCCCCCTCCCCCCCCCGGCTCCCCCTCCCCCCTCCCCCCGGCTCCCCCTTCTCCCCCTTCCCCCCCTCCCCCCGGCTCCCCCTCCCCCCGGCTCCCCCTCCCCCCCGGCTCCCCCTCCCCCCGGCTCCCCCTCCCCCCGGCTCCCCCTCCCCCCGGCTCCCCCTCCCCCCGGCTCCCCCTCCCCCCGGCTCCCCCTCCCCCCGGCTCCCCCTCCCCCCGGCTCCCCCTGGCTCCCCCTCCCCCCGGCTCCCCCTGGCTCCCCCTCCCCCCGGCTCCCCCTCCCCCCCTCCCCCCGGCTCCCCCTCCCCCCCTCCCCCCGGCTCCCCCTCCCCCCCTCCCCCCGGCTCCCCCTCCCCCCCTCCCCCCGGCTCCCCCTCCCCCCGGCTCCCCCTCCCCCCGGCTCCCCCTCCCCCCGGCTCCCCCTCCCCCTACTCCCCGTCTCCCCCCCCCCCCCCCCCCGGCTCCCCCTCTCTCCCCCCCCCCCCCCCCCCGGCTCCCCCTCCCCCGGCTCCCCCTCTCCCCCCCCCCCCCCCCCCCCCCGGCTTCTTTAATTTATCAGCATTTGAACTAATCATTTATTTGTAATTGCTTTTGATAAACATGGTACTTAGTAAATTCAATGTCGTTTTTTGTGTTGATGTAAATTGAGTTTGTATTTAAATGTTTATTGATCATTAGGAAGCATAACGACTCTAATCCCTCAATATACAGCAGTGACTTTAAAGCCCAACTGAAGGTAACATTGGAGCTCTGGGTATTTATTCACACAGTGACTTGTGCCATGCTGTGATTGAGAGATAGAAAGGATACACATGGTGCTTTACTCTTGTAGCATATTGGACCATGAATAACATATTCTTATAACATTTATCATTAAAATTCACAAGTCATCTGCCAAAGCAAAAATTACATACCTTACAAGATATAGGAGCAGAATTAGGCCATTCGGCCCATTGAGTCTGCTTTGTTATTCAATCATGGCTGATATGATTTTCATCCGCTATCCTATTAATGTAATTATTCTCAGTAATGATATTGCTAATTCTGAACCATCCAATCTTAATATGGTGAGGAAAACTTTCCTCCCTAAAACACACTTTAAAATGAGTAAAGTTTGCAATGTAATGGCTTGAATCTTCACACTGAAGGTGGAGGCAGGTTTGGAGGTAGGCGTGCCAGGAGAATCGCTGATTTACACCCTGGTTTCCCAACAAGGTCCCTCCTTCCCAGTGATTTTGGTGGGGCACTGTTACAAGATCATGGCAACCTGCCCAAAAATTGCTTCTCGGCCTTTTGGCTAAGATTCAAGCATAGGATCAAGCCTGAGATCAGGGCATGGGATCCAAGGGGCTGTTGCCTTGTGGATCCAGAACTGGCTTGCCTGCAGAAGGCAGAGAGTGGCTGTGGAGGGGTCTTTCTCTGCATGGAGGTCAGTGACCAGTGGAGTGCCCCAGGGATCTGTTCTGGGACCCTTGCTGTTTGTCATTTTCATAAGTGACCCGGATGAGGAAGTGGAGGGATGGGTTGGTAAGTTTGCTGACGGCACCAAGGTAGGTGGTGTTGTGGATAGTTTGGAGGGATGTCAGAAGTTGCAGCGAGACATAGATAGAATGCAAGACTGGGCGGAGAAGTGGCAGATGGACTTCAACCCGGATAAGTGTGTGGTGATCCATTTTGGCAGATCCAATGGGATGAAGCAGCAGTATAATATGAAGGGTACCATTCTTAGCAGTGTAGAGGATCAGAAGGACCTTGGGGTCCGGGTCCATAGGACTCTTAAATCGGCCTCGCAGGTGGAGGATGCGGTCAAGAAGGCGTACGGCGTACTGGCCTTCATTAATCGAGGGATTGAGTTTAGGAGTCGGGAGATAATGCTGCAGCTTTATAGGACCCTGGTTAGACCCCACTTGGAGTACTGCGCGCAGTTCTGGTCACCTCATTACAGGAAAGATGTTGAAGCCATTGAAAGGGTGCAGAGGAGATTTACAAGGATGTTGCCTGGATTGGGGGGCATGCCTTATGAGGATAGGTTGAGGGAGCTTGGTCTCTTCTCCCTGGAGAGACGAAGGATGAGAGGTGACCTGATAGAGGTTTACAAGATGTTGAGAGGTCTGGATAGGGTAGACTCTCAGAGGCTATTTCCAAGGGCTGAAATGGTTGCTACGAGAGGACACAGGTTTAAGGTGCTGGGGGGTAGGTACAGAGGAGATGTCAGGGGTAAGTTTTTCACTCAGAGGGTGGTGGGTGAGTGGAATCGGCTGACGTCGGTGGTGGTGGAGGCAAACTCGTTGGGGTTTTTTAAGAGACTTCTGGATGAGTACATGGGATTTAATGGGATTGAGGTCTATAGATAGGCCTAGAGGTGGGGATGTGATCGGCGCAACTTGTGGGCCGAAGGGCCTGTTTGTGCTGTGGCTTTCTATGTTCTATGTTCTATGTAATGCCTGTTCTTGTCAGCTTGGATCTAGTATATCCTTTTTGTGGGGACCATGAATTAGATTCTATTTGAATTGGGCATTTGAGCAAGCAAAGAGATGGATTAAGGGCTTGCACTGTCCACTCTGCGCAATGGCTTTGTAACTCTGAGAAAGGAATAATTTTTTTCAGCGTGGCCTCCCTGTGATTTGATGGAGGCATAATTTCTGGATTACGGCAACCTGCCTAAAAGTGGCAGCTCATCAGTTGAGGCAGTTAACATACCAGCTGAGAACGTGTTGCAGGACTGAATGCGATTTTGCTGAAGAAATGGCTGATATCTGTGCATAACTCAACTGAGGCAGATAGTCACTACAACTGCTGCCATCCCAGCACAAGGACTACCATAGAGCAGGCCAGTGGAGTGTTGAATGGGTGGTCCAGTGTCTTGGTGGGTCAGGGGGGATGCCCTTCAGTGTACTCCCTCAAGGGTTTCTCACATGCTGGTGGTCTGCTGAGCTCTGCATATCATGGCCCTCCAGAGTGGTGTTGGCCTTAAGGAGGAAGATGGGGAGGAGCGCATTTGTCCTCAGAAGAGGAGGAGGACATAGTGGAGCAGAGTGAACCCATGCTACTCGGCCTTCCAGATCTCGAGATCAGGCTAGCAGGGAAGCTTGGGTGACACTGATCCAGGCACATTTCTCCTCATTCGGACACATCCTGGATTGTATTTGGCCCCAATACCAGATCTTTCCCACATTGAATAGCTGAATCCAAAATGCCAGCCACACACAGCTGTCTCCTGTTGACACAATGCCTGGAAGACATGTCAGCATTGGCCACATAGTGGCCCTGATCACCCACCTTTGGGCCCCGCATCCACCTCTTCATTCCTTAATAGCCTCAAAGCAGCGGGATCACATCAATCAGGACGCTTATTGATCATTTCATTACATTGAGGAGAAATATTCTCAATGTCACCCAATAAGCCCCAAAGTGAAACCACTGACGTGGCATCTTCTGCACAGTCACTCCAACCCGGTACACATGACACCATCTGCACACAGTCACTCCAACCCGGTACGCGTGGCACCATCTGTCCAGTCACTCCAACCTGGTACACATGGCACCGTCTGCACACAGTCACTCCAACCCGGTACGCGTGGCACCATCTGTACAGTCACTCCAACCCGGTACACATGGCACCATCTGCACACTGTCGCTCCAACCCGGTACGCGTGGCACCATCTGCACACTGTCGCTCCAACCCGGTACGCGTGGCACCGTCTGCACAGTCACTCCAACCCGGTACGCGTGGCACCATCTGTACAGTCACTCCAACATGGTACATGTGGCACCATCTGCACACAGTCACTCCAACACAGTACACGTGGCATCGGCAGAGCTGAAGCAACCCATGCCAACTTATGTATTGGCAGTGAGTCAACGAGCGGGGAGCTCTCTTTTTGCCACGTGCAGATGGTAAAATGTTTTCACCTCTCAAGATGGACACCAATATCACCCGCACTGACTGGCTGCTGAATTGTGGGCCTGGCAATTTCAAGGGCATCCCCCTTCATGTCCGTCAGTTCAGTGAGATGCACCACTCCACAACCAGAGCCATCCCTTGCTTCTGCGTCCTGTCCTCTTTTTTTTCTGCAAAGTCAGAAGCGAGACTTAGGACCATGTTGATATCCCTCATTTCATCTATTGGCTCACTCACACGTCGTCTCCATGGCTCCAGAGTCACCTCCCCCACAACTGCTTGTGCTGTGAGCTCAGGAATGCCATTGGGTACACATACCCTCATTGTTCCTGGGCACTGTGCAACCTCAGGCTGCTCTCCTCACAGGCAATGCTGGTTCCCCCCAGAACTGGAGACCTGTCATCTGGATGTAGCAGTGAACTCACCTTGCCGGGCGACAGGAAATTGTTGAATTTCTTCCTACACTGCATCTATATCTTAGTGACCACACTGCGGTGCTCACTTCCTGAACCACCTCTATCTCTGGCTGCTTTGTCTAGCCGATTGACTTCCTCCTGCCACTCATGGGAAACCGGACACTTGTCCAGGTTACCCTTGGTAACATCTCCTCCAATGGGAGGCTTCAGCAAATTTTGGGGTTGCCATTCCACAGGTGCATGCCTCGCTGCTGCTCTGCTGGGTTCCAGATTCTGCTATCCACCAGGATGCCAATGTCGCAACCATGGCTGTTGGGTACCCTTTAACTCAGGTCCACCTTGTCTACACCCTGCCATCCCCTATCCCCAATTGGATGGTGAAAGTGCCGGTAGGTGCAATTTCAAAATACCATTCAATATCTGATAGTGGTATCGAGTGAGGTCGGAAGACCAAAATGTCAGGCTCCCAACTATGGAAGGCGATGGTCTGTTGGTATTATCGCTAGACTATTGATCCAGAAACTCAGCTAATGTTCTGGGGGACCCAGGTTCAAACCCCACCACAGTTGTATTTTTAAATCAATAAAAAATATCTGGAATTAAGAATCTAATGACCATGAAACCATTGTCGCTTGTCGGAAAAAAACATCTGGTTCACTAATGTCCTTTAGGGAAGGAAATCTGCCGCCCTTACCTGGTCTGGCCTACATCTGACTCCAGAGCCAGAGCAATGTGGTTGACCCTCAACTGCCCTTGGGCAACCAGGGATGGGCAATAAATGCTGGCCAGCTGGCAATGCCCATGTCTCACGAATGAACAAAAAACATCAATTTAACCCAATGACTTTACCCAGGTAGGGTATTTGACAGAACTTTCTTTACCTCTGAAGTCACCAGCTGTATGCTATCGCCTCAGTAAGTATTCAGACTGGAATGTAAGAAGCACCAAACTAAAACTTTAATTTATATAAATTTGCACTGTCATTTAGAATGACAAAATCAGTCACCAGTTAGCTGCAGGAAGCTGTTATCACAGTAGATTGCTTCCTCAAGCAGAGTAGTTCCAAACTATTCCTGTTGCTGTTCTTCAATCAGCCAGAAATTTCATTGACAATATGTCAATATGCTTCAACCAATTTACAAAATAATTTGGCATTAAAGAAATGGCAAAAGATTCGGGACTGAGCTCCCTTGGATACATAAGGTTCAAAATAACTTCTTTAAATGTTATGAAATGCATGAATTTAACACAGCAGACATTTCTTGACTTAAACCTCACATTTTGTTGAAAAATGTTTTATGCGGAGCTGATTTTGATATACATCGATATGGCCCACTCCTGTCTTTAGCCAGATAAGGCAGGTTTTTTCACCAACATATCTTGCTTCCTGCTAGCTTTGCCATCTGGCCACTTGGATTTCATGCCTAATATTTTACAGTGCAGCTTTAAACTGACAGATCCAGGGAACAGCAGGTGAAGTGCTGGGTAGCATTAAGCACTGTGCGACACTATGGTTGCTGTATGCATTGCCCAGATGGAAGAAAGTAGGTGGTTAAAATAATTGACAAAAATTGGGAGATAAATGCAAAGCATAACATCCTAAATCAAATTCAATATGTGCCTTGAATAGGTGAATCCACACCGATAACTGATATAAAACAGAAATTTCTCCCATGGAAGTAATATATTTGTGAAGGGCAGGGTTGATTCAGAAATGAAGGACAATGTTGATTTAAAATCACCTCTGGGAACATTCAAAATTGCATTTCCTGTAGTGAATTTTTGTGAATGTGTAGAAGGCTAGACTGAGCTGAGGTGCATATTATATATATAATCCCATGTTGGATTTATGTGCAAATTGTGAATATTATTGTAATTGCTTACTTTCCAATTTTTCCTGCAATGTGATAACAATTGTCTTTTTTTTACATGACAAAAAACAATTTGAAGATTGTGTTGATAAACTTGAATCAGCAGCTAATCATAATCAATGGAAGGAAAATCTTGGTATGGTTATAGTTTTAAAGTTTATTCTTTCATGGATGTGGGCGTCACTGGCAAGGTCAGCATTTGATGCCCATCCTTAATTGCCCTTGAACAGATTGGCTTGCTAGGCCATTTCAGAGGGCAGTTAAGAGTCAACCACATTGCTGTGGGTCTGGAGACACATGTAGGCCACACCAAGTAAGGATGGCAGATTTCCTTTCCTAAAGGACATTAGATGGGTGTTTATGCCAGTCAATGATAGTTTCAAGGTCGCCATTACTGAGACTTAACTTTATATACCAGATTTATGAATTGAATTTAAATTCTATGAGATGCCACGGTGAGATTTGAACCCATGGCCCCAGAGGATTAACCTGAACCTCTGGATTACTAGTTTAGTGACTACAACATGGCCTCTCTATAATAGACCATAGGGACCATATTAATATATCAATCATCTTTGTAAATAAACCATAATAATTGCTAAAACTGGTCGAGATCAGAGACATGCACAACCAAATGCTTCTCTTAAAAGCATCAAGGATAAAATCAGCAGTATAATAGAATAGAAAAAAATATAATTTAATTGGAAAGTGACTGCAGATTGATGCAGTACAGAGGGATCTGGGTGTCCTTATACATGAAATGCAAAAGGATAGCATACTGGTACAGGATGTACTTAGGAAAGCAAGTGAAATGTTGGCCTATATTGCAAGGGACTGGGAGGTGGTGGGAGGAGGGTGATGTGGTGGGGGGAGCGTAAGCATAAGGAAGTCTTGCTACAAGGCATGGGTGAGACTACACCGAAAGTACTGTGTATAGTTTTGGTTCCCTTACTAACAAAGGGATATACTTGCATTGGAAGCAGCTCAGGGAAGGATCCCTAGGGTGATTTCTGGGATGATGGAGTTGTCTTACAAGGAAAGGTTGAACAGGTTGTTTTACATTCATTGCAGTTTATAAGATTGAGACCGTGATCTTTTTGAAACATGCAAGATTCTGAGGGACTTGACAGGGTTGATGTTGAGAGGATGTTTCCTCTCATGGGGTTACCTAGAACCAGGGAACATAGTTTAAAAATATACAATGGAAATTTCCCAAAAACGTCCAGGCAGCACGATCTTACAAAAAAACTCTTAGCGCCAAACGAGCAAGAAAATGGGAGAGAATGGCACTGTTTTTTCGGCGAAATGTGAGTTGCAATGTTACGGCACTTAGTGAATTAAAAGAGCAATTCTCGCCACCACAGACCTTCCGGCCGTATGATCCACCCGAAGTGGCTGCAGCTGTAGTGTTAAAAAGGGAGAACTGCATATAAGCAATGGACACACAGGCAGTCGCGCCAGGAAGGTCTGCACCAAGATTTACTGAGGAAGATCTGGGCCACCCATTGGATGCAGTCAAGGAGAGGAGGGATGTTTTCTTCCCCCCGGATGGGCAACGAGCCAGGGGTCATGTTGTCAATGAGGCCTGGGAGGCAGTGGCAGCAGCAGTCGGTGCCCGTGTACTGGCATAGAGGACCATCCGACACTGCCTCAAGAAACTAAATCAACTTGTTCTGGCAAGGGTGAGTGTCCATCCCGTCCTGCCATCAATCCAGTCAATGTCAATCCACTCCCTGACACCCCGCAGCCTTCCAACATCCAACCCACTCGCCTGCCTCTCACCCCTCTGGTACCCCCCGTCACAACCCCTGCCAGCTGAGGCAGGGTCCTGCCATATGCCACCCGATTGTCCCCACTCCCAACACCCCATGCCCTTCCAGCCATCGAGCTTTCAACCCTCCTTCTGTCCCCACAGGAGAAGACTGGCCCATAATTGGGTGGGGTCCCCGACCTGCGAATCCTCACACCCTTTAAGGAGAGAGCACTGGAGTTGGTGGGGGAGGAGGAGGACAGGATTGTGACTGACAGCCAGGATACAAAAATGGGGTGAACTGCGTCAGTCGCTAAACACGCCCAGTGAGCCGGCTGCAGAGAGCTCGGGTGTTTCACAAGGATACCTCATTCTTAAAGTGCACTGGGAAATCACCACCCTCCCTCCATAGACATCGGAAACCCCCTCCCCAACACAGGTTGCCGGTTTTGGGGCATTGGAGCCCTCCCGATGGGTCCCCCATCATGACCCCGACATGCCCCCCTTCATGAACCACCCCTACATGACCCCGCCCCTGCATGACCCTGCCCCTCAACCCCCCCAACTCATCGGTGACATGTTCCCCCACCCCCTCCCTGACACAGGTTGCCGGTCTTGGAGCATTGCATGACCCTGCCCCCGCATGCCCCCCCTGAATATCCCCCTCTGTCATAGCCCCCACTCAGACCGCACCCACATTAATGGCCCCACCCCCTTGACACTGTCTTAGCACACAGTACCCAACTGGCACTGCCAGTGTGCCAGATGGGCATTGACAGGTGAGCACTTCCCAATAGGCACTGCTTGACCATGCCCCCAACCACCCAAGGGTTTCAAATGGCTTCCTGTCCTGTCCTCCTCCTCCCCCGCCAACTCCAGGGCTCTCCTGATTCACGCCATTGTGACGTCTCACTGGCGAGATGGGAAGCATACGGGTGGGGGGAAAACAGCCGTCCACATTCACTAATGACACTGAAATCCAGTCAATCTCACGTTAATAAGCTTTGGGCGGCACGGTAGCACAGTGGTTAGCACTGCTGCTTCACAGCTCCAGGGACCTGGGTTCAATTCCCGGCTTGGGTCACTGTCTGTGTGGAGTTTGCACATTCTCCTCGTGTCTGCGTGGGTTTCCTCCGGGTGCTCCGGTTTCCTCCCACAGTGCAAAGATGTGCGGGTTAGGTTGATTGGCCATGCTAAAATTGCCCCTTAGTGTCCTGGGGTGCGTAGATTAGAGGGATTAGTGGGTAAATATGTAGGGATATGGGGGTAGGGCCTGGGTGGGATTGTGGTCAGTGCAGACTCGATGGGCCGAATGGCCTCTTTCTGTACTGTAGGGTTTCTATAATTTCTATGATTTGTGCCCTTTCTGGGCGCATAGTGGCTCGCGCCTTCGGAAAGGGGTCAGGTATATAACAAACTGTTTGGAGCTGGGCGTGAATTGTATTTTTAGTGTGACATGCTAGTTTCCTGGTTCACCGCGCTGTTTGCCAGGAGTGGCGTGCTGGTAAAATTGCGCCCATGGGGTCTCCCATTGAAGATGAGCTGAGGAGCAATTTCTTCTGAAGGTCATTAGCCTTTGGAGAGCATTGGAGGCTGTGGCTTATTGAATATACTGAACGCTAAATTAGACAGAATTTTGGAAGTCAAGGGTTATGGGGGATGGACAGGAAATTGATGTTAATGGCATAATGAGATTAGGCATGACCTTATTGAATGGCGGAGCAGGTTTAATGGGCTAAATTATCTACTCCTGCTCCTATATCTTTTGATTTTATAGTGCTTGGACATTAAACTAACATCGCATTATGATTTCCTGTACTTGATCTCCTCTGGAAGTATGCCAACTACTAAATTGGAAGCAGGCTGTACTTAGAAATGCAGTGTACCTGGAATAGATGTTCGGCGTTCCATATATGCAAAACCCAGACCTATCACTGGTGACAGAACCCGGTTTGGAACTAATCAACAAATGATTGGATCTTGCTGTCCTGGGTTTTAAGGGATTCACTGGAGGTTGCTGAAAGCAAACAATTGAATAGTTTGATTTTTGTGGAGTCCACAAAAATGACTAAATTACCAATGGCTCCTTTAGTCTTATCTTATATATCCTGGGCAGGACTTGCCTTTTTGATTTATTATTGTCACATAGAATCACTCCAGTGCAGAAGGAGGTCATTCGGCCCATCAAGCCTGTACCGACCACAATCCTACCCAGGCCCTATTCCCATAACATTCATTTATTGTGCTAATTTTGTTGGCACTAGGGGCAATTTAGCATGGCCAATCAACCCACACATCTTTGGACTGTGGGAGGAAACTGGAGCACCCGGAGGAAACCCACGCAGACACAGGGAGAATGTGCAAAACTCCACACAGGCAGTGACCCGAGGCTGGAATTGAACCTGGGTCCCTGGCGCTGTGAGGCAGCAGTGCCGCCCCCTGTATTAGTGTACAGTGAAAAGTATTGTTTCTTATGTGCGGTACAGCCAAGGCATACCATTCATAGAGAAGGAAAGGAGTGACTGCAGAATGTGGTGTTACAGTCATAGCTCGGGTGTAGAGAAAGATCAATTTAACATTTGTAGGCTGTCTTGATGTTGGAACCAGCTGTAATTATTGAGGCCCTGAATTGCCACTCTAATTGGCATTGTGAGGCTTGGGGGCAAATGGAACCTGAGGTTGGATTTTGACTGTGCCTCAGGCTTTGGGTCAGTATTTGCATTGCGCCACTCATTTTGACTGGGAACTGACACAAAACTAAATTCTCCCATGTCGATGTTTCATAGATTGTAATAGCTTTCCCAATTCCAACATTTTAACCAGATTCTGCAAAATGTGACTAATTACCTTGAGATTAACAGCTAGACATTCCTGGTGGCGGCACTTGTCCCAATTGACTTTGCAATGATTTTTTACTCAGTAGTAATGGCAAACGAAATGATTTTCCCATTGGTGTTGATGCTCACATTGACACCTCACATTCAACCGTGCAGCATGGGGTAATTGGAGTAAATTGGCAGAATCAGTGAGTCGATCCCTAATCTTCCAGTTTTGTCTACACAAGAACTCGATCCAAAAAACACTTTGAGCAGTAGACAGAAAGACTACCGCAGGGGCGGGAGGGGCCAAAAGAACCATTACCTTTCTTGAGAGAACTATCCAGACACAGTTTTTTCTCTTGCAAAACCTAACATCGTTCAAAGACTCACAGCTGAATAGATTAGATACATGTTATCACAACATGATAGTGATTGACTGATACTTTTATCAGCTGACTAGCAATTCCTCTGAGGTATCTGATAATGAAAGTCATGTTACCCAAAATAAATTCACGCCTGTTATCTTTTTTTGTTGGCCTTTATCTCCACCGTGTGAAATTATTCAGCAGCACTGCCTCTCATTAGACTGGGCCCTCGCTAATATTGAAGGACCGCTTGGACTTGTTTGGGTGCGACTCACTTGTTAACGGTCACTTCCGTTAAAACTGAGTTCAAACTCAAGACGAAGAAGTGAAAAAAATCTAATAATTTGATGACGGTGTAGCAAGATAAAAATTGGCCACAAACGGCAAATTTCAATTACCTTTATGAAGAAAATACCGTGTGAGGAAACGTTCAAGTGTAATCCACATACTGGAGAATGAAATGGAACTAGCAATGAACAAGCCCGCCAGGGAAGCATAGGATCAAACCGAGTCTTGAAACTAAAGAACAACAGCTGCATTAAAGATTCAGTCTCATTTTACTGTGAAACCCCCGAGTTTAGAAAGGAAAAGCATGTCTGTCCTTTTAGAATCTTTATCTGAAGTGGCGAGAGACAACCTGAGACAATGAGAAGTGGATGTTCTTTTTCCCACACTGTCAGTGCATAAATATTAAGGTTTTTTGCTCCTGCTGTGTTTTGAATGCTAATTGCAGTTCAAAGCTACTTTTAAAACATCAGACTGTCTCTGAGAATTTGCCTCAATGCAGCAAAAGATAGCATGTGAAGTGTGTAACTTTGAAGGAATATTTTAATCTATACATAGATGCTGCTCAACGTGGTGAATTCTAATAGATTTTCTTCATTTTGCTGAATGGGCAATAGCTCTGTTGGTGCAGGAATCATTGTGGCAAGTGCTTTAATGATTAGATATGACAAGAATTTAGGTCAAAGAAAAGCTGAATGCGTGTTATTGCTACAAAGTGAACGTAGTAAAAAATAATAATTCTAATGTCAAAGTTTAATGAGTATTCAGCAAGTAAATAAGGAGGGAATGTATAATTTGCACATGATGGAAGGAATACACGAAATGCATGCTGTATTGTGGAAAAAATAGCTGAAAATTAAGAGCCATACGGGCTTGAAATCTTAACTCTGGGTGGAATTCTTCCAAAACATTTCTCTAAGTGTGCTCTGCAGTGGGAGAACCAGTTTTGATTTTTTTGATTTGATTTATTATTGTCACATGTATTAGCATACAGTGAAAAGTATTGTTTCTTGCGCGCTAGACAGACAAAGCATACTGTTCATAGAGAAGGAAAGGGGAGAGTGCAGAATGTAGTATTACAGTCATAGCTAAGGTGTAGAGAAAGATCAACTTAATGCAAGGCAAGTCCATTCAAAAGTCTGATGGCAACAGGGAAGAAGCTGTTCTTGAGTCAGTTGGTACATGACCTCAGACTTTTGTATTTTTTTCCTGACGGAAGAGGGTGGAAGAGAGAATGTCCGGGGTGCGTGAGGTCCTTAATTATGCTGGCTGTATTATTATTAGCTGATATTCCCCCGAGATGGTTTGGTGAAATTCAGTTGGCAATTCCCTCGCACTTATTTTTGTTGGGAGTGGGAATCTAAAGACGCCGGCAAGGCTCTGTTTCCATCTCAGTATTGTGCCAAATTAGCTGATTTCGGCTGAGGTGGGGGTCAAGGCATGACTGTTATCTGTGACAGCTTGAGGAATGGGGTAAGCAAGTCAGAGGCTCCCTGTCTTGATCACTAATCAGTGGCCTCTTTAGTCAAGGTTGTTTGCAATAAAGTGTAAAATACTGCCCGGAGTCAAATGTTCTTAAAATGCCAAGGAACAGAGGGCTCCTACAGCATGGAATTGGCATCCAACAATAATCACCAACTTCAGGAGAGGACAGTTGGACAGAGCATGCCCGCTACACATTAGCAGCGTTTCTTAGACCACACAGAAAAAAGCCAAGCCTGAGTTCACCTATAGTGAGAAATTAGGTGGCAGTGTTGCCAAATTTCTCATTCAAAGATCAGCAAGTTTCACTGTGAGCCTCTGCCAAACAAATTTGATGCCTGTTCCTTAAAATAGCTCCAGCCTCAAACTGAAATCATCAAGTGAGCAGCATGATCACCCACTTCATGTCGGCTCAGTGTTTCAACCAACCACTCACTTAAATGTCCACTCCGTGTTTAAAATCAACACCTACCTAATATGAAAGTACCCACACATTGTTGAAATTTATAAAAAATGTCAGCTTTCAAAATCAATTCGAAAGCCTCCTTTTGCAAGTGAACGCTTTTTCCTCTGTCACGGAAATGACATGTTTAGCAGAGAGGCTGGAGGAGATGTTCTTTATCTCTTGTATGAGATGTAAATTTTCTGTATGTTTTCTGCGGGCACTCGCTGTTGATATAAGAGTCTGGCGTTCAGCCACATGAACCGAGTGCTCGCAGCTAACTGGGATAAGCAGCTCCAGCCTCTTTCAAAGACCAGCTTCACGTTAGGATTACAAAACAGCTGACACTTTACGGGGGTGTTAAGACACAAACCATTTGTATTTCGGGCAACATTACTGTCTTTTATGTGAATGCAAGTCCTGGATCACCAGTCCCAGTGATGTTCTGAGAGCCGAAGGACTGGAGGATATTGTTCAAAGTAAACTGTTGCAAAAGCACTGCACGATTATAAACCGTTATTCTAAATTGCCTCTGAAGCACTAATTCTTCTACATAGCTTAGGTCATTTCAGTTGGGCTAAATCTAGGACAGCCACTGTTTTGTTCTGAGTTCACTTGATTACATATTTACTCTCCAGAGAGCTGTTGCCATCTGGATGTCAATTCTTTTTAATACCCAGCAGTTGTGCTGTGTTCCACTAGGGACTGGAGCAGACCTCCTCACTGTGGAATCATTTGACAAATAAAATACCCCGACAGCACAGATACCCACTACCCAATCAGCCACTGTACAAATAACAACACAAGAACCAGGAGTGGGCCACTTAACCTTCAAATTAGACCATAGCTGACCTTTGTCTCAACGCCAAGAGGCTCAGCTTGGATGTTCTGGATGTTTGTTCAAAGGTGATCCCAAATCATCACACAGGGGAGCTGATGTCATAGGAACAGGAATAGGCCATTCGGCCCCTCATGCCTGCCCCACTATTTGATAAGATCGCGGCTGATCTAATTGTGACTTCAATTCCACTTTCCTGTCTATCCCCTGTAACCTTTGACTCCCTCGTCAATCAAGAATCTCTGGAGCTCAGCCTTAACAATATACAAAGACCCAACCTCCACTGCTACCCTGGGGAAAATAATTCCACAGACTAATGACCCTCTCAGAAAAAAAACATTCTCCTCATCCCTGTCTTAAATGGGAAACCCTTTATTTTTAAACTCTGTCCCCTAGCTCTAGTTCCTCCCATAAGGGGAAATGTCCTCTTCGTATCCATCCTGTCAAGTCCCCTCAGAACCTTATGGCTCCAATTCAACCGAATGCCAGCCTGGCTTCACTGAGATCAGAGTGCCCTTTAAAAAGGACTTCCCAATCTCCACATGCAGAGGGAGGTCCCCCTCCCTATCACCATGGAAATGGTGACCTCCCTCTGATGAGGAGAGCAGCACCAACCCCTCAGGAGAGAAGGGTATCCTTCCCCTCACTTCTAAAATAACGGCTTACCCCCTCACCAAGCAAGCATGAGGGTGACCTGACCCCCCTCCCCCTCTCAGGAGCCCTCCCCTCAGATCAACCCTCAACCTCTCCTCACCTCAGGTACTCCCTGAGCCCCCCTCCCTCCCCCTCAGACCACAATGAGCTGCAGGTAATCTCAAAGCAGCTAAGTGCTCTCAGTTCCTCTTTTCAGTAAATATTGTGGTTAGGAAAAATGATTCGATTGTCTAGGGAAAGATCATCAAATAAAGCTGACTGCACGCTATCTAAAAACCATTAAGCTGTCAATCAAACATGATTTAAAAGGACTAAACTGAAATTGAATGCTTTTCAAAGGATTTTAAAGGCTTTGAGCTTTCTATGAAGACTTGAAATAAATGCTGTATTGAAATAATGGGACTGAGTGAGCAGTTGTGGAGAAGGGACTCCCACAACCCAGCAAAAGTAACTTCTCCTGTCTGTCAAAGGACTTCAAAATTTACACAGTCCACAGAATAGAATGAAGGTTTTGATTAGAGGGATGCCTGAGAGATGCTCAGGTTTCCCAGGTCCAGAATGGGCAGTCTAGCCTCTAGCCTCACATCTTATTGGAGAGTGTTGAAGTCAACCTCTTGTCCCCAAACTGAGCCCAACCAACCTCCAGCACCTTTGGCAGACTCTGCCTCTGCAGCCTGGCAGCAGCCGAGGGGCACATGGTCACTGCAGTAACCTCCTTGACTACCCTCAGAGTACAACGGACCATATCCAAGATGCTCACGATCAGCACCTAAGCTTATCCAGTGCAACTCTTGCTGGGGAGGCGGGTGAATGGCAGGAGGACTTTGAAGTGGGCTTCAAGTCATTAATTACATTAAAATGAACTGTTTGAAATAATCAGTGGGTTACTGCCCGGTCTGCGTGGGAAACTGATTGGGGCCAGCAGGTCGAACTGGATGGATGGTGACAGGATCGATGCTCACTGGGAATTCCATTTAGCCCCGATGCCCCATTCAGCGGGACATTGGGATTCCTGCCAGCGGCGAACAGGCACGTGAATTTCCCCCCACGCCCCATACATTTCAATAAGATCACCTCAGGTTTTTCTAAACACCAATGGGTAGATGCCCAACCTGTCCAACCTTTCCTCATATGATAAACCCTTTATCCCACAAATCTGTCAAGTGAATCTTCTCTGAACTGCATCGAATGAAATTATATCCCTTTCTTAAATAAGGTGTCCAAATGCTCCAGATGTTGTCTCAGCAACATCCTGCACAACAGCGACAAAACTTCCCTATTTTGATATTCCATTCCCCTTGCAATAAACACCAATATTCCATTTGTGTTATTAATGACTTGCTGGACCTGAATACTAAGCTTTTGTGATTAACGTACCAGGATAACCAGATCCCTCTATATCGCAGAGTTCTGCAGTCTCTCTTGATTTAAATAATATACTATTTTTCTATTCTTCCTGCCAAAATGGACATGTTCACATTTTCCCGCATTAAATTCCATCTGCCAAATATTTGCCCACACACTTACCCTATTTGTTTCCCTTTGCAGACTTCTACATCCTCTTCACAACTTATTCTCCTACCTACCCTTGTGTCAACAGACAATTTCATTCCTATATATTTGGTCCCTTCATCCAATTCATTAATAAAGAATGTAGATGGTTGAGTCTCCAGCACTGATCCCTGTAGCACTCCATTAACTACATCTTATCAACCCAAAAATGACCCATTTATCTCTGCTCTCTGTTTCCTGTTAGTTAACTAATCCTTTATTCATGCTAATGTTACCTACTACATTATAAAATTGACGTTTATCCAAGCTATTTAAAAGTAATTTGTTGCAATGCTGTTTTTGGGCACCCTATACAATATAGCTTGAATTTTCCTGTGAAAAATGGTCATATGGCTCTGAGTTGTATCATTAAGTAAAATGGTCAGTGTGCCTTACAATGCCACCCAACAAGTGGTCTGAAACCCATCTCATTGCAAACAAATAATGGTGTGTGTTTTCAAACCAATTTTTTCAACTTCAACTTCAACCTGACCTTCCAGTCAATTGCCACTATTGAAGTAACAGCTTGAGCAACAAAGCAATAAGCCTCAACTGACATTATGTGGAGGCAGCCATTTTGGATTTCCAAACCATGTCAATTCATTGGGCGGGATTTTCCGGCTGCACTTGTCCCAAAACCAGAAAATCCCATCTGAGGTCAACGGATCTTTCCATGGTCCGTCCTTCGCCCGTTCCGACTCCCATGGTGGGCAGCAAGGGAAAATTCGCCCCAGTATGTTTCAGTTTGAATTTGCTCTATAGAATTTGCCAGTCTGTTTTTGTGCACAGTGTAGGGAGAACATTTCTCCATTGTGCTGATAAATTTCCTCTACTTTTATGCTATAAAGATGATGAAGCTATCGACTTAGACTGGTTAGATAGTTGGTAAAGAAGAACAAAAGACATTTGTTTTTAATGCGTAGGAATAACAACAACAACTTGCATTTTGATAGCAGTTTTAACATTCCAGGGTGATTTATAGGAACTTAATCAGACAGAAGTTGACACCAAGCTGAGGAAGGAAAGCATTTGGACAGGTGGGGTAGGTTTTAAGCAGCATCGTAAAGGAGGAAAGTGAAATGAAGAGGTGAAAAGGTTTGAGGAAGAAATTCACAGAATCCCTATGGTTCAGAAAGAGGCCACTCAGCCCTTTGAGTCTGCACTGACATTACAAAAGAGCATCGTACCCAGATCCTCCCCTCTGCCCTTTTCCCATTATCCCATGCATTTACCATGGCTAATCCATCTAACCCACACATCTTTGGACTTTAAGGGTCAGTTTAGCATGGCCAATGCACCTAACCTGCATATCTTTGGACTGTGGGAGGAAACCCACGCAGACACAGGAAGAACGTGCAAACTCCATACAGACAGTGACCCAAGCTGGGAATCGAACCTGGGTCCCTGGCAATATGAAGCAGCAATACTAACTACATTGTCACCATGCAGCCTCTATTACGGAACATAGGGCCTAAATGACTAGAGGTTTGACTGCCAACAGCGGATACAAAAGAGATCAGATTTGGAGAAATGGTGAATTCTCAGGTTATAGAGCTGAAGGGGGTTATAGAAATAGGGAAGGATGAGGCCATGGAGGGATTTGTAAACGGGTATTAAAATGTTGAAATTAAGGTATTGGTGGACCAGGAGCCATGTAGGTTAGTGAGTGCTGAGGTGATGCAGGAATGGGACTTGTTGCAATTTGGGATATGGCAGCAACATTTTGGGAAGGCACTAAATTATGGAAGGAGAAAGATAGAGGACCAACCAAAAGAGCTTTGGAATAGTTGAATCTGGAGTTAACAAAAGGATGGGAGTTTCAGCAACACATCAACTGAGGCAGGGACAGGGGCTAAAACAGATAATATTATAAAAGCAATCTTAGACAGTCTATTCAACAGGGATTTACAGACCCACAAGAGCTTATCTAGATCACTCTGCACATAAATGCCTCAGTAGGTCGCATTTCCTGCCCTTCACCCTTTGCCCTCAGGATATTGGAGTTATGCCGTGTGTTAGCTGAAGACTTGCAGCACATTTCTATCTGGAGAACCAACAATCAACAGAACTTCAAATATTTCTGCTATTGGATCTTTCGAGGAATTCTCAAGTGACCTTTGCCACATTAATCAGACAGCAACATGTTATTGTATACAGAGTAACCTTTTCAGATTGCTTTACATTTCATTTTCGGGTGAAACAACCATCTACAAGGCACAAGTCAGGAGTGTGATGGAATACCTCCAACTTGCCTGGATGGGTGCAGCTCCAACAACACTCAAGAAGCTTGACACTATCCAGGACAAAGCAACTCGTTTGATTGGCACCATATCTACAAACACCCACTCCCTCCACCACCGACGCTCAGTAGCAGCAATGTGTACTATCTACAAGATGCACTGCAGTAATTCACCAAAGATCCTTAGACAGCACCTTCCAAATCCACGACCATTTCCATCTAGAAGGACAAGGACAGTAGATACATGGGTACACCACCTCCTGCAAGTTCCCCTCCAAGCCTCTCACCATCCTGATTTGGAAATATATCGCCGCTCCTTCGCAGTCACTGGCCCAAAATCCTGGAATTCCCTCCCCAATGGCATTGTGGGTCAACCCACAGCACATGGACTGCAGCGATTCAAGAAGGCAACTCACCAGCACCTTCCCAAGGGCAACTAGGGATCGGCAATAAATGCTGGCCAGCCAGCGACGCCCATGTCCCATGAATGAATAACAAAAAAAATGGTGAACAAACCAATGTTTTAGAATGGGAGGATTCTCCCAGTTTGCAAAACAATTGATGCAACTCACATGGCTTTCAAAGTCTCTTATGACAACCCCATCAACTTCATGTACGGGAAATTATTTTTATTTATTGTCTTCAATGTCCACTTGCGTGATGCCCTATTGCGCACAAGTGTTCTCTACCCAGGAAGCTGTCATAGTGTTTTTATCATGTGGCAAACCTCCATAGCACTCTTAGTGACTAGGATGCATATATCAGGATATTTAATTGGTGATCAGGGATATCCCTACAGTCATGGTTTATGACTCCAATTAGGCATCTGTAAACAAAGAGTGAGAACAAATATAACAAGACCCTCAGGAATATTGGAATTTTGTTTTAGGTGCAAAGGTAAATCTTGATAAATCCTGAAGTGTTGCCCAGCATGAATCTCCAGAATTATTGCTGCTTGATGCATTCTGCATTACCGCACTTTACAAAAAGGATTCAGGCTTTGGAAAGCTGAAAGGGCTGGTGATTTAAAAAAATCCCTCTATTTTCAAATAAAATTCCTCTTCTCCCTCACAACAGCTGAATTACAAAGTCCTGCATTCCCCAAGGATTCACTCTGTATCTCACCGTAATGAAGTCACATTCTCAGATGACATAACACAACCCCACTAAGGAGCAAACATAGAAATGAGCACTGAAATTTATGTGGCCACTTAGTTTTGTTTCCTTTCAACAACAAAATCCACTCAAATAATTTCTCACAGTCCAACTGTAACAATTTCTCACCATCTCTGTTCCGGCAACTCCAACTCACCTGATGAAGGGGCAGCGCTCCGAAAGCTAGTGGCTTTTGCTACCAAATAAACCTGTTGGACTTTAACCTGGTGTTGTGAGACTTCTTACCCGGCAAACTGGCCATAGCTCCTAATCGATTATTTTTATGAGGTGGGGCATGTTGATGTAAGGTTGAGAAGTGGGGAGGTGAAATCTTCGAGGACTGAGGTAATTCAGTGAAGTTGCTGCCCCTCCCAGAGGGATTGGTTTCTGGGACGTACCATTTTCTTGGATTGTCTGAAACTCCCCCAATGTGGGCAGTGAAAGGGACCTTAAAGAAGTAGGCACATTTTCATTACCATCGTGAACATTACTTGATGGGCGGCAGATGGCACCGTGGTTAACACTGGTGCTTCACAGCGCCAGGGGCTCATTCAATTCCAGTCTCGGATGACTGTGTGGAGTTGACACATTTTCCCTGTGTCTGTGTGGGTTTTCTCCTGGTGCTCCGGTTTCCTCCCATGCTCCAAAAATGTGCAGATTAGGTTGATTGGCCATGCTAAATTGCCCCTTAGTGTCGGGGGATTAGCAGGGTAAATACGCAGCGTTACAGGGATAGGGCCTGGGTGAGATTGTTGTCAGTACAGGCTCAATGGGCCGAATGGCCTCCTTCTGCAATGTAAGGTTCTATGATGCAACCCACCACTGCAAGGTAATAGTCAGATGTGCTACTGATCGGTGTTGTTGCAGACTGAATTGTTCAAATAATCCTAACTAGGAAGCCTTGTGAATGTGTCATGTTTAGGCCTATCCTTAAGGCATCCATGGAGAAAGAGTAATTGCCACTCTGGAAACCCCAGTGTCCTTAAAACCTGGCCTTGTTGTCATGTTAATCTGCTGGAATGATGCACTCTCCAGTGTTCTGCAAATCATGACTAAACGTCCTGCAATATGTTCCAGGTGAATGTCAAGTATTCCACCCACTTTATCATCGTAATCATTTACATGGAAACCATCTTGCATATGAGGTATCATTTTCTGAGTCATTGTTCGTTTGAAGACTGAGAGCCCTAGATTGGTGTCCTTTGTTTCTTCCACTGAAAGTGATCATTCCTCCACCCACTACAGAGGAACAAACATTTTATTCTCCTACTCCAAGGTCATCACCTTTTATTAAATATATCATCCAGTGAAAGCTGTCTGAATCGTGAACTACATCGTTTTGTGTGAGCTGATTTTGCTCCTTCCAAGCAGCAGTGAACCAGTGACCGATGGCTTTACTGCTGGAATCCCACTCTGCACAATTAATGACTCAATTTGTAAAGAAATTTGAGCAGATAAGTAGTGGAGTCACAAGCCTAACCTCCTCAAAATACTAGCAAAAAGGATAAGTTCATAAGATATAAGTTCATAAGATGTAAGAGCAGAATTAGGCCATTCAGTCCATCGAGTCTGCTCTGCTATTCAATCATGGCTGATTTGCTCCTCATCCTCATCTTCCTGCCTTCTCCCCATAACCCTTCAACCCATTACCAATTAAAAAATTTGACCAACTCCTCCTTAAATTTACTCACTGTCCCGGCATCCACCGCACTTTGGGATAGCGAATTTCACAGATTCACAACCTTTGGGAGAAGTAGTTTCTCTTCAACTCTGTTTTAAATTTGCTACCCCTTATTCTAAGGCTATGACCTCTTGTCCTAGAATGTCCCACAAGAGGAAGCATCCGCTCTACATCTACTTTATCCATACATTTTATCATCTTATATACCTCAATTTGATCTCCCCTCGTTCTTCTAAATTCCAGAGAATATAGGCTTAAACTGTTCAATCTTTCGTCATAAGAATGCAATCTAATGTGAGATTTCCATTTCAATACTATCCAAGTTGTTTTTGATTCCAATCTTAATGTTTACACACTTTATGGATTTTTTTTCTTCATTCATGAGATATGGGCGCCGCTGACTGGCCAGCATTTATTGCCATCTTCTAGTCGCCCTTGGAGGGCTGTTGAGAGCCAATCACATTGCTGTGGCTCTGGATCAGAGGTAGGCCAGACCGGGGTAAGGAAGGCATATTTCTTTCCCTAAAGGATAGTAGTGAGCCGGATGGGTTTTTCCAATAATTGACAATGGTTTCATGGTCATCAGTGGTGTTATGGTTCAGGTTAGAAACTCCAAAGTGTTTTATGAAGCTGCCTGAATCATACGTTTTGCATCTTGAATTTGGCTAGGGTAAGCATGATATGTTTCACTTCAGGTATGATTCACTAGGGAGCTTTTATCAAACAAAGTTTAATTAAGAACATAGTTAACGTATATAAGTAAGAAAATTAGCATGAACTTTTACCAGTTACAAACAAGAAACAAAACAACCATGATAATGTATAACAAAGATATCTAATGTGTCCCAATCAAACCAATACCCTTGCCATAGACAAAACCCTTTAAATAGGTGAGCAAAGTCTATAGCTCATGTGATAATGGAAATTAAGCCCTGGATAAAAGCAAATTACTGCGGATGCTGGAATCTGAAACCAAAAGAGAAAATGCTGGAAAATCTCAGCAGGTCTGGCAGCATCTGTAAGGAGAGAAAAGAGCTGACAAAAGCTGTCAAAATTTTGACAGAGTCATCTGGACACGAAATGTCAGCTCTTTTCTCTCCTTACAGATACTGCCAGACCTGCTGAGATTTTCCAGCATTTTCTCTTTTGGTTATGGAAATTAAGGCCTATGGTTGAAAGTCTGCAGTTCTCTGGATTCACTCCGAACAGTTTGAAGACAAGGCAGCTTCCCACAGCACCAGAGAGACTCTGGTCCAGCCCCCAACAACAGCAAATTTTCACCCTTCAAGAAAATGAGAGAATTCTCAAAGAAAGAAATACAGGGAGAGAGGGAAAACACCTCTTTTTTAGCTTGCTGTCCCTTCTAAAAACTAAAAACTCAAACCTGCAGCTCCAAACTGAAAATAAATAAAAAAACTGTCCAAAAACACACTGTCTTCCTACAAATGCAGGACCGTAAAACTAATCCCAGGGTAAACACATAACCCCATTTGAGCCACTTAAGTAGCAATAAAAGGACATTTCCAGTCAAGCCAGCAACAATGACATCATTGAAGCTGTGAACTAAGAAACCACTGACTGTGAGAGCTGCAGAAATCATGATTTGAAAAAAACTTTTCTTAAAGATTCACTAACGTCACAGTAGATTCTTAATTCCAGATGTTTTTCTAAATATTCAAATTCCACCATTTGCCGTGGTGGGATTCGAACATGGGTAACTGAGTTTCTGGATTAATAGTCTAGTAGTAATACCACAGGGCATCGCCTCCCCAGAGTAAGAACACTATGTCGTGGAGGCTATAATTTTGATAGTTGCATTATTCTGAATCATAGAATCATCGAATCCTACAGTGCAGAAGGAGGCCATTCAGCTCATCATGTCTGTACTGACCACAATCCCACCCAGATCCTATCCCCACAACCCCATGCATTTACCCTAGCTAGTTCCCCTGACACTAAGGGGCAATTTAGCATGGCCAATCCACCTAACCAGCACATCTTTCAAACTGAGAGAGGAAACCAGAGCACCTGGAGGAAACCCATGCAGACACAGGGAGAACATGCAAACTCCACACAGACAGTGACCCAAGCTGGGAATCGAACCCAGGACCCTGGCGCTGTGAGGTAGCAGTGCTAACCACTGTGCCACCGTGCCACCAGTTATTCCTAATATCTAAGAATATCGTTATTGCTAACTTTGCTATGCTAAAATATTCCATTCCTGGTGCTAAGGATAAAATTGACTATAAAGAGAAACATTGCATTGTATGTAGTCAGACCAAAACAGAGAAGATTGAGGCTTATATTAATATAAATCAATGTTAATGTTAATATAGACCAGTTATAATGGAAGCTTTTAGAATTGTTGATCTTCTACTGACGGCACATGTAATGTATCTTTAGGAAAGATGACATTCTGTCAATTAGAATGAAAGATTGATTAAAGAGAAAGCAAGATAAGTTAGCACTTGATTTGCCTGACTAAACATACGTTTGAGTGGGAAGAAGAATAATTAAGAATGTTCTTATAATAATGTCACAGATGGCAAATAAACTTTAATACTATAGTAGCACAATTTAGTAGCCAATTACTGCAAGCACATCATCTCTGCTGCTCACTTGATTGTGATTGTCATATGTCACTGTAAAGACAACCAGAGACCAGCAAGAGATTTTAGCCCGTAACAGGAGCCTCTGATTGTATAAGAATGATGCAATGGTGCCTTGTCCTGTGATAAATCAGGGGCTTTAAAAGTTGGTACATTTATGTGATAGGCTTGAATGTCCACGTGATTATTTACTGTTGTGAACTCAAGAATGCAGATTATCCCATTTAAACATGTCAATTCACAAAAGCTGACCAAAGATTGCTCGGGAATTATTTGAAACCATTAAAAATGTGACCGGGACCTCTCAGGAAGTTTGCAACCAATCTTTTCTACATCAGAAAATAACCATGATAAATCCTACAGTGCAGAGACACAGTGGTTAGCACTGCTAACTCACAGCGCCAGGGACCAGGGTTCGATTCCCGGCTTGGGTCACAGTCTGTGTGGAGTCTGCACGTTCTAACCCTGTCTGCTTGGGTTTCCTCTGCATGCTCCGGTTTCCTCCCACAGTCCGAAAGACGTGCTGGTTAGGTGCATTGGCCATGCTAAAATTCTCCCTCAGTGTACTCAAACAGGTGCCGGAATGTGGCGACTTGGGGATTTTCACAGTAACTTCATTGCAGTGTTAATGTAAGCCTACTTGTGACACAAATAAATGAAATAAAACACGCAGATACGAAAGCAAAATACTGCAGATGCTGAAAATCTGAATTGAATACAAAAAAAATCATGAAATGTTCATTAGGTCAGGCAACATCTGCAGCGAGAGAAAAAGAGTAAACGTTGCAGGTTAATTAATTTTTATAAAGGCTGGAGGGTTAGAGATGTTACAGGATTTTAGCAAGTACAGAGGTGGGGGAGATGAGGAAAGCAAAGAACAAAGGGGGGGAGGTCTGTGATAGGATGGAAGACAAAAGAGATTAAATGACAAAAGGGATAATGGTGCAACACGAAAGGAGATGGTAATAGGATAAGGAAAGAAATGAAAGATGAGTCTAAGTAAAGTGTAAATGTCAAAACAATGACAACTTGTGTTTAGATCCTGTCTTTAATGCAATAAAACATCCCAAGTCACTTCACAGGACTGTTATGAAAGAAACATTGATACCAAGCCACAAGGAGACATTATTGCAACTAACCAAAAACTTGGTATGAGAGACAGGTTTTATGGTGCATTTTAGTTGACGAAAGAGAGATAAGGCAGGATTTTCCAGCTGCGCTCACCCCAAAACGGAAAAATCCCACCCGAGGTCAACGGACCTTCGCATGGTCCACCTACCCGCCCGCTACGATTCCCGTGGTGGGCGTGACAGGAAAATTCCCCCCATAGAGAGATGAAGCGGTTTAGGGGGGAATTCAAGATAAAAGGCAGGAATTTTTTTTTACACAGTCGTCATGGGCTGGCAGGTGGGAGAAACATTGTATCAGGTGGCATAACGGGGACATTGCCGTGTCTATCACTTACCATATTTGAAACCATTAAAACTGTGACCTCCACTGCAAATTTACTAGTGGCAGTGTTGATGTTGGGGGCAGAGAGTACAGAGGGGGTGGGTTTGGGGCAGTGGGTGGGGAGGCAGCCCACCCTTAGGCGACTTAAGGCCCTTGTTGGCCAATTGATGACGACATTCAGGAGTGAGGAACCGCTGCTGCTGTGTTCCTTGGCCACTTCCAGCTTGTTTTCTGAGGCTGCCTTCTTTTCTCCAGCATCTCCCTGAGGGCCTTTACAGCTTGCAGCATTAACTGCAGAAATACATCAGAGAAGCATAATGCTGCTTTACCATGCTGACCCTCCACCTGTGCAGTGCTGGCTCTGTTGCAGTGCAACGAACACCCTTCATTTTGGACCCTCATGGGGTACCTTTAAATACTGGAGCTGAATGAGACTGCCACGGGTCACCGCCATGTCTGCTCTCTCTAATTGGTTGGGAAACCTGGAGGGCAGATTCAAATAGGGTGGCTGAGTTAAAAAGCCACTAAATGAGAAAGCTGCTGAAATCTCCAGTTTCCCAATATGCTGCTGGCCTCTGCTCCCGCAAGCGAGCCTAAAAATTCAATCCATAGACACAATGCCCAGTGAAGCCCAGGAATTCGAAAAGAAAAGTACCTTATACTGTCAGGGGATTAGCAGAATATCAGAATCGTTACCCATAGCTGGGCAGAGAGGGTACAATTTGAAATGATTGAATTCAGCGTTTAAAAGCTGTGCAGTGTCTGATCGAAAGAGGAAATGCTGTTCCTCAAGCTTCCATTGAGCTTCCTTATTACAGAGAGCGAGGTCAAGACCAGAAAGATCAGAGAGGGACTGGGGCGGAGGTTTAAATGACAGGTCACCAGAAGCTTCGGCTCATGCTTACACACTGGACAGAGGTGAGCAGAGTATCGCTCTGTGCTTGGCCTCGCCGACATAGGAGAGACTGCATTATGAGCAGTGCATAAAGTATATTAAATTAGAAGAAATCCAATTACATTGTTGTTTCATCTGGAAGGTAGGTTAGGGTCCTGGGTGATGGTAAGGGAGCAGGCAAAAGACTAGGGCAGGGAGTTTTTCTGCCCAGTTGGGATGGATGTGTTCAGTGGCAAGATTAAAAAATCTGGTGACAAGATGCTCACGGTGGCACAGTGGTTAGCGCTGTTGCCTCACAACGCCCGGGACCCGGGTTCAAGTCCTGGCTCGGGTTACTGTCTGTGTGGAGTTTGCACATTCTCCCCGTGTCTGCGTGGGTTTCCTCTGGATGCTCCGGTTTCCTCCTACAGTCCAAAGATATGAGAGTTAGATGGATTGGCCATGTTAAATTACCCCTTAAGTGCCCAGCAGACTAGCAGGGTAAATACATTTGGTTACAGGGATAGGGCCTGAGTAGGATTGTGGTCGGTGTAGGCTCGATGGGCTGAATGGCCTCTTATAGCACTGGAGGGATTCTATGATTCTATAAGTTTCCTGGCAACATAAATCCAAGAAGTGAATGTTTCCTTCCCCTTGTCAATGGTGGGCTATGCTTCCCACCATTGAATGACAGAAGCTTAATGTTAATACATTTACATCTCATTATTATGGTCACAGACCAGAATCACCACCACCACCACACCCCACCTCCTCCTCCTCCACTCCCCCCACTCCACCACCACCGCATGAAAACTTTAAATTACATATTAGCATAACTTTAGAACCGTGTGATTTACAACTGCTTTCAAAAGGCATGCACTTCGCAACCTGAACTTCGAGTGGAACTCGGAGGTGAGTGCAAACAACCTAACGCAGTTCTCGGGATAATCCCAATGCAGCTCCCCAGCTCCCCAGGATGGCAGATTGGCACAGTGGTTAGTACTGCTGCCTCACAGCGCCAGGGACCCGGGTTTGATTCCCGGCTTGGGTGACTGCTTGTGTGGAGTTTGCACGTTCTCCCCGTGTCTGCATGAGTTTCCTCCGGGTGCTCCGGTTTCCTCCCGCATTCTGAAAGACGTGCTGGTTAGGTGCATTGATCTGAACAGGCACCGGAGTGTGGCGACTTGGGGATTTTCACAGTAACTTCATTGCAGTGTTAATGACTTGTGACTAATAATAAATAAACTTTAAACTTTAAAAAAGATTCAGTGGGGTCACAGGCAAATCTCAACAGCAGCTTTTTTGCGACTGGCTTGTGGTGCTGTGGCTTGGGTGAGTGTCGGAGAGAAGGGAGCCTCAGGACAAGGTTAACAGTGGCGGAGAGTGGGGGAAGGGAGCGTCGGAAAGAGCAGCACTGCCGGAGGGAGGAGAATCTTGGCTCTAGGGCAAAGGGATAGGACTGCTCATGGCAGACTGAACATTGCATGCAAACACATGGTGGGAAGGAGGTGTGTAAGGAGGGGTTGGTGAAGAAAATGGCCAGGTAAATGGAAAAACATGCATTGATTAGCAGTCTTTCAAAGATTCTTTTTCTTTCAAACAGTCTTTCAAAGTCATGCATTAAAGATTAGCAGTCTTTCACAGCTGAGATTGTTTAGCTTGAGCTCAATTGACATGTTTGAAATCAGGCTAGCCAAGGAATTGTTCCCACTCGAGCAGCACTAATTCTTGAGAGTGCCAGTGGTTGCTGCTCCACATTTAAACACTAACACGAGGACTTCCAAATCCAGTGAATGCCCTGGTTCAGCAGAACCATTGAGCAAGATTGAGGATGCCCTTAGGAAGGTAGCCATGTAACACTGACCCGGGCTGTACTCCTAATTCCATGCTTAATGTTGAAGTTCACATTGACAAGTGCCCCTCATGGTCCAAGCAAAGCACAAGGCCTTGGAGTACTGTTAAGGACAATGCCTGTGCTTGAGATGAGAGCTCAGGATGCAGTCGAGTTGCCAAAGCTGTTGTTATGGATGTGTGGTGTGAGGTGGTGGTAGGTGGTTTTGGTCAAACATCATGCAGGCTAAACACTGGGCATCCATCTGGTCAGGACTCCCTGGCATTCACAAAGGGGCCTTAATCCCACTTCAAAGAATTTTAAGCACTTGGACCTTTCAATCAAATGGTGAAATAACAGGCTTCCCACTGTGATAATGATAGGTTATGAAATCAGTCATGCAGCACTAATCCCATAATGCCAACCTTCAGGTATATGTCAACAGGCAGAGTGAAAAAGCAAGCGCTGATTTTTAAAAAAACTACAGGTAGGTTTTTTTCAAATCTTTAAAGGACAGTATGTGTGAATCTATTGATGTCTTGTCAGCTCTCTTGGCAGCTCCCTTTGACAGCTGCAATTGATAGTTCCAATGAGTTTGACAGTTATCAATGTGTTTATCGCTGGACTTCCAGATCTGGGCCTCCACTGCCATGTTATCTAAGATGGAGAGCTTCTCCTTCTGCATGAAAATTCAGGCCTAAGTTTAATGTCTTCGGAGATGCTTTAAGGATGCTTTAAATCAAAATACGGTTTTTGTGCTCTGGTAACCTGTTCTTGTGGAAGTTGACCAAACTCCAAGATTTGAAAAAATTGGAATTGGTGTTTATTTTTGAGAACATTGACCTGAACGTAAACCACGACCTTGGCATTCAAAACATTTGCCTTGGCCTTTCCCCTTTCTCTGGGCGCTTCCTACCGGTCAATGGACTTTTTGGTGACATTTTAGTGTAAAGGAAGTTTTCATCACCCGAACTGCTAAGACCATTAAGAAAGCAGTCATAAAGCAGCTGCGGGTGGAATTCTCCGGCTGTGCTGGTCTAAAAGCCGGAAATTCCCACCCGGCTGTCAATGGGCCTTCACATTGTCCGCAACCCACCCACAACAATTGCAATGGAGGGCGGAGTGAGAGAATTCCGGCCTGCATTTCCAGAGAGTCATTGGCAGAGAAGATGGAATAATATCCTTGGATGGTGAGAAACAGGAACCACATTTAGAGACCCAATAAAGCTCTCATTAAGTGAAAGTCTGAATAAAAGATAATTGCAAACACTTGTGAAAAAAAATCAGTCTTGATGCAAATAAAAGATAGATAATCATTAATGCAAAATTACCTCATATTCTTAAAAATCTAGGGGGGGGTATTTTCTAGTCCCGCTGGCCACGGGAATCGTAGTGGGCAGGGTCGGACCATACTAAGGTGGGAAAATCCCACCCTAAGAGTCTTGTTAATGACCAACATGAGTACTGTAGAACAGATTGAGTTGTTTGATCACCAAACTCATAGGCCCGATCATTTCAGATACACCATATGCATATAAAGCACCTCAATATAAATACTTGGAGGAAGGAAATTGACTGAATCAGACTAGCAGAGGTGCAGAATACTGTTGATCACCCAAGCAGAATAACGTTAGCTCTTTCCATTTGGTTTTTCCAATAATTTAGTAATAAATGCCGCTACTGAAATAAAAATGATAGCTTAATTCGATTTTATTGTTAGCACTCATAAAGTAAATTTGCATTGTGTAAAACTGAAGGGAAAATTAAATTGATTGTCGAATGTAAAACGTTGAGAAACTTCAATACATATTTATTTATGACATGCATTGTTACGTGCCTTAACATTTTGACACCTCGCTGGGTCTATTAGATTGATATTCAATATTTTTCTGTCTTTAATATTTATACAATTAAATGATGTTATTTACTGCTTATTTCCAGAGCAACAAAACCTTTAACACCTGTTCTCAGACAAGTTGCTGTCATACTATTCTATAGTTCATCGAATCGTAGAATCCCTACAGTGCAGAAGGAGGCCATCAGCCCATTGAGCCAACACCAACATCAATCCCACTCAGGTCCTATCACCTTAACCCCATGTATTTAGACTGCTGGTTCCCCCCAACACTAAGGGGCAATTGAGCATGGCCAATCAACCTGACCTGCACATCTCTGGACTGTGGGAGGAAACTGGAGCACCCAGAGGAAACCCACACAGACATGGGGAGAATGTGCAAACTCCGCACAAACAGTGACCTGAGGCCAGAATTGAACCTGGGTCCCAGCTGCTGTGAGGCAGCAGTGCTAACTACTGTGCCATCCTGCCGCCCTTAAATCAACAATAGGCTCATACACACAATGTATAGACACTTGCAACTTGCATATGTTGCATTCTTCATGGTGTCTTTCATTGGTTCGAGAGCTCAGCATCGCAGCAACTTATCAAGACTTTATTATCTGCAACTCTTAAGCCTGTGGGCACCGGGAAGCACAAGGGCAACAGATGAGTATGAGTACTAGTACCTGCAAATTGCCCACCAAGTCACTCCACATACTGACTTGGGTATTTATCACTTTTCCATCACTGTTGAAGAGTCAATGGGATGGTGGAGGGGTCGAAGGTGAATAGAGGTCAGTGTTAGAAGTCGACATTGTGGTAAAGGGTCGGACATCAGGGAGAGGGGATTAGAGTCAAGCCCGCATGTTGGGTGTCAGGGGATGGGGAAATACCATGAGAGGAGAGGTAATTAGTTGGGGGGCGTGGGGGAGTCCCATGGGGTGAGCTGTCTGGATATTTAAAATAGCTGCGCAGAAATTAGAAGAAGTTTTACTTTATCTTCTGAGTAACTTTTAGCAATAACCCAAAGTTCTGAATTAAGTCACTTTGTTGGATAGTTCCCAGCGTTTCTGGAGAAATCCCGCTCCCAAAATCTGACACTGGGGAGTCAGGAAGTTACAGGTCTAAAACATTTACACCAGACAGTCATTGTCACAAAGCTGTCCATTGTGAAGGGTCGAATATAAAAGTTTTTGTAAAACTGAAGTGAGGATACAGGATTGCATCAGAGTGGAATAGTGATTGGTTTTTGAATGGTTTAGAAAGCTTTGAAATGCTGAAAGGTAATTTTTGTTGACACCATAACAGTGCTGAAATGTTTTATATCGTGGAGCAAAGTCTTGCTTCATGTTGTGTGTTCTTTCTAAAGGGAGAGCGTTATTTTCTCTCGACATTTGTTAATTGGAATCTGTTAAAGATGCCATAAATTTGACAGCGCACATTCTTTTCAAATGTTGAAGGCCACAATGGAATTTAGTTAAGACTGCTGCCAGAGGGAGAAATGATGCCTCAAAGGAACACAAATTCATTTGCAGGATTTTTGTTTTAATGCATTCTTCCATGGGCTGCAGTTGTTGCTGGCTGGGGCAACATTTATTGCCCGTTCCCTATTTCCTTTGAGAATTATAATTGTCCACGAGTTATAATTGCTCACTTTCTTCAATAGGAGAGTTCGAGGTTGGATTGGATACAGATTATGCATAATACGACAATGAACAAAGGATTAACCAATAAATTGTATCATAAATTTGAAGAAGTTATTTCATAGAATTTGAATATACAATATATGAGGCTTTATTTATTAGGTGTCAGATAAGGGTCATGGCTTCCAAAGTGGTTGCATAACGCATGTGCTCAGTGACAGGTAGCACAGAACATACATGCTTAAGCACATGCTATTTCAGTATAAGCTAATAGATCAGATTACGTGCAACCCTTATGACAAAGTAAAGCTTGTCACGTCCCATATTTTGACAGCCGCCTCTCCCAATGGTCTACCATTGATGAGGAAGTCCAGCACTGAACCAACTGTGCCAGAGCTGTCGCCTTCAAGCTGAGCCAACATGTCTTTAACAACAGGGACATTTGGAAATCAACAAGGCTCCTAGTTTATAAGGCCGATGTGTTAACCACCCTCCTGTACTGCGGTGAAACCTGGACTGTCTACCAACGCCACGCTAAGGTCTCTGACAGCTTCCATTTGCGAGGCTTGCGTGAAATCCTGGGGATGAGATGGGAGGACTGCTGGACCAATGCTTGCGTCATCTATGAAGTTGTGTCTACCAGCATCGTAGCCCTGCTCCTGCAGAACCAACTCTGATGGACGGACCTTTGCGTCTGGATGCTCGGAAATTGCCTCCCTCAGCAGGTTCTCTTCTCCCAGCTCTCTCACTCTCTTGCTCTCTTTCTCTCTCTCACTCAGGCTTTCTAGACTCAGTGGTGCTTCCAGTCAGTCTAACGAGGGTTTCCAATTTCTCTTCCTGCCTCTAGCCACTCTCTCAGCATCTCAAGCTGCTCTTGGCTCCTGCCACACTGCCATTCTCAAGTCCCGAAGTTATCCTTGCTGCTTTCTCCCTCACCTCATGGTACCTGACTCCACCCCTCAGGTTGTTAAAGACACTGTTCCCTGCAGGGAAGGGCCCACGGGGGCCAACCAGCTCCCCAGCTTGGTGCTGTCCCCTATCATTGTCCCCTCCTGCCAGAGGTCCTGCTACATTAGAATGTTCTTAGATCTGTTATAAATAGATATTTTTCTGAAAATATGATTAATCATGGTCATAAGGTCAAAAGACAAATTGTTGACATATTAAATTCCTGTATTGTTATTGGATAGGATTGTAATCACTCCAGTTTAGGTTTATTTCTTAGTGTCAAAAGTGGGCTTACATTAACACCGCAGTGAAGTTACTGTGAAAATGTCATATTCCGGCACCTGTTTGGGAACACTGAGGGGCAATTTAGCATGGCCAATGCACTTAACCAGCATGTCTTTTGGACTGTGGGAGGAAACCGGAGCACCCGGAGGAAACCTACGCAGACATGGGGAGAATGTGCAGACTCCGCACAGGCAGTGACCCAAGCTGGGAATTGAACTGTGATGCACCAGGGCTAACCACTGTGCCGCCCAGTCAGGAGTGTTGTCACACCTCTTAAGCTAATGATATCTATTCAATAGCATTACAGAGTAAAAGCGTCTTGCAATATTCCTTTAATTACCCACTGCTGTGTTATATTCTGTTACCTGGTGTTTAAGTTGACGTCGTTAATATATTTTGTCTAAGGACAAAATGTCTGATTGATTGAAATTATGTTCTACTCCGATGCAGGTAAAGTTGCAGTGACCATAGGCCGCTCTCCCCTTTAAGGTGTCTTATGGTGATTTAACTTGAGGATCATCACACCTCAGGCAAGGGACAAGGTTGAGAAGGCAGGGCCTTAATGGCTAACCTAAACTGGCGCAGGAATTGAACCCACACTGTTGGCATCACTCTGTATCACTAACCTGCTGTCCAGCCAACTGAGCTAAACCTAACTGAGCTAAATCCAATGCATCTTTGAAATAGTGACTGTTTTAATATTTCTCAAGCTCTCAGCCAGAAAGATCTGCCAAATTTCATTAATCCAATTGATGATTTCACAATTTTTGAGGTAAATGACTCATCAAATTTTGAAGAAGTCCTTTAGCATTCAGAAAAGTGGACCATCCTTTCATCTTTAGTGACAGTTTCAGATACTTACTTTGTTTGGTTCAGTGTCAATTTCTGTTTGATTACTGTTCCGTGAAAAATATTAGGCTGCACGAGTCCACACTAAGAATGCTCTAGAAGTTGTAGTACCAGGAGAGGCTGAGGCCCATAGTGGTAGCCTTGATTTTCCAGCCATGTTTGCCCCGAAACTGGAAAATCCCACCTGAGATCAACGGACTTTTCCATGGTTCGCCCCCTCGCCCACTCCGATTCCCATGGTGGACGGAATGGGGAGGTTCGCCGCAGTATTTGCTGTTGGGAATCCATGGCTCACTAAAGATTCTTAATTTTTTTCTTTAATTGGCTCAATTGCTTTCCTGCTAGATCCAAGGAATTCCCTGCAGAAACCGGAGCTTGAGTTGCCGATTCGGATTGGCCTCGACTTTCCAGAAATTGAAGATCAACCTCCAGGACATTGCTATGTGCAACCTTGGAGAAAAATCAGAGGGACGTTTAAAAAAGATAGTTTCTTTTTAGTTTTCTTTGAACGTTTCTCTTTACCAAATATAAAAATGTTGAAAATAGGAAGGTAGAATGTCTTATTAAAGTACTTGCCGTTGAGTGTTTCCAAGGATTGTATTGCAGATTATTGGAATTGATATTGACTGGAATGGAGAGACCCATTAACACTCAGGCCCATGCCACAATAATGGAAAATGCACAGATTGATTGCAAGAGATATTAAAGAAAACTTACTGCAATGAGATATAATTTTTTGAACCAAAACGTTTACGAGGAAATGAGAGTGCTGACAAAATCAGAATATTAAACTCACGAAAGCATGGTGCACTTAAAACGTGCAATATTTCATTTAAAAAATAGGAAAAATGTGAAGGTTTAATCTTACAGCAGCAAGTTAGTTAATACCATTCACAGTATTGCTAAAGTCAGGTTGCGATTTCTATCTATCTTGATCTGCAGAAATGACATTTAAAAAAATCTTTCAATATCTTTCTGTAAAATAGACACGTTGAATACACTGACATCTGCAGTCTAGAAATTACAACTGGTGATTTAACAGATGAATTGTTAACATATATATGTGGTACCCTCTGTCAAAGATTTTAATGAAGGAATTGAACCCATAAAATTTAAGTGGGTCAATGCCTCTGCTATAATGGTGGGGAAAATAATTGCTCGGGCAACTTTTTATTAATGTGCCATAATATATATATAACTACTTGCAAAAGAAGCTATCTAAGATGAAAAGCTAAACTGTGCTTTGAAGTGTTTGTGCTGCTGGTACTGAGCAATCTGCAATCCAGGGCAAGATTAAATAAGGCGCGGTATTAATTCTCCAAAGAAAATTGATAAGTCATTATCCAGAATGGGATAATACATCCAATTATATTCTGCAGTTCTGGGAAGTAATTAGTGGATTGGAAATTATCGCGTTTATCGTTGATACAGCAAATCAAAGGTTATGGAGCAGATGATAACTGCTAGCAGGTTTTTTGCTGGGAACTGTAGAAAATAGCAGAAAGTTGAGACAAATGTTTGACAAAAATGGAACAACACGAGCAAGTGGTGCAGACAGGAAGTACACACAGATGTCGGAATTTTAATAATTGGATAAGTCGGGAATTTCTTCATGGAATCTCTTGTGGAATTTTGGTGACAGATACTTTTAAACCTGAGCAACATTGCTGGTAGGTTTTTGATGAATAAATATATAAAGAATATGGATGGGATTCTCCCATCTCATTCACCCCACTCCTGCTGCCAGCATGAATGGAGAATTTGGCGCTCAGCCAAAACTCCATTCACTGCAGCGACACCGGAGAATCCCAGTCCCGGAGGTCAGAGGTTTCCGACGTTTATTCAAATCCTATGGGGTTTCTATCAGTCTTCCTCTGTAACTCCAGTGTGATGGCACAGTGGTATTGTCACTGGACTAGTAATTCAGAGGCACAGGGTAATGCTCTAGTGATCTTGGTTCGAATCACACCACAGCAGATGGTGAAATTTGAATTCAATATTCAAGCTATTGTTGATTATCATCCCCTGGACTGGCCTGCATGTGACTCCAGATCCACAGTAACATAGTGATTGCCTCTTAAATGGCCCAGCAAGCCAGTTAGTTCAAGGAAAACTAAATACTGGCCCAGCCCGTCAATGAATAATAAAAGAAAAGCAGCAGAGCTACTAGGAAAAAGTAATTTCTCTAATGGTTCCACTGGTAGAACTGATTTTCTGGGCTTTGGTTGATAACATTTATTTATTGGCTAAAAATCTCTATCATACTTTTGGAAGAATTCAAATGACAGTGCAGGTTTAAAATTCTCCCTTGGTGGTTGTAAGGGGGAAATTACAAATGTGGTTTATTACAACAATTTATTAAAGCCAATAGTGAGAATGGTCTGTTAAGGGATCTCTATAAAGGTTAAGTGTCTCATCAAAGGGAACGTGGAAATCAATGTAAAACTGTTAGAAATATTTAAGTAAAATTCCACAATCAGGGGAAAAGAACACATTGATTTGAACAATGAATGCTTTACGCAGTTGAACAGCTAGCTAATATTCCCAGTGACCTCTGTACCGCCTCAAAGCTGGCAATGCAAGGCCAAGCTCTTGGAGGGTCCGGTGACCCATTCGGCCAATCAGGCGGGAGAACGTGAATCCTGGAGCTGAGCACGGGTTTTCATTGCCAGTTGGGACTCTGGAGTCGTGGATTATGGTGGCCTTTATATCACTCTCTGTACATAGTTATTTACCTTAATGAATCATTAATCTACTTGGAGATCACTCATTTTTGCAAACTACTACAGTCTTCTTGCTCCTGAATGCAAAACAATGCCTCCTACTGGCACATCAGTGGGCGTGAAAATCAGATAAGCACAATATTGAGTTTAACTGTGATATTCAATGTCACGGAATAGTTTGTCAACAATTTCAAGTCTTGTGCATAGTTAAATTGTTACTTGGGCAAGGCATCGGAGGGTGACCATCATTTGTGGCCATGTAAGAAGTTAATCCTTCAAGTGGAGAAAATTGCCAAAAATAAAACAAAATAACTTGCCAGGTACTCTTTATCTCTGTCAGCATCATAGAAACATAGAAAACTACAGCACAAAACAGGCCCTTCGGCCCCACAAGTTGTGCCAAACATATCCCTACCTTTTAGGCTACCTATAACCCTCCATCCTATTAAGTCCCATGTACTCATCCAGGAGTCTCTTAAAAGACCCTATTGAGTTTGCCTCCACCACCACTGACGGCAGTCGATTCCACTCGCCCACCACCCTCTGTGTGAAAAACTTCCCCCTAACATTTCCCCTGAACCTACACCCCAGCACCTTAAACCTGTGTCCTCTCGCAGCAGCCATTTCCACCCTGGGAAAAAGCCTCTGAGAGTCCACCCGATCTATGCCTTTCAACATCTTATATACCTCTATTTGGTCTCCTCTCATCCTACGTCTCTCCAAGGAGAAAAGACCGAGCTTCCTCAGCCTATCCTCATTAGGCATGCCACTCAATCCAGGCAACATCCTTGTAAATCGCCTCTGCACCCTTTCAATCTTTTCCACATCCTTCCTGTAATGAGGCGACCAGAACTGAGCACAGTACTCCAAGTGGGGTCTGACGAGGGTCTTATATAGCTGCATCATTATCCCCGGACTCCTAAACTCAATCCCTCGATTGATAAAGGCCAGCACACCATACGCCTTCTTAACCACCTCCTCCACCTGCGGGGCTGATTTTAGAGTCCTATGGACCCGGACCCCAAGGTCCTTCTGATCCTCTACAGTACTAAGAGTCTTTCCCTTTATATTGTACTCCTTCATCCCATTTGACCTGCCAAAATGGACCACGACGCATTTATCTGGGTTGAAGTCCATCTGCCACTTCTCCGCCCAGTCTTGCATCCTATCTATGTCCCTCTGTAACTTCTGACATCCCTCCAGACTATCCGCAACCCCACCAACCTTCGTGTCGTCGGCAAACTTACCAACCCATCCCTCTTAGTCTTAGCTTTCTTTCTCCGCCTGGCTTTTGGTAACCTGTAGATGCTCCAAAGGACTCAAAACTTTTTTTTCAAATAAAGAGTACTGAATTTTCAGGCAGTAAGTAGCTAATGACTCATAACATCAATGTATTTGAGCACATCAACCAGGTTCTTTTTCTTGATGTAACATTATCCACAATCTCACTTTGCTCATTTGGTCAAAAATTATTCAAATCAATAATGAACCTGATTTTTTAATGTATTCTCAACAGCACTATTTGCACTGATGTAAATTGTCTGTGTGGAGTCTGTACGTTCTCCCTGTGTCTGCGTGGGTTTCCTCCCACAATCCGAAAGACGTGCTGGTTAAGTGGACTGGCCATGCTAAATTGCCCTTTAGTATCAGGGGATTAGCAGGATAAATAGATGGGGTTACAGGGATAGGGCCTGGGTGGGATTGTTGTCGGTGCAGGTTCGATGGGCCAAATGGCCTCATTCTAGAACATAGAACAGTACAGCACAGAACAGGCCCTTCGGCCCACGATGTTGTGCCGAGCTTTATCTGAAACCAAGATCAAGCTATCCCACTCCCTATCATCCTGGTGTGCTCCATGTGCCTATCCAATAACCGCTTAAATGTTCCTAAAGTGTCTGACTCCACTATCACTGCAGGCAGTCCATTCCACACCCCAACCACTCTCTGCGTAAAGAACCTACCTCTGATATCCTTCCTATATCTCCCACCATGAACCCTATCGTGATGCCTCCTTGTAATAGCTCCATCCACCCGAGGAAATAGTCTTTGAACGTTCACTCTATCTATCCCCTTCATCATTTTATAAACCTCTATTAAGTCTCCCCTCAGCCTCCTCCGCTCCAGAGAGAACAGCCCTAGCTCCCTCAACCTTTCCTCATAAGACCTACCCTCCAAACCAGGCAGCATCCTGGTAAATCTCCTCTGCACTCTTTCCAGCGCTTCCACATCCTTCTTATAGTGAGGTGACCAGAACGGCACACAATATTCCAAATGTGGTCTCACCAAGGTCCTGTACAGTTGCAGCATAACCCCACGGCTCTAACTCCAACCCCCTGTTAATAAAAGCTATTCTGTAAGGATTCTGATCTTCTATGATCACTCGATAGTTGAGCAAATATCTGGCTACTATCAAGTTTAGAATTTCCCACTTCTCATTATAATGACAACATCATTGCTGGATTTCAGTGACTGAAGCGCCCATTTGCAGGGAATGTCCCACTCCATGATTGTTAAATCCACAATTCTCTGACTAGGGGGTGAGAGTGCTACCACTGGGCTATGGCTGAGACCTGAAAGGAGATAGCGTCCAGTGCATATCTTTAAATTAGCTTCAGTGAAAATTCTAATGTTCTAATAAAAATAATGATGTCCAGAATGAAGTGCTTGTGACATGGCTGCAACTAAGAGAGCAGAAAGAAACAATGAAGAAATCAGAAAGGGAAATAGTTGTACTTGCCGGATCCATGAGCAGAGTTGCAGGTTCCCCACGGGTGACCTTCTTTCTTGGATTGCCGTTGTGAGAGTGCTGATGACACCAGGGTATGTGTCCTAGGAACAGGCTGCAGAACACAACTAACAGGGAACTACTAAAAGTTGTGTTCTCAACAGCACATAACTATTTGCACTGATGTAAAATAGTCGAGCAAATATCTGGCTACTATCAAGTTTAGAATTTCCCACTTCCTATTATAATGACAACATCGTTTGCTGGACTTCAATGACTGAAGCAGACATCTGCGGGGAATGTCCCATTCCATGACGGTTCAACCTACAATATCTAACTGGGAGGTGAGAGCGCTATCCTCCTTAACCAGTGAATGTGATCTGGGGATAAATTAAAATGCAAATAACAGAAAATATGAAAAGGTTTTTTAAAAGAAGTTCCTGATGGGTATCAATAATACTCCAAAAGCAGAAATATTTACTAAGATATGTGGAATGTACAGAAAAGCCATGGGAATGTGTATGAAATATTAATTCAGTCTGATGTACTCCAGGAAGGGGAAAATATCCAAAGCTATCTGGTAAAGACAAGTTGATCGATTGTACTGCAATGCAAATTGCATTAATGGGAGAAAAGGAGAATATTTCACCTGCTATTTCTTTAAAGAAATAGAACATGGCAATAGATTTATTAAAATTTCATCACACCGACTCTCTTGTGAATTCAGGGAAAGTAATTGGTGCAAAACTCACACAGCATTTCAGGCAGCTTTCTTTTGACCTGTTTGGATTGTTGCTGCTTCCTGTCTGAAAGCATTTAAACCATTTTGAGATGACAGTATGTTTCCTTCGTCTTCAAGGATTCCCTTGTCAACCCAAAGATGAACCGTTGCTGAACTAGGTTTGGCAATGTTCCCTGGAGGTAACCTTTCCAGAACGGTAGTTCAAATGCTTTTATTTTGACAAAATGTCAAAAGGCAGAAAAGTGCTTTAATGGACAATTAACTTATAAAGCTTTGCTTGCTTCAGCCTACTGCTACAGCACAACAAACTGCAACTTGTTAGTTTGTCTGCTGATCTAGATTTATTTGGCAGGATTGAGGAAAATCTTATCTTGTTGAAGCCTGAGTTCATTGCAGTGAAGTTTTTTAAGCATAAATAATATTATAGTAAATTTTGCCAAAGACATTTGCTACCAATTCTTGGAAAATCTGAGAGAATGACTCTAAAGTTTAGACATTTGTGATGCCAAACAAAGAAGCTAATCTACAATTGGGTGGCACGGCGGCACTGTGGTTAGCACAGCTGCCTCACAGCACCAGGAACCCGGGTTCAATTCCGGCCTCGGGTCACTGTCTGTGTGGAGTTTGCACATTGCCCTTGTGTCTGCGTGGATTTCCTCCGGGTGCTCCAGTTTCCTCCCACAGTCCAAAGATGTGTGGGTGAGGTGGATTGGCCATGATAAATTGGCCCTTAGTGTCAGGGGGATTAGCAGGGTAAGTATGTGGGGTTACGGGATTAGGGCCTGGGTGGGATTGTTATCGGTGCGGACTCGATAGGCCAAATGGCCTCCTTCTGCACTGTAGGGATTTTATGATTCTATGAATTATGTATTTCATTGGATTCATCAGACAACTGAGGAATACATTTGTTTCCTTGACTGGCTGGAGGAGCAGCCCAAAGTTGAAGGTAACAATCCATTCAATGGCTTCAGTCATCAGTGTAAGCGTCTGGCGCCAGGAATGGGTCTCTCAGAGCAGGAGTTCAGTACTTGGCGATTGTCTAACTTGGATTGCCACTGTCACAATTTGAGCTTTGTTTCACTTGTAAATGTTTCCCATCTTCCTTGGCCCCATCCTCAAATGGTTTAGGTTTCTCCAGATTTTCCCTGGGAGGTTGAAACCTGGGACTTCACCAGTAACCAGGTTGCGGCTGATGATGTTTGAAATCAACCAGGAGGAGGCACAAACCAGAGTTGGGGCTGTCATCAGTTTGTAAGGTGTGTGGAGGGTTCCAGAAGGGTCTGTTGGATTTCAGATGGATGCCTGGGTTTTTTCATGGGGTCCTGTGTCAGTGGGAGTGTTTCGTTAACTGTCTGTTGATGAGTATTCTTCAAGGAGGATGATTTACCTGAGGACATCAAGATGTTCAAAATGTGCTAGCATAGGGAGCCATGCAAGCTGTGTGGGTCCCAACATTCCAGATCTAATCCTCATGACTTCCTTAAGGTGGATATCGACTGCATTTGTGTAGCTGCTCCTGAAGCAGGTTAAGCAATGGTACTTTACTGAAAGTTCCACAGCAGCACACCTTACTTCTCAACAATAAGCCTGCTCCCTGGAAATAATGTGGCTATAATTATGATCTACAGAATGATTTAGTGGGAGATAGATTCTCCAGCAAAGATATCTTTGCTGGGGTGAGCTGCCAGGGTGGGATTTTCCAGTCACACTTGCCCCAAGACCAGAAAATCCTGCCTGAGGTCAATGAACCTTTGCATGGTCCTGTCCCGCCTGTTAGGATTCTTGTGACGGGCAGGACGAGAAAATTCCACCTGTAATATTTTAATTAAGTTGAGAATAACTTGTGTTATGAGCACGTGCATGGAAACACCACCAGCTGCAAGTACCTTCAAGTCAGGCACCATCCTGACTTGGAACTTTATCATTGTCCCTTTATTGTCACTATACCGAAATCCTGAAACTCCCTCCCTAACAGCACTGTGGGTGTACCTTCATTACATGGACCTTCTCAAGGGAAATCAGGAATGGGTAACAAATGCTGGGCTGTTTCTCTATCCATAGACTCCAATAAATGACTCACCAGTTTAAAATAAATTGGAATGAAGGAGTTTAGACAACTGTGCTGAAGTTTTTATTAAAAATATAATGCAACCTAATTTCAACTCAAACTTATAAAAATTTCTGCCGATTAAGCAAAGTTATACTTGCATCATTCCCTGTTATTAACACAGAGACAATGAAAGGGGAATTGGGGTAGAAAATGTAAAGCACAATTTTGTTTCACCATTCACAGAAATGTTTTTCAATAGCTATTAACATGAATATTATGGTTGTATTGTTGAGAATTTTAGCGTAGAAAGTTTGATGGCACCTTTCTCTGTGCAGCCATGATTGGTAATGTGATGCTATCATGATGCTTCTGTGTATTCTGTTTCCAAACCCGGTAAGGCATCTTGTCCTTGTAGTCAAACTAAATCTGATATGGAACCCATCAATATGACAAAAACTGTCCTTTAGGATTACACTGTTTGTCACTGAACAAACTGAATGGCCACTTATGATTTTAGCCAGCTTGGATCCAGTGTGCCCAGTGCTGGTCCTTGAAACTGCATGGAGCTTATTGGATACTTTGGAGGTGAGGAGAGTGAATTTTATTCTTTGCCATTGTGTCCAGGATTCTCCATAATGGAAATCACTAGTAAAATGTTGCTTCTTATACACTTCATTGTTCCTGGTATTTTACTGTAAATCTTGATAAGTGAATAAATCTTGATAAGATTATCTCAACTTTTTTTGTGTACAGGAAATAATGCAAGTATACCTTTGTTTAATCAAAGATCGGCAGAAATTTTTAAAAGTTTGAGTTGAAATTCGGTTGCATGATATTATTAATAAAGACTTCAGCACAGTTGTCTAAATTCCTTCATTCCAATTTATTTTAAATTGGTGAATGATTCATTGGAGTATATGGACAGAGAAACAGCCCAGCATTTGGTACCCATCCCTAATTGCCCTTGAGAAGGTCCATGTAATGAAGGTACACCCACAGTGCTGTTACGGAGGGAGTTTCAGGATTTCGGTATAGTGACAATAAAGGGACAATGATAAAGTTCCAAGTCAGGATGGTGCCTGACTTGAAGGTACTTGCAGCTGGTGGTGTTTCCATACATGTGTGCCCTTTTCCTTCCAGGAGGTAGAGGTTGCAGTCAAAGGAATCTTGGGGAGTTGCTACATTGCATTAGGGAGGGAGTGTATATTTAAGATGGTGGGTGGATGGGATGTTGGTCAAGTGGGTTGCTTTGTCCAAGATGGTGTCAAGTTTCTACAAGGTTGCTAGAGTTGCACTCATCCAAGCAATGCTACTGGAACAATGTGAAATCATCAACAAGCATCCCCACCTCTGGCCTCATGTTGGAATGAAGATCAATTATGAAGTAGTTGAGGATGTTTGGACCGATGCCACTACCTTGAGGAAATCCAGAAGCACTGTCCTGAGACTGAGGTGATTGGCCTCCAAAAACAACATTTTCCTTTCTGCTAGATATGTATCCAAGCAGTGGAGTGCCCCATCCCCCCCCCCCACCCCCCCCCCCCCCCCCCCCCCCACCTCCCATCCCATCTTCCACTCCCCTCACTCTCGTTGACTTCAACTTTGTTGGGGCTTCTTGATGCTACACTTGGTCAAATGCTGCCTTGTTGTAAAGGATCGGCTGTCTCACCTCACCTCTGGAAATCAGCTCTCTGCCCATGTTTGTACCAAGGTTGTAATGAGATCTGGAGCTAAGTGGCCCTGAGGAACCCAAACCAATCATCAGCGATCAGCTTATTGCTGAATAAGAAATGCCACTTGATAGCGCTGTTGACAACACCATCCTTCACTTTGCTGATGATTAAGAGTAGACTGATGGAACTGAAGTTGTCTAGATTAGATTTGTTCTACTTTTTGTGGCTTGGAAATACCTTGGCAGTGCTCTACATTGTCGGGTGGATGCCAGTTTTGTAGCTGTGCTGGAACAATTTGGCTGGAGGCACAGCTAGTTCTGGAACACAAATTGGAGTACTACAGCCAGGATATTCATAGAATCATAGAATCCCTCCAGTGCAGAAGGAGGCTATTCAGCCCATCGATCTTGCACAGTCAACAGTCCCATCCAGACCCTATGCCCATCACCCCACATATTTACCCTGCTCATCCTCTTGGCACTAAGGATCAATTTAGCATGGCCAATCAACCTAACCCACACATCTTTGAACTGTGGGAGGAAACAGGAGCACCCGGAGGAAACCCATGCACACACAGGGAGAACATGCAAACTCCATGTTGGAGTAAAATCAAAATTAAAGGACACAAAATGGTTACCTGGCACAAAATGGACTCTGGGAAAAGACATTAAGATGCACTGACTTGGGCACAGACATTACACAAAGAGTTAAAACCTGTCAGTGTTTAAATTGCTGCAGGAAACAGATCAGACCTGGAGGCACCTTAGCTTTAGGTAAAAGCAGGACCCAAAACAAAGAGTTTTGATAACGAGATCAGTCATTGATGGGGAACATAAATGCATAAATGTATCTACTCTATGTACAACGATGTGTTAACTGTCAATGTCCTTGTCCTTGGGCGGCACGGTAGCACAGTGGTTAGCACTGCTGCTTCACGGCTCCAGGGTCCCGGGTTCGATTCCCGGCTCAGGTCACTGTCTGTGTGGAGTTTGCACATTCTCCTCGTGTCTGCATGGGTTTCCTCCGGGTGCTCCAGTTTCCCCCCACAGTCCAAAGATGTGCGGGTTAGGTTGATTGGCCAGGTTAAAAATTGCCCCTTAGAGTCCTGATGCGTAGGTTAGAGGGATTAGCGGGTAAATATGTGGGGGTAGGGCCAGGGTGGGATTGTGGTCGGTGCAGACTCGATGGGCCGAATGGCCTCCTTCTGCACTGTAGGGTTTCTATAATAACTTCTACTCTACGTGTAATGATGTGTTAACTGCCGATGTCCGTCCTTGTCTATTACTTTTATAACAATGTGCTAACGGCTAATGTCCGTACTTGTCTATTATTTGAAAAGTATAAAGATGCGCAACTGCCATTGTAAAGTTGAGAAGGTGACTGCCGGCACTGCGGAGTGCCCAGCGCTTCTCCCAAAGCTTTGTCCGAATAAACTGCATGTTGAATCTTTGGGGGGAATTTTACCATTTTGAGTCTGAGTGTCCAATCTGGGCGTCAAGTAGATCCGCGCCTGGAATCCTCTTTCCAGCGCGCCCATAGGCGTTTTGCCGGCTCCGGCCCGATCCACGCCGTGGCCGGGGCTTAGCGCTGGCGGACCGATTGGAGCTCTGCGCAGTTCAAAAAAATCTGACAGCGCGCCCGGACGCAGAAAAAAAAGCAGAGAGCGGAGAGAGCGGTTCTCTGATGGTTGTCCTCTGGTCGGGGCGGCGGGGGGGGGTGGGGGGATGGGGGGGTGGGGTGGGAGCGGCGGGGCGGTGACTGATCATCCCCTGGGGTGGGGGGAAGGAGAGGGGCGGCACGGTAGCACAGTGGTTAGCCCTGCTGCTTCACAGCTCCAGGAACCTAGGTTCGATTCCCGGCTTGGCTCACTGTCTGTGTGGAGTTTGCACATTCTCCTCGTGTCTGCGTGGGTTTCCTCTGGGTGCTCCGGTTTCCTCCCATAGTCCAAAGATGTGCGGGTTAGGTTGATTGGCCATGCTAAAATTGTCCCTTAGTGTCCTGAGATGTGTGGATTAATGGGTGAAATATGTAGGGATATGGGGCTAGGGCCTGGGTGGGATTGTGGTCGGTGCAGACTCGATGGGCCAAATGGCCTCTTCCTGCACTGTAGGGTTTCTATGATTTCTATGAGAGGGGGTGACGTATCATCCTCTGGTCGGGGGGCGGGGGGGGGGGGGGTTCTACTACCAGCCACAGATTACTCTTCCCTGCAGGGGCAAGAGAGCGGGAGAGATGGCTGTGGCTGGTAGTGTATCAGTGATGGTGGCAGGAGGGATCGGCCGCAGACACGCAGCTGAACCCCCCTGACCAGAGGATGAGACGTCACACCCCCTCTCCATCCACCCCCCCCAGAGGATGTGACGTCACACCCCCTCTCCATCCACCCCCCCAGAGGATGAGACGTCACACCCCTTCCCCTCCTCCCACCCCCCTCCCCCCCCCCCCCCCCCCCCGACCAGAGGATGACCTGGGTCAGAGAGCCGTTGCAGTCTCTGACCCCGCTCTTCGGAGGCTGCAGCGGCGACTTCGGACTTTTATTTTGCAGGTCGGTAACAGCGCGGACGTGGATGGGGCCAGAAGACGGTAAAGTGGGATTTGGCGGTAGAGTTGGGCGCGCGGTTAATTAAGTCGATTTAAATGCATGCAAATGCACTTAAATCGTTGGGCCGCCTGATTCGGGCGCGCGCCGGACCCGCACCCGAATCAGGTGTCGGTAAAGGCGCGATCTGCTCGGATTCGGGTGCAGATCATGTTAAAGGCCCGATGCCCAACTTTACCGCGATTTTGCGCCCGAAATGAGCACAAAGTTTTGGTAAAATCAGACCCTTTAAGTCTGACTCCGAGTGGTGATTTTCCCACAACACTCCACACAGACAGTCACCCGAGGCCAGAATTGAACCCGGGTCCCTGGCGCTGTGAGGCAGCAGTGCCAACCGCTGTGCCACCATGCCGTCCAGGATGTTGTATCCAACACATCCAACGCCTTCAGCAATTTCTTAAAATCACGTGGAGTGAATCAAATTGTCAGAAAACTGGCATCTGTGATCATGTGGAACTCAGGAGGAGGCCGAGTTCGATCATCTTCTGAAAATGATTGAGAATGCTTCATCCTTTGCACTGACATGCGGGCTCCTCCGTCACTGAGAATATCAATGTGTTGTGTGTTTGCAGTCGCTTCCTTCAGCTAGTTGTTTAATTGTCCATCACCATTCAAGACGAGATGTGAAAGGAGTGCAGAGCTTTGATTTGATCCGTTGATTTTGGGAGTGCTTTGCTGTGTCATGCTGCTTCCTGTGTTTAGCAGCTTCACCAAAAATCAACCCAAATAAAAATACAGCAATTTATAATTGTGCTGTTAACGATTACTGGACGTGGAATATAAACAATGCCTCACACAAAGCTTGCTGAGTTTGTAGGATGCAACTGAATCTTATTTTTTCACACTTTTCAGTCAGAAAGGTCGAATTATGTTTAGATTAAATTGTACTTGTGGGATTTCAATTAACAAGACAGTTATAATTGAAAATCTACTATTTCTCTTTGGCTAGCTCATGCTAAAATAGAATTTTAATGATTTAAAAAGTAACCTTTGACTGTCCAGGTCAATCCATGTCATACACTCTCAGCAGTATCCGACACAAAAATTATTTTAATCAGACACTGACACAACCACATATACTTTGAGCACATTCTCAGGAATGAACTCAGGGCACCAGAAAAATAAGACCAATGGGGTCATTTGAATCCTCCTATCGATTCCACTCTTATGGAATCTACTTCTTCTGTAACACGAGAAGTATTCTGCATTTGTGTTCAAAATGAACTCCGAGAGAAACTAACCTAAAAAGTAGATGTTCTCAGTTCAGAGAAAGTTCACTGTGGTGATCCCTGCTATGGAGGGATCGTCTTATAAGGAAAGGTTAAACAGTTTGGGACTCTACTCATTGGAATGTAGAAGAATGAGAGGTGATCTCTTCGAAACATAGCATTCTTAAGAGGCTTGACAGGGTAAAGGCTGAGAGGATGCTTCCCCCTCATGGGAGAGTCTAGGACCAGAGGACATAGGGCCCGATTTTACCAAAACTTCGCGCCCGAAAACGGGCCTGTGCCGCGATCCGCACCCGATTCCTAGCGGATCGTGCTTTGCCAATGGCCGATTCGGGCACCGTTCTGGTGCGTGCCCAAATCAGCCGGCGCAACGATTTAAATGCATTTGCATGCATTTAAATTGACTGAATGAAGCGCGCGCCCAACTTTACCATCAATTCCCCCTTTACCAGCATTCGGCCCAATTCGCGTCCGCGCCTTTACCGACCTGATAAATAAAAGTCCAACTTGTACTTTTATTCGGCAGGGGAATCGCCGAGGCCCACCCTTCGCGGACACCCCCCCACCCACCCCGACAGACTGCCCCCCCCCCCCCCCCCACCGGGATCAGACCCCTCTGGGAGGCAGGCCCCCCCCGCCCGCCGGGATCGGACCCCTCTGGGAGGCAGGCCCCCCAGCAGAGCACACCCCTAACCTACCTTGATCGTGATCTCCCTCCACCATCCCTCCCGCTCACCTTCAGTCCTTCGACAGCCTGCAGCACGTTCCTGGACACTGACTTCGAGCCACCGCTGAAGCGACCGGGCTTCACACAGGTCCGCTGGCGTCTGCCGGAGGAGGGGGGGAGGGGGGGGGCGGTGGTGGGCCCATTTGGAACTCTGGTGGGGGGGGGGGGGGGGGATGAGGAGAGGGGGCGGGCCCACATTGCCCTCTTGGGGGTGGGTGGGAGGAGGTGTGACTTATTATCATCTGGGGGGGTGGGAGGGGAGAGAGGGTGTGACGTCTCATCCTCTGGGTGGTGGGGGTGGGAGGAGAGGGGGTGTGACGTATCATCCCATGGGGGGTGGGAGAGGGGGTGTGACTCTCATCCTCTGGTCGGAGGGGTTCCGCTGCGTGTCTGCGGCCGATCTCTCCTGGCACCATCACTGGTACACTACCAGCCACAGCCATCTCTCCCGCTCTCTCGCACCTGCAGGGAAGAGTAATCTGTGGCTGGTAGTGTACCAGTGATGGTGCCAGGAGGGATCGGCCACAGACACGCAGCGGAACCCCCCCGGCCAGAGGATGAGACGTCACACCCCCTCCCAGGGAATGAGACATCACACCCCCTCTCCCCCCCCACCCCCAGGGAATAAGACGTCACACCCCCTCTCCCCCCCCACCCCCTCCCAGGGAATGAGACGTCACACCCCCTCCCCTCCCACCCCCCCAGGGGATGATAAGTCACACCCCTTCCCCTCCTCCCACCACCCCCCCCCCCCCCCCCTCCGACCAGAGGATGAACGGCAGAGAGGCTCTCTCCGCTCTCTGCTTTTTTTTTCGCGCCCGGGCGCTTTCTGTCAGATTCTTTCCGAACTGCGCATGCGCAGTTCGGAGCTCCTATCGCTCCGGCGGCGCTAAGCCCCGCCCACTGGACCGGCGCCGGACAAAAGCGTATGGGCGCACTGGAGCTCGGCCTCCGGGCTCGGATCTATTTGAAGCCCGCACCCGGCACTTAGTCTCTAAATGGTAAAATCGGGCCCATAGTCTCAGAATAAAAGGGCACCAATTTAAGCCTGAGATGAAGAGGAATTTCTTCTCTGAGAGGGTTGTTAGCCTTTGGAACTCCTTGCCACAGACAGCTGTGGAGGCAGAGTCATTGTTTATATTTAAAGCTGAGGTACATACATTTTTGATCAGTAAGAGAATCAAGGGTTATGGGGAAAGGGCGGGAAAGTGGACGTGAGGAATGTTGGATCAGCTACGATCCTATTGAATGGCAGAATGTGCTCAAGCAGCCGAACGACTAACTCCTGTTCCTATTTTTTATGGTCTTTATACCCACAGGGTCCTTCACTTTAGAGACAGATTATCCAAAGAGAGCCTCTCTCTCGTCAGCCTTAATGCAAGATTGTTCAGCTCACCATTAATATGGGCACCTTAAAGAGAGAAAGGATTTCCTTTATCATACCTCACATCATCTCTCAGAAACAGCATTTTCACACGATATCAATTATTCTGAAGTAGAGTGATTAGTTTTATGGTGATAAATGCGGACACTCTAATGTGTACAGCAATGTTCCACAAACAACAGTGGAATAATTAATTACTTCACCTGACCCTGCCAGTTTTGGTTGGGGAAAGAATGCTGGTCAGAACACAGAGGGATATCTGCTCCTCTTTGAAGAATATCCCAGGAATGGTTAAATCCACCTGAATTGTTAAATCAGGCAGTCGGGATGGGGGAGATTTTATCTTTCAGTACTAGTTTAACTTTTATTTATTAGTGTCACAGGTAGGCTTACATTAACATTGCAATGAAGTTACTGTGAAAATCCTCTAACCACCACACTCCGGCGCCTGTTCGGGTACACTGAGGGAGAATTTAGCATGGCCAATCCACCTAACCAGCGTGTCTGTTGGACTGGGGGAGGAAACCAGAGCACCTGGAGGAAACCCACGCAGACACGGGGAGATCGTGCAGACTCCACTCGGACAGTGACCCAAGACCGGGAATCGAACCCGTGTCCCTGGCACTGTGAAACAGCAGTACTGACTTCTGTGCCACCATGCCGTCAGCTCACACTAGTAGATCAGCCATCCTTTATACACCCTGCCTGATTCAATTTTTCACTGAAATTAAAATGTAACTGACAGGATCTTGATTGAATATCACATCTGAAAGACAGCACCCCCCCACCCCCCCACAGTGGAGGCAACTTGTCATTGGCCGCTGGGGGTATCTCCTGGTTCCACCAAGATCAATAGGAATTTGCATGGCTCACCAGAAAGTCCTGTTGGTGAGAAGGGCTGGAAAATCCCACCCAGCATATCTGATAACACACTGCTATTTCAGCCATGATCTTATTAAATGGCGTCTCACAACACCAGATTAAAATCCAACAGGTTTATTTGGCAGCACAAGCTTTCGGAGCACTGACCCTTCATCAGGTGAGTGGCTCACCTGATGAAGGGGCAATGCTCCAAAAGCTTGTGAGTGGCTCACCTGATGAAGGGGCAGTGCTCCGAAAGCTTGTGCTGTCAAATAAACCTGTTGGATTTTAACCTGGTGTTATGAGACTTCTTACTGTGCTCACCCCAGTCCAACGCCGGCATCTCCACATCCTTATTAAATGGCACAGCAGCTTTGAAGAACCACATGGCCTTCTGCTGTTCCTATTTCTTATGTTCTGAAGCACAGCAATACCCATATTAGCCCCGATAGCCTCTAACATATACTCAAGTCCTGGAATTTTTTGGTGGTTTCGTGCTGTGGGCTGATAGTGAATAGGAACAGGAACGGAACTGAAAACATTCAAAGTTATTTCACGGTGGAACCGATTTTTAAAAAAAACTATCGCATCCATTTGAGCTTGTTTTGAACATGATGGGAGACGTGGAAGACATTGCTCTACGTCACTCAGGCACCTGGACCTTTTAGCTGCTCATTTCGATGCATCTGTAACAGGAGCAATGACAGCTCTGGGTTTCTGACTGATGGTATCACTACTGCTCCAGGGAACAGCAATACATTCCATCCGTTGGGACTTTGCAAACAGACTGTCAGCTTTGGCCTATAGGGAGCTGCAGCGTCAAATATCATAATTAATCTTCCACCATAACTAGAAACTCTCTACCATAGAGTCACAAAGTGAAAACCTTAACCACGATGCTGCAGGGTCATCTTATGACCACTGTGGTTTGAAATAAAAGTTAGCGTCAACATTTAAAGTTAAATGCATAACTTTGAGCTGAATCTCGAGGACAGCAGTCATTCTCAACGGAGAATTCCTATTCGGATATAAAGGAAAATATTCCCACATATGACCAGCTGATTCTCAAAGGGACTGTTAGAATAATGTATTTCAAATAAGTTGCCTTTCAAGAAAAAACGCTTGCAAAATATTTCTCTGAGACAAGACATTTTTGATTCAATATGAGCTACCTTAAGTACAAGAATGTTTTCACTTGGTTGCTTCCGGGATGCAGTTTATCAATGATAATGCCACTAACTAATGAATGTCTATCGAAATTGGCTGTTTTGATTACATAGATTCACCTGAGTTCGAGATGTGCTCTTTGATTAATCACACTGTGCTGAGCTGACATGGAAATGTCAAAGCTGTACTAAGCGATGTGCACATGGATGTTTTCTTTGAACCCAGTGGCTAAATATATACGGCAGGTAATTTCATAAGGTATAAAGTGCAGTCAGGAATGATGGGCTTCAGAAATCCCAGGGGCAACACGATGCAATGGAATTATAGTTAAGAAGGGTTGTGGTGTAAAAAAGTCAAATGTAAAGAGAAAATTGGCAAATAATCATTTCCTTTTATAACTGGAGCCTTGAACATAAAACGACCTTAAATTTCACACTTGGCACTCGGCAAACATTTTATGCTTGAGCTGAGGTTAATTGCTACGTCCACAGGTCTGCACTGGAATATGTCTGAACATCTCCATATTGTGTTTTCTCTCACAAAAGCAAATTGCTGTGAATGCTGGAAATATGAAATAAAAACTGTGCTGGAAGTACTCAGCAGGTCTGGCAGCATCTGTGGCGAGACAAACATAGTTAATTTCAACTGGATAACCTTTTGATGGAACCACAGAATCCCTACAGTGCAGAAGGAGGCCGCTCGGCCCATCGAGTCTGCACTGACTTTCCAAAATAGCATCCCACCCAGGCCCTATCCTGTAGCCCCACGCATTTACCATGATTAATCCCTCTAACCGACACATTTTTGGACACTAAGGGGCAATTCAGCATGGCCAATCAACCTAACCCGCACATCTTTTGACTGTGGGAGGAAACCGGAGCACCCGGAGGAAACCCACGCAGACACGGGGAGAACATGCAAAGTCCACACAGTCACCCAAGGCTGGAATCGATCCTGGCCCTCTGGTGTTTCGAGGCAGCAGTGCTAACCACTTACGTCAGAAATTACATCAGGTTTCTGGTGGAAGACCATCAGCCTAAAACATTAACCTGAAACGTTGGCCAGAATTTTACCCTGCCATGGGAATCGGAGCAGGCGAGGGGCAGACACTGGGACAGTCTATTGGCCTTGCGTGGGATTATACGGTATCGGGATGAGCGAGGCCAAAAAATCCCGCTCATTAACTTTCATCTGGACTTACTGCCACACCCCCTCCCCCCGCAGCGTGTTTAGTGCCGGTGGATGCAGTTCACCACTGACTGCCGGTGGGATCTTTTGGTCCTGCCAAAGTCAATGGCCTTGCTCGCCAGCTACACATCCAGGGAACACGTTGGGGACTGGAAGAACCCGCTGAAAAATCCCACCCTTTGTAGCTTCTATTGGTGGATATCCTATCGTGTTATATTTTAATGTCATGAATTTTCTCAAGTACTGGTTAAATATCTAAGCCCGAGGCAGATATATATTTCACAATGTTAGCTAATTTCAGTGAAAAAGTAATAGGAATAAAGCGGAAACACCATTTTATGCTCACCTCAGCATTTAGCAAACGTGAAGCAGAATTCATTTGAATGTAGACATTGATGAAACAATTTCAAAAATCTACTGATGATATCAAATTAGCAGTCTGGAAAATTCCAGCGACAATTGGAAAAGACTGAATGTAATGATGCGTGCTCACAGACTGCGTCAGCAACACGAAAGGTACCTATTAACAAGGAAAAAGTGTCGAGAGGTGTAATTCTGTAGATGCTTCCATCGGATTGACATTAACAAGAACTGCAAATAACAGGTATCTCTTCTGGTACAGGCAGTTCATGACTACTTGTTTCCATGGAGACATCAGTTATGTTTATAACAGGTCGATCAGGTACGCTGTTGCTTATAAAAACAGTTCTTGACGGCAACACTCACTGCTGGAGCGTCTCTCTCTACTGTTCAAGCAATTCGCATTTTTACAGATGATCCCTTCCTCCATCTCTACTGGATACGACAAAGGTCCGATCAAAGAGACAATAATTCCAGAAACCTAAAGGCAAAATACTACGGATGCTGGAATCTAAAACAAAAAAAGAAAATGCTGGAAAATCTCGAGAGGGCTGAAGCATCTGTAGAGAGAGAGAGCAAAGCTAACATTTCAAGATGACCCTTCCTCAGAGATCTCAATCTAAAGTTTCATATTTTGGCATCATGACTCCCCCTGGCAGGCTGCCCCATTCGACCTCATCCCTTTGGTGCTGCCCGATACCCGGTGGACAGTGCCAAGATGCCCCCTGGGAATTGCCATTTTGCCCCTTGGGCAGTGCCAGGGGACCAAGGTGGCAATGCCCAGGGGCCACCCCTTCCCTTACCACTGACCCTCTGGGGGCCTTCACTCCAGCAGGTTCGGGCCACTAGCTCCCCGCAAGTGGGGAGATATTGTAAACCTCGATGGAGTGAACCACTCCCGGGGCATGGGGGAGGGAGGACGCTGGTGGGCCCGGAGCCTTCAGTCCCAGGCCCGCTAAATTGTGCAGCTCTGTGCTGATTTCTAGCGCGGAGTTGATGATATCCGGCTGCCAGAGACTCGCGGAGGCCGTGGTGCCCGACAGGAAGCCCGCAAAATGGCCCCTGCTTGAGTCTCCCGGCCTGCTGCATTAAAAAGCAGAGCAGGGGATTGGGACACCCCCGTGGTTTGCAAAAAAGGAAATGGAGCCATTTATTTCCTTTGAAGAAACTACAGCTGTCAATCAGGCTTAGAGTCTATGTAAACATTGGGGTTAGGGACAATGGAGGTACATTCAAGCATGAAGCAAAATGTAAATAAACACTGCTGACTGGAGGCTGAGTAGAATTCTATTAAATTGTTAATGGTAGCCTCGAGGGACAGACAGCATTGAGGAAGCGGGGGCTGCAGAAGGACTTGGACAAGTTAGGAAAGTGGGCAAAGAAATGGCAGATGGAATACAATGTAGAAAAGTGTGAGGTTATGCACTTTGGAAGGAGGAATGGTGACATAGAATGTTTTCTAAATGGGGAAATATTTAGGAAATCAGAAGCACAAAGGGACTCGAGAGTTCTTGTTCAAGATTCTCTTAAGGTTAACATGCAGGTTCAGTCGGCAGTTAGAAAGACAATTGCAACGTTAGCGTTCGTGTCGTGAGGGCTAGAATACAAGAGCAGGGATGTACTTCTGAGGCTGTATAAGGCTCTGGTCAGACCCTATTTGGAGTATTGTGAGCAATTTTGGGCCCCGTATCTAAGGAAGGATGTACTGGTCTTGGAAAGGGTCCAGAAGAGGTTCACAAGTATGATCCCTGGAATGAAGAGCTTGTCGTATGAAGAGCGGATGAGGACTCTGGATCTATACTCATTGGAGTTTAGAAGGATGAGGGGGGATCTTAGTGAAACTTACAGAATACTGCTAGGCCTGGATAGAGTGGACGTGGAGAGGATGTTTCCACTAGTAGGAAAAACTAGAACCAGAGGGCACAACCTCAGGCTAAAGGGATGATCCTTTAAAACAGAGATGAAGAGGAATTTCTTCAGCCAGACAGTGGTGAATCTGTGGAACTCTTTGCCGCAGAATGACCTGTGGAGGCCAGGTCATTGAGTGTCTTTAAGACAGAGATAGATAGGTTCTTGATTAATAAGGGGATCAGGGGTTATAGGGAAAAGGCAGGAGAATGAAGATGAGAAAAATATCAGCCATGATTGAATTGCGGAGCAGACTCGATGGACCGAATGGCCTTATTCTGCTCCTATGTCTTATGGTCTATTTCAAAGCACTGCACCATGAATAGAGAAAGTTTTAAAGGTCTCAGCTTGCAAGGAAGGCTCAGAGAATTCAAATAAAAGCTGAGCTGAGTGCACAGTTGTGGAGAGAGGAATCCCCCCTATCACAGCTGAGTGAAATTGACATTTCTTCTCTGTCAGAGAATTACAAAGATGTCTCCTCACACCTGCAACTTCTGACAGAGAGAAAGGGACATCCCTGGTACAGAATGGAGTGTTGCTAAGATTAAAAGCCTGACGGCTGTCCAGGGGCATGGAGATTAAAGTGACCAGGCCACTTTAAAGTTTTCACAGATGACAGGCAGGAATGCAGATATTGATCACAGGGCTGCCTGAAATCACCATGCCGGGGTGATCTTCAGGTCTGCCAGGGCGAGAAGGGGCAGTCCAGCAACATGATCCCCATCCCGGGGGAGCGTGTCAAGGTCAACCCCTTGGCGGAGGGAAAAATGGCCACTGGACATAGCTCCTTGGTCCCTCTCAGGTCCCAAGGCACCAGGCAAGGATGTCAGTGCCAGGGTGCTAGGGGGCAGTGCATTGTTAGCATGGCCAAGGCATGTGGCCTGAAGGTGGGGCCTGAGTGCAATCTGAGGAGGGGGTTAGGCTAAGTGGGGGCATCTGAGAGGGACGTGGACTGAGTGAAAAGCCTGAGGGGAAAGGTGGACTGAGTGGGGGTTCTGAGGAAGGCTGGGGGGCGGGAGGAGGGAAGTTGGGTCACCCTCAGGCCTGTGTGATGTGGGGTGGGGGTGAATCATAATTTGAGTGGTGTGGGGGAGGATACCCATCTTTGCTGAAGGGCTGGTGGTGGTTCCTTGGACCCTTGGGATCCAGCGTGCCAGGCCCACTCTGATCATTACCAGCGCCAAAGCTCACCTGGTACATTTCCTGCAGGAGAGGCGGGTGCATGGTGGGGGGCTGGTGAATGGACCGTCAAAGGAGGGCGGCACGGTAGCACAGTGGTTAGCACTGCTGCTTCACAGCTCCAGGGTCCCGGGTTCGATTCCCGGCTCGGGTCACTGTCTGTGTGGAGTTTGCACATTCTCCTTGTGTCTGCGTAGGTTTCCTCCGGGTGCTCCGGTTTCCTCCCACAGTCCAAAGATGTGCGGGTTAGGTTGATTGGCCAGGTTAAAAAATTGCCCCTTAGAGTCCTGGGATGTGTAGGTTAGAGGGATTAGCGGGTAAAATATGTGGGGGTAGGGCCTGGGTGGGATTGTGGTCGGTGCAGACTCGATGGGCCGAATGGCCTCCTTCTGCACTGTAGGGTTTCTATGATTCTATGAAACCCTCTAATATTACAATTAGAGGGTTTGCATAATTATTGGGCTGCTGCCTGCTATGGGTAGGAACCTGATCGGGGCTGGTGAGGTGGGCTGGGAGCATTGTGAAGGGTTTAGTGTCCAGTGCAAAACTTGTTTGCCCGTCGCCCGATTCTCCAGTATGTTGCATTTCTTGCCATCAGCTAGTGGGCCCAGAGTATCCATCCCTGCATCTGTGGTAAATAGTGTGATTATTTCAAACTTCTGAGAACCACAGACATATATGGCAGCAGCAGGTGTCTGTAAGTAAAATCCAAACATATTAAATGGATTTAGTGCTGAATTAGGTTGAGAAAAATCAATCCAAATTAGTGCCAGTGCGAGAGAGAAGATGAAGTGATTTATTGAAAAAGAAATGGCTGCCACCTCTGCAACGATCGTACAGCTGCAACCCAGGATGAGTCAGGAGGCTGATAATGTTATGGAGGCATTTGAGAAGTTTAAACAAAATGCAGATATATATTTATAGCTTTCCAAAAGGCACCAGTGAAGAGGAAGGGGTCAGTTACGTTCCTTTCTGGGCAGGAGAGAAAGTTTGTGATTATGTCAATAACTGGGAAAAGAATAGGGCAACAGTTAAAAACCCAGACAAAATCTCAGAGAAGTTCAGCACCCATTTCCCGCCAAAGTCAAAACATCAGATCCACTGAGATGAATTTCAAAGCCCGAGGCAGGAACCAGGTTACAATTTCTTAACAAGATTGTGAAATGGAACCAGGAAGTGTAAAATGAAAGAAATGGATGGAAAGCCGGTGGTTCACTTCATTTGTGGCTCTCACACCCCGATGGAGGAGAAGCTTTGACTGAACAAGACGAGCTCACAATATCACAAGCTGTAGACATTACTGGAGCACATAAGCTCACGAATAGACAGATGAAGATGCTAAGCACTCAGATAGCTAGCCTGCAGTTAAGTCAAAAGAAAGACAGCAGGGTTCATACACTGAAACAGCAACAGATGGATATACATCTGACAGAGAGAAAGATGTGCAAGAGCTATGGGCAATCGCATAAGCTAACGGACAGAAATGTCGCGTGTACAGATCAAACTGTGGAGCTTGTGGAAAGCTCGTTCATTGGGAAAAGGTGTCCACGACAAAAAATTACCAGAGGCAGACCAACAGGGTGAATGAAAAGTGAAAGAAACCAAAGCATCCACACTCTGGAAAAGAACAATGAATTTGAGGATACACAAGACATATAACTGCATGAAATATCGAACGCGATAGTTCCCAGAAAAAAAAAATCACACAACCATTCATGGGAAATAAGCCCACAATCATAAATCTGAAGCTGAAGCTTGATACTGGAACACAGAGTAACATTATTCTGCTCAGACTGTACCAGAAGATCTTCACTGAAAATTTGAAAGAAAACGGTAACCCAAAGAAATGTGCTCAGAAACCAAACAACGTCATGGTGACTGCATATGGTGCAGCTGAGATTTGACAGCTCGGAATAACTCAAATGCAGAGAGACACGGAAAGGAAAATATCATTATCTGCATGTTCTGTGTCACTGAAAGTGATGGTCCTGCTGCCCAGGGGTTGAGCAGTCGTTAAGGGCGGCACGGTGGCACAGTGGTTAGCACTGCTGCCTCAGCCCAGGGACCCGGGTTCAATTCTGGCCTCGGGTCACTGTCTCTGTGAAGTTTGCGTGTTCGCCCCGTGTCTGCGTAGTTTTCCTCTGGTTTCCTCTCACAGTCCAAAGATGTGTGGATTAGGTTGATTAATTGACCCTAGTGCCAGGGGGACTAGCAGCGTAAATATGTGGAGTTACAGGAATAGGGCCTGCGTGGGATTGTGGTCGGTGCAGGCTCGCTGGGCCAAATGGCCTCCTTCTGCACTGTAGAGATTGTATGAATTGCTGCAGTTGATCTCGGTAAAGCCTGAGACCAAGGAGGGCATCACAGATGGTTGAAGATAATACACACATTGAAACATGCCCTCCCATCAGAAGCAAGAAACATCTGGTCCAAATATATGCAGAGTGTATTGATGAAATGATTGGATGCTTTGATCTTTTTCAGTATCACATCATTATTGACCCAATGAAGAAGCCAATGATTCATCCCCCACATAAGTTCGCAATGGAACTAAGTGGAAAGCTTGAAAGAGAGCTGCTCGAATTGGAAGAAAAGAAGGTGATCAACAGAGTAAGAGGACCTATAGATTGGGTAAATCCAGTGAAAGAGAAGCCTGGACAGCTACAAATTTGTCTGCATCCCAGACACAACAAAGAGGAATCACCACCTTATCCCAACACCGGAAGAGATCATGCCAGCACTGGCAGTGACAAAGGTTTTCTGCAAGTATGGTGCCTGACATTGCTACAGCAAAATGAAGCTTGATTCGGAATATTCACTCTTGACAACATTCAACACACCCTTTGGTCAGTCCAAATTCCTGTGTCGTTCTTTTGGCCTCAAAGTGACTCACGATGTATTTCAGCAGATTAAATGAGAAGTATAAGGAATGTAAAGGGGCAGTCAGCATAGCTAGTGATATCGAAATATGGCACAGATGCAAAGATCATAACTATCATCTACGCAAAGCCATGGAGAGAACCAGGAAAGCTGCAATCGAGCTAAACACAGACAAATACATTGTGAGGGTGGCAGAACATTAGTTCTTCTGAATGATTTTCACATCTGACAGAGTCAAACCAACTCCTGAAAAAGTCACGGCCATTTCTCAGACAGAAACTCAAAGAGACACGAAAGATCTCAGAGCTTTCCTTGGTTTGATCTAACCCATGAGTTCTTTCTAACCTCATACATGTCAGAACACACAGCAAACCAACAAGAGTTGATGAGAGAGCATGTTGAGTACCAGTGTTCAGACTCATGTGAGAAGAGTTTCAGCAAACTCAAGGAAGTAGCATGCAAAGAGACAGCCCTGTCAACAGAAAGAAACCAGTCACTCTGCAGCAGATGCTTCTACAATAAGATTGGCTTTTGGCAGTTGTTTTCAGAAGTGAAAGATTCCATTCATCTCTCTGTGGGAGAAAGTTCATAGTGGACAGTGATCATAATCATGGTGGCATAGTGGTTTGTAATGCTGCCTCACAGCGCCAGGGACCCGGGTTCAATTCCCGGTTTCGGTCACTGTCTGTGTGGAGTTTGCACGTTCTCCCTGTGTCTCCGTGGGGTTCCTCCGGGTGCTGCGGTTTCCTCCCACAGTCCAAAGGTGTGCGGGTTAGGTGGATTGGCCATGCTAAGTTGCCCCTTAGGGTCATTGAGGTTTAGCACTAAATATGTGGGGTTACATGGATAGGTCCTCAGTGGGATTGTGGTCAGTGCAGGCTTGATGGGCCGCACAGCCGCCTCCTGCACTGTAGGGAATCCATGATTCTAAAATCCACTAGAGGACATCTACAAGACAAATCTGTGTGGTGTTCTGGCAAGACTGCAAAGGTTATTCCTGAGGCTTCAGAGTTATGATTTCCCTTTGAAAATATAAGCCAGGATACAAAATGGTGTGACAAGATGCCCTGCCTCAATAGCTGCCACAGGGGGATTATGAGATAAAAGATCAGATTAGAGATGAGACTAGCAAAGACAACAAGATACAGATGTTGCCTCAGCAAGTGATCTAGGGATGACAGATACAACAAATGAAGCCAGCAGTATCAGTCAATCAGAGATGACAGCCGGAAATTTACCATCCCACCTGCCACGGGATTGGGGGAGGGCGAGGGGCGGACATTGGAAAGGTCCATTGACCTCGGGCGGGATTTCACGGTTTCGGGACAAGCGAGGCCATAAAATCCTGCCCAACATCTCAACGGGCGTTGGTGTTGTGCTGGCCGATTCCAGAATCATCATTCCCAAAACAATCCAGAGAGATCTTCTCCAGAAGATACATGAAGGCCACATGAAAGTGGAGCTGTGTAAGCTCAGAGCCACATCAGCTGTATAATGGATAAGCATCTATAAAGATACCAAAAGAATGGTGCCTACAAGCAGTGTATGCCAGAAGTATACAAGTACACAGGAGATGATAGCTACTGAAGTATCAGCCAGACCATGGCATACGGTGGGAGCTGATTGATTCAAACACAATCAAGAATCGCATCTTATAGTGGCAGACTATTACTCAGGGCTCCCTTTTATCAGAAAGGTGAAAGATTTGAGACTACAGCAATCACCTCAGCAGTACGAGTTCTGTTTGCTGAGTAAGGCATTCCTGAAAGAGTGACATGTGATAATAGAACCCAATTCACCTCCAGAAAGTTTAATTTGCTGAACACTAGGTGAAAGATGATAAAGTACCTTCACGTTAAGCTACTCGATAAATAATATTTACTACTTCTGAGGGAAATATGACCAGAGGACATTGTGACTAAATGAAGTATTATTAAATTGAAGAGTGGAAGCCTGATGACTGAGCACATGGGCTTATAATGATTATATGCCTGTTCTTGTTCACAAACCAATGTTATATCTATTTAAAAAAAGAATATTCATGTGGCTCATTCAAGCTTTCTTACTTTAGAAATGATACTTACTCGAGATCCAAAATTAACAGTCTTAATAATGTTGAAAAGGACAACATTGAAAGAATGTAAGATTCTGGAGTTTCGTTGTATTGCTTTTAAAAATCAGGCAGAAACGTTGCACAATCATTCTTGGAAAAATTAATTGAGAAGCAGAAAATACAATTGTGGCGACAGTGGCACAGTGGTTAGCACTGCTGCCTCACAGCACCAGGGACTCGGGTTCAATTCCAGCCTCAGGTGACTGTCTGTGCAGAGTCTGTATGTTCTCCCCGTGTCTGCGTGGGTTTCCTCCGGATACTCCCATTTCCTCCCACACTCCAAAGTCGTGCAGGTTAAGTTGTTTGGCCATGATAAAGGGCCCCTTAGTGTCAGGGGGACTAGCAGGGTAAAGACATGGGGTTAAGGGGATAGAGCATGGCTGGGATTATTGTCGGTGCAGAGTCGATAGGCCGAATGACCTCCTCTGCACTGTAGGGATTCTATGAGTCGATTAAATATATTGAACTGTAAATGGTTGTTTCCACCACCTCTATCCTATTACCCTTGGGTTGGAACTATTCAAATATTCAGGATGGATCTCAAGCTGTGAGTATCCATTCATGAGAGGGACGGAAATATGCTGAGGGACTCAGTCCCAGAACTGAAATAGATACCTTGTACGACCAAAGTTGAAGGGAGCAATACTCTCCACCTTGTACTGCTTTTAAATCGTCTCTGGACAATGCCTGCCACACACAACCAATGGTCGAAAGGGTTGGAACGTGGGGAAGTGGTAAGAGTTTTCTTTCCAGGTTGGAGGACAGATGGGCAAAATGGCCTCCTTCTGCACTGTAGGGATCCTATGATTCTAGGATCTACCTACATGATAATGAGTGGCATTGAATTTGGGATGAAATATCCAGCACAGGCCCATGAATCTGGAACACACACACAAATGTAACCCAGACTTTGGAATTTTAATGCTGGTCTGGTGTTGAAACAATTGCTTTTGTTTATCACTCTGAGCAAGATAAATGTAAAACAACAAAGAATCACATTAATTTTGATCATCACTGGCAGTTGTAAACGGCCTATTTAGCCTCTAGACTAAACTGTATGCTGAATTATACATCTAACATTTACAGTTAAATCAATCAATAGGCATTTGTTAATGACAAAAGCAGTTTAGCCTCCGAGGAATTGGCCTTTGGTTCAGGATCTAGATTATTCTTGAATGCTTGATGTAAGATTAGCTAGAGATTATAGAGCTCTGATGAAGTAATCATAAAACACTTCTGGCACCAACAGATGCATTGATTTCTGTTTTCATTTTTAAACCTTTATGTACATATTCAATCTTGGAATTCTGAAAGCTCTTTTGTACTTAGTAACATTGTAACCTGACATTTTAAATACATATTCATCAGCATTGCCCCAAATTATACCCAATGCTTTACTGTCTGTAACTGAAAGTGTCAATTCAAACTAAGCCCCTTTAGTATAAGCCATTGAGTATTTCTCTTTGTGCACTCGGTTCATAGGGCAGCACGGTGGCACAGTGGTTAGCACTGCCAGGGACCCGGGTTCAATTCCCAGCTTGGATCACTGTCTATGTGGAGTCTGCACGTTCTCCTTGTGTCTGCGTGGGTTTCCTCCGTGTGCTCCGGTTTCCTCCCACTGTGTTGGTTAGGTAGATTGGCTGTGCTAAATTCTCCCTCAGTGTACCCGAACATGCACTGGAGTGTGGCGACTAGGGGATTTTCACAGTAACTTCATTGCAGTGTTAATGTAAGCCTACTTGTAACACTAATGATGCTGATTAGAGTGAGTGGCTTAGTGTCTGTTTCTAAATTTATGTAACAATTTCAGTAAGAAAGGCCCAGATTTGCTGGTAATGGCAAGGCTGGCATTATGCACCCCAAAATGTCGCTCTCCAGCATGCCAGTCCCACCATTGCTAACTCCGTGCATCTTTTCCTGCATTTCCAATGAGAGTAAATCACAACAAATATGGCAGTGAATCACAAGCAGCAAATCCAATGACATTGCATTGATCGAAGTGCTAATGGTGCAGTTTTGTGGTCATGGCGGCGTAATGCTATAATGCACCTCGGTGTTAACCTTAAACATTGCCTGCCACATTTTCAACTTTTGGAAATTCTGTTTCTGTAAAATAATCATCACACAAACCAGCCTCCCATCCATTGACTGTCTAGACTTCCCGCTGCCTTGGTAAAGCAGCCAGCATATTCAAGGGCGGCACGGTGGCACAGTGATTGGCACTGCTGCCTCACAGCCCCAGGGACCTGGGTTTGATTCCTGGCTTGGGTTACTGTCTGTGTGTGGAGTTTGTACGTTCTCCCCATGTCTTTGTGGGTTTCCTCCGGGTGCTCCGGCTTCCTCCCACAGTCCAAAGATGTGCGGGTTAGGTGGATTGGCCATGCTAAATTGCTCCTTAGTGTCAGGGGGGGTTAGCTAGGGTAAATGCATGGGGATAGGATCTGGGTGGGATTGTGGTCGGTGCAGACTCGATCGGCCGAATGGCTTCCTTCTGAACTGTAGGATTCTATAATTCTAAGGATGCCTTGCAGCCCGGACATGCTCTCTTCCACCTTCTTCCGTCGGGAAAAAGATACAGAAGTCTGAGGTCACGTACCAACCAAGTCAAGACAGCTTCTTCCCTGCTGCCATCAGACTTTTAAATGGACCTACCATATATTAAGTTGATCTTTCTCTACACCCTAGCTATGACTGAAACACTACATTCTGCATCCTCTCCTTTCCTTTTCTGTGAAGGTATGCTTTGTCTGTATAGCGTGCAAGAAATGATACTTTTCACAGTATACTAATAGATGTGACACTAACAAATCAAATCAAAGATGTGTGGACCAGTTCAGTTCATATTTACCCTTTATTCTGATGATGAGATTCGATTGGATGGGTTCATTAATTGACCAAATAGTCCACAAACCTCACAGCAATGTGCAGGGAAGCCTTGTATGCATCTTAATTTTTATTCCCCTCACTTGAAGCATGTTTGTTGCTGAATTAATGATTGTTGACATGAGCATTTACTAAGATTGTACATTTCAGGTTGTTTCTTTGAACGCATGGTTGGTTTGAGATCCACATTCTGTTAGTTATTAGTCAAAATATTTGAACAATTGACCTGTGCAATCGGATTTATAGATTTCAAGAGGGGGAGGTGAATCTTCATGTGCCTGACTGTGGATCCAGTAACACAATTCCTAGTAGGGGATCATTGGAAGAATCAGACTTCAATGTTATTTTTCAAGCACTGCTGACAGCTGTCAATTGATTTATGCCTCACATAAAATGGATTTCACATTTCATATTAGATCATCGCTATCAGTGTAAGTACTTAACTAGTTCAGATAAAGCACATGAATGAAGGATAATTGATGAAAGTAGCAGTGTAAATCTGTAAAGCAGGGTGCAGCATCATTAATGTGTCCAGAAAATAGTGTGTGTATTCAACCGGACGTATGTAATTATTGCACATACATGATTATTGGATGATGCCATCCACTGAACACCAATCCAATCTTCATAACTGCATCATTCTTTGGCCAAGATATGTTGGGTGAGAATTGTGCATGGATGATAACTGTTGCAACTGTGGTTCATCTTTTAACTTAGGTGAAATTATTCATGCAGATTGATCTGACTTCAGGCCGCAGATGTTCTTACCAATCATGGAGCAACACGCTGTTGCCACGCCATATTGATCATTATGCTTTATTATATGTGACAACAGCATAAATTGGCTTAAATGCAGTTAGATTGCGATAGGCATTGATTTTAAGGGATGGTTGTTGAAGAACTATGATAGTTACCTAAAACATAAAACACAGAAGGTTGGATTTTCCAATCCTGACACAGGGCCAAAGTAAGACAGATGGACTTTAAAAATAGTGGAGGTCTCAAGATTCCGATCTGCATTCCTGGTGCCAGCAATTTTCACCGGCGTGGCAGGGTGGGAGTCCACACGCTGCTATCCTGATGTTGCTAGTGCCTTTGCAAAAGTGGGCATTTTAGGCTTTCTGCAATTTAGATGGAGTTGGGCTGCTTTGGATAGTGACATGAATTGCAAGGGCACAGAGATGGCTGTTTCAAAGCTTTGCAGATGGCTGAGTTTCTGGCTGTCTCCAAAGGCCTCTGCTCGGGAATGTTTGTTAACACAGTTGTTCAGTGGAATCTCATTATGAATGTTTGGCTACCATCCAGCCCACTAATGGGGTTGCTCAGGAGAGTTTGTTGACACAGCTATCAAGGAGAATGTGAGCTTGTTTAGTTTGACAGATGTATGACCTTCTAAAAGAGTTTTCTTGGGGTAGAGAATTCCAAAGATTCAGAACCCAGGGTGAAGAATCTTTCCTGATCCCAATCCCAATTAGCTAACCTCTTATTCTGAGACCTGTTTCTTGGTTCTAGATTCTCCAGCCAGTGGAAACAACCTCTCAGCATATGTCTTGTCAAGCCCTCTCAGGATTTTATACATTTCAATAAGATTAGCTTTCATTCTTCTATACAATGGAGAATAGAGTCCCATTGTACTCAATCTCTCCCCATAAAATTGCTGTCTTATCCCAGGAAATCCCAGGGGGAGGTGGCTAGATGGGTGGAGAACTGGCTTGGTCACAGAAGACAGAGGGTGGTAGTGGAAGGGTCTTTTTCCGGCTGGATGCCTGTGACTAGTGGTGTTCCACAGGGCTCTGTATTGGGACCTCTGCTGTTTGTGATTTATGTAAACGATCTGGGAGAAGGTGTAACTGGGGTGATCAGTAAGTTTGCGGATGACACGAAAATGGCTGGACTTGCAGATAGTGAGGAACATTGTCAGAGGCTACAGAAGGATATAGATAGGCTGAAATTTGGGCAAAGAAATGGCAGATGGAGTTCAATCCAGATAAATGCAAAGTGATGCATTTTGGTGGAACTAACGTAGTGGGGAGCTATACGATAAATGGCAGAACCATAAAGGGTGTAGATATGCAGAGGGACCTGGGTGTGCAAGTCCACAGATCCTTGAAGGTGACGAAACAGGTGGAGAAGGTAGTGAATAAGGCATATGGCATGCTTGCCTTTATAGGACGAGGCATAGAGTATAAAAGTTGGGGTCTGATGTTGCAGTTGTATAGAACGTTGGTTCGGCCGCATTTGGAATACTGCGCCCAGTTCTCGTCGCCATACTACCAGAAGGACGTGGAGGCTTTAGAGAGAGTGCAGAGGAGGTTTACCAGGATGTTGCCTGGTATGGAAGGGCTTAGTTATGAGGAGAGATTGGGTAAACTGGGTTGTTCTCACTGGAAAGACAGAGGATGAGGGGTGACCTAATAGAGGTGTATAAAATTATGAAAGGCATAGATAGAGTGAACGGTGGGAAGCTTTTTCCCAGGTCGGTGGTGACGTTCACGAGGGGTCATAGGTTCAAGGTGAGAGGGGGGAGGTTTAACACGGATATCAGAAGGATGTATTTTACACAGAGGGGGGTGGAGGCCTGGAATGCGCTGCAGGGCAAGGTGGTGGAGGCGGACACACTGGGAACGTTTAAGACTTATCTAGATAGCAACATGAATGGAGTGGGAATGGAGGGATACAATAGAATGGTCTAGTTTGGACCAGGGAGCGGCGCGGGCTTGGAGGGCCGAAGGGCCTGTTCCTGTGCTGTTTTGTTCTTTGATCTTTGTTCTTTGAAATGATTTGATGAATCTTTGTTGAACCACCTCTAACATTCATATATCCTTCCTTAGGTTAGAAAGTCAAAGTTCAAAGTTTATTTATTAGTCACAAGCAAAGCTTACATTAACACTGCAATGAAGTTACTGCGAAATTCCCCTAGTCACCACACTACGACACCTGTTCGGGTCAATGCACCTAACCAGCATGACTTTCAGAATGTGGGAGGAAACCGGAGCACCCGGAGGAAACCCACACAGACACGGGGAGAACGTGCAAACTCCACACAGTGACCCAAGCCGGGAATCAAACCCGGGTCCCCGGTATTGTGAAGCAGCAGTGCTAACCACTGTGCTACCGTGCCACCCTACTAGAAGACCAAAACTAATTACAATACCCAAGGTGTGGTCTCACCAGATTTGTATTTAGATGTAGCACCTCTTCCTTACTATTATACTCCAATCTCCTTGCAATAAAAGCCAACATATCATTTGCCTTCTGAGTTACTCACAGTACTTGCCTGCTAAATTACTGAGATACATGTATGAAGAAATCTAAATCCATCTGAATACCATTGTTCGCTCATCTCTCAAAGCTTCTGTTATACCATTCTTCGTTTCACGGGGGGAGGGGGGGTGGTGGGGGGCTGGTGTGTAGTGGCAATGTCACTGGATTTCCCCAGGGAAACTCTTTTAAAAGGTCATACATATGTCAAACTAAACCAGCTCTCATTTCCCTGGATAGCTGAATCAACAAATTCTCCTGAGAAAATCCATTTATGGATGAGTAATCCAGAGGCCCACGCTAATGCGCTGGGGAAATGGGTTCAAATCCCACCATAGCGTTTGGTGGAATTTAAATTCAATTCATAAACCTGGCATTAAACATCAGTCGAACAGCGACCACAAAACCATTGTCGTAAAATCTCATCTGATTCACTAATGCCCTTTATGGAAGGAAATCTGGCGTCCTTACCTGGTCTGGCCTGCATGTGACCCACAGCAATGTGGTTGACTCTTAAAAGCCTCTGAAGGTCTTAGTAAGCCACTCAGTTGTATTGAATGAGTACAAAATGAAAACGGACTGAAACCAGATGGACCACCCGGCATCAACCTATGCCCTCGGAGTCCTCAACATTGATATCAGACGCCATGAAGTCTCATGGTATCATTGTCTTCACCAATCTACCTGGCACAGATGCATCTGTCCATGGCAGTATTGATAGGAGATAGCACTGCACAGTCATTGTGGATACCCTCTGTCGTGTTGTGTGGCTCTACCACCATGCTAAATAGGATAGATTTTGAAAATACCTAGAAACCCAAAGCTGGGCATCCATGAGACATTGCGGGCCATCAGCAGCAGCAGAATTATATCCAGCCATCAGTAACCTCGTGGCCTGGCAGATCCCCCACTCTACCATTACTATCAAGCCAGGGGTTCAACCCTGGATCAATGAACGGTGCAGAAGGACATGCCATGAACAGCACCAGGAATATCTAAAAATGGGTCAACCTGATGAAGCTACAACACAGGACTACTTGCATGCCAAATGGCGTAGGAGTAAGTGATAGATGTTAAATCTAGTATTTGTATATTGAGGAAAGAATGAGTCTGAAGCCAGCCTATTCCTCAAGGTAGATCTATTTCCAAGACTGCAGAGTAAAGACACAACACCCAGTGTGAACACCATTTTATACACTAGTAATGAAGCTCTAATACTTCCCCAATTGGGGACAGTTGCTCGATTACCAACTTAAACAGGTACTCTATTGCTGCACAATTTCACATTAACAATAGAAGAAAGCTGTGCTGCACACACTGTTGCTGTATAGCAGTGCCGCCCCTGCCACTGCATAAGATGCACAAGAGACTGAAGATGGGAGTCCATGTGCTGGAGAGCCAGATTTTGAAATGATGTTGCAGGAGGAGGGATGCAAACTGGTGGTTACTGACTTCTCCGCAGCAGGGTGTGGGCCTTGTCAAACTATCAAGCCACGATTCCACGAATTGGCAGAGAAAAACCCAAGTGTAATTTTCTGTGAGGTAGACGTGGACGATGCACCCGACCTTGCTGAAAAATGTTATCTAAATTGCATACCAACATTCTATTTCTACAAGAATGGAGAGAGGGTGTGGGATTTTCCACCGCACTCGCCCCAAGGCCAGAAAATCCCGCCTGAGGTCAACGGACTTATGCATGGTCCGTGTCCCGCCTGCTACAATTCCCATGGCGGGTGGGACAGGAAAATTTCTGGAGCCAATCAAATGATGAGACAAAATTGGGAGCTGCAGTAATGGCCTTTAATCCTCATGAAACCTGCGTTTCAAACCAAAAGTAAATCAATAATTAATCTTAAAAGAAATAGACAGAGTTAAGTGATCCTACAGCCAAACCTAGCACAAAAGAAGATGATTATGGTTGTTGGAACTCAATCATCTCAGTCCTAGGACATCATTGTAAGAGTCCCTCAGGGTGGTGTCCCAGGCCCAACCGTCTGCAGTTGTTTCACCAATGACCTTCCTTCCATCATAATGTCAGAAGAGTGGATGCTCACTGATAATTGCACACTGTTCAAAACCATTCATGATTCCTCAAATACCGAATCAGTCCATGTTCAAAAGCGGGAAGACATGGACAATATTCAGGTTTAGGTTGATAAGTGGCAAGTGCCTTTTGTGCCACCCAAGTGGCAGGCAATAACCATCTCTTACAAGAGAGAATCTAGCAATCTGTCCTTGACATTCAATGACACTCCATCACTGAATCCCCACTTTCAACATCCCACGGGTTACACTTGACCAGAAACTGAACTGGACAGCCAGATAAATACTGTGGCTTTAAGAGCAGGTCTAAGGCTGGGTATTTGGTCGCGAGTAACACCTCCTGATTCCCCAAAGCCTGTCCACCATCTACAAAGTACAAGGCAGGCTGACTATAAATGTGACTGATTATCAATGTGACCTTGGCAAAATTCTTAAAGAAGATAATGTTAAACCTGTTTATCCTGGAAAAAACAACACTGAAAGCTTAAATCATAGGAAGAAACTTCTAGATAAAAACTGTTCTGTATTTAAACAAGAGGAGGACAATTCAGCTGTTTGGCTGGCTGAGACTTTTACAAACTTGGACATAAAAGACCTGAGGCCATGAAAGAGAATGGAAATCTGGAGTTAAAAAACACACAAGGTACTTTGAAGGCTGTGTTATGTTAGAATGTAACCAGTAACAACTTTGTATCGGATGTAATTTGGCCAATGGTAACAAGTTGTAAGGTCAGCTGACCCAGTAAATCACGGAACCAATTACAGAATGATGTGATGGTCAGCTGACACAATATAAATAAGAACCTGTTGGGAATTGTGGGGAAGCCTGGAATGGCCCAGAGCGAGGCCCCAAGTTTGGAGGAATAAAGTTTCTTTCTTAAACCTTTTCTTTGATTTATATGTTGGAGTAAGTTTTGTTATATGTTTATTGTCTGCATTTGAGGAGTTCCTTATGGAGAAACATGCTGAAAGGTCAACACTCTTAAGATAGTGCACTGTTTAGTTTTAAATAAAAACAAAAGGAATTATAGAATCTTGGGGTGAGAAGAAATATGACTCAGAATTTCTTAGGGCTTTACAACACAGACTCGCCAGTATGAAAATGTCTCTGGGATTATCAGAAATCACAATGTTGTTCTTGACAAAGTTAACCAGACCAAATGAAGTGTACAGGGTGTGATTCTCCAGCCGCCCAGTTGTGTGTTTCTTGCTGGCAGGAGTTGGCACGTCGTTTGTTAGCGGCGGGATTGTCAGGTCACCCCATGCCGGCGGGAAACCCATGGGTGGGGGTGCGCTGCTGGTGAGACTGGAGAATTCTGCTGGCATCAACGGCCAGAGAATTCTGGCCACAATTTTCTAACCCAAGACATAGCAAAGCTGGAAAACCATTCACAATGAGAAAGGAGATACATGAATGATGAAAAGAGAAAACACCAGGTGGTAAAATGAATAGTAAAGCAAAACACTGCAGATGCCAGAATCTGAAGCAAAAATCGAAATTGCTGGAAAATCTCAGCAGGTTTGACGGCTTCTGTTCCCTCTTTCCACAGATTCTGTCAGACGGGCTGAGATTTTCCAGCTTTTTCTATTGTTGTTTGATTAGAAAAATGAACTTTCGTTCAGAGGAAAATTGGAATTCCAAGAACTGTCATTAACTGAATTTTAAACCCTAATTGTCTCATGAGATTGGTTGTGACAGGTCGAGTTTTATAATGCTGCCAAAGACTGACTGATTAATATGTGAAAAGGAGAGACCGTTACTTGTATTGTATATAGTAAATTAGTTGATAGGGTATTTACAATGTGATGTTTTGATAGTGTTGAAAACATTAATTACTTCAGTAATCATTTTTCATCTTTATAAATGCAAGGTTTTGGAATGGAAATATGGAAATGAATAGGGTTGGGAAGCATTTTCTGATCAGGGCCAGTGTGATCTCCTGGACTCGTTTCGATCGCCACAGGGGGTCGGAGAGGAATTTCCCAGATTTTTTTTTCCCCATATTGGCCCTGGGGTTTTCACTCTGGGTTTTCGCCTCTCCCTGGAGATCACATGGTCTGGAATGGGAGGTGGGGGTGAGTTAATAGGTTGTGATGAACAAAGCATCGTAGCTGTGAGGGACAGCTCGGTGGATAGGATATTAGGATGTAGATAGGCTGGAAAATTGGGTGGGGATCCTGGGTTTAGGATTCAATCCTGGACCAGGGAGCGGCACGGGCTTGGAGGGCCGAAGGGCCTGTTCCTGTGCTGTATTGTTCTTTGTTCTTTGTTTTATAAGATGATTATGTTTTGTGACTGTCCCTTTATTCCAAGGTAAAATGGAGTAGTGAAGAGGGTCATGTGATCTGTTTTGTGTTCTGCCTGACAACAAGCCTGGGTGGCTTGGTTACTGTGTGCACAGAAGGACTCACATTAAGGGCAGAATTTTCTCATTTTATGGCAAAGTGGCGTAGCAGACAGGAGAATTGATGTGGAATCCATCAGCCACAGGTGTTCTTTTTAAAGAGAGCCCAAATCCAAAAATTAAAAATAGAACTCCCCCACCCAGAACCCACCCTCCCACAGAATCCTCCACCATGGAACCCCTCTCCCTCCACAGAACACCCCACCTGGCACTTCTCTGGGCACTGCTCTGACACTGCCCTGGTACTGCCCTCTGACACTACTGAGGGCAGTGCTTAGGCAGTGCCAGGGTACAGGCTGGGCAAAAACCTCTTCCCCTAGGTGTGTACTCACCTGCATGCCTCCGGTGTGTTCTACTCGCCAGGCACATGCCGTGGGCGACCTGTCACGATTCAACGTCGACATGAATGGACATTCGGGGAAGGGCACTGTCAGGTATAAAGCCTGATAATTAAATTTGAATATATTCAAATTAGGATTAATGTTGGAATTCTTTTACCTCATTGGCGGGTGGCAGGGACAATCAGAATGGGAAATCCTGCTGACATAAAGCGCATTTTGGGACTCCTGCGGAATTTTCCGCTCCCACCACCGATCGAACCCCCCAAAATGGGAGCAGAAAACCCCTTCCTTGAGACTTACTGAGAGCAAGGTTCAAAATGTGCCTAGCTGAAAACAAAATAAAGAGCAGCTGCTCTGACTGAGGTCAGACTTTCTGGACTGAACTTTCGCTTCCAGTCATGAATGCAGAGATGGGAAAATTCTTGACTCTGCAAACTTGAGGGAAGTTCCCTCAGATGGGGTAACTTTTGTTCCGGGATGTGGATGTTAACAGAAGTCCAGCCCAATGCCTCAGAAAAGAGTGCAGAGGCAGCCAAAGGACAGTGGCTGCAGATGCCAAGACAGGCTGATTAGAAATTCCACCTTGATGCTCTGGGACTGTAAAGATAAACAAAAACAGCCCTCTAGTCCTCAGCCTCTTCAGACCCCACTCACTCCTAATGCCTCATCCATGCCTACCGATAACCCTGCCCATCCCCCTTGGACCCTCATACTCTCTATGTCAATTTATGCCCCTCTACCCAACTCCCATGGTCCTTTAAATCCCCTATACCAACTTAATGCCAACCCATGCCCCCGCCTATCACCTTTTTCCCTTACACACTTATGCCAGTTCACCTAGTGTCCACCGCATAGACCTCAGGAGACATTCTGAGATGAAATAAAGTTCTAAGGCCAGAATTTTCGAGCCGTTCACGTTGGCAGGAGTTTCTGGTCCTGCCAATGAGAACGGAGATTTCAGTGGCTCATTGGGCCTGCCACAGGAGAACCCACAGGCGGCGGGGGGTGGTGGGGGGGGGGGGGGGGGGGGGTGGATTTCTGCCTAAGTGTCTAAGGCAGACTTTATTTGAAACAAAAATACTGTAATTGAGAAGATACATTCAATATACTTAAATTCCTTCACGTACTTGATCTCCAATTAAAATGAACGCATCATTCAAGTATTTAATCCCATACGACAACATACATATTCATAGTCCCACATCACAAACATGGAGCTGAACATACAAATCCCTCACTATGATTATTATAGATTGTGAAATCAGTCATGCAGCACTTATACGATAACCCTTAGGCTTATGTCAACACGTAGCTAGTAAAATTGCAAGTACTGATATTTTTTAACTGCAGAGATTTCTTTCCAATAAAAATTAAAGAGCTTTGGGATTTAAATGGCTTGACAGTTTGACACTTCCGGTGTCCATTTTTATGCACATTGATGTCTACTTTTAACAATTCCAAAGGGCACTTTATCTCTCCCAAAGGGACTTTACCTCTCCCAAAGGGTACCCTACCTCTGCAAATAATTCTGGCATTTTTAGACATTTTGCTCAAATGTCTAAAGCTTCTGCATCCTGTTTTGGATATACCACTAATGGAAATTGAATCTATTTTAAAGCAGCTGCGCTTTTACATGTGAAGCTGCCTCTGTGAACCATAGGTGTGCAAACTATAATCCTTGTCTGTTCCACCCCTGGTGAAAATGTTGGGTTTGGGGGGTGCAGGTGTTACTTATGGAATCGGATCTCCAATGCAGAGCTCTTCTGACCCGGTAAATATTCGGATCACCATGTCTAATTTTTTAAACAGAAACAATCAAGGGGAAAGAAAGAGCGAGCGAGGTCTCACAGAGTGACAAAGGCTGCAGATAGTGTAGCCAGCAGGAAGGGAAGTGCTGTATTTCTGGGAACTACCAAGCAGAATGTGGATAAGTCTCCAGTCAAAGAGACTCATCTCATGACAATCTAAGGAGTGAGGAATATTTGGCTTGATAAGGCTAAGAGGGGAAATTGTTGCAGTGAACTTCATTGCTCATCGCCAGTTTGGAAATTCTCCACAATTGTGGGAAGCAGCTTTCAACATCCAGTCAACATTGCAACTTGGGAAAACGGGGACACATTGGAAGATGTGAGTAGCTGCGGACTGATTCCTATAAAGATTAGAATCATGTAGAGAGCATCTTGTAATGTATATATATACTGTGTGGGCTTAGCAGTCACTTTAAAGCAGTAAGAAGGGCTAACTATTCTGCAGTTTAAGACATTAATCGCTCACTAGGTAATGTTTACTCAATGTTGCTTTTAGTTGGTCCATTAGAGTAATTTGAAATCTTGTCATGTAACTCCTTTAAGTTGGTCATTGGGAATACGAAATTCAGGGCCCTATTTTACCATTTTGATTCTAGGTGCTGGGCGGGCTTGAAACTGGGAGTATTTCAGATCCGACTTTTGGACCCGTTCTCTACGCACTCTGACCTGAAAAAATATCAGCGATTCCAAATCGGGCTGCAGAAGCCTATGGGCGGGACTTAACGCGCTCAAAATCCTACAGCTCCGATCGGCACCTCCAACTGCGTATGCACAGAAAAAAAATGATAGAATGTGGCTCCCCTGCCACATCGCTCCTGGGCCGGATAATGCCTCACTCAGCCCCCACAGACATTGCCCCACCCCCATAACATTACTGACCCCCCTTATCCCCCTCCACCTCCACCACCCAGACCAATCGCAGGTCCCTCCCCCTGGCCCCCACAGACATCAGGCAGTGGGGCAGCAGACCCCCCTTCCACCCCCCCCACTCCCACTGATCTCGGGCAGGTAGCAGTGGACCATCTTCCCCCCACTGATCGCAGGCAGAGTGGCAGAGGGCCCTCCCCCCCCCCCCCCCACTGATCTCAGGCAGAGTGGCAGTTGACTCCCCCCCCCTTGCCCCCCCCCCCACTGATCTCAGACAGAGTGGCAGCGGACCCCCTCCTTCCCCCCCACTGATCTCAGGCAGAGTAGCAGCGGACCCCCTCCTTCCACCCCACTGATCTCGGGCAGAGTAGCAGCGGACCCCCTCCTTCCACCCCACTGATCTCGGGCAGAGTAGCAGCGGACCCCCTCCTTCCACCCCACTGATCTCGGGCAGAGTAGCAGCGGACCCCCTCCTTCCACCCCACTGATCTCGGGCAGAGTGGCAGTAGACCCCACCTCCCCCCCCCCCCACCCCCCAATCGATCTCAAAGCCGTCGGACGCTCGACACCTACCTCTTCACTAACTGGAGTGCCCGAATCAGGCTTTTATGGAGCATGTCTGTTTCGCGCCGATTCTGGATGGGCAAACGCGGTGATAAAGGGGTAAGTGTCGGTAAAGTTGGGCGTGCAGCCCATTAAGTCAATTTAAATGTATTCAAATACATTTAAATTGCCGTCGTGCACATTTCGGGCAAGGTCCTGAACGCAGCCATTTTTGGGCCTTGGTAAAGGGGGAATTGGCACGGAGGTAGGCATGGATCATGCTACTCACCTCACGTGCGACTTTACCAAGTTTTCGCGCCCGAAAATGGGTGCAACACGATGGTAAAATCGGGCCCACAGTCTCCACAATGATTGTAACAACATAGATTCAGGGAAGTGGTTATTTAATCCAGCACTTTTTCCTTTATGCACCGTTCATAAGTCCATAACACCAAAGTCGGTGGTGTGGTAGACAGTGAGGAAGGGTGTCGTAGTTTGCAGGAAGACTTAGACAGGTTGCAAAGTTGGGCCGAGAGGTGGCGGATGGAGTTTAATGCGGAGAAGTGTGAGGTAATTCACTTTGGTAGGAATAACAGATGTGTTGAGTATAGGGCTAACGGGAGGACTTTGAATAGTGTGGAGGAGCAGAGGGATCTAGGTGTATGTGTGCATAGATCCCTGAAAGTTGGGAATCAAGTAGATAAGGTTGTTAAGAAGGCATATGGTGTCTTGGCGTTTATTGGTAGGGGGATTGAATTTAGGAGTCGTAGCGTTATGTTGCAACTGTACACAACTCTGGTGCGGCCGCACTTGGAGTACTGTGTGCAGTTCTGGTCCCCACATTACAGGAAGGATGTGGAGGCTTTGGAGAGGGTGCAGAGGAGGTTTACCAGGATGTTGCCTGGTATGGAGGGGAGATCCTATGAGGAGAGGCTGAGGGATTTGGGATTGTTTTCGCTGGAAAGGCGGCGGCTAAGAGGGGATCTTATTGAAACATATAAGATGATTAGAGGTTTAGATAGGGTGGATAGTGATAGCCTTTTTCCTCTGATGGAGAAATCCAGCACGAGGGGGCATGGCTTTAAATTGAGGGGGGGTAGTTATAGAACCGATGTCAGGGGTAGGTTCTTTACCCAGAGGGTGGTGAGGGATTGGAATGCCCTGCCAGCATCAGTAGTAAATGCGCCTAGTTTGGGGGCGTTTAAGAGATCCGTAGATAGGTTCATGGACGAAAAGAAATTGGTTTAGGTTGGAGGGTCACAGTTTTTTTTTAACTGGTCGGTGCAACATCGTGGGCCGAAGGGCCTGTTCTGCGCTGTAATGTTCTATGTTCTATGTTCTATATGATGTAGGTGTGCTATTGCCAAGCAAATCTGGCATCAAATGATGCATACTGATCCATAACCATTCAGGCATGTCTCTCAACAAAGTAAAATATCATAGCACTCACTGAATCTTACTGGAGGAAATCTACTTTTTAAAAAAAGTTATGTGGAACATGCCAGAATTGTTGGTACAACATGCCCAGCAGTTATGATATTGGATTAGTAAATTAGATGTCATGAGTTCAACTCCTGGTTTGGCAAGTTGTTGAAGCTGAATTAAAGGCACCCCGGCCAGGATTTTCAGGCCCCGCTGTGGCGGGTGTGGTGAACTAGCCGACCATCCATTGACTTAGGCAGAACCGGAGTATCCTGCCTACTGGCAGGATTGGAAAATCCCGTCCAGGAAAGTGACCATCAGTGCTGCCAGATTTGCTCCGATAGTTAGGCAATTTGATTTTTAAAATTCCCATCTTTGTTTTCAACTCCCATTATGGCTTTGCCTTGCGCTTGGCTGGGGAAGTTATGCTCCTGTTGAACCTTGATTAGACTGCCCTTGGAGCGCTGCGTGTTGTTCCAGTCAACATATTATAAAAAGGATACAGAGGCACCAGAGAGGATGCAAAGAAAATATGCAAAGTAAAAGGATTGCACCAGAAAATGCATAGATATACATATCAGGAAAAATTGACAAACTAGATCTCTTCTTTTGAAACAAAAAGGCTGAGAGGTGACCTAAATTGAGGTTGTTAATATTATGAAATGTTTAGATAGAATAAATACAGAGAGAATGTTTCCTCTTGTGTGGAAGAGCATAACTGGACACCATCAACATGAGGACCAAGAAATCAAATAGACAATTCAGAAGACTTCTTCCACCCGAGTTCCACATCCTCACCCAAAGAGCGGTGAGAATGTGGAACCCGTGACCACAGAGAATGAAGCGAATATCAGAGATTTATTTCAGTGCATGTTAGACAGGCATATTGTTGGAGAAATTTCTAATAGGTTAGAGAAATTTCAAATAATCAGGGTTTAAGACACTAATAAAACAATAGCACCAAGTGAATTGACTTCAGATTGGACTTAATAGATTAACAGAGGTGCTGTCTGCATAAAGACACACATACCCATGAGATTTTATTAAGTATGAGATTTGAATGAGTATTTCTGATTTAAACATATATTTTGGATTTGGATTTTAAAATGTATGCAGCTGTATGTTTAAAGTAATCTGTACACCGTACAAAAGCAGGCTACCATAGAGTATGATGGGATAAAGGCATTTTGAGATGAGCCACATTCTTTAGAACAATGAATACACAGAATGTGCATGTTCCTATCAGCAAAAGTTATGAATAATATGGTTCCCAAAGCCACTTTATGAATAGGGCTGTTCAAGCTGCCCTGACAAGACAGCTCATCTCAGACGTGAGAACTTTAGCTGTCTAGTTCGGCCATTGACGTAATTACGGGTTGGTGGGAACAGTAACTTTGACCTTTGTGGCTAAACGCCTGGGGTTGCTAAGCTACAGGGGAAGAAGCATCCGGATTTTATGGACCATGAAATCCCATGATGTCAGAGGATAAAATGTAATTGACTAAAGTATATGACAATTGTTGACAGTGATTGAATTGTACTAATGATGACTGGTTCATTACTACAGGAAAGATGGGAAAAATAATTCTTGAGAAATGTATACTTGATCTGACTATTATAACCTCAAAGTGGTATTGGTAAGCTCAAAGCCTTCTCTTCTAGGGAGGCATTGGACTGCCCAGTGCTAATCTCTCCCTCTGATTGTTGGTCAAATAAAGGATACGTCTTTAACCAGGATACTGAATTTCGTGATTCTTTGTATTTGGCTGAAGTTTTTAGCAATAGTCTCTATATATTGCTAAAAACTTCAGCCAAATACAAAGAATCAACTTGATGGAGAAGGGAATGAATGTTTTATTTTTGATGATGGCATCTGTCTGTCTTGGAGACGATGGATTACACCCAGGGTGTATGTAATTTCTGCAATCAACATTGCAGAAGATGGCAATCAGTTGTGGCTAGAGAGACCGATTCATGAGTGGCAGTCGTCCTGTAGCCTGCACAAGTGAATGATGTTGGCCTGAGGGCGACGAATATTATTGTTGCCTTCTGGCAGAATGATAGATTTAGCTAAGGAAAGGGAGGCAGACATTAGGACATCTGAAGATGTGATTCAGATGCCTGGATCTCTCAGCTGACTCTCTGCGTTATGTACTACAGAAGATTTTCCGCATAATCGCAGTTTGCTGTGCCCTTCACATTCTGGCTATGCACAGAGCTGAGCCCTCCCCAGAAAGACCAGAGGATCGAGTGTGAGAAACAAGACAGATGGGATGGTGGTGATGTGAGAGTTTTCCACGGCACAGTGGTTAGCACAGCTGCCTCACAGCCAGGGACCTGAGTTCAATTCCGGCCTCAGGTGACTGTGTGGAATTTGCACGTTCTCCCCATGTCTGCGTGGGTTTCCTCCGAGTGCTCCGGTTTCCTCCCACAGTCCAAAGATGTGCGGGTTAGGTTGTTTGAACATGCTAAATTGCCCGTTTTTTGTCGGGAGATTAGCAGGGTCAATATATGGCGTTCTGGGGAGAGGGCCTGGGTGAGATTGTTGGCGATGCAGGCTTGATGGGCTGAATTCTTCTGCACTGTAGGGATTCTATGATTTTATGGGGGAATATGTGTCCCCCACTAATGGATATGTGAGATCCATGAAGAGTGGTGCTGTTTGAGTACATGATGCCCCAATGAGAGTTTGACAATGGAGCTGGGAGAGGACTTAGCCTGGTGGTGTGGATTAGATCATTCATAGAAACATAGAAACATAGAAAACTACAGCACAAAACAGGCCCTTCGGCCCCACAAGTTGTGCCGAACATATCCCTACCTTTTAGGCCTACCTATAACCCTCCATCCTATTAAGTCCCATGTACTCATCCAGGAGTCTCTTAAAAGACCCTATTGAGTTTGCCTCCACCACCACTGACGGCAGCCGATTCCACTCGCCCACCACCCTCTGTGTGAAAAACTTCCCCCTAACATTTCCCCTGTACCTACCCCCCAGCACCTTAAACCTGTGTCCTCTCGTAGCAGCCATTTCCACCCTGGGAAAAAGCCTCTAAGAGTCCACCCGATCTATGCCTCTCAACATCTTATATACCTCTATTAGGTCTTCTCTCATCCTATGTCTCTCCAAGGAGAAAAGACCAAGCTCCCTCAGCCTATCCTCATTAGGCATGCCACTCAATCCAGGCAACATCCTTGTAAATCTCCTCTGCACCCTTTCAATTTTTTCCACATCCTTCCTGTAATGAGGCGACCAGAACTGAGCACAGTACTCCAAGTGGGGTCTGACGAGGGTCTTATATAGCTGCATCATTATCCCTGGACTCCTAAACTCAATCCCTCGATTGATAAAGGCCAGCACACCATGCGCCTTCTTAACCACCTCCTCCACCTGCGGGGCCGATTTTAGAGTCCTATGGACTCGGACCCCAAGGTCCTTCTGATCCTCCACAGTACTAAGCGTCTTTCCCTTAATATTGCTTCCTGTATAGTGTGATGATACTGGGTTAGGTCCTAGCGGTGCTGATCTCCTGGGAAACAGCCTCCCAGGCCAGGCATGTGAGGTTGGTGTGCCTCCTGGAGCCTTCTCTTGGGTAGAGGATATGTCTCTGCACCCAGCCTCTTGGAATCAAGGCCTCTGGAGCATGGTTGTTGAGTTAGGGTACAGACTTCTTCTTGAGACAGCTTGTAGCCTTTTGCTTCTGCCTTCCGGACATCCTGCTTAATCTCGTGAAGACTGAAGAGAGTGGTATGAGTGTGTTGGACTTGCGTTTTCATATTGTTCCTGAATCCACTAGCCGGAAGTATCGGCTCCCAACCCGCAAGGTGATTCGGAGAGATATTCGCTTGTGCATAAGTAATGAGGTAATGCAAGTGCAGAATTGGGTGTGAGTTCACACTATTCTGGCCAACGGGAACGGCGCCACAACTGCCCAAATAAAAATGAAGAATTCCGCCCTTAATGTTGCTTAAGAGATTAGTATGACTCAAACGATGTGGTTTTAAGATAATTGAAGGAATATGAGTGACACCATTTCATAAAGGCATGCAGCAATAAATGAGTTAAACTTCGAGATTCTGTGTTAATACCAATGACAGACTGAGCAGCTGGAATTTTGGCAGCTAATCCCATATCTTACACATTGCTTCCTGCAAGTTTCTCACTTACAGCTCCATAATCCATGCTTGTGGGAATATGGCTGCCACAGAAGTGACTTGTATGCATTCATCATCTGTTCCAGAAGGTTTCCAATCCCAAGATGTATCTACCCTCAGTACCTGGCTCTGCGTAGCTGATAATCATCAAGACCTACCTGTCATGGTCATGTGCAGGAACAGGAGGATACACTGGGATTTCAAGGCATGTCTTAACTTTGACAATAGGCCATTAGAGATTACAAAAACAGGACGAAGTATGAAAAAAAATCAATTCTTTTCCCCGCAAGATATCACCAGGGAACCTTGCAACTTTTGTCTGCTGAATGTGTTTTATGATAAGGTCAGAGATATCCACTGCTCGGAGTTAAATAGCTGAATTCACAATCCCGTTTCAATATGGCTTGAGTAAACTTTTAAAGTAGGATTCTGTAGCTGTGTGCCTGCCTATGCGTATGCTATTGCTCTTTGTTCTTGCATGCATGCTGTATAACTTCAGCATAAAAACAAGAACTTTCCCCCGAGCCATCAGAAACAGGTTGCAAGCTAGTGCCAAGTCTGCCTCTCTATCAGTTGGTTCATTTTGCTCTCATGGTGGCAAGTGGAAGATTAAAGTATTAAAATATACTCATTCCTGACAGCATGCACATTATATTTTACCAGTGGCAGCAAGGAAATGGTGAAAAGTAAGTTTGAAGTTTAAAGATTATTTATTATTGTCATAAGTAGGTTTACATTAACACTGCAATGATGTTACTGTGAAAAATCCCCTAGTCGACACACTCTGGCACCTGTTCGGGTACACTGAGGGAGAATTTAGCATAGCCAATGTGCGTAACCAGCATGTCACAAGAGATGCTTCAGCGTGATTTGGACATGTTGAGTGAGTGGGCAAATGTATGGCACATGCAGTATAATGTGGATAAATGTGAGGTTATTCACTTCTGTCGTAAAAACAGGAAGGCAGATTAAGATCTGAATAGCTATAGATTGAGAGAGGGGCTTGTGCAATGAGACCTGGGTATCCTTGTACACCAGTCGCTGAAGGTAAGCATGCAGATGCAGCAGGCGGTAAAGAAGGCAAATGGTATGTTGGGCTTCATGACGAGAGGTTTCGAGTACAGGAGCTCTAATTAAACAAGGCCTTGGTGAGGCCACATCTGGAATATTCTGTGCAGTTTTGGTCTCCTTATCTGAGGAAGGATATTCTTGCTCTTGGGGGAGTGCAGAGAAAGTTTACCAGATTGATTCCTGGATGGCTGGGCTGACATAGGAGGAGAGATTAAGTTTGTTGGGATTATATTCGCAGGAGTTTAGAAGAATAAGGGGAGAATCTCCAAGAAACCTATAAAATTCTAACAGGACTAGACAGGATTGGTGCAAGAAGGATGTTCATGATGGTGAGATGGGGGGTTGGGGGGGCAGTCAAGAACCGGGGTCACAGTCTAAGGATATGAGGTAAATCATTTAGGACTGAGATTAGGAGAAATTTATTCACCCAGAGAGTGGTAAGCCTGTGGAATTCTCTATCGCAGAAAGCAGTTGAGGCCAAAACATTGTCACTGAAATCTTGCTGATAGTCATGCCGGCTGGATCTTCAAGAGGGTGTTAGACAAAGCTCTTGGGGCTAAAGGGATCAAAAGATATTGGGGGAAGGCAGGTTACTGAGTTGGATTACTGAATGTTGGAGCAGGCTTGAAGGGCTGAATGGTCTACACCTGCTCCTATTTTCTATGTTTCAATGATTTCTCCTGATGGAATAATCCAGAACTAGGAAGCTTTATTTTAAAATTAGAACTAGGTCATTCAGGAGCGATATCAGGGAGTACCTTATCACGCAAGGAATCTTCAAAATTCCCCTGGATTTCAGGCTGTAGACTCTGTATCAACTCAAAATGTCAGGACAAAGTTGGACTTGCTTTCAGTGTAAGTTACCCAGATCCAAAATGCGGCAAATTTCCACAGAATGTTGTCCACAAGGGTAGAAAGTCTTAAAAAAGATTTTTTTGAAGTTGTTACGAAGCCATCATTCAAAAAGTATTTGATCTCTACAATGGATTAAAAAAATCATTTGGCATTCCTACAAGGTATAGTTAACTATTAGCTTGAGAAATGTTAAAGGATCATTATTATTGATCCTTTGTGATTGACTTTTTTCTAGAAAGACAACATACAAGACAATTTTCTATAATAAATTCAATAATACAAATAGTTTGCATTTTCAGTCCAGCGGGTGTTTCTTTGTAGTTTACATCTTTTCTGATGCCTATAGAAAGATGATACTGAAAAGGCAGAATGGAAATTTGACAAGTAATGCAAAATGAGAGGTATTTCTATAATAAATGGCAAAAATTTGGAGTGGCACAGTGGCACAAAGGTTAGCACTGCTATCTCACAGTGCCAGGGACCTGGGTCTGATTCCCGGCTTGGGTCACTGTCTGTGCATTCTTCCTTGTCTGGGTGGGTTTCCTCCGGTGCTCTGGTTTTCTCCCACAGTCTGAAAGACGTGCTGGTTAGGTGCATTGGCCATGCTAAATTCTCCCTCAGTGTACCTGAACAGATGCTGGAGTGTGGTGATTGGGGGATTTTCACAGTAACTTCATTGCAGTGTGAATGTAAGCCTACCTGTGACACCTAATAAATACATTTTTTAACTTAAAAATTTCATGAATTTCCTTCCATCAATACTATTCCAAGCTAAAATGCGTATTCCATTATTTGTGTGAGATGCATCAAAGTTGCGGTAACATTTTTCCACAAAGCATTACGGGTTTGTGTCAATCATTCTCGGTTAACGAGTGACACAGGCCAGCTGTAGTGTTAATGTGAAGGATTTTTCGAGGTTAAATCTGCATTTCATACATAGTTGGTATTTGTGCTCTGGCATTCAGGTTTTCTGGAAAACTGAAGTGTTTTTATCAGAACAGTTAAAAGAAAAACATTGAAAAGAATCAGTGTCTATTTTTTTTTAGCCATAGTGCAGAGCTAATATTTAATCAGGATTGCCATGGTGGTGAAGCAATTCACTTCTGCAGGATATGCGATGAATCAATATTAAAGAGCAAGAAGTATTGAACTAACTGCGATACCACAGAAAGCAAAACACAAATGGAGCTGGAAAAACTGAAAGGCTCAGTTGCTCGTGAATTAATTCTGTGGAAACAATTGAACTGTTAGCCGAACCTGGACCAATTCTAATTAAAATAAGATAAGCGCATTGTTCGGTCATTTTTGTGAGACAGGTGGTGCTGCCCAAAGTAAAAGCAGGCAGCATTAAACGAGCACCAATCTTACCATATTGTATTTGGTAAGAAAACCCAACTATTATCTAACAAGGACTTTATTTAGTGTGGATAAGAACACAGAATTTTCAATGATTTTGATTGATTTGGTTTATTATTGTCACATGTATTAATATACAGTGAAAAGTATTGTTTCTTGCATGCTATACAGACAAGGCATACCGTTCATAGAGAAGGAAAGGAGAGAGTGCAGAATGTAGTGTTACTGTCAAAGTTAGGGTGTAGAGAAAGATCAACTTAATACAAGGTATGTCCATTCAAAAGTCTGATGGCAGCAGGGAAGAAGCTTTTCTTGAGTTGGTTGGTACGTGACCTCAGACTTTTGTATCTTTTTCCCAACGGAAGAAGATGGAAGAGAGTAATTCTCAAATTATGTTCGAAATTGCAGATGGAAAAGATATAAAGTCTCACTTTTGGACCAGGACCAGAGTTTTTATGGTTCCCCCCTACTGGTGGATTTTTAGGCAGGATGGGGGGCATGAAATTAAAGGGTGGGATTACCTCCAGATTCGCCCCTCCCCCAAGACCCCAATTATGCCCCTTCACACCCCCAAGCCTTTTCTGCCCTCCCAAGTGAAGGTCAGAGTCCCACCTGCAGCCCCTTAATGCACACTTGAGCATGAAAAGGCTGTGGGGCACTTGGGGTTGGCGGGGAATTTTTCAGATGTTGGGAAGTGAGACTCCGCCAATTGAAAAATTCAGACCAGTGTCGTGCTTATCCGATTTTAAAGTAAAATTCAAAAGCCATTATCTCAGTTTAAGAGAAAATGTAGGAAATGCACAGCAAATTAGGCAGCATCTATCTAAGAAGCAGAAGTAATGTTCAGGTTAATGACCTGTCAGCAGAATTGGAAGTAGTTAAAAGTGTAACTGTTTTTAACCTCCGACATTATGGCTGATTTTCTGTTTCAACTCCACTTTCCCACGAGTTTCCCATATCCCTTGATTCCCTCAAGAACCAATAAAACCCAAAATATCTCAACCTTAAACATACTCAACCCCCTGGGCTAGACAACTGCAAAGATTCACAGCCCTCTGAGCGAAGAAATTTCTCCTCATCTCAATCCCAAATGATTGATCTCATTATCCTGAGACCGTGCCCCCATCTTCCAGATTCCTCCGCCAGGGGAAACAATCGCTCAGTGCCTCCCCTGTCAAAGCGGGGGGGGGGGGGGGGGGGGGGGAGTAGGGGTGGGGGAGGTCATAGGATAAGTGGAAAAAAACCTGGGACCAGAAGAACTATTATCCATTCTAAGCTGTGTTCACTATTGTGCACTGATCATACCAATGTGGACAGTTGCCATTTAATATTGCATCTTGGTTGTTATTGATTCACACAAACATTTTTTCCTCATAAATAAAGGTCATAGCCCATTGTATCCCTTCATCCAATATGTAGTCCATTCACCTAATTCGTAACCTCAGTGCCACGTAACTATCTGGACAGGAATACTAAGACAAGGGTGAGGAATCTATGACGTGGTTGAAGATGGAGGAAAAAAGGAATTCAGATTCCTGAAACATCGGGATCAAATCTGGGACTGGATTGACATGAACAGATCAAATAGGCTCACCGTAATCCTCAACGGGCTAATAATTAGAATGAAAACTGATCTGGAGATAAGGAGAGAAAATTATAAAATGAGGACATGAAAAGGGAGCAAAATGGACACCGGGCTTTGAGAAAGTCAAAAGAGAAAAAGAGCAGAGTGAAAAAGAATAAATCAGAATGATAAAAGAGTGAAATGAGTAACGCTGTCAAACGGAGGCAGCTTAGAATTCTATCAGTGTTTAAAGTACAAATTATTCTGAACAAAATTGATGAGTTACAAGCAGAAATTGTAATGAGAGCATGATATAATGGAATGAAGTAATTACTGAGAGAGAATTAGATTGGGAGCTAAACATTCCTAGTTCCAAACAATAAGGTAGAAAAAACTATGGGTGATCTTACCAGAATTTTAAAAGTATCAGTCAGGGTCTGACCCGTTCCTTTCCCCAAAATATCACTGGCATCGGACTGCCCCATCCCCACAAATAGTGGGCACCCTGCCCCCCCCCCCCCCCCCTCCCCCTGAACATCACTGGCATCTCCAGCTCCCACGTCCGCTCCCCACCCCCCCTCCTACCACCACAAATAAATTAGTTCCCCCGCCAATAGACACCTACTGGGGTCAGCCCCAGGCACTGTCCCCTGGCACAGGTTGGCGCTGCCAGGTTGGCCACGACAGGTGGGCATGGTGCCAACCTAGAGCCAGGACAGTGCCATGAGGTATTGCCAGGGCACCACTTGGCTATCTCCCTCTCCCCTGAGGGTTATACTCGCCTTTATAGCCCTGGGGGGATCTCCATGACAAGTTCATGTATGGTGAACCTGTTGTAAACTTCGCTAACATTCCCCAGGCGGGAATATATGGTGCGGGGGTGGCGGGTACATAATGACATGTAAATTTCTGCAAATACAATGGGCATGAACCTGATTACATCGCCAGTGAGGGGCGGCGAAAATCATAGATCGTGATCTCACCGATGAGGTTCGTGATTTCCAGATTTTGTCTAATCTTGAGCCCGCTGCCAATCCCACGTAAGGAGAGAGTGGGTTCAAGATCTCTCTCCACGGATGCTGTCAGACATGCTGAGATTTTTCAGCATTTTCTGTTTTTGCGTGAGGTAACTACCTACTACCTTCTCAACAGCAGCCCAATGCTTTCAAAACAGCCAGGCTGTTTGACATACCCGACCTCCACAGACAGATGGAAAATTGAGAGAGAAGCACACTGAGGCCCGTAAGTGGCAGTCAAATGTCCACTTTGGGGCCTCAGTATGATGGGCTGCCTGGACTCCTTACCCGTCCACTGTAACATGGGGGACAGGGTGAAGGGTGGGTGGGAAGGAATTTTCCATGCGTCCCATCTTCAAATATGCTGGTTGGGTGTGGGGGGGGGGGGGCGGGGGGTAGAAAATTCACCCATAGAGTAGGATTTTAAAGTTTGCAAAATGCCAATGCATTGACATTAAATGTCACGGCAGGAATTCTCCAGCCCTTTACGCTGGCAGGAGTCTATGGTCCCATCGGCAGCGCACCCCCAGTTTCCTGCTGGCATGGGGTGACTAAATGTGAATTCCCATTGGCAGCGGCAGGACCAGAGAATCCCGCCACTAGCAAACAACGCGCCACCTCCCACCGGCGGCAAACACACAGCTGGGAGGCCGGAGAATCTTGCTCCATATCTATTGAATGTCAGGTAATGTTTAAACTCAAGAGGTAGTGATTAGAGACCTGGATATGTTTAGAAAAATGATAAGATTCGATTTTGTCTTGCTTTGTTACAGGTTCCTGCCAATGCAATCTATCACGGACTCTGCGCCATACTGACAAAGCATTTTTAAATATTAATGTTTGAGTTTGAAATTGCTTATATTTATTTCACCAGAACTTTTTTAATGAAAATAAAATTCACACACGAGGAGTCAGATAGAAGCTTAGGGCTTCATAATTACTGAAATGTACAGCTGAGCACGACAGGGTTCCAGAATGTTTTGAAATGCAATATCCTTTGGAATGACAAGTTCTTTGATTTCTTCACAGGACTATGCTGAAAAGGAAAAAGCAATAGCAAAAGCCTTGGAGGATCTGAAGGCCAACTTCTACTGTGAACTGTGTGACAAACAGTATTACAAACATCAAGAATTCGATAACCACATCAACTCCTATGATCATGCTCACAAGCAGGTAAGCGAACAGTCCTTGTATTGTGATAACAGCCAGAATTCACCAAGGAACATACAAATTTAACACATTCACCACTGAACAATCTGCCAGATGACATTCTCATTGTAATTCCTAATCCTCAAATAATATTGCATACAATTCTTACATTAATTGACACAGAAGCAGTCTGTGTCCAATAATTCTCCAGCCTTCACCCCGCGACCTCCCCATACCCTCCCGCATCACACTCCCCATACTGCCCCATGCCAACTCACCTAGTATCCTTTGACAGTTCTTTGATAGCTTGACATTTCTTTGAGTGTTCCTTACCATTCCCAAATGGTAAAAGCAAAATACAAAATAGATGCTGGAATCGGAAACAAAATCAGGAAATGCTAGAAAATCTCAGCAGGTGTGACAGCATCTGTGGAAAGAGAATAGAGCCAACGTTTCGAGACTGGATGGCCCTTTATCGGAGTTGACGAAGCTCTTTTAGGACAGAGATGAGGAGAATGTTTTCCCTCGAGTGTTGTGCGCCTTCGGAATTCTCTGCCTCAGAAGGTAATGGAAGTGGAATCACTGAATATTTTTAAGGAGTAGGTTGTTAGATTATTGTTTGGTGTAGAATCAGGGGTTATTGGGGTAAATGAGAGTGTAGAACTTGAAATACAAACAGATCAGCTGTGATCTTAATGAATGGTGGAACAGGTTCAAGGGGCCAAATCGTCTCCTTCTGCTCCAATTTCATATGCTTGTAAAATGGAAACTGTCATGTTCAGGGATGGAACTTAGAATTTCCGACCATTTCCAGGATTTGTGGCATGACAGAGAGGCTCTCTGTCGTAGCAAAAACTTGGGCCCTGAACAACATTCAGGTTTGGGCTGATAGGTGGCAAGAATCACAAGTGCCAGGAAATGGCCATCTCCAACAAGAGAGAATCTAACCATCTCCCCAGGTTAACCATTCTCCCCAGTGATATTACCGTCACTGAATCCCCAACTATCAACATTCTGTGGGTTACCATTGATCAGAAATTGAACTGAACTCGCCATGTAAATACTATGGTTATAAGAGCAGGTCAAAGGCTAGGAATTTTGCGGCGAGTAACTCACCGCCTAACTCTCCAAAGCTTGCCCACTATCTACAAGACATATGTAAGCAGTGTGATGGAATACTCTTCAGTTGCCAGGACGAGTGCAGCTCCAACATCATTCAAGAAGTTCAACACCATCCAAGATCAAGCATCCTGCTTGACTTGCATCCCATCCACCATCTTAAACATTCACTCCATCTATCACCGACGTACAGTGTGTACCATCTATAAGATGCACTGTGGTAACTCATCAAACCTCTTTCGACAGCACCTTCCAAACTTGAGACTTCTATCAGTTCGAAGGATAAGGGCAAGTAGATCCATGGGAACACCACCACCTTGACTTTGAACCAGGTCACTCTTCCTTCACTGCTGCCAAGTCAGAATCCTGGAACTCCCTCCCTCCCTCACTGTGGTGTTTCTCCAATGCATGGATTGTAGTGGTTCACGAAGGTAGACCACCATTACCTTCTCCAGGGCTATTAGGTAAAGACAATAAATGCTGGTCTAGCCAGTGACACTCACAGCCCATAAAAGAATAAAAAATGGTTGTGTGTATGCAGAATATGAAAAGTGACTTTATAGTGACGAAGTGTCATTGAATTAACAGCCTCATTTTATATCAGTTCAATATATGTTTTCTATGTTCCTTTGAAATTATGCTTTCATAAAATATATTTCTACGCTACTTCTTTCAGTTTGAAAGGGAGTACAATGTCTAATGCAGTTATACTGTCACTTGTGCAATTGAAGTAAGTAGCATTACTGAGTAATGAATCAAACTGGCACCCTGAGTTTAATTACATGGAGACCATCTGACATTTGCAGCCTCGCACTATCAGCAGTTGCAATGCTATATAATGTAATACCAGGCGGGAACAGAGACCCTTTATGAATCCGGTAGCCCGCTAACCTACTAGAAACTTTAAAATCTTTACTTTCAAATGCTTTTGATGTTACTAGAAAGCAGACACTTGAAGCCATATTAAATATTCTGGAGATTATAGATCTGAACATTTGTAAGCATAATTAAATAAAAGATGCAGTTGATAGTATAACTCCAGTCAGCTAATTGAACATTTCACTCAATGGATACCCACCTGAAATGACTTTCAACATTAATGCATTATGACAAATTTAGTGAGGCTTTGTATCAGAAGAGGAACCTCAATAATAATTGTATATTGTACGTGTCACCTCACTGAATAATGTATACCGATTTTTAGTTACTGTATATCCTTACCTGTCAATTAACTCAATCAACAAACTAGATATCCCAACTAACCAATAGTGTTAGTTTATTGTCAGATGTATTCACTCTTAGGTAGTACCTGTACGGAGTTTGCACGTTCTCCCCATGCCTGTGAGTTTCCTCTGGGTGCACTGATTTCCTCCCACAGTCCAAAGAAGTGCAAGTTAGTGGATTGGCCATGCTAAATTGCCCCTTAGTGTCAGGGGGATTAGCAGGGTAAATATGTGGGGTTACAGGTATAGGGCCTGGGTGGGATTGCTGTCGGTGCAGTCTCGATGGGCCGAATGGCATCCCTCTGCACTGTATGGTTTCTATGATTCTAAGCTCAGCACAATCCAATGAAATCTCATTTACTGCTTATGCCTAATTCAATCCAACGTCACTGCCTGATGAGAACCAAACTCATTCTCACACGTTACCCATTTAGACCCAATTTCACTCTTAGGTATAAATTGATCCAAAAACAAGTTGTCAGCCAGAAATGGCAATGAATCAACTTCAAAATCAGTTCCAGCACCAGCTAATTCTCTAAATAAGATTTTGCAAATGTCTATCCACTGTCACAGGATAAGCACTCACCAATAAGATCAATTGACATTAAAGTGGCTTACCTCTTGTCAGTTGTTGTGGTTGGGACTGGTCAGATTATATTCAGGTAACAGCACAACTGTGCTATTTTTTAACTATTTCATGGGGTGTGTGCATCACTGGCAAGGGCCAGAATTTGTCATCTGTCCCTAATTTCCCTTGATATCACCTAAGAACGAATCACGTTGCTGTGAATTTGAAGTTTCATGTTGGCCTAACTAGGTAAGGATTCTCTTCCCTGTAGGACAGAGCTGAACCAGATGGGTTTTTACAGTTGCAGTTAGAGTTTCATGGTCACCATTATTAAGACAAGCTTTCAATTCCAGATTTTTTTTCTGTAATTAATTTAAATTTAATTAATTTAAATTTAGTAAATGCATTTAAATTCCACCAGCTGCTGTGATGGCATTTGAACCTGAGTCTCTGGGGAATTCAGCTGTATCTCTTGATTATTCATCCGGTGACAGTACCACTACACCACAATCACCTCATTTAAGTACATCTTATTCAGCTATAAGGTTCTGCTCTATTTGTAGATTAACAGACCAGCACAATCGTTCAACCTAAGATACTTGCCATATCTTTCTCATCTTAGGCAGTACTGAGTAAGCATGGTGCCTTATGCATTTTACATATTATTGTACATATTTAATTTCTTCACATTTGAACACGTCAGAATATCAGTTTTTTCCAATAATTTGCCTTTTACCAGGAAAATGCTGCAGGCATTTCAGACTTTTGTATCATCTAAATCACTTACCATCAATACTATTTGAAATATTTCCTTGTGTTATAAAAATACTTCGAACTGGCTAGTTGCATATCTTTTAGACATGTCATTTTTACCCCATATACTTCAAATGTACACCAAGTAACGACTGTTGCCAATATTTATAGGTAACTGCTTCATACATTCATTTACCCATCCTCTATTCGGCATTGTAATGCAGGTATTTACTAATTGCATGCTAAAATACCACATGAAGAAATACCATTATAACATTGTAAGCGTCCGCTGTTATACAATTACTACCAGACTATTGGCCTGAGGTTAAATCACAAGATTGTCATTGGGAACCAAAGGCCCACAACTGCAGAATGGAGAGATGGTGGCCCAGTGGTATTATCACTAGACTGTTAATCCAGCAGCTCAGCTAATGTTCTGGTGACCCGGGTTTGAATCCCGCCATAGCAGATGGTGGAATTTGAATTCAATAAAATATATCTGGAATTAAGAATCTACTGATGGCCATGAAACCATTGTCAATTGTCGGAAAAACCATCTGCTTCACTAATGATTTTTTGGAAAGGAAATCTGCCATCCTTATCTGGTCTGGCCTTCATGTGACTCCAGGTCCACAGCAATGTGGTTGACTCTCAACTGCCCTCTGAAATGCTTAGCATTCGGTTTCAAAGGCAATTAGGAATGGGCCATAAATGCTGGCGAGCCAGTGACACCCATGTTTCATGTATGAATAATAAAAAAAGAAATTACACGAATTCCAAAATAGTATTAATTCCAAACATTTTAAATGATATTCTATTCTGCCTTTTACAATATTTATCTCCTTGATTTTCCATATATTTTAGGATGGTCAATGTTATGGTTATGCGATTTTTTAAAAACCCTTTTCTCCTATCAATTTATATGGAAGCTTGTTTGATTTTGGAAACCACCTCACTATGGTAGATTATATGAGGGGATGGGGAGGGTGAGTCGGGTGCTTGACCCCCAGAAGAAATGACGGTTGGCAGCTGACACGCTTGAAAGAAGGCTGTCCTGCGAGCATAACATACTGGGGGTGGACTAAATTAGCTGAGAGGACTTCCATCCATCACTGGGAGGTACTGCCAGCCTTAACAGCTGCAGCTGATCTCACTAATTGCCAGCTCTGAAAGGAGAAGCACAAAGACAAGAATATGGCTCCCACAGAAATACCAAGTTTTTAGGGTGGGGAAGGATCTGAGAGCCCAGGGAGGGAGCTGTGTTTTGGAGGGTAAGATTCGAGGAAGGACGCGGGATGGAGGGGGGGGTAATATGTTAATTGGGGGGGCTGGGGAGGGTGTGGTGTGGTTGCCCCCGATCTTTCCTCCATCCTTCCCACAATTTTCAATCCATGCCACAAAGATGGCCTGTCCACACCAGCTATATTATAGTTAGGGAAGTGTATTTTCCCAGTCAGCATGCTTGCTAACAAGCCAAATTAATCTTTCATTATTCATTTAAATCTGGTGGACAGACTGCCAATTTTGGCACCCACGCACCCAGCACATTATGGGGGTCAGCTTGGGGCTGGGCAGAAACGTTGGTTGGCTAGTCACCCAAAATATCTTAAGTGCCCCCCCCCCACGTCCCCCACCTCCCCAACCGATCAAAAACATGCCCAGTGGGGAAGGTCGAAAAATCCAGCCCACTATTTCTAACGCGCTTATTATTACACTAAGTCCTGAAGTTCAGACCTGACAAATGGAATACTGAAAATTATTTAAAACAATTAAAAAACCAACATATTATCTATCTATTTACAGTGCCATTTCAAACCCTCTTCAGCGCATTATTGTGTTGAAAATTGTAGGAACCACTTCTGGATTTTATAGGATGGAATATAATTTCACAATCATTCTATGTCACAGTACTGTTGCTTTAATGCTTAACAGCTCTGGCGCAAAGAGTAAATGCTAGCTTTTCCCTTTTCATCTCAGGTTGATGCACCTGTGACCTACAGTTACTATAAAAGAAATGGAAATAATGGTTAAATGGATGGCATGTCACAGTATTGTGTTTAATGAGGAGAACAGGGAGAGCTTGCCTATTGAGACCTGCTCCTGTTAACACATCATCCAGAAACTTCAGGGACTGATGTTAACTGTAACACAGAGCTTAACTGTTTCTTTGAATTAGGCATGATGTAAAGCATTGTGTAGTTTAACTCTTCATTTTGAGAGCTTGGCAAAACCGTGGCCGCCGTGGCCCAATTTGCAGGCGAAATGAGAGTTGTGGCCTAGCCCAGTAATCAAGTGGGAGCTACTCCTCCTAATTTGAATCAGTCACAGGCACCAGTAAAGCTTGACCAGTGAGTGTAACCTGTAGCACATTTGGTTAGGGATCAGAAAATCCTGCCCGAGTAAGCAGTTCTTAAGAGCTTCAGCTATACATGGAAGAGTAAGGCCTGGACAGTGAAGACAGTATCAGAAAGACCGTGTGGAGTCGTGCATATAACAGTGTTGCTGAAGTGTTGGAGTCCCTGTACCTATTTGGGGCACAAGACCAACTTTCAGAAAAAGCATGGGTACAGGTTACATTGGAGGAAATACACATTTTTTTTACTTATATACTAAGATTACACCAATGGTTTTTTTTTAGCTAAATATGCATATTGCTTTAGTTTTAAGTCAATGCTTCTTCTCGAACTGTGGGTGAAATTTCCCGTCCCGCCCGCCCCGGGAATCGTAGCGGGGGAGGGGGGGGGGGGGCGGCACAGTGATACAGTGGTTAGCACTGCTGCCTCACAGTGCCAGGGACCCGGGTTCGATTCTTGGCTTGGGTCACTGCCTGTGTGGAGTTTGCACATTCTCCCCGTGTCTGCCTGGGTTTCCTCCGGGTGCTCCAGTTTCCTCCCACAGTCCGAAAGTCATGCTGGTTCGGTGCATTGGCCATGCTAAATTCTCCCTCCGTGTACCCGAACAGGCGTTGGGGTGTGGCGACTAGGGGAGTTTCACAGTAACTTCATTGCAGTGTTAATGTAAGCCTACTTGTGACAATAATAAATTTAAAAAAAGGAGAGGTCAGCCCTCATCTTCTAAAAGCCACTTTCCCAGTCAATGTTATAATCATCTCCTTCCAAAGATGCAGCCACTATGGACCATTACTTATTATTGACAAACTATCTATTTCCTGGATAACTGCATTGGCATGCATAATGATATTTCTGTGGACAAAATCCCACTCGACCACTGATTGACTGTGACTCTTACTGCTTCTAAGCCATGGGCTTAGTCCATGCAAGACTGACATTGGTATCAAAGAACAAAGAACAGTACAGCACAGGAAACAGGCCCTTCGGCCCTCCAAGCCTGTGCCGCTCCTTGGTCCAACTAGACCAATCGTTTGTATCCCTCCATTCCCAGGCTGCTCATGTGACTATCCAGGTAAGTCTTAAACGATGTCAGCGTGCCTGCCTCCACCACCCTACTTGGCAGCGCACTCCAGGCCCCCACCACCCTCTGTGTAAAAAACGTCCCTCTGATGTCTGAGTTATACTTCGCCCCTCTCAGCTTGAGCCCGTGACCCCTCGTGATCGTCACCTCTGACCTGGGAAAAAGCTTCCCACTGTTCACCCTATCTATACCCTTCATAATCTTGTATACCTCTATTAGATCTCCCCTCATTCTCCGTCTTTCCAAGGAGAACAACCCCAGTCTACCCAATCTCTCCTCATAGCTAAGACCCTCCATACCAGGCAACATCCTGGTAAACCTTCTCTGCACTCTCTCCAATGCCTCCACGTCCTTCTGGTAGTGCGGCGACCAGAACTGGACGCAGTACTCCAAATGTGGCCTAACCAGCGTTCTATACAGCTGCATCATCAGACTCCAGCTTTTATACTCTATACCCCGTCCTATAAAGGCAAGCATACCATATGCCTTCTTCACCACCTTCTCCACCTGTGTTGCCACCTTCAAGGATTTGTGGACTTGCACACCTAGGTCCCTCTGTGTTTCTATACTCCTGATGACTCTGCCATTTATTGTATAACTCCTCCCTACATTATTTCTTCCAAAATGCATCACTTCGCATTTATCCGGATTAAATTCCATCTGCCACCTCTCCGCCCAATTTTCCAGCCTATCTATATCCTGCTGTATTGCCCGACAATGCTCTTCGCTATCCGCAATTCCAGCCATCTTCGTGTCATCCGCAAACTTGCTGATTACACCAGTTACACCTTCTTCCAAATCATTTATATATATCACAAATAGCAGAGGTCCCAGTACAGAGCCCTGCGGAACACCACTGGTCACAGACCTCCAGCCGGAAAAAGACCCTTCGACCACTACCCTCTGTCTCCTATGGCCAAGCCAGTTCTCCACCCATCGAGCCACTTCTCCTTGTATCCCGTGAGCCTTAACCTTCTTAACCAACCTGCCATGTGGGACTTTGTCAAATGCCTTACTGAAATCCATATAGACGACATCCACGGCCCTTCCTTCATCAACCGTTTTTGTCACTTCCTCAAAAAACTCCACCCAAGGGATGTTGTCACTTTGCACCCAAGGGATGTTTGCCCACCAGTGGAAGTTCTGCCTGACTAATGCCTCCATTTCACAGGGAATCTGAGACAGATTAGAGGTTACGTTAACATTTGACCATGGTGTAAATGGGTGGTATTCGATTGGCTGAACTATACACTGATTTGGAAAATCAGTGGACAGCAATACGACTGGTTTAAAACAGCAGCAGTAATAAAATTTGCTCCCAGAATCTACCGCGTGCTCACAGCTCTGCAGGCTCACCTAATGTGGTGCATTTCGAGCATCCAGTGGCATGAAAATTTCATGCTGTTTGTAACCTTCACTTATATAAGATGAATCATCCTTGTTCCAGGTGCTTTTTGAAGGTCATCCTTTGGCAGATTAAGTGGAAGTGGTAAAGATAGGCTCTTCTGACACTTCCAGCTAAATGTAGAAGGATCAATGAATATTAATACTGGGGTTTTTATGAATAAGGACAGAATGCCTCGCATCTCCATGTAGTGGCCTTTCCTGAGTTCATCATCCTCCAATCTGAACACTCAAAATGTAGCAAAAATGTTTCTGCTTACCATTTGGTACGGAGTCATTTAAATGCCCGAACCTATCAATTCCAATGACGGAAACACTCAAATGGGATGACTGCGTGGGACAAAATGCAGAAAGCACAATTGCAATTCAAAATGAATTTGCAAGCCTATGTACTTTTGAAAAGGCCTGGTTAAACAGACCATGCCCTACGATTACCAATGTGCCGAATTCAATGTGGGGAACAGCAAATCATAAGTAACCATTTGCCTGTACTTGTACATTTGGACATGATATTCTCTACTATTCCATGTTAATGAGACCCATTCTGAAGCAGGTTTATATGCAAGGGAGACAAGGTAAAGTCTGACTGATTGATTCCTCCTCTCAGTTCTCAGAACTACCATCCAACCAATCAGATTAGTTAATTCTCACAATTTCCAATTTCAGAGCTAAAAACCGATGTTTCTCATCAGTCACTGGCAAACTGCTATGTGGAATGAAGAGCTAACTGTTCTCATGTACGAAGTGATCAAATTATGGAAATATTATGGAATTCAAAATGTGGATAACTAATTTGCAGTTTTTGAGTACAGAGTACAAGTTTATGAAAGCATGAGAAGTACTAGTAAGAGAGGCTATAATGATTTAAATAACTCAAAATACAATTTGCACTGGTTAGATTTGGTAGTCCAGTAAACAATGAAGTGTAAATATTGTTAAGATCCAAGCCAGAAACTTCAAGGTGTTTTATGAAGGTAACCTAGACCCTAGGTTTTTACATTTGAATTTGGCATGGGTGAGTAAATCAGACTCCAGGTATGATTCAAGCCACCCACTAGGAAGCTTTTATCAAACAAAGTTTGCTTAAGAACATAGTTAGAATATAACAAAAAGATTTAGCATAATTTTTACCAATAACAAGAATCAAACATGATATAGTATAAACCTTAACAGCTAGCTATCTGATATTCCAAGTCAAACAACATCACATAAACATATACCCCTTTCTAGGCTTGGCACAGAAACCAAGTATGGTCTCGTGATGCTGGATGTTGCAGGTTTTTAATACTTGCAGTGAATTGGTCCTTTGACCAATCCTGGAACTTTCCAAAAAGCCTTTAGAAAGAGAGAGAGAGAGAGACTGCCTGCCTCCACCAGCTTCTAACAGCAACTCCCAGACAGCAGAATTTCCAACTCCAGAGAGAGGGGAAAACAAGAGACACTACTTTCTGTCTCATGTTCAAACAGCAGCTGAGAAAAAATGAATCTTAAACCTTGGACTTTTCTGTGGAAAAATACTGTTCCCAGGCATCACCTGACTTGTCAATCATGCTCCCTCCAGTAATTCCAAAAGGATCATAACACCCCAGTGCATTAATCCAGATTAAAATAAACATGATGTCCATTATATTGCTTCAGTAACAATTAAAGACATCGGCTGCAGGCAAAACAGTACCAAAGTAAAATGCTAGGAGCTGCTTGAAAAACCTGCAAAGAAACATGATTAAAATACATTTCTTAAAGACACAGTATCATCACAATCTGACACATTCAAATGAATGATTAACAAATGCTCATTGATAAAAGTGAAAATAGTGTAATTCTGCTGTCTAAATTTGCTTTCGATGTAGTGATTTTGATGTAGTTCATTCAGTAATTATCCTTACAGTCACACCATCCAGAGAGAATTTAAAAAGAGATTTTTCATTTAAAGAAAGACAAAGGTATAAGTAGGATGATTTGTATTTGTAAAGTTCAAAGAACTATTTTTTAAAAATCTAACTGTTGCAAAACAAATTATCAAAAAAACTTGACATATCTGAGGGTCTAACAAACAAGCCTGCCCTTGAAATCAAGGCAGCAATTGACTGAGTGTGGCATCAAGGAGCCCGAGCAAAACTGAACTCAATGGCAATCAGGGGACAACTCTCCACTGTTTGGAGTCATACCTAGCAGAAATGAAGTTGGCTGTGGTTGTTAGAGGTCAACTACCTCAGTTGCAGGACATCGCTGCAGGAGTTCCTCAGGGAAGTGTCTTAGGCCCAACCATCTTTAGTTGCTTCATCAATGACCTTCCTTCCACCATAAGGTCAGAAATGGGGATGCTTGCAAAATATTCAGCACCATTCACAACTCCCCAGATACTGAAGTAGTGCATGCCCAAATGCAGCAAATGTGCTGACAAATGGGCAAGTATCATTTGTGCCACACAAGTGCCAGACAATGGTCACTTCAACGAGAGCATACAACCATCACCCCTTGACACTTAAAGGCATCACACCATTGATGAATCTCCCACTATCAACGTCCTGGGGGGTTGCCTTTGACCCGAAACTGACCTGGACTAGCCAGATAAATACTGTGGTTACAAGAGTAGGTCAGAGACTAGGAAGCTTGCAACATGTATCTCTCCTCCCAACTCCCCAAACCCTGCTTGGCACAAGTCAGGAGAGTGATGAAATACTCTCCACTTGCCTGGATTTGTGCAGCTCAAACACTCAAGAAACTTGGCATCACCCAGGACAAAGCAATCCACTTGATTAGCACACATGCACAAACAATTACTCCCTCCACCACTGACGGCAGCTGTGTGTACCACCTCCAAGATACACAGCAGGAACTCACCAAGACTCCTTAGGCTGCACCTTTCAAACCCATGACTGCTACCATCAAGAAGGGCAAGAGCAAAAGGTACATGGAAACACCACCTCCTGGAAGGTTCCCACAAAGTCACTCAGGATCCTGACTTGGGAATATATCATTGTTCCTTCACAGTCACTTAAGTCAAACTCCTGGAACTCCCTCCCTAGCAGTACTGTGGATGTACCTACACCACTTGAACTGCAGTGGTTCGACAAGGCAGCTCACTGGCACCACCTTCTCGAGAGCAATTAGGGATGGGCAGTAACTTCTGGCCTCGCCAGTGACACCCATATCTTGTACATGATTTTTAAAATTCTGTAATTCCTCTCTCATTCACCTCTTGCAAGAATAAAATGGCTTTGATTCTGCAATCTTTTACCAGAGTTTTACTATTCTGCCCGCCACGGGAATTGGAGCGGGTGAGGGGCGGACCACAGAAAGGTCCGTTGACCTCGGGCGGGATTTTACAGTTTTGGGGCAAGCCAGGGGGCCGTAAAATCCCGATCTCTGTCTCCACCTCAATAATCCGCGTGGGCGGGGTCTTCCACACCCTCTGCCGCATATTTGTGGCAATGGAGGTGGCTTGCCATTGGCCAGTGGTGGGATTCCCCCACCCCAACGCCAGGAAACCTGCAGTGTCGGGGAGGACCAGAAGATCCCAACCAGAAGAACGGCCAGAAAACTCCAGCCTGTGGCCAGAATTCTCCAGCCATTCACACCCCGCTGCCATGGCCAATGAGAACGGAGAATTTGGCGCTCAGCCAAATCTCCGTTCACTGAAGCCCGGAGAATCCCAGCGGCGGGCGAGGTTGGAGAATCCAACCCAATGTATCCATTGTATCATTGTGATCAAAATGAGATGTAAAACTAAAGGTGCAGTTTGACCAGATGTCTGTACATTATTGTGTATTATGCCACTTTATATTTCACTAATTTACCACACTAGCAGTCTATTTGCTTGGGTTTATTGCTGTTATACAGAAATTGGACAGGCTAACTACAAAGTGTATTCCCAAAACCCTTCCAACTTCATTCTTACCCATTTCTATACTGCCTATGCATTATTACAGTTGTCAACATGAGCATTCTGGGAAGTCTCCCATGAGCATTTTTAGATTTTCTGAAAGTCTTACTGCAGCAAATCACAAAGATTTCCTTAGCTTCCTACTTTGTGATACGTAGTTCAGCTGCTTCTTCACAGTCTAGAATGCAGGATAGGAAGATGACTTCCACATGGTGCTACGTACCTCTGAGCATTGTCATAAAATTGAAGTCCTTAACCACATTAGAATGTGTCTTTACGTTCAGCTGGGCTGAACAACTAAAGATCATGGCCTGTTTCTCCAATCAATGGGTAACTATATCTTATTGTTAGTACAGTCAGCCCAAAATGATTTATTGACTCATTTTAGCAGATATTTAGAAGCATTACCTTTGAATCCATTTTAAATGTGCTGATTATGGATATCATCTGATTCTGGGTAATAAGCATCTGACCTCTAAAACAACAGTGGGCATGGGTTCCAAATTACATGATAGAGTGTGACAGTTTTCACAAACATACCTATAAACATTACCTTGTAACCTCTCAAAGTATCTTCCTTTTTTCTTTTAAATTTGCCATAAAAAGCTCAATAAAGTTTACAGGGAAAGGAATGAAAGCATCGTGAATCACTAAACAAAGTGGACAGCCACATCGCATGTATTGATACTAAGTATACGTGGGAATTATCTGCATGATTTGTTGACTACATTGCTCTGTTTACATGCACTAAGCATGAGTGGATGTTTATTGAATGTTGCCATCCTTTGCAGTCTTGCTTTTTATAGTTGCTCTACTTTATAAGTCATTTGCGAGGGTTGTAAACCACTGTACCGGCCCTGATGCCCACCTAGAACAATGAAACACTGTAATTTGGAGGTTTATCTGCAATGTTGAAGGCCAATGGCCTTGCTGTTTTTATTGAGCTAATAACATTGTCTTCATTGTAAATTCATTCTAAATGTTGTCTTCACTCTAAATTTAAGATCCAAGTTGTGCATCAGTTCATCATTACCTCTTGGTTTCCATCCTTGGCTGTTTTTTTTGTTCCACTTTTCTTTCATTTTCTCAAAGATTATAAATTCTTGTCAGGATACAATTTCTTGAATGCTGATCACTTTCTAATATCTTCCCTAAGTGCAATTATTTATGTCTGTATAAGTTTTGATAGCGGATACCATGGCTGGGGTTATGCGATATGGGCACAGAATCCCATGAGAGGCAGAAAACGAGAATCCCACTGGCGAGGTTTTGTTTTCAGATTTTCCCCACCTCCTACTAGTGACAGGAACATGGGAATAGGAGTAGGCCATTCAGCCCATTGGGAATGCTCCGCCACTTAATACAGTCATGGCTGCTTGGAAACTACAATGCCTTTTACACCCACTAACCTGAACATGTCATTAACGGGCTTCCCTGCCATATGTTACCCCTTCATTGGGATCTCCCCACCCCTTGATGATGCGACATCATGTCAGCGAGGTTTAAAGCAAGTTTTTAAAAACAGGAACCATGCAAAGGGAACCTACCGGGAGTGCATAAGTATAACCCCTTGATGGGAGAGGGACATGCCAGGCCACCCCCGCCCCCTGGAACCATGGCACTGCCCCCTGGAACTCCCCTGGAATCCTGGTGCTTCCCCATTGCACTGCTCCAGCACTGGGTGGCCCCTCTGAAAGTTCCATGGGAGGGGGGGGAGGGATTCCCTATATCCATGGGAGGCAAAGGGGCATGGTTGGGGTAGGGTGTATTGGGGGCTTCCCTATGTATGGGGTGGGGGGGGGGGGGGGGGGTGGGGGTGGGGTGCAGCCTGTGTATGTGTGGTATGGGTAATCAATTTAACATCGACCAGGGATCAAACCTGACACTTTTGTTGTTGTTACAACTCAGCTAATCACTGGATAAAGTCACTGGGATATTGGCAGGAGCATCCAGCTCTTTTCATCTTTTGTAGTGTCCTTTGTCAGAGGAATTTGGCCATTTAAAAAAATCTAGATTTCATTCAGGTTAACAACAGAAATTAATGCAAAACTGCTTTTGACAAGTGCTAAATTAGCATATTCAGAAACCAGGATAGTACATTTTATTTGTTGGTTTTTCACTACTTTGCAATAAATTCAAACATTTCTTTCTGGGATATGAGCTTTTGTAGTTGTTCAAAAATGCTTCGAAGATTGTTTTGAAGTCAGATCCATTCTGATATGTGCACATGGATTTCAGTACATTCAATGTGATAAATAACATTCATATACAATTGAACTGAAATGTGTACAACTTATTGTACACATAATAATGCCAATGGTGTGGGTTCAATCCCCATAGTGGCTATTCTAGTGCATGGAGATCTGCCTCTTTGCCCAGGCCCATGCTCGTCGAGTATCCCTCAAGTTATGATGTGGAGTTGCTGGCGTTGGATTGGGGTAGGCACAGTAAGTAGTCTCACAACACCAGGATAAAGTACCATGGCATGGTACATTGGGGAGACCATGCAGACGCTCCGACAACGGATGAATGGTCATCACTCGACAACCACCAGGCAGCAGTGTTCTCTTCCTGTCGGGGAGCACTTCAGCAGTCAAGGGCATTCAGCCTCTGATCTTCGGGTAAGCATTCTCCAAGGTGTCCTTCAAGACACATGACAATGCAGAATCGCCGAGCAGAAACTGATAGCCAAGTTCCGCACACATGAGGAAGGCCTCAACCAGGATATTGGGTTCATGTCACACTACCTGTAACCCCCACGACTTGCCTGGGCTTGCAAAATCTCAGTAACTGTCCTGGCTTGAGACAATTCACAGCTCTTTAACCTGTGCTTAACCCTTTCTCCACTCACATTGTCTGCACTTGTAAAGACTTGATTACCTGTTAAGACTCGCATTCCAAGCATTATCTTGTAATTGAGTTGTGTCTATATATGCCCTGTTTGTGAAACAAATCCTGCACTCACCTGATGAAGGAGCAGTGCTCCGAAAGCTCGTGCTACCAAATAAACCTGTTGGACTTTAACTTGGTGTTGTGAGACTACTTACTGTGCCCTCAAGTTATGCATAACTAATTGCCTCTCTCCTTTTGATGGAGAAATATGCCTATAATCCTTGTGGATCATAGCTAATTACTTACTTACACTTTCACTTACCTTTCTGACCAACAATACTACTAGCGCCCTCCTTCAAGTGAGTTAGTTGACCTATTCATAATCACCACAGGTACTTTGTCAGAGTCTGAAAGAGGCACAATCTGGGGAAATAAATTGCATTCACTGATCCATTCTGAATTGAGAAAATTAGATTCAATCAACAGAAATAATCGGTTTCAGAACTGTTCCAAGTAAATCAATCTATCAAATGACTTCTATTTATCACACATCAACTAATGCCCTGTCAATCCAATTTATGAGGAATTTCAGATGGTTTATAGCTACAGCCGTATACATCGATAGGATTATTGAATTGCAGAATTACTCTCTTTAAAGACAGAACCACAATCCAATTGTCATCTAATACCACAAGTGTATTTAGACATTAAGTTTATCTTCAAAAGAATATCATTTACTTGTCATATTACTTAAGTGGGAAGCTGAAGTTTGAGGCAATGTATCTCATTCAAACACTGCTAATTAAGAGCATTACACAACAGTCGAGATGCTGGACTGATGACCTGAGCAATTTCACTTTCTTATATTTCAGGTTGCAGCTGCTTTGAGTTTTTTCTTTACTCGAATACTGAAGTTGCTGTGCCTGATGTACAGTTATCTAATGCCCAATTATATATCTGTGCATTATTCATAATTTACTCAAATCCTACATGCAAATACATTTCTCCACACAGCTCAGTTAATCTGTGACATTTAGAAGATAATTGTTACTCTGTGCTGGGCTTCGGTTAATTGCCTTGGACCAATGTCATAGGTGAAGGTTTTCAGTGAATTTGCGATGGTAGTGCCAAGTTTTAGTTTAAAGTTTATTTATTAGTGTCTCACAAGTAAGCTCACATTAACACTGCAAGAAGTTACTGTGAAAATCCCCTAGTCGCCACACTCCGGCATCTGTTCAGGTACACGGAGGGAGAATTTAGCATGGCCAATCCACCTAACCAGCATGTCTTTTGGACTGTGGGAGGAAACTGGAGCACCCAAAGGAAACCAATGTAGACACGAGGAGAACATACAGATTCCGCACAGACAGTGACCCAAGCCGGGAATCGAACTCAGGTCCCCAGCGCTGTGAGGCAGCAATGCTAACCACTGTGCCACTGAGTCACCCGAGTGTAAGCTATTGCTGAGGTTTGATCTTTATTGCAGACAAAGTGTAGCTTTATGTTTCAGTTTCAACATCCTTAGTATTATACCACCTCAGATATTCCTCCGTAGTTGCCAGAAAGCTCTGTGTGTTCTCTTTTGTGATGTTTTCTGGAGGTTTAAGCGCAATCCTTCCTATAACCCTGTTTCCAGGAAAGTTCAACTCCATTTTACCATCTGTTCCTTTGAGTTCTGATGGCCAGCAAGGATGACAAAAAATTACAATTGGCAGAAGGTAGTCCAGCTTACTTATAATCAGTCCATCAGAGAGCAGAGTAGTGACCACACCAAAGTACTCATGCATGGATTTTTCTGCCAGAATCATTAACTTGCTTTAAAATGGTAAATGGTTCTTTTCTAGGCTTTGACCTTGGTGACCTAGGTAACTAAATAATTACCTGCTAGGCTGTTACTCTATAATTTCAATCAACTAGTCAATTAGTCACTCAAGAAAACGTGTTGAAAGTTTTGAGACAAGAACATATGCTGTAAAATAAATGTTTCCCTTATTGTAATGACTTGAGCACATTTTGTCAATAATTTCACCCTGATTTCTGACAAGATGTTGTTACTGTTGAAGGCAGATCCAAAAAAAGCTACAGCAGTTTGTGTGAATGATTAGGGCCATTGTCTCCTGGCCCATAATGCCTCATTATTAACATTTTCAGCCCAATTTTCATATCCCTCCATCTGGTCTCTATTTCTCTGATTCCCTCCAACCCTACGATCCCAGGTTCTCTACACTCCTCTAATTCTGATTTCCTGCACATCCACCATTTTAAATGCTTTCAGCTGCCTAGACCTCAAGATCTGGAATTCCCTCTCTCTCTGTGCTCTTTTTAAGATGCCCCTTAAAACCAACATCATAGAATCCCTACAGTGCAGAAGGAGGCCATTCAGCCCATCGAACCTGCACCGACAACAATCCCACCCAGGCCCTATCCCCATAACTCCATATATTTACCCTGCTAATTTCCCTGACACTAAGGGGCAATTTATCAAAGAACAAAGAACAAAGAGCAGTACAGCACAGGAAACAGGCCCTTCGGCCCTCCAAGCCTGTGCCGCTCCTTGGTCCAACTAGACCTTTCGTTTGTATCCCTCCATTCCCAGTCTGCTCATGTGACTATCCAGGTAAGTCTTAAACGATGTCAGCGTGTCTGCCTCCACCACCCTACTTGGCAGCGCATTCCAGGCCCCCACCACTCTCTGTGTAAAAAACGTCCCTCTGATATCTGAGTTATACCTCGCCCCTCTCACCTTGAGCCCATGACCCCTCGTGATCGTCACCTCCAACCTGGGAAAAAGCTTCCCACTGTTCACCCTATCTATACCCTTCATAATTTTGTACGCCTCTATTAGGTCTCCCCTCATTCTCCGTCTTTCCAGGGAGAATAAGCCCAGTTTACCCAATCTCTCCTCATAGCTAAGACCCTCCATACCAGGCAACATCCTGGTAAACCTTCTCTGCACTCTCTCTAAAGCCTCCACATCCTTCTGGTAGTACGGCGACCAGAACTGGACGCAGTACTCCAAATGTGGCCTAACCAGCGTTCTATACAGCTGCAACATCAGACTCCAGCTTTTATACTCTATACCCCGTCCTATAAAGGCAAGCGTACCATATGCCTTCTTCACCACCTTCTCCACCTGTGCTGCCACCTTCAAGGATTTGTGGACTTGCACACCTAGGTCCCTCTGTGTTTCTATACTCTTGATGGCTCTGCCATTTATTGTATAACTCCTCCCTACATTAGTTCTTCCAAAATGCATCACTTCGCATTTATCCAGATTAAATTCCATCTGCCATTTCTCGGCCCAATTTTCTAGCCTATCTATATCCTGCTGTATTGTCCGACAATGTTCATCGCTATCCGCAAGTCCAGCCATCTTCGTGTCATCTGCAAACTTGCTGATAACACCACTTACACCTTCTTCCAAATCATTTATATATATCACAAATAGCAGAGGTCCCAGTACAGAGCCCTGCGGAACACCACTGGTCACAGACCTCCAGCCGGAAAAAGACCCTTCGACTGCTACCCTCTGTCTCCTGTGGCCAAGCCAGTTTTCTACCCATCTAGCCACCTCTCCTTGTATCCCATGAGCCTTAACCTTCTTAACCAACCTGCCATGAGGGACTTTGTCAAATGTCTTACTGAAATCCATATAGACGACATCCACAGCCCTTCCTTCGTCAACTGTTTTTGTCACTTCCTCAAAAAACTCCACCAAATTTGTGAGGCACGATCTCCCTCTTACAAAACCATGTTGTCTGTCACTAATGAGATTGTTCCGTTCTAAATGCGCATACATCCTGTCTCTAAGAATCCTCTCCAACAACTTCCCTACCACGGACGTCAAGCTCACTGGCCTATAATTACCCGGGTTATCCCTGCTACCCTTCTTAAATAACGGTACCACATTCGCTATCCTCCAATCCTCAGGGACCTCACCTGTGTCCAACGAAGAGACAAAGACTTCCGTCAGAGGCCCAGCAATTACATCTCTTGTCTCCCTGAGCAGTCTAGGATAGATGCAATCAGGCCCTGGGGATTTGTCAGTTTTAATGTTACCTAAAAAATCTAACACTTCCTCCCTTGTAATGGAGATTCTCTTTAACGGGTCAACACCTCCCTCTGGACACTCCCAGTCAACAAGTCCCTCTCCTTTGTGAATACGGATGCAAAGTATTCATTTAGGATCTCACCTATTCCCTTGGGTTCTAAGCATAATTCCCCTCCTTTGTCCCTGAGAGGTCCGACTTTTTCCCTGACAACTCTTTTGTTCCTAACATATGAATAAAATGCCTTAGGATTCTCCTTAATCCTGTCTGCCAAGAACATTTCGTGACCTCTTTTTGCCCTTCTAACTCCCCGTTTGAGTTCTTTCCTACTCTCTCTGTATTCCTCCAGAGCTCCATCTGTTTTCAGTTGCCTGGACCTAACGTATGTCTCTCTTTTCTTTTTGATCAGATCCTCAATTTCCCTGGTTATCCATGGCTCTCGAATCCTACCTTTCCTATCCTTCGTTTTTACAGGCACATGCCTGTCCTGCAGCCTTATCAACTGTTCCTTAAAAGACTCCCACATGCCAGACGTGGACTTACCCCAGAACAGCCTCTCCCAATCAACGGCCACCAATTCCTGCCTAATCCGGCTATAGTTAGCCTTCCCCCAATTTAGCACCCTACCCTTAGGACAACACTCGTCCTTGTCCATTACTATCCTAAAGTTAACAGAGTTGTGGTCACTATTTGCCACATGTTCCCCGACTGAAACTTTGACGACTTGACCAGGCTCATTTAGGAATTAGAAGGGCAAAAAGGGGTCACGAAATGTCCTTGGCAGACAGGATTAAGGAGAATCCCAAGGCATTTTATTCATACGTGAGGAACAAAAGGGTTGTCAGGGAAAAAATCGGACCTCTCAGGGACAAAAGTGGTGAATCATGCTTAGAGCCCAAAGAAGTAGGGGAGATCCTAAATGAATACTTTGCGTCGGTATTCACAAAGGAGAGGGATGTGTTGACTGGGAGTGTCTCGGAGGGGAGTGTTGACCCGTTAGCGAAAATCTCCATTACAAGGGAGGAAGTGTTAGGTTTTTTAGGGAATATAAAAACTGACAAATCCCCAGGGCCTGATGGAATCTATCCAAGGCTGCTCAGGGAGACAAGAGATGAAATCGCTGGGCCTCTGACGCAAATCTTTGTCTCGTCACTGGACACAGGTGAGGTCAGTAAGAAGTCTCACAACACCAGGTTAAAGTCCAACAGGTTTATTTGGTAGCAAATACCATAAGCTTTCGGAGCAATGCTCCTTCGTCAGATGGAGTGGTCTCTGTTCTCAAACAGGGCACAGACACAGAAATCAAATTACAGAATACTGATTAGAATGCAAATCTCTACAGCCAGCCAGGTCTTAAATGCACAGACAATGTGGGTGGAGGGAGCATTTAACACAGGTTAAAGAGATGTGTATTGTCTCCAGACAGTACAGCTTGTGAAATTGTGCAAGTCCAGGAGTCAAGCTGTGGGGGTTACTGATAATGTGACATAAATCCAACATCCCGGTTTAGACCGTCCTCATGTGTGCGGAACTTGGCTATCAGTTTCTGCTCAGTGACTCTGCGCTGTTGTGTGTCGTGAAGGCCGCCTTGCAGAACGCTTACCTGAAGATCCAAGGCTGAATGCCCGTGACTGCTGAAGTGCTCCCCCACAGGAAGAGAACAGTCTTGCCTGGTGATTGTCGAGCGGTGTTCATTCATCCGTTGTCGTAGCGTCTGCATGGTTTCCCCAATGTACCATGCCTCGGGACATCCTTTCTTGCAGCGTATCAGGTCAACAACGTTGGCCGAGTTGCAAGAGTAGGTACCATGTACCTGGTAGATGGTGTTCTCACGTGAGATGATGGCATCCGTGTTGATGATCCAGCACGTCTTGCAGAGGTTGCTGTGGCAGGGTTGTGTGGTGTCGTGGTCACTGTTCTCCTGAAGGCTGCCCAGAGGATTGGAGGATAGCTAATGTGGTTATTTAAGAAGGGTAGGAAGGATAACCCGGGAAATTATAGGCCGGTGAGCTTGACATCCGTGGTAGGGAAGTTGTTGGAGAGGATTCTTAGATAGGATGTATGCGCATTTAGAATGGAATAAACTCATTAACGATAGTCAGCATGGTTTTGTGAGAGGGAGGTCATGCCTCACTAACCTGGTGGAGTTTTTTGAAGAAGTGACTAGAATGGTTGATGAGGGAAGGGCCGTGGATGTCGTTTATATGGACTTTAGTAAAGCGTTTGACAAAGTCCTTCATGGTAGGTTGGTGCAAAAGGTTGGATCTCATGGGATAAAGGGGGAGGTGGCTAGATGGGTGGAGAACTGGCTTGGTCACAGAAGACAGAGGGTGGTAGTGGAAGGGTCTTTTTCCGGCTGGATGCCTGTGACTAGTGGTGTTCATGATGTGGAGATGCCGGCGTTGGACTGGGGTAAACACAGTAAGAAGTTTAACAACACCAGGTTAAAGTCGAACAGGTTTATTTGGTAGCAAAAGCCACACAAGCTTTCGGAGCTGCAAGCCCCTTCTTCAGGTGAGTGGGAATTCTGTTCACAGAGCATATAAAGACACAAACTCAATTTACATGAATAATGGTTGGAATGCGAATACTTACAACTAATCAAGTCTTTAAGAAATTATTTAAGAATTTAAGAAATTCCGCACACACGAGGACGGCCTCAACCGGGATATTGGGTTCATGTCCCACTATTTGTAACCCCCACAGAGTTTCACTGGCTGTCTTGTCTGGAGACAATACACATCTTTTTAGCCTGTCTTGATGCTCTCTCCACTCATGTTGTTTTGTTTCTTAAAGACTTGATTAGTTGTAAGTATTCGCATTCCAACCATTATTCATGTAAATTGAGTTTGTGTCTTTATATGCTCTGTTTGTGAACAGAATTCCCACTCACCTGAAGAAGGGGCTTGCAGCTCCGAAAGCTTGTGTGGCTTTTGCTACCAAATAAACCTGTTGGACTTTAACCTGGTGTTGTTAAACTTCTTACTAGTGGTGTTCCGCAGGGCTCTGTATTGGGACCTCTGCTGTTTGTGATTTGTGCAAACGATCTGGAAGAAGGTGTAACTGGGGTGATCAGTAAGTTTGCGGACGACACGAAAATGGCTGGACTTGTTGATAGTGAGGAACATTGTCAGAGGCTACAGGATATAGATAGGCTGGAAATTTGGGCAAAGAAATGGCAGATGGAGTTCAATCCAGATAAATGCGAAGTGATGCATTTTGGTAGAACTAACATAGGGGGAGCTATACGATAAATGGCAGAACCATAAAGGGTGTAGATACGCAGAGGGACCTGGGTGTGCAAGTCCACTGATCCTTGAAGGTGACGTCACAGGTGGAGAAGGTAGTGAGTAAGGCATATGGCATGCTTGCCTTTATAGGACGGGGCATAGAGTATAAAAGTTGGGGTCTGATGTTGCAGTTGTACAGAACGTTGGTTCGGCCGCGTTTGGAATACTGTGCCCAGTTCTGGTCGCCACACTACCAGAAGGACGTGGAGGCTTTAGAGAGAGTGCAGAGGAGGTTTACCAGGATGTTGCCTGGTATGGAAGGGCTTAGTTATGAGCAGAGATTGGGTAAACTGGGGTTGTTCTCACTGGAAAGACGGAGGATGAGGGGTGACCTAATAGAGGTGTATAAAATTATGAAAGGCATAGATAGGGTGAACGGTGGGAAGCTTTTTCCCAGATCGGTGGTGACGTTCACGAGGGGTCATAGGTTCAAGGTGAGGGAGGGAGGTTTAACATGGATATCAGAAGGACGTATTTTACACAGAGGGTGGTGGGGGCCTGGAATGCGCTGCCGGGCAAGGTGGTGGAGGCGGACACACTGGGAACGTTTAAGACTTATCTAGATAGCCACATGAACGGAGTAGGAATGGAGGGATACAAAAGAATGGTCTAGTTTGGACCAGGGAGCGGTGTGGGCATGGAGGGCCGAAGGGCCTGTTCCTGTGCTGTATTGTTCTTTGTTCTTTGTATTTCCCAGAACTAGATCCAGTATAGCCCCCTCTCTAGTTGGGCTATCTACATACTGTTCCAAAGAACCTTCCAGCATGCATTTTACAAATTCCTCCCCGTCCAGACCCCTAGCCCTAAGCACTTTCCAGTATATACCTGGGAAATTGAAGTCTCCCACTACAACAACCCTATTTTTTCTGCACATATCCAGAATCTCCTGACATATCCGTTCCTCCACTTCCCGTGGGCTGTTGGGTGGCCTGTAGTATACCCCCAGCAAAGTGATTGCACCTTTCCTGTTTCTGAGCTTCACCCACAGCGACTCATTACATGACCCCTCTAAATTGTCCACCCTCTGCACCGCTGTAATATGCTCCTTAACTAATGCCGGTACTCCCCCATCTTTTTTAGCCCCTCCTCTGTCTCGCCTAAAACACTTATACCTCGGAATATTCAGCTGCCAGTCCTGTCCTTCTCCCTCACCGCAACCACATCCAAATTCCACGTAAGCATTTAGGCCCTAAGTTCATCTGTCTTACCCGTTACACTCCTTGCATTGAAGCAGATGCACTCCAGGCCCACTCAGTCAATCAACCTAACAAGCATGTCTTTCGGACTGTGGGAGGGAACTGGAGCATCCGGAGAAAACCCACGCAGATATGGGGAGAACGTGCACACAGACAGTAATCCAAGGCTGGAATTGAACCCGGATCCCTGGCACTGTGAGGCAGCAGTGCGAACCACTGTGCCACCATGCCACCCAGAATGCCTCAATGTTAACATTTTCAGCCCAGTTTTCATATCCCTCCATGACCTTCTCTGTATTTCTGTGAACCCAGTAAGAAGTTTAACAACACCAGGTTAAAGTCCAACAGGTTTATTTGGTAGCAAAAGCCACACAAGCTTTCGGAGCTCTTAGCCCCTTCTTCAGGTGAGTGAACCCGCCAACCCTATGACCCCCAAGTTCATTTCTTTGACTAATCTTTTGGTCACCTGTTCTAATACCTCTTTCTGCCACTCGCTGTCAAGCCTGATTTAAGTTTATCTTTAGCTGCGTGGATTTCATTTTTGGAAGAAAAAAAAAAGTTGAGATCCTGCCAATAAATTCAGCAGGATCTCTTGTCCCCAGCCTTGCTGGATGACCCCAGTGTCCCATGCACTCCCTGCCTCCCCTGTAAGCTGTTAACATTAATGTGGTTGTAGAATCAAGAGAGGTATTGGAGAGGTATAATTGTTTTTTGTCAGTGCATCTTGTGGTTGTTTCCTTACCCTGCTACAAGATTACAAACTGAGCTGGAGTCCAGCAATAAATGATTGGGGGCAATTCTGTACCTGTGTCTGCCATTAGCAAGAACAGCGACGTGGGTGTAGAATCTCACGAGAATTGGTATATGATTCTCGGCGGCGAGATTGTGTTTCACAACGTTCCCTGGCCATCGCCGGTGATGGACGAGAACTTCACTTTAATGCCTTTACATATACTCTAGTGTCATTAGCCAGCCCCCTGCCACATGATCCCTCCCATCAATTAATATTTTAACCTTGCCAACATGACGTTGCACCAGAAAGATTTATAAGAGCTGTTTAAAAACGTGAATCAGATGAAGGGATTCCCCCCGGGGGTGCAAAGATAAGTATAGCCCCCGGGGCTGAGGGACATGCCCAGGTAGTTCCCCTGCACTGCACCCGGCACAGGTTGGCACTGCAAGATTACTTGGCACAGTACCAGGGCTGGACCCTGGGCAGCCCCATTGGGAGCGGGGTTCACATTATGTTAGTTGGGGGGAAGAGAGACCTAATGCTGATGCTGTGGGGGAGCCTGGGGGGTGGTGGGAAGCCCCAATGCTGATGCATGTGGGGGTGGGGAGAGCCTTAATGCTCATGGAGGAGGTGGGGGTGGTGCTGGGGCTGTGGCATTCTTTCTGTGCTGATCGAGGATCGAGGTGCTTCCTTTTTTTAAGGGATGTGTTGATCTCCATGGAGATGGCCTTGCTGGCTCTAACAGACCCCGTCAAAATGACAGCGTAAAAAGCACCTCAGAATTTTTTCTCAGCGAGGTTCAAGATCTGGACTAAAATCTCGGCTATGCAGCTAGAGAGCTAAATGTCGGCTTTCAGTCAAAGCCTGACACCCTGAAAAAAGATGAGAAAATTCTATCCTTAGTGTTTATATATTTGAAGCTGACTCCTCACCTTCTTAATGGCCATTTTGTCCAACCTGGAAGGATGAGTAATATTTAGAATGATAAAGGAGCTAAGTGCCATCTATTTAGTAACTGACCTTTTCTCATCGTTGAGAGAATAAAAGAGCTTTGATTATCTGAAAAGTAGACGTTTATTTAGCTGTAAGTTGGAAGGGTAGGAGGAACTCAGAAAATTACAATCTTCAGGGAAGTATCACTTCACAAATATTTGGAACAGTAGGTTGACCAGTCTCCTGACGGACTTCATACCAGAGTCTTAAAAGATGACTCCCTAGTGATCTCCTAGTTCTAGATATTTCTGCAAGTATCCACTGGAGTTTAGAAGAGTAAGAGGTGACTTGACTGACTCTACACCCTAGCTATGACTGTAACACTACATTCTGCACTCTCTCCTTTCCTTCTCTATGTACGGTATGCTTTGCCTGTATAGCGCGCAAGAAACAATACTTTTCACTGTTTACTAATACATGTGACAATAACAAATCAAATCAAACAAATAAAATCCTGAGGGGTCTTGATTGAACCCGGGTAAAATCCTGATAGGGTGGATGTGGAAAGGATGTTTCTTCTTGTGGAAATATCTAGAACTCGGGGGTCACTGTTTAATGATAAAGACAGATGAGGAAAAGAGGGTGGCAAACCTTTGGAATTCTCTTCCTCAAAAACCAATGGAAGCAGAATCTTTGAATATTTTTAAGGCAGAGCTAAATAGATTTTTGATAAGCGAGGAGGTGAAAGGTAGGCAGGAATGTGGAGTTGAGGTTCAAATCAGATCAGCCATGATCTTATTGAATGGCAGAATGGGCTTGAAGGGCCGAGTGGCCTACTCCTGCTCCTGATACATATGTTTATGTTTCTAAGTAGCACTATGATGCCACTAAACAGCCCACAGTTCCTTTTATTATTTATTGCGGCATTCTCCTGTTGCCGAAGTATACAAAATAAGAAATAGATTCCTTGCTGAAATCTAATCCCCATCTACATACCAGCTGAATGTTGGCCATGATAAATAATAATAGCAGTGAAATCCCAATGTACAATAACATAAGTTGTAGCTCTTGAAACAGACTGTAAAAATGAAGATGCTGCCATTATATTTGTAGTAACCGCTAATTACTGCAACAATAGTTATCGTAATGGAGAAATATCGAAATACATTTGGGAATAATGAGTGACTGTCTGCACTGGGCCAACAAACAGAGGATAGGCAGGTCAATTTGCATGATTAGCCTGTTATTCTCTGATAAATTACAGGCATTACTGCAGTTTGATTACATTTCACTTGGCCACTTTCTCAGCTCTTTCTTTATTTTCAGATCTTTTCTGGTTTTGAAAATTAGGGTTTGGGAGCAGAGCAATGTATTGAAGATTTACTGTGTGAAAACACAGCAGTGTGGGACGCGGAATCCATTCCTTCATATAGCTTTATGTGTTTCAGCCGATTGTGTGAAGATAATGGTCTCCTCTTAACAGCTTCCCAAAGGTAGAGTTCAAATCAGAAGCAAAGTTACCATTCTGAGTCGCTGGGTTGTGAGTTCAAGTCCCACTGCAGAGACTTGAGTGCCAAATTTAGGCTGATACTCCCTGTTCAATTGCCACCTGATACCTGAACGTATCATATCTGAATACTTATACTGAAAAAAAGGAAGAATATTAATCCTAAAATGTGAAATGCACGAAAACATTCAGGTTAAAAATAGCAAGACATTCTGAACAAAGTATATTTTAATGTAAAGTTTAGTGCAGAATTGGCTTGGGATGAACACAAGTAATTTTTTTTTAGATTTCACTGAAATAGTTCATCCACAGGGAACAGATATCTGAGTGCATAATTTTACGAAAAGTAAATAATGATAAGATTATGTGCAGCACATGTCTGAATTTCTCTAATGTGTTGCCAGTGTGCAGACAACATCAGAAAATGACCAAAACAATTGCACTTAGAGCTTAAGGAAATCTGACAGTTCTGCGAATGCAGCATTCACTCAGTATTGCACAGAAATATTGAAATGCCTGGGAGATAGTGGTATGGTGGTCTTGTCACTGGACTAGTAATCCAGAGACTCAGAGCAAGATCTGGGTTCCCAGCTTCAAATCCCACTCTGGCAGCTGGTGAAATCTGAATTCAATTTAGGGGATTGGTTAGCTCAGTTGGCTAGATGGCTGGTCAGTAGTGCAGAGCGCTGCCAGCAGTGCGGGTTCAATTCCCAAACCGCCTGAGGTTATTCATGAAGCCTGCCATGTTAACCTTGTCCCTTGTCTGAGGGTGTGGTGGATCCTCAGGTCAAATCACCACCAGTCGGCTCTCCCCCTCAAAGGTCATCTGCTCTTTACAAATTCAAACTGCAATGGCCTGTTTTATTTTGCTATTTGTAAGCCTAGCTCCACCCACACACTTGTTTCTCTTGTCAATCAACCTAATCAAACCCTACTCTGAAAGCCCCAGGGAACAACATAACATAGAATAATGCATTAACCTAGATTAAAACAAACACTCCAATAACCTTCTGCAGAATCAGCAAGTGGGCTGCTGGCTGAAGACAATACGGCATTGTTATTGAAGTACAAAACAGTCCCTTCCCAAGAAACATGACACAAATACAGTTCTTAAAGGCACAGTATCATCACGTTAGACAGACTGTGGACATACTCTGATATCGGCTTAACACTTTTTATTAATACGACACCTAAATACGGCTCAGAGTAGACACGTAGCTCTTAGGAGAGAGAGAGAGAGCGAGAGAGAGAGAATCTAACACATGATTGGGAGTCATGATAGGGAGTCAATCTCCCTTGGTATTCTCGACCCTCTTGGAAGGCATTTTGGAGACAAAAAGGATTTTCTTCTGCATCTGGGAAGACAACATCATCAGTAGAATCGGAGAACACTTCATCAGCATTGCTGTCAGCATAGCTGGAAAGTGCAGTATAAGTTGCAGAATCAAGACAACAAAGACTTTTCAGTGGAAAACTGGTCCAAAAGAGCAGATTGAAGAGAAGGGACCAGTGGACGCTTTGGGACTGGAAGGGGAAAACACCAGACACACTGAGGGAAATTGTTGCTCCTTTGAAGGACATTGGGAAGAGGTTTCAGAAGAGGAATGATCTTCAGCTCCTGGGAAGACTATAACAGTTGCATCAGCAATGGCTGAATCAAAAACTGAAAAAGCATTGGGGATCTGAGATTTCAATTAACTTAGATGATAAAGGAAAAAAAAACAATGTCCTGTAAGACTATCAGGAAAAGAATAAATAATTTCCCAATGATATTTCAGGAGAACCACCTTTTTGTAGGCCATGGTAAGAGAGCCGCACCTCTCCCTGTACGAGGTTGCTCCAATATGGGTAATGGGAACAACAGTTGAGAATATGACAGCCTTATCTTCTGTAATGAGAGGAATTTCCTCCAGACACTCAACTCTGAGAGAAGATTGCTGTAGAGGATGCTGCAGTTTCCAATGTGCTAAAGCTCCAGTCGCAGTTTTTGTGCTGACTTCCAGCTCTGAAGAGAAGAAGTTCAGCTGGGACTGAGGTATGGGTGTCAGGTGACTTTCACCCGAGGGAGGTACCAGCTCTTGGACAGTGTGATCCACTGTGTACCCCGGTAAGACATTCTCTGTGGAAGACTCTCTATGGATAACAGAAGATAAAGTCAGAATAGATTGAGTGCAACCTATGTCTAAATGCTACTCAGCCACTAGAAGCACAGCTGACTTCTGTAAGAGGACAACAGAGACTTCATAAGATGTATCCATAAATGGGAAGACAAATCACTGCCCATGACTTCAATCTGCAAGAGGCCATTAAATACTGCAAGGCATTCATAGAATCCCCACAGTGCAGGAGGCCATTCGGCCCATTGAGTCTGCACCGATCCACTGACAGAGCATCTTACCTAGGCCCACCCCCTGCCTTATTCCCGTAACCCCACACATTTATCCTGCTAATCCCCCTAACCTACACATCTCTGGACACTAGGAGGAAATTTACCATGGCCAACCCACCTAACCTGCACATCTTTGCACTGTGGGAGGAAACTGGAGCACTCAGAGGAAACGCACACAGGGAGAATGTGCAAACCATACACTGACTATCACACAAGGCCAGAATTGAACCCGGGTCCCTGGTGCCGTGAGGCAACAATGCTAACCATTGTGCTACCATGCCTCTTTCTTCCTCAACACTCACTAGGAAGAGTCAATTCAAGTCTCACATGTATTCAAGGGGCTGCTGGTCACCATCTGCTGCAGTGCCTTCTCTACCCACCACCTTGGGCCTCAGTTCATGAAGAACTGAGAGATTTGTAACTTCCTTGCCCCTCCTGGGTCCAGTGGATGGTGTCTCTGCAAAAAAGGAACTTACTGCTGAGCGTTTAAACTTCCTCAGTTTCTAAAGATTGAATGTCCACTGCATCTAAATAAAAGGTTGAAGATTGTTGCATGAGAAACAGTGGATCATTCAAATGAGGATCACCGAACTGATGGGGGTCACGTATAGTTGCATGTGAAGGAAATAGTGCTTGTCATTAGCAGAGCCATGACTTAAGCAGGGGCCAGTGACAGGGCTGCAACTGAAGATGACAGTGTGCTAATTATTAACCTTCCCTCTCACATCCCACTTCTCACATACCTCACAATCTCTTCTGCTATACAGGTTTCAGAAGGTGTAAACTCAATTCTCACTTTGTTTTCTTCCCTCCACCACAGTCCTACATTGGTGCCATTGTTCATTCTGATACACAAAAACTGCAACCTGGCTCGGCAGTGTGGGAGGAGGAAGAATTTGAAGAGCAAAATGACAGTGTTGAAAAAGAAACACTATCACTCGCTCTCATACTTACAGCAGCCAGCTCGGAGACTGATACTGTGTGTGATTTACCGAATAGCTGATAGGCGGCAGATCATCTTGAATGGCTTGCAGCCAGGGCAGGCGACGAAGGTTGGAATTTTTCAGCTCCCCTACCTCCCAGTGGGAAGGGATGGAAAATCCCACCCGAGGTGTCACAGAATCCCAACAGCACAGAAGGAGGCCATTCAGCCCATCGAGTCTAAACCGACCACAATCCCACCCAGGCTCTATTCCCGTAATCCCGCACATTTACCCTGCTAATTCTCCTGACACTAGGGTCAATTTAGCATGGCCAATCAATTTAATCTACACATCTTTAGACTGTGGGAGGAAACTGGAGCACCGGAGGAAACCCACACAGACATGGGGAGAATGAACAAACTCCACACAGACAGTGACCCGAGGCCGGAATTGAACCAGGGTCCCTGGCGCTGTGAGGCAGCAATGCTAACCACTATGCCACCATGCTGCCCTTGTGCCACCATGCCGTCATCAGCTTGCCTGATGGCGAAGTCACACATGAGTATCTGCTGAAAGCTCAGAAAAGGACTTCCTTGGGTATTCTATAGATGAAAGCTAATGTTTTTAAGTTTTAAGTTTATTTATCAGTGTCGCAAGTCGGCTTACATTAACGCTGTAATGAAGTTACTGTGGAAATCCCCCAGTTCCCGCACTCTGGCGCCGATTTGGGTACACTGAGGAAGAATTTAGCATAGCCAATGCACCTAACCAGCACGTCTTTCGGACTGTGTGAAGAAACCAGAGCACCCGGAGGAAACCTACGCAGACACAAGGAGAACATGCAGACTGCGCACAGACACTGACCCAAGACAGGAATGGAGCCCGGGTCCCTGGCGCTGTGAAGCACAGTGCTAACTGCTGTGCCATTGTGCTGCCCCATAAGTGCACAGTGGAATGTCTGGTGCATTGGCAGGCCTGCCAAAAAGGCCCATTGTCAAAGTGAGGAAGCAGAGCCTGGGGCCAATCTTTTTCAATGTGGAAGTGGTGGCCAGATCCACGAGAACGCTTGAAGATTCAACCATTAGCATATCCCATCTGTTAACATTTCACATTACATCTCCCCCCAGAAGGAAAGATCAGCAAAGTGGGGAATAAGAATGCTGGTCTGAACTGGTCTTGTATACCTTCTCTCAACTCTGAGAGAAGATTACTATCGAGGATGCTGCAGCTTCCAATCTGCTAAAGCTCATTGGATAGCTGATGGCTGATGTTCCAGCTTTGATTGCAACACAAGCCCAAGTTAACCAACAATTGGCCTTGCAAACTCGGACTGATCTCATGCCGGCTGAGCTTGCTGCCACGCCAGATCAGGCTGCTGCCATCAGAACTGCAGATAGTGGTGTTCAAAGGGATTTGCAGGGCGACTCAGCAGTGAACCAACCTGTGCTACAACAGTTTACTGGATTAATAAGGCACTGCCTCAGAGGCAGGCATTGGCTCTGTGGGGCATGAACCTGCAGTGCTTTCTCAGGATGAGAGCTTTTTGGCCCCTCACCACTGCCAGTCCATCGGTGCCCTTGTTGCCCATCAGTCTGCCAGCCCAGAATGTTGTCACCCACACTGAGATTGTGCAGTCTGAACCTGGGCCTTGGGGCTAGAGCTGCTGGAGATCATCCTTTTTTTCATTCATTCATGGGACATGGGTGTCACTGGCTGGCCAGCATTTATTGCCCATCCCTAGATACCCTTGGAGGGCAGTTGTGAGTCAGCCACATTTCTGTGTCTCTGGAGTCACATGTAGGCCAGACCAGGTAAATAGAGCAGATTTCCTTTCCTAAAAGACATTAGTGAACCAGATGAGTTTTTCCGACAATCGACAATGGTTTCATAGTCACCAGTAGATTCTGAATTCCAGATTTTTTTTACTGAATTCAAATTCCACCGTCTGCTGTGGCAGGATTCGAACCCGGATGCCCAGAACATTAGCTGAGCTTCTGGATTAATAGTCTATCGATAATACCACTAGGCCGTGACTTCCCCTGTAAAGCCGCCTTCAGTCTCCTGCTGTGAATGTCAGCAGCCTTCCATCAACTCTGTGCATAAAAGCACAGGCATGTGGAAAACAGTCATGAGGGGAATGTGCAAGAGTGATTAGCTTATTTGCAATTTGGCACGGTTTGACTTTTAATTTGATTTAGAATGTTTTGTGTTTGCTTTGGCTTTTGTCTTGTAGTCAAGTGGAATTGATAAAGGTCAGTAACAGAGAGAAAGCAAGGTGTGGGACTGTTGAACGGTGTATTGGGTTGTGTTTCCTGCTATTATAGCTGGATGCGTCAATCACCGACAACCTGGCCAGAATAGGGCTGTGTTGTTTGTCCCCTCCCTTCTTCCACCTCCTCCTTTTTCGACTCCTCTTCCTCCTACCCCTTCTGCTCCTTCTGTGCAAATTGCTGTAAGTCTGGAGATGAAGGCTGTGCCCTCGTGGTGCTGAGATTGTGCAGTATATAAAGGATGAGTCTTAGCACACTACTGTGTTCCACAGCAGTCCATACAGTGGAATTAATGGCTCATTCTATCACATTTTAGGTGGCAATGCTGCTGTTTTATGCATGCTGCCCATGTATGCATGGGTTGAACACTGAACCATGTTGTCAAAGTGTAACTTTCGTCATCCTATAGCCACCTTCTGCTTTGTCATGGTGGCTCAAACACAGCTGACACAGTGACTGCTGCAGAATGAACGGGTCATTACTGCTGTCAGTGTACCAGACACTGACCTGCATGATATGCTACATTTGGTTGCAGACCAGCTGCTTGTTAAGAAACTAGAATCCTTTTCACTTGTAGTACATCTCAGAGCTGACAGGCAGCGCCCAGCAAGTGAAATGCTTGCAGCCAATGGCACCCTGCAACATGGGAAAGTCTGCAATCCTCAGAAAGCCCTATGCTTGCTAGACCTGCTTGTTACTTGCAAGAGAAGTCGAAATGCTTTCAGCTCTGTTAGGAATACAGACCCTCAGTGACCTGCCTATTTTAACACTGGATGGCAAACTAGAAAGTGTTTGCAAATATTACCTTGAAGGAGCCAAACTCACAGATCCATGGCCTCAATGACCTCCATAGTCACTGGCACTGCCCACCCTGCTCTGAGGCTGCAGTTGTAGCTGCAGCAATGGGAGTTACTGAAAAGGAGATGTTGGAAACACTGTTCCTCACTGAGGTTCAGGGAAGAGAATTACTCCCTGAACACCCTGGGTGGGTTTGAACACCTGCTGAGAGCCGTTCTCCCCCTGGGCTCCAGCTCCCTCCTCCAGCAGCGTGCTCTGCTCTGTGTTGTCTGTGCTCATTTTCACTGCCATTTGTATTCCAAGGAGGATGTAAGTGACTGCACCCGTGTCTGGGAGAAAATAGGAGAATTCTTGAGACCAGGGGAAAGACTTACAGCACCTGCCGCACCACCTCCTTATCAGCTCCATCAATTTTAAACAATTCTGGAAACTACAAAACACTTCCACAATTACAGCGAAAACCAATGGGAATATATCAGTAACCAATCTGAAAGTAGTAGCACAATGGTTAGCACTGCTGCTTCACAGCTCCAGGGTCCAGGGTTTGATTCCCGGCTCGGGTCACTGTCTGTGTGGAGTTTGCACATTCTCCTCGTGTCTGCGTGGGTTTCCTCCGGGTGCTCCGGTTTCCTCCCACAGTCCAAAGATGTGCGGGTTAGGTTTATTGGCCAGGTTAAAAATTGCCCCTTAGTGTCCTGAGATGCGTAGGTTAGAGGGATTAGCGGGTAAATATGTGGGGGTAGGGCCTGGGTGGGATTGTGGTCGGTGCAGACTCGATGGGCCGAATGGCCTCCTTCTGCACTGTAGGATTTCTATGATAGTTGATGATCACTTTAAATAGTACTGGTGGTGGGGGGTTTTTCTTGCTGTTGAATGTATTTTCACCTGTGCACTGCTGATCTAAAACATGGCAGTGCTGACATCAAAATGGCATTACTATCTGCTACTCTGCCTCCTTCTGGCAGATATCCATTTGCTAACATCCTCTACTTGCACCTGGCATGGCTAGTACTGAACTGTGTGCATTGCAGATGCCACTTTTGCCAAATTTTACTCATAACACAGGAGCTGAATTTTTTTGACAAAGGAATCTTGTTCTCCTTTGGGTTGGCAGACTAATGTATGTAGATACATTCATCATTTCCCAGCAAAGCGTACAAAATAGAAAAATACAGCAACTGTCCCCAACAGGTGAAGCTCATTGTGATTCAGATTAAAATCCCATTCGCTTATTCTGAAGGTTGTTTGAGTTGGAGGAGGCCAATGTACTAACCAATAATCTGGCTCTATACTTAGAAACTACAAGCAGAATCAGGTTTCTGTCTGACTATTGTAGAACTGTCAATATTCTACTTTAGGATGAATATCGCAATTAAGTCACCCAGCAAAGTGTTTTAATGCCTCATACTTGGTGTGACTCCCAGAGTGAAAATTTGTGGGGGGGAGGGGGTGGCATATGAGATTTGTTAAATGGGGACAGGGAAGTGCCAAAATAAAACAAAACAGCGGGATAGGAGCCTTCACTATTTCATTATTTATGTGCATATAACTTTAAACATGAAAATAATGGCTAGGCGTAACATCCTAACTATATTAGAGTTTGTGGGATTTACAGAGAAAGAAAAAACTTGGCTTGCACATGTGAATTCGAACTAACACATAACAGGTTTTATTGAGGAGCTGCTCTCTGCACTGCAGAATACAAAACTGAAAGTAAAACAGCAGCCAAAGTACACACCCAGCTGGCATTGCCATCAAAACATGTGATCAGCTCTTAAAACACCTTTTAAAAATATATAACACCAGCATTCTCCAGCATTGCGGGATATTATGATTCTGCCAAAGTAAATGACAATTTAAATGGGCTGTGCATCTGTCGAGGGGAGACATGCCTTGACGGGGCCATAAAATCCTGGCCCATGTGTTTTTAAATTTAATCTGTTCGAGGAAATGTTATCTTACTCACTTGGCCGAATGAGACATGGCAGGCATGTTGTGACAAAGTCCCTCAAAATCCGGCAGTGTGATTGATAGTGCACACCGAATCTCCCATCTGACATCCAGACTTGAGCGGCACTGAGATTTGAGGCAGACCGATGTGCTAAATCCAGCTTCACACAGATATGTATCGGCAAAAGGAGCCATCACTTTTAGTGTGTGCACTGAAGACAGTCAGTCTTCACACGGAATCAATTCTGTCAGAGCAACTCTGGAAACGGGTTTTTTTTGTCAAAATCGATCACGTGAAATTTTAAAAAGCTGCCCAATTTCAGCGAATGGGCAAATCCAGATCTTTAGGCTGGCATTCAAAAGGTTTAAAGGGAACCCAGTCAAACTTCATCATGTCCAAATCAGGGGAAAAAGAATGCAACATGGCGGCTGAAGTGGTCAGTCAGCACAGCAGTGGGACATTGTTCAATCTTGCTGTCAGAGAGAAACTTGGAAAGTCGGGGGCAAGAACCATGGTTCCACTTCAACATATTACTCTTCCAAAATGTAATTTCCTTCATGGATACTGTGTATCGATTATCTCATTGCAAGTCCATTTGCCTCTGCCTCCCCAAACATTATTTTAAACATCTTGATTGCAGCAAGTGAATTCAAAATTTCCACAATTGTGTGAGGCATCTCGGCCTTTGCAATCTGATAGCTCACCTCAAAAGGTGCTCTTTGAATTGGCTATGGTCCTCTTAAACTGAAACTATTGCGGTGATACATTGTTAGAAAAATTATGTGGTTCCTGATATACTCCTTATGAGTGGTCTCCAAATTTTAGCTTATTTGGTTTTATGTTATAATACAAGAGCAAGGGTGGACTGCTGAGGCTGTATAAGGCTCTGGTCAGACCCCATTTGGAATATTATGAGCAGTTTTGGGCCCCATACCTAAGGAAGAATGTGCTGGCCTTGGGGGGGGGGGGGGGGGTGGTTCAGAGGATGTTCACAAGAATGATCCCAGGAATGAAGGGTTTGTCATACGAGGAGCGGTTGAGGAGTCTGGATCTATATTCGATGGGAGTTTAGAAGGATGAGGGGGGGATCTAATTGGAACTTACAGAATACTGAGAGGCCTAGATTGAGTGGACGTGACGAGGATGTTTCCACGAATGGGAGAGACTAGAACTCGAGGGCACAACTTTAGAGTGAAGGGACACTCCTTTAAAATTGAGATGAGGAGGAATTTCTTCAGGCAGAGGATGGTGAATCTGTGGAACTCATTGCCACAGAGAGCTGTGGAGGCCAGGTCATTGAGTGTCTTTAAGACAGAGATAGATAGGTTCTTGATCAATAAGGGGACCAAGGGTTACGGGGAGAAGGCAGGAGAATGGGTTGAGAATCATATCAGCCATGATTGAATGGCGGAGCAGACTCGATGGGCCGAATGGCCTAATTCTGCTCCTATATCTTATGGTCTTATGTTTTTGCTGGAGAAAATGAGACATTTTGGCCTTTCTTTGGATTTGATTGAAGCACTATTGAGCCTGTATTCAAGGATAGCCTCACTTTATTTGCAAACATGTTTCTTACCTTTTTGTTTTCCAGTTGCAAAATAACCAGAAGGCTGGCTCCTGGAATTAGAAGTTTAGCATCAAATTTGATCATGGTGTTACACTCTAGTTGCTGGTAATTATCAACATGGCTCTAGACCTATTGAGTTCCCGATCAGTGAAGCATCAATGAGAAGTTCAGGAGTTTTATACAGATAGTTGCTACTTCCCCCTTCCCCGCCCCTCTAATTGCTGTTTGACTGATGCTGCCTGTGCGAAGCTTGTTCACTCCCCACCCTGCCCAGTGAACCAAAGAAAAATCAGGCACATTCAAGGCAGACAGTGAGGCAGCCTGCATAAAGCTTGTTCGATCCTCATCCCCCCCCTATCGAACCACAAGGTGGGAAAAAGCATTGGGCGTGTATGTCATGGGACTTTTGAGCCAGTCCCACGACTTTCCCAATAGCATCTTTGCTCCAGGGCCACCAATATATCCTCAGAACTCACAACCCCAAACTCTCGTCCCTCTACTCCACCGGGGATAGCGACACACAGGTTGAAAACTCCGGCATTGGGATAATGGGGAGTTCAGCAAAGCTCTCAAAACAAAATGCAGCAGCCTTATACCGGGATATATTCGCAGATGAGGTTGATGCAAGAGATTGCACCTTCAAATTGATTCTGAGTCGCCATTCACACAGTTGCCAGTTAGTATGAGAGCTCCTGCTGGAAAAGAACCGGTCAAGAAGTTCATTAATGATCTTGCTGATCGGAAGGTTCTTCCACCAATCAATGTCACCACTGATTGGGGCTCTTCAGTGACAGTGATAATGAAAGGGAATGATTAAAGTAAGCCTGTGCACTGAAGCAAAGACAAAGCCTTCAAACATAATTACTACTCTCTTCAGATCATAGATGATGTCTGCCTGAACCAGTAAAAGTGAAAATACCCACAATTGTAGATGCGCAGAATGAGTTTGGCACAATGAAAAGTTTCCTGACTGCTCTGCCAATACTACTTGCAAGATGCAGATGGCTCTGTGTGTCTTTTATAAACCTGCTCCTGAAAAATATTAGAGAAAGATGTGATAAATTGCACATCATTGTACAATTAGATGTAAGCCAGTGGGAGCCAAGTTCCAATAGGTTAAGATACTCAAACCATTGCTCGGAGTGAATGTCATCACTGAACCCAAGAAGATATCTAACCCACATTCATGACAAGGAATTTGAAACATACAGCATATGTTCTTTTCTTTTCAATTTCGCAATCAAATGAACCTTATTTTGAAAAGTAGAAGTCATACTGAAGTATTTTATCAAACAATAAGTCAAAAATGAACTTAAGAAACTGTTCTTTGAAAGTAAGAAAATGGCATATTCCATACTTTGCAGTCCTTTTTTGAACTCACATCTATTAGACTGAGGATAACTAAAAACAACTCAGCTATACCTTTTCAGAGGCTATTTTCAAAGGGGAGGGCTGATTCCTCATATCATCCAACAAGGGTTACAACAACAGCCAAACCAATGTGAAGTCATCTGTTGTGCCAATGCCACAATTCAATTGCTTGCTCAATACATTCTGTCAATTAGACTAAAATAAATCATTTCCTGCGTTTTAGAATTTTGATTACCTCTATCTGATATTTCAAAAGCATATTACCCACATCTTTCTGAGTGCTATTTATTGTCTCAAATCCATCATGTGGGGGATTAATTTTATTAAAATACATGTTCAACTTGTGTTGTTTATTCAAAGAGGCATGTATTTTTAAAAAAGTAATAAAGACATGATTAAATTCCTTTAGGATAGCAGACAATCAGAAATTAAGTTATTAACATTTAAATTATTCTAAAAATGTTGATTGTTTGCAATTACCTGTTTTCAGATTTTGCATTGCAATTTGGCACTTTTTCCCAAAAGGATGCGCTATGGTAGACCTAAAATCTAAGCTTGCAATTTTCTGCACAGTAATTACTGTCACAATGCTCTCAGATTCTATAGTGACCTTATAAGCAGCACTATGAACAATTTTGAAGATATTTCTGCTCTTATGTTTATCTAACTTCCCACCTTTGGTGACTTTTACACAGTTAAACATTGCAAACTTATTCTTTGCGGCAGACTATTGATTGAGGGAAGGTGCTCTATTGCAAAATACACACAAATATATAAATATAGATATTTCATGTAGAAAGCCTTCAATTCTTTCAAAATGCAGGTCCGCTTTGATTTGATTTATTATTGTCACACGTATTGTCACAGTGAAAATTATTGTTTCTTGCGCTATACAGACAAAGCACACCTTTCACAGAGAAGGAAAGGAGATGGTGCAGAATATAGTGCTACCGTCATAACTAGGGTGTAGAGAAAGATCAACTTAATGTAAGGTAGGTCCATTCAAAAGTCTGATGGCAGCAGGGAAGAAGCTGTTCTTGACTCAGCTGGTACATGACCTCAGACTTTTGTACGTATTTCCCGACCAAAGAAGGTGGAAGAAAGTATGTCCGGGGTGCATGGGATCCTTGATTATGCTGGCTGCTTTGCCGAGGCAACAGAAAGTGTAGACCGAGTCACTGGATGGGAGGCTGGTTTGAGTGATGCACTGGGCTTAATTCACGAGCCTTTATAGTTTCTTGCAGTCTTGGACAGAGCAGGAGCCATACCAAGCTGTGATACAACCAGAAACAATGCTTTCTTTACATCTGTAAAAGTTGGTGAGAGTCATAGCAGACATGCCATATTTCCTTAGCCTCCTGAGAAATTAGAGGCGTTGGTGGGCATTCGTAACTATAGCCTCGATGTGGAGAGACCAGAACTGGTTGGTGGTGATCTAAACACCTAAAAACTTGAAGCTCTCAACCATTTCCACTTCATCCCTGTTGATGTAGACAGGATGTGGAGATGCCGGCGTTGGACTGGGGTAAACACAGTAAGAAGTTTAACAACACCAGGTTAAAGTCCAACAGGTTTATTTGGTAGCAAAAGCCACACAAGCTTTCGGAGCTCTAAGCCCCTTCTTCAGGTGAGTGGGAATTCTGTTCACACAATTCTGTTTGTGAACAGAATTCCCACTCACCTGAAGAAGGGGCTTAGAGCTCCGAAAGCTTGTGTGGCTTTTGCTACCAAATAAACCTGTTGGACTTTAACCTGGTGTTGTTAAACTTCTTACGATGTAGACAGGGGCATATCCTCCACTACGTCCCTGAAGTTGATGACTATCTCCTTCATTTTACTGACATTGAGGGAGAGATTATTATCATCACACCAATTCACTAGATTCTCTATCTCTTGAATTCCATCTCATCTTCATTTGAGATGCAACTCACCAGGGTGGTGTCATCAGCAAACTTGAAAATCAAGTTGGAGGGGAATTTGGCCACACAGTCATTGGTGTATAAGGAGTACAGTAAGGGGCTGAGGACACAGCCTTGTGGGGCACCAGTGTTGAGGATGATCGTGGAGGAGGTGTTGTTGTCTATCCTTACTGATTGCAGTCTGTGGGTTAGGAAGTCTAGGATCCAGTCACTGAGGGAGGAGCTGAGCCCCAGGCCACTGAATTTGGAGATGGGTTTTGTAGGAATGATGGTGTTGAAGGTTGAGCTGTGGTCAATAAATAGGAGTCTGACATAAGTGTCCTTGTTATCCAGGTGTTCCAGGGTTGAGTGAAGGGCCAGTGAGATGACGTCTGCTGTGGACCTGTTGCGGTGATAGTGAACTGTAGTGGATCCAGGCAATCTGGGAGGCCAGAATTGATTTGTGCCATGACTAACCCTTTCAAAGTACTTCTTAATAATGGATGTCAGAGCCACTTAATATAATTCTTTTGTGATGTACATCAACAAATATTAAATTGAACTAACTTCCATTTCCACTAGATGGGAACAATTTTCACTTGGGGAGATCAATGTGAAAGGGACAGTAAGGTAAGGTATTGCCTGGCTCACTACCTTGTTAACTCTGACAATCCATCCAGTGTAGCTTTCACAGAGGTTCAGAACTGCAGGGCAGCTGAAGCAACCACCAGAATCAAGCTGTAGGCCTCTTTCTCAGACAAATCAGGGTCCCAGTGATATAGTTAGGAGTTCAATTGCAGTTTTAAGGGACACATAGGCAAAGCATATCATAAAGCTGCTTCTCCAAGTGTACTGACATTCGGATTAGGAAACAGACAGAAAGACTAATGCAGTGTGTTGCTGCTGGCCACTTTTTCAACCTACCTCGTGTCCTCACCTCACCCTTCCCCTCAGTCGAGTACTCACCTATGGACTTCTGCGTTGGTCCCAGATTTATGACAGTTCTAAAGGCAAGAAGCAGTGAGCTACACCAGGATGTCTGTCAAATCAAGGCTACCTCTTCAATAAGAAGTCTAACAACACCAGGTTAAAGTCCAACAGGTTTATTTGGTAGCAAAAGCCATGAGCTTTTGCTACCAAATAAACCTGCTGGACTTTAACCTGGTGTTGTTAGACTTCTTACTGTGTTTACCCCAGTCCAACGCCGGCATCTCCACATCATATCTCTTCAATGCCAGAACTGACACCCAAGAATCAAAATCAATCATATTGAATACTATTAATAAATATAGTACTGTTAAATTTAATGTCTGGTTACAATGTATTTGGCTGAATGAAAAATAATAAATCAAAAGCAATAAAATTCACTCAGATTGAAATCAATAATGAACCCAGACCACTGCTATGATAGAAAAAGGCTCCCACTATAACTAAGAGACAAGAGTTTAGCTTTCATTATATGCCGTTGGCCTTTAACAAGAGTTGCATGTTCTTAAACTGTATTAAATTAATTCAGAACATTGGAAAGGTAGTGCCTTTTTAACATAATAATTTAATAATCCATCAATCACAGGCCTTCTAAATAAACAGGAAAGTCAAGGCCCTTTTTTTGCTTATGTGCAAGCCGTATTTTTCACCAGTGGAGACTTCAGTGCATGTTATTTACTCCTCCTATCTGTTGTTCATGGGTATAATGGACTGGTTGTAATGCTTATACCTAGCCTGCTATCTTTATAACCCTGTTCCCATTATTTTTGTAAGTGATCTAAACAGACAAACTGTAACTGATAGTAAAGTCCTTAAGACAATTGAGGACTTTACTTAAAATGATGACACCAGTTGTGAAGAACACATCTTGAAATTAACGGCTTTCTTTTTAAAAAAAGATTCTCATGTGCTTGTATTAAAGAACGATACTTTAATATGTAATGTCTAGAATGTCACAGGCATGCGCTACAGGTAACATTCACACACTATATATACACACACATTGATATTTCTATTTACAATGTATGTTCAGACGCTATGTAGAAACACACACCAGCCTAAAATTTCCAATTTCCTCAGAGCTTCTTCCACTTCACTGTCCTAATTTTGAAAGGCTGGCACATATTTATGCACATTTATGCCACACTTCTGCCCTGGTGGTTGACAGCTTCTAGGAAACTCTCAGCCAATGTGTATAAATATATACACGCAATAGATTTATCATATTTGTTCTGTTCTGCAGCATTCCCGCACAATGGGGAATCAAGCCCAAATCAAATCTTCAAGGGTTAGAGAGTGGGAGATAATTGGACCTGTGTGCCAGAAGAAATTCCTCATTTTAAAGCTATGGATGTGTTATGTTAATGTAGTACTTTACCTTTGTGACATTATTATATATTGACAAATAACAAATCGTGTGGGATTTTGGGAAGCAGGAACTTTTAAGCCCAATTTTGAACCTTACTGCTAATGCCAGTCAAATGTTCACAGTCTGCCTGCTGGTGTTGTTTCCCTGTCATTTTAACTCTCATTTTTCTTTAAAGCAATAAAATGAGTCTCAGGATTTGAGAGGATTGAAATCTCACACTGCAGGAGAAGGATGGCCCCCTGCATTAGTGTCATCATGTTATACTTATGCCCTGAGTTAAAATCAGGACTTTTTGGTGAGGAGTTCCACTGCAATGCCAATTGAGGAACAAGAAGACAAAAGAAAATGAGGTTACACTACCACCACTGGTGAAAGGCTGGAAGTGCAGTACAGCATGTTTACATTATAAAAATGGATATAGAAATTTAAAACAGAAAGAATTGACAGAATTTATGTGCTGACACAAGGATGTTAGTTTTAACCTAAAACTGGGGACGGGGGGAGGTTAATTTTGAAAAGTGCGTTTTTGCCTTCAGCCAGGCTCCCCAGGTCTTCAATCTTCACCCTCATTTCCTGACCCCCCATACCTCACCCCACCTAGGCCTACAATCCTCCTGCTAGGTCTCCCACTTCTTCGGTCCCCTCCTTGCAGCCAACAGGTTCCCTGCTCTCCCCCCGCTGAGCCCTCTTACTTCTCCCTGTGTTGCCCTTTGATCTCTTGTTGCCCTTTGATCTCTTCCCTAGAGGTCTTTTGACCTCCCGAACCCACAGGTTTTCCGACCTTGCCTACCCCGCACTGCAGCTCCTCACCTACACCACCCCTACAGGCCCCTGAGCTTGCCACACACCCACCCCATAACACTGAAGTCTCTGACCTCCCCCACTGCAGACCTCCAACCGCTCACCCAAGGACCCAAGGATAGACAGCCCACTCCATCAACATTCCCACTCCACAATGGAAACCAGCCATTGATCACCCCCTTTTCCCTGCCTTTGAGATTGCTTTCCATGACTAGAGCACATTTATGTCAACCTGCGACCTTCACCCAATTGGGACGCAGCCTATCAATCAGGTTGGCTCCTTGGCAGGGAATCAATGGGTGACAATCTCTGTGGCGTGTTGATGTGAATCCTGATTTCTGTGTTCTTCGGGACTTTTTCTAACCCATCCCTCCCAGCACGTCAGGCAGTTAACATTTCAGCCCAAGCTTCTTAATATATTACAAGATGCTTTGTACACAGAGGATCAAGTATAGACTTCATATGATAAAGGCTAAATACTGCTTTGACAAACGGTCATCCTGACTCGAAACAATGGCTCTATTCTCTCTCCACAGATGCTGTCAGTCCTGTTGAGATTTTCCAGCATTTTCTGTTTTTGTGAGACTTCATATGAAGCTTGGTTAAAGGATATGCAATAATTGAACCAGGAAACGCAGGTGTAATGACCATTTTAAATAATACGCACATTCCTTATTTTTATAATTCCAATCTCAATTCCTATGTCAGCATTTATTGTCTGGATAAACTTGTCACACTATAATTCCACAGTTAATGTGTGAGATTTATAATATATTGGAGCATGTTTTCTGTGACCGTTCACTCACCCTCCCACTGCAACTTTAAGTAGTCTCGCAACACCTAAGTCACCTGATGAAGGGGCAGCGCTCCGAAAGTTCGTGCTACCAAATAAACCTGTTGGACTTTAACCTGGTGTTGTGAGACTACTCACTGTGTCTACCAAAGTCCAACGCCGGCAACTCCACATCACCACTGCAACTTTGGCAGAAACCATGGAGAAATGGCTTAACAGCTATTTCTGCCACTCTTTCACCAAAGTTACAGAATATCCCATGTAGATAGAGAATAGATATATATCTGGACAAGCTATGGCAAGTGTCGTAAAGGAGAAAGTAATTTTTGAACAGTAGTCCAAACGTAGTAGACGGATTGTCCGACAAATTGTTAAACTCTCTCAAGACTTTCCTGGTAAAGATGATTCTCTTCATTATAGCCCATGCTGTTGAAGGAGGAAGACAGGAATCATTTGTACAATAACCTGAAGATGTGAGACTAACATGATGATGAAGAATATCACCTATAATAGATTTCACATTGGTTTTGTAACCGTCATACTGCCTGCAGGGTTTCTGTTTCTTTAGGTGCATCACTAAAACAGTTACTTAATGTCTTCTGCTCTATTTGTTCATCTGCTAATGCACTATTAAAACCATTCATTTTGTCAGTGATTACTTGAGCACTTCCGTACCATTGACAATGGCATCAAACCATTTAATTACTCTCTAAAATATGATGAGTGGCATACAGCAAACAGTGAAGATCAATTCAACACTTTTTCACTGTGCTTAGAAATACTTTTACTCCTGAGATTTTTACAAGCGGGTGATTATATAATGCAGTATTCTGCTGGTCTGACCTGCTTTGGAAAATAGTTTTTATTTACAGTGACGCAGATTATTGTTGCTTATGCTGCTACATTTAAAAATGGAAAAACATGGAAAAAAGGATTGATTTGTCCGTGGGAGTGTAAAGTAAGAAAATGAATGTTAGAAATTAATTGACATACAATCACAATGTATTCTCACTTTTATTTAATTTAGTAATGGGTTACCATTTATTGCCCATCCCCAATTGCCCTTCAAAAAGTTTTGTATGAGCTGTGTTCTTGAACTGCGTAAAACTAAGTAAAACTGAAGTCAATGGAAATTGGTGGGGAAATTGGTGGAACATGTGTCCAATGCTGGCATCTCCACTTCTTGAACTGCTGCAGTCCATGCGGAGGAGGTGTGCCTATAGTGCTGTTAGGTGGGAAGTTCCAGGGTTTTGACCCAGCGATGATGAAGGAAGATGCAGTGCATCTTGTAGATTGCAGCCAAATTGCTCTCTGATGGTGGATGGGTTACCAAACAAGTGGGTTGCTTTCCTCCTGGATGGTGTTGAGCTTTATGAGTGTTGTTGATGCAACATCCATCCAGGCAAGTGGAGAGTATTCCATCACACTCCTGACTTGTGCCTTGCAGGTGGTGGAAAAACTTTGGTGAGTCAAGGGTTGAGTTACTTGCCAAATACCCATCATCTGACCTGCGCTTGTAGTCACTGTATGTATGTGGTTAGGTTTCTGATAAATGGTGATCCCAGAGTGTTGATTTTGGTGGATTCAGTGATGATAATGCCGTTGAAGGTCATGGGGAGATGGTTATGGGAGATGGAATGTACTGCAAGTGAACAGTAGATTTTCTCTTTGTTGGAGATGGCCTTTACCTCTCACCTATGTGATATGAATGTTGCAAGTTATCAGCCCAAACCTGGATGTTGTCCAGTTCTTGTTGTTTTCCAGCATGGAATGCTTTATTATCTGAGGAATTGTGAGTGGAACTGAAAGCTATGCGATCATTAATGAGCATCCCTACTGCTAACCTTATGATGGAGGGATGGTCATTAATGAAACAGCTGAAAATGGTTGAGGCTAGGACATTGGCCTGAGGAACTTATGCAGCGCTATCCTGGGGCTGAGATGACTTTCTTTTTTTTTGCCATGGACTGGTCATTAATGGAGAGCTCCCCACCAATTTCCATTGACTTCAGTTTTACTCAGGCTCTTGTCCAATGTTACCTTGGTGTCACGGGCAATAATGCACACCACATCTGGAATTCAGCTCCTTTGTCCATGTTTGGACAAAGGCTATAACAAGGTCTAGAGCTGGGTGGTCCTGGCAGAATACAGAGCATTGGTGAGCAAATTATTGATGAATAAATATCACTTGTTAACACTGCTGATGACATTTTCCATCATTTTCTGATGGTTGAGAGTAGAAGGGTTGAGGGGCCTAATTACTAGATTATATTTGTCCTCCTTTTTGCAGGTAGGACATACTGGACAATCTTGCACTTTGTCAAGTAGATGACAACGTTGGATTAGTTTAGGAAGAGGCACAGTTCTTTCTGGAGCAGTAGACTATAACACTGTAGCCAGGATGTTATCAGGGCCCAGAGCCTTTGCTGTATTCAATACATTCAGCCAATACTTGGTATCAAGGGGCAGTGTGAACTGATTTGGCTGAAGACTGAAAGCTATGATAGAAAGGGCCTCAGGAGGAAGACCAGATGGTTCATCCTCCGGGCAATTCTGACTGAAGGTATGGGATGTGCAGATATGTTTTTGCAAAATGACAGAGCCATGATCAATGAACAGGGCATCCATTTCACTGGCCCCAAAGCAAAATGGTGTGGATTTCCAATGGACACATTTTCTTGCGACATGGCAATCTAAAGAGATAAAAGATAGAATACTGAGCTAAATAATGAGGTGTTATTCTTCTCAAGGTTACAGAAGATTGTTAAAATAGTGTTACTGATTAATGGCACTCAACGGAGAAATCTATACTATTTATTGGTGAGTGTGAGAGTTAAGAGTGTCAGTGCAAATAGACCCTTGATACTTGTAAAGGAATAAAATTGCGTGAAATCAAACTTAACCATACTAGGGAGACATAATGTACAAGACATTTTGCAATTTGGGATTCCTATTTATTTTATCTGGAGGGAATATCTGGTTTAAATTACAATATCCAGTCAAATCCAGGATTCTCAGATTTAATGCTCAGAATTCTAGCAACTACATTTGGAAGCAAATACATTTGAACAATACGTCACTGGAGTTACTACACTGTTCATGTGCATGTGAACTGTGAAGTAAACCATCTTCTTGATTTTATACGATGGCAGTATCATATTAAAATGTTACATTGTCAGCTCTTCAGAAGATAGAAGGAACAGAAATGGGGGAAAATGTGAGATTACGTTATCTAGTTCTTTTAACTCAGGGACTTATTATGGAATCATAAAATAATAGTGCATTTGGCTCATCATGCCTATATCAGTCGAGCGTTCCAGAAAGGCTCACACCCTTTCACAACAGCCTTATAAATGTTTTCAGTTCAAGCTGTTGTCATTGAAATAAAGGACAGAGGGTCCACTTATGGGAAAGGTCAGTGGTAGTGACCCTGAGAGAATATCTCGAAGCAACTCAAAACATGTATCACACGATTTTCTGCTCCGATGAACAATGATGGGTTGAAACGACAGAGGCCATCCTCTGGAGATGTTAACATTTAGCCTGTTCCATCTGAACACACACCCCGAGTCTCCATTTTAATGATCCCATCTTCCATGTTTCCTATCTGGCTAACTCTGTCCCATACATTTTAGATATGAGTTTGGGATGTTGTGCGGTCTCCTGGTATGAAATGATATGCTGCAGCACTTCAGCAACGGAGGTAACTTGCAACTTGAGGGAGATTGGGAAACCTGGCGGTCTTGCATCGACTGCTATGTGCATGCTCCCTGATTTTCCTTTCTTCACTGACTTTGAATTTGCAAGCTCCTCCCCGTGTGGCGTTTCAAAGTTGCTCTATAGCTTTGATTGACGTGCATTTCAGTGAGTCACTCTGTTACATCCTTTCTTAACCTTTAAGATTCTATACTGGTCTGACTCACCACAAAGAATGAAACCAATGGAAATAAAAATCAGGAGGTATATAAAACAGGCTATCAACTTGGGGTGGGCTTTTCCGGCCCTGCTTGCCAGTGGGATCTTCCAATCCCCATGGCGGGTTCCCCGGCGCGTAGGATGGGCATGCCACGCAAAATACCAGAGACATCCACGGGACCAAAGGATCCTGCTGACAGCCAATGGTGATCCACCTCTGCTGCCGGAAAACATGTGATGGAGCAGGGGGGAATGGAATACCCCGCCTTTGCTTTACATTATCACACAAACTCAAAATTAGCCCCAGCATGGCAGAAACTTTTTTTTTGTTTCCAATTCATGATATGGTTGAGTTCATGAAGCAAAATGAAAATCCTACACTTTCTTTTCCATTTATTTTTAATATTTCACATTCCACCACATTTTGACATCCAAAAATATCAAAATAGATTGGAGGGGGGAGGGGCTCAGCTATAATTAATTTGCACAACTTGCACTTTTCAAAGGCGAAGAACTTTTTTGATAGCAATTGAGAATTGGAAACTCAAACTCACTCAAGCTCTGCTGCCTAACTATCCTAATTCACACCAATGGGACGACCCTGAGCCCATGTTGGCCATCCGTTGGAATGCTGGCACCGCCTCACGATCCGAAAGGTACAGTTATCGTCGACGAGAACATGATTTCAGATCTTCCCCGCTGCCCTGCCGACGGTATAAACAGGTTCAGCCTCAAAGCGGGCGTGAACGTGCTTTACATTCATTTGAATGTATTTTAAACGTTATTGACTCAGCCCTTTGCCAGATATTGACACCCCCCCCCCCCCCCCTCACAGGCTGCATATTAACACTGCATCGATGTGACATCAAGTCGGAGGTGGAGGGAGAGGAAGGGGCCAGCGATCGGTGGGGTATGAAGCCCTTGAGACTCTATGGTGGGCTTGGGGGGAGGGGGGGGGGAGTTTAGGGGCATCCTTTAAAGATGACTTCCCGATCTCTGTGCAGCCGGGTTTTGCCGGGTTGAGGTTCTGTCTCTCCACCCCTGCCCACCACCCCCCCCCCCCCCCCCCCAACAACCACATATGACGGAGTGAAACTCGCCCCCTTGATTTTCTTTTTGGCAGAATGTCATAGGATCTGGAATGAAAACTAACCAGTTTTTCTGGAGGGAAACACATACGTTTTCTTGCTGCAAACAACACTTTGGTAAGATTTAGTCACAAGCCTCATTCACCCATTTCACCCATCACACTCAAGAGCTCATTGGCCAGCATTGACATCCAGTCAGGAACAGCTCAATTTTACAATTCTGGGAGCTATACTTACCTTAAGTCTTAAAGGAAAGGGAGAGCTAGGCAATGATGCTGCAGGAGGGAATCACTTTGGGGCCTCACCCCCACATATCTGTCACCTCCAATTTTTCAACCCTCCGAGATAACTGTGCTTCTTTGTATTCCGTCTCTATCCCAATTTTCATCACTCCACTACTAGTGGCTGTGCTTTCAGCTGCTGAGTATCTAAGCTTTGGAACTCCCTCCTGCAGCATCGTTGCCTATCTCTCCCTTTCCTTTAAGACTTAAGGTAAGTACAGCTCCCATGTTCGCATTGCCCCCTAGAAGTGCCAACCTGGCAGTACCAACCTGTGCCATGGGGCAGTGACAGGTTTGGGTCCTCTGGGGAGCCCCATGGAGGAGGGTAACCCTTATGTGTGTTGTGAGGGATGGGCTGAGGAGAGATACAATGCCAGTCATGGGGTCAGTCAGTCATGCCAGTCACTCACCATCCTGATTTGGAACTATATAACTGCTCCTGCACTGTCGCTGGGTCAAAGCCCTGGAACTCCCTTCCTAACAGCACTATGGATGTATCGACACTACAAGAAAGCAGTTCACGATCACCTTATAGACAATTAGTGACGGACAACAAACACTGGCACACATCCCAAAAGCAAATAAAAAAGTATAGGAATGCGATTTTCACAGCAAAGAGGACATTTGCTTGATTCAGGACGATGCTTCATTGCCCAATGGCACACTTCTGCAGAGGTTCTATCCAGTAAGAAGTTTAACAACACCAGGTTAAAGTCCAACAGGTTTATTTGGTAGCAAAAGCCACACAAGCTTTCGGAGCTCTTAGCCCCTTCTTCAGGTGAGTGGGAATTCTGTTCACAAACAGAGCTTATAAAGACACAGACTCAATTTACATGAATAATGGTTGGAATGCAAATACTTACAACTAATCAAGTCTTTAAGAGACGAAACAATGTGAGTGGAGAGAGCATCAAGACAGGCTAAAAAGATGTGTATTGTCTCCAGACAAGACAGCCAGTGAAACTCTGCAGGTCCACGCAACTGTGGGAGTTACAAATAGTGTGACATGAACCCAATATCCCGGTTGAGGCCGTCCTCGTGTGTGCGGAACTTGGCTATCAGTTTCTGCTCAGCGACTCTGCGCTGTCATGTGTCGCGAAGGCCGCCTTGGAGAACGCTTACCCGAATATCAGAGGCCGAATGCCCGTGACCGCTGAAGTGCTCCCCAACAGGAAGAGAACAGTCTTGCCTGGTGATTGTCGAGCGGTGTTCATTCATCCGTTGAACGGATCCGTTCAACGGATGAATGAACACCGCTCGACAATCACCAGGCAAGACTATTCTCTTCCTGTTGGGGAGCACTTCAGCGGTCACGGGCATTCGGCCTCTGATATTCGGGTAAGCGTTCTCCAAGGCAGCCTTCGCGACACACGACAGCGCAGAGTCGCTGAGCAGAAACTGATAGCCAAGTTCCGCACACACGAGGACGGCCTCAACCGGGATATTGGGTTCATGTCACACTATTTGTAACTCCCACAGTTGCGTGGACCTGCAGAGTTTCACTGGCTGTCTTGTCTGGAGACAATACACATCTTTTTAGCCTGTCTTGATGCTCTCTCCACTCACATTGTTTCGTCTCTTAAAGACTTGATTAGTTGTAAGTATTTGCATTCCAACCATTATTCATGTAAATTGAGTCTGTGTCTTTATAAGCTCTGTTTGTGAACAGAATTCCCACTCACCTGAAGAAGGGGCTAAGAGCTCCGAAAGCTTGTGTGGCTTTTGCTACCAAATAAACCTGTTGGACTTTAACCTGGTGTTGTTAAACTTCTTACTGTGTTTACCCCAGTCCAACGCCGGCATCTCCACATCGAGGTTCTATCCAGCAGGGTTAATGGAGAATAAAGACATCAGATCCATTTTCTATTAATGCCAATATTCCTAAGTGAAAATCAGCTTCAAATCACCTTCTGGTCAGAAGAATGTATTTCACTTGTTAACAAGACCATAGTGGCATGCTTTGTTATTTTCTACGTTACATTAAAGTTTGCTCTGTGGCTTCACGGGGGAGATTGGTAATCCTGAACCTAAGAAAATATCCACGCAGAGCCATTCATTGTGTATAACATTGAGGAGAGATCGTATTTTACTGGAAACCAAAATGAGTTCAATTTTTTTAGGTCTTTGACTACTTATCAAATTCCAAAGGCATTTAAAGTATATGTCATTCGGGGTTTTCTGGGTGTGGCACCTTTTTCATCTATAAAGTATTTCTAAAATTAACAACTTTATACAACGATATATCTCAAAGCATTTTATTTACTCCCATTGCAAATCCCATTAACTTGTTACAATAGCTACGCTCTGTTTCAGTTTCAGTTCAGTGATTAGAACAAAAATGAATCACAACAATATCAACGGTGTAAAATGGAGAGATTGTTATAGCCTGACATTTTTAGGATGGACCCTGCAGTCCAAAAAGTGCAACCCCGCTGACTGCAAGAGCTCCACTGTCACTTTGTGCTGTAATGAGTGTTGATTGGCATAAGGCAGGACTTCCGCCCCTCAGCCGGGAGGAAGTCCTGTCTTGTGAAGCTGCCGGCCAATCCAGTTCCTCCAGCAACGGTGCTGCAGTGGCCAGAAGACTGCAAAAAGCCGCCTGAGCTCAAGGGTAGAATCTTTCTGTCCTGCCCGCCACGGGAATGGTAGCGGGCGGGTCACGGACCATGCAAATGTCTGTTGACCTTGGGTGGGATTTTCCAACCTTGGGTGAGCGCAGCTGGAAAATCCCGCACTAAGTCCTGGGGACCGGAGCCGGGAAGTGTCAGGGGTCCCAGTGTGGGGAGGGTAGGGAAGGCCTGAGGGGTTGTGCAGGGGGCGATTGGGATCATGAGTGATAGGCCAATTGGGGGGAGGGAGGACAAAGGTCACTGGACCTTAAGGGGAGGGTGCCCCCAATCAGAAGGGAGCTTCCATTAATTGGCCATTTAAGGGTTTCAATTGGGGCAAGGGTGATCTGCCCGCCCAGCATAAAACCTCTGCATGGTTAGAGCAGGTGGGAGCCTGGAGGGAATCACCTTCATGCAATTTCACGCTCCCCCACCCACCCCATGCCCCAGAACCCACCTGAAGGGGAGTGGGGGGGACAGAAAAATCTGGCCTATGAATTTCACGCCTTAAAAATATAATCAGTTGAACAATAGAGCTGATTTTATATTCATTTGCTCTGGCAGTTGCCATTCTCTGTGACCTCTGCATATGATTGCTAAAAACCCTTCTCACGATGGGATTTGTGCATGTGTACTGCAGAATTCTGAATACAAATACAATCACATTGCATCCAGATTATGTCAGTGACTGTCATATGTTCGGATTGCTTTGGCCACCTTTCGACAGAATGGATTTGTGAGAAAGAACAATATAATGCTGGGACTTACAAACATGGCATATCAGGCAAAGTATAAATAAAGACAAATTCTAGGTAGTTAAATCTTAATAGTGTGAGCTCTGGTTCAGTTGGGAGCACTCTCGCCTCTGTACCAAGTTCAACTCCCAGATTGAGCACAAACATCAAGGCTGATCCTCCATCTTTTAAATGCATGTAAAAGATCCCATGACATTCTTTTGAAATAAAACAGCAGACCAACCCCCCAGGCTCCCGGTGTACTGGCTGATATTTATTCCTCAACCAGCATCATAGAAGCAGATGTTATCTGGTCATTATCATTCTGCTGTTTATCAGAGCTTGCTGTGTTCCAATTGGCTGTTGTGTTTGCTACTTTACACTAGTGACCCCATTTCAAAAGTACTACATTGCTGTAAAGCCCCTCGAGACGTCCTTTGGCCGTGAATGGTGCTGTATAAATACAGGCCTTTCTTAATAAGCAGTGCTTTGCTGTCATTTCCTCATAGAATGTAAACAATCTCAATAATCAAATAGGGTGGCATGGTGGCACAGTGGTTAGCACTGGTGCATCACAGCGCTAGAGACCCTGGTTTGATTCTGGCCTTGGGTGGAGTTTGCCTGTTCTCCTCGTGTCTGTTCGAGTTTCCTCCGGGTGCTCCGGTTCCCTCCCACACTCCAAAGATGTGCAGGTCAGGTTGATTGCCAAATGCTAAATTGTTCCTTAGTGCCAGGAGGATTAGCAGGGTAAATATGTGGGTTTATGGGGATAGGGTCTGGATAGGATTGTTGTCGGTGCAGGATCAATGGGCAGAATGGCCTCCTTCTACACTGTAGATTCTTGATTCTGTGATTAGCTATGGTAAATGTGTGGGGCTATGGGGATAAGGTGAGAGAAAAGGGCTTGGGTAAGGTACTCTGTCAGAGAGAGTTGGGCAGACTTTTAATCTTGATGGGCTTAATGGCCTCCTTCTGCACTGCAGGGATTCTATGATTCTGTGAACACCTCACATCTATCCGCAAGTCATGAGTACATAAGCTACTGTAAGTAGTAATGGAGATTAATAAAACCATAAAAAGAAAACAAAGCACTGGGGTTCTGAGAAACAGGAGAAGCAGCAAGCCATACAGCTCCGCAAGATTGCTTTGCAATTCAGTAAGGTCACAACTCAACTTGACCTCTAATCTGCTTTGCTGCTTGATCCCCAAATTCGTTAGACCCCAAAGATTTATCAATCTCAGCCGTGAATATACTCAACTCCAGAGCATGCGTTGCTTCTGGGATGGAGAATTCCAACGGTTTGCAACCTTCTGAGTGAAGAAATATCTCCTCATTTCAGTCTTAAATGACCAGTCCCTTATCCTGAGACTAGGAATCCTGGTTCTAAGTTTTCCCACCGGGGCAAGTAGCCTCTTGGCCCCTAATGCTGTTGAGCTCTCTCGGAATCGGAATCGGATGTGCTTCAGTGAGGTCACCTCACGATTGATTAAGCTTCAGAGAGAAAAGGATGGATTTTTGGGCCCCCATGAAGCCGGGTTTGGAGATGGGACCTGAAAATCCAGGTGCCGGCTGGCGTGACCATTTCAAGATGTCACTCCCGGTGCTGCCAATATTCACCAGGGTGGTACAGGCTCTCCTCCAACTGAGACCAATTAAATTATTTTAAAAACTCACTAAGAGCCTGTTGAAGGGGTGGGGGGTGGTGGGAGGGGCGGGGGGGAGGGACAGGGGGAAGGTGATTGATGGATAATTTAAAGATTGTGTCGGTTTTGGAAGCCGTCAATTTCTGATTAGGTGAAAGAAGGCAGGTATACTGTGGGGAACCAGGGCATCACCCATCCACACAAGAGGGTCAGTGGGGCAAAGGGTTGTTAGAATTTGGTGAGGATGTGCCCTTGGCACTCTGCATGTGACAGGGCAAATGCGCACTGGGTGTTCAGGCATGAAATGGAGTTGCCACTCCGTCCAACACTGTCCCCAGCATCGTAGGAGCAGCAGAGCTCTCACAGCAGCAGCAACACCAGGGAACCCCAGCTGTAGTCTCCCCAATGATGTGCCTCTCTGCAGGGCAGAGGAGATAAACACCAAGATCCAACTGGAAGCCAGTAAGAACTCCAACACAAGATGTCGACATAGAGGGTCAGTTCTCTCAATATATCTGAACTCAAGCACCTTGTGGTGAACTACTGTAACTACATGTGTATGCCTGGACACACCCATGCTGCACCTGGCCCGAGACTCCTCCCTTTCCACCTGAGACTCCTTCCTTTCCACCAGAGCGAGGTATAAAGGTGATGGTTCCTCCTCCTCGCCTCAGTCTGGGCCAGGTCAGCTACAAGGGTGTGCTCCTGTTCTTTGTGAATAAAAGCCTGTTAATTTCACTCACTCACTGGAGTCCTCGTATCGTGATTGATAGTGCATCACACCTCAGGAGGCTCAGGCTCTTATAGAAATCTTTGTGTATGTCTAGAGCCTCCAAAACAAGACCTCCTTCCCAGTTGAGCAACCTAGCATACATCAACAATGGCCAACAAGGTCTTTGTCAACTGGAGGCCCCCACCAACCCATCCCACCCCCACACCGAGTCTCTGCCTCACCAAGCTGTGGAGGGTCATTGTGAGGTCTGAATCCGATAGGACAATAGACTAACGGTTGAGTGTGGGTGATGGCCGTTCTAATGTGAGGCACCTTGAAGACCTTGAATACATTGAGCTGCAAGATTTGTTCTTCTGGGGAATGCTTTGCAGGGGAATGCTGGAGAAAGTCAGAGTGTGGGGTGTGGCAGCTCAAACTGTTGCGCCATTCAACTTTCCCACCCTCCTGAGGTCCTGGATCCTCTTGGTACACTATCTCCAGGTTAGAACTACCACACTCCTGCTGCTGATGTCCACAGCCACTTCCATCCATGCCTGCTTTATTGGCGAGGTTGTGGTCTCTCCCTCACTACCCCTGCCCTGGAGAGAGTTCACCTCACTCCATCCCTCAGAGACCACAGGAGGACATCCAGGTATGAGCGAGAGGCTGGTTGGGGTGGGGGGGGGGGGGTGCAGGGGGAGGGAAGATTTTCCATGTCTTTTCTACAATCCAGTGGTTGCTGCGGCCTCAAAAATACAAGTGCCGTGGTGCCTTTAATTCCTCTGGCCGAATGAACACCCTCCTTAATTGGTAGGGGAGCTCGGAGGCTCAATGATAATTAGCTTGCATTGGGAAAGAGCAACAGCCCGTCTAATCCAAGAATGGTCCAGTGATTCAAACATGGTGAGAAGATACCCATCCACTACCAACCCCCATGTGCCCTCCTCACTGCTTACTCACCCACTTAGAAAACTTGGATAGATTGGACAGGATGTTACAGCCTCGCTCATCCCAAAACCATAAAATCCTGCCCAAGATCAATGGACCTTTCCATTGTCTGCCCCTCGCCCATCTCCGATTCCCATGGCGAGCGGGCGGTAAAATTCCAGCCATTATATTTGGTCCCTTCATGTGAGTCATCAACTGAAGGCAGAAAGGCAGGTTAATAGGGTGGTGAAAAAGGCATATGGCACACTCGCCTTTATCAATCAGGGTATAGATTACAAAAGCAGAGAGGTCATACTGGAGTTGTATAGAACTTTGGTGAGGCCACAGCTGGATACTGTGTGCAGTTCTGGTCACCACGTTATAGGAAGGAGGTGAACGCACTGGGGAGAGAGCATAAGAGATTCACCAGGATACTCCCTGGGTTGGAACATCTGAGTTATAAAGAGAAGTTGGATAGGCTTGGGTTTTCGTTGGAGCAGAGAAGACTGAGGGGCGACCTGATTCGGGTGTTCAAGATTATGAGGGGCATGGACAGAGTGGATAGGGAACAGCTGTTCCCCTTAGTTGAAGGGTCAGTTACGAGAGGACACAAGTTAAAAGTGAGGGGTGGGAGGTTTACGAGAGATTTGAGGAAAAACTTTGTTACCCAGAAGGTGGTGACAGTCTGGAATGCGCTGCCTGGGAGGGTGGTGGAGACGGGATGCCTCACATCCTTTAAAAAGTACCTGGATGAGTACTTGACACATCATTACATTCAAGGCTATGGGCCAAGTGCTGGCAAGTGGGATTAGGTGGGTAAGTCAGGGCCTTTCATGCGTCGGTGCAGATGCAAAGGGCCTCTTCTGCACTGTGGTATTCTGAACATGACTGTAAATAGCTGAGTCCCCAGCACTGATGCTTTTATCACTCCTTCAGTAATAGACTGCCAACCTGAAAATGAGCAATTTATTCCTACTCTCTGTTTTCTGTTTTTCTGTTCTTTGAATAAGCATTTATCCATGTTAATATATTATCTCAACCATGTGCAACAACCTTTCACGCAACACCTTATTGAATGATTTTTGAAAATCCAAAAATATACTGCATCCACTGGCTCCCCTTTATCTACCATGCGAGTTACTGCCTTGATTTGAGTTGGACACCAAAGAAGTTAAGTTAGATTTACGTCGAACCCTGATTCGACCACATTTGTACAGTGAACCATCTGATCTTCACATTATGAAAGAGAGTGGAGAAGGGACATCACAGAGTTACTAGAATTACAGCAGAACTGAGATGTCGGCTGGAATTTTACCACGTCACCCGCCGTGAGAGTTGGAGTGGGCGAGGGGCGAAACATGGAAAGGCCCACTGACATCGGGCGGGATTTTACGGTTTGTGAGGGTGTAAAGTACCATCCATCATATCTGTCTGGAAAGATTGAACAATCCTTTTACTAGGAAAGATAAGACTTAAGGAGTGACCTGATAGATGAAAAGCTCGACAGGATGGATGCAGACAAAGGGCGGAATTTCCATGGTCCCAGTCTGTACTAAACGGAGGTGGGAGCAGGAAAAGAAGTGGCATGCTCACAGGCCCTGCCCCCATTTCCACCCTTGAACACATTCACAAACACAGGGAAGGGAGGAGACTGTCAAAAATGCCCACTCCTCTAAAGGAGGAAACTAACAGCATTGTGGGGTCACAGAGTGTCTGGCACAGGTAAAGTTTTGAATTTTCAAGGAGGTGGCCGGACTTTAGCAGCTGTCGGTCGGGTTTTGTGTCAGCTACCAATTGAGGCATGAACAATGGATTGGAGGCGAGAAGAGTTAAAAGGTCAGTATAATTGTTTTCCCTCCTTTGCAAATCACCGTGAAATGTTGTCGTGGTCTTCATTAAGGTGGGTCATGACAGTGCTATGATTAGAAGATGTAGCTACCCGTTAAATAATTTGTTTGCCAGATTGTTGCTTTTGCCAAATGGCATGCTGCAAGTAAAAGCTCTACATTGTAAATGTGAAAAAAATCTTCAGATGACTTCAAAAAAGTTTATCAAATAGATAAAGTAATGGAGTACATTTTAATCTGTTGAAAGTGTTGCCTAGTTTGGTAACAATGTTGATTTGTTTAAGCTTTTCCCATTGCTTTTATGTACTCAGTCTTGACATTTGTTGAGATAGCAGTTTGGAAGTCAAATTGTTTATTTGGGGAGATTCATGGGCTCTTGGCTGCAATCCAATTACCTAAATCATTTTACAAATGGTTGATTCTATTTACACAGCTGGTTTGAAGAGTCAGATTGTTTACTTGAGGAGAGTTATGGTCTTCCCATGGTTTCCAACTGTTACAATAGAGCTGTTATCAAGTGGATAATGGGTGAGGGGGGTATAGAGAAGAAGGTTTATAAAGTGGGCAGAAGGTTCAACTGCTATGGATGAGCCGCTGATTACATTGATAGAACCAGGCCAAGGTTTTATTGGGAATGGAGATTGGCCTTCTTGTCTTGCTGCTCAGGTGGCAGGGCCGTCTCCACGGCATTTAGGGTCTGGGTGTTTGGAAAATTCTGTCTGTTTGCAGTCTCAAGACAGAGACAGGAACGGGATGCAGGATTAGTCCTGTCTCCTGATTTCTGCCTCTGACATGAAAATCCAGTTCCAAATGTTTCACTTGTGGGAGAGACCTGAACAAGAGGCCATAGAGATAAAGTAGTTGGTAATTAATCCAATAGGGAATTCAAGAGAAGCCTCTTCACCCAGAAATTGGTTAGAATGTCTATCTTGCTACTACAGGGAGTAATTGAGTTAACTATTATGGCTGCATTCAAGGGGTAGGAAGATTGGAGCGGTACGGTGGCACAGTGGTTAGCACTGCTGCTTCACAGCGCCAGAGACCCGGATTCGATTCCCAGCTTGGGTCATTGTCTGTGCGGAGTCTGCACGTTCTCCCCGTGTCTGTGTGGGTTTCCTCCGAGTGCTCCGGTTTCCTCCCACAGTCCTAAGATGTGTGGATTAGATGGATTGGTCATGCTCAATTGTCCTTAGTGTCAGGGGGACTAGCTTGCGTAAATGCATGGGGTTGTGGGGATAGGGCCTGGGTGGGTTTGTGGTCAGTGCAGACCCGATGGGCCGAATGGCTTCCTTCTGCACTGTAGGATTCTATGATTCAGTGATAAGCGCAATGCAAAAAGGCAAAGGTTATATTAAGGGAGTTAGATGAAGAGTATGAGAGGAGGCTCATGCGGAGCATAAACACTTGCATGGACATGTTGGACCAGTTAACCTGTTTCTATGCTGCAAGGATACTTTGTACACAAACAGAAACTCTTTGATCCGTTACCTGCAGTGAGCAGCAAGAGACAAGACTGAAAGACAAGTGCAGACATTCTTTGTTTGAAACAGAATGTGAGGACACGTTTCCAGTTGAAGCAAGCAAATCTGATAAAGCTCTTGCACAGTATGTTCACTCATTATGAAATAAATTCATATCAATATTCAATTGAGTGTTTGATAGATTGACATGCAGCGAGATTGAAGATGCACATGTTAGCGGGACAAAAATATCTTTTCCCAGCAGATAAACTCAGATTGTTTTCACTGGATAGACGGAAGCTGAGGGGCAACCTGATAGAAAATTATGAGAGGCACAGATAGGGTGGATAGTCAAAGGTTTTTTTCCCAGGGTGAAAGGGTCGAATACAAGATGGCGCAGGTTTGAGGTGGGAGGTGGTAAGTTTAGGGGAGACATGCGGGGAAAGTTTTTCACGCAGAGGGTGGTGGGTGACTGCAACTCACTACCAGTGAAGGTAGGCAATGTTCAAGGTGCATCTTGATAGGCAGGTGAATGAGAGGCAAACAGAGGGATAGCAACCGCATATCAGCATAGGCCTGGTGGGTCAAAGGGCCTGTTCTTGTGCTGTATTGTTCTTCATTCAGTCACAAGGGGATATTGTTGCTCGATCCCCATGTTACACCATCATGCATGCATGGAGAATGTGCGAGTTAACACCCATAGTAGTAAGATGCTCAGACTGCTTATGGAAGTGACTGATAGCTCTGCACCTGAGGAGGTACTTAGAGCCGATTTGAGAATGTTCGCAGAATGTATTCAATGCATAACAAAAAAAAATGAATGGAAGCCACCATATCTGAGCAATTCATCGACCATGAGTGGTGGGCCTTAGAAATATGCAAGCAGCAGCAAGCGAAAGGCCTGAATATCGTCAACTCATAGCAAAGAAACAGGAAGGACAGAACGCAAATCCTTTCCCATCGGTGATTAGGAAAGGCACAGAACAAAATTAACTCAGAGTCAAACCGGCATGAAGCTCATGAGGTCTGCTCACTATTGGCTGTTGGAACTCCACGTATCCTCCTGTGCACCATCGATGCTGATGCCTAGCAGCATTCCTCCCGGGATCAGTGATTAATCTTTCAATAATAAGATTGTACATTCTCGTAGCAAAGAAATATAACGTTTAAATGCATTTATTTTCAATTACTCATCGATAATGTTATCATTTTCCCCAATATAACTTCTGCCTCCTCTATCCACTGATTTATTTTTAATTTAAGAATCGCTTGTCAATGCTACACAAATTATTAGTGCAAACAAGACAATTGAAAAAAGTTATGCTATTTTAGAAAGTTAAGTAACAACAGCAAGCAATGTGGCAAGACTGTAAAAATCATAGAATCTCGACAGTACAGAAGGAGGCCATTCGGCCCATCGAGTCTGCACCAACCACAATCCCACCCAGGCATAACCCATCCCATAACCCCACATATTTACCCTGTTAATCCACCTGACATTAGGGGCAATTTAACACGGTGTGGGAAGAAACCGGAGCAACCAGAGGAAACCCACGCAGACACGGGAAGAACGTGCAAACTCCACAAAGACAGTGACTCGAGGCCGGAATCGAACCCAGTCCCTGGCACTGTGAGGCAGCAATGCTAACCACTGTGCCGGCCGTGACCTCATTGATTGATAACTGGTCTTAAGAACTGAACCCTAAAGTATGCCTTGTGACTAATAATGTTGCACAATCACCAGACATTTGTGCCATTTTTACTGGAACAGTCAGAACTTCGAACATCACCTTGACCACCTACAAATTAAAAGTAAAGAGGAGAAAATAGGCATCAGAACTGAAATAAATAAAAGGAAAATACAACACACAGAGTGAGTTCTGTTGGTGAAAATTGTGAGAGAAACGTAAGAACCACAGGAAATGGCGGATCACTAGCTTCTCTAACACTCAAGCTTATGAATTAGAAGCAGGAGTAGGCCACTCCGCCCATCAAACCTGTTCCGTCATTTAATAAGATCATGGCTGGTCTGATTGTGCCTCAACGCCACCATCCTGCTGTTGTGGGGGAATTAAAGCGATGGACACAAAATGGTTGCCTGGCACACAAAATGGTTACCTGGGAAGGGACATTAACAGGTACTGGCTTTTAGCACAGACAGTTACTTAAAAGTTAAAACATGCAGGATCCAAAATGCTGCAGGAAGCTGGTCAGAGCTTGAGGCACTTTAGATCAGGGCAGACCCAGAACAATGAGTCTGATAATAAGGTCAGCCACAGATGGGGACATAAATACATAAATGCAGCAAGACCAGCCACTGAATGTATAGATCGAAACCTGTCATTGATAGAGGAAATGTATCCATTCTATGAACAATATGTTAACTGTCCATGTCTGTACCTGTCTGCTTGTAACGATGTGTTAACTGTCCATGTCCGTATCTGTCTACTCAACTTGTAACGATGTGTTAACGGCTCATGTCCGTACTGCCCAGTGTCTAAAAGGTATAACAATGATCAACTACCATTGTGTAGTTGAGAAGGTAGCTGCCAAGTACTGCGGAGTACCAGTGCTTTCTCCCAAAGCTTTGTCCGAAATAAAACTGTATTGTTGAAACTTCCAAGCCTAACTCCGAAGTGGTAAATTTCCCACAACACTGCCTACCCTCAAATCCATTGATTTCCTTGTAGTCAGAAATATACTTACCTCTGCCTTAAAAATATTCAAGTACCCTGTCTACAACTCTCTGGGGAAGGGAGTTCCACAGACTCATAATCCCCCGACAGAGGGAAAATTCTCCTCAACTTCATTTTAAGTGGGAGACCACATATTTTTAAACTGAATTAAAACCTTTTTCTAATTCATTCGTGGGACATGGGTTTTGCTGGCTGACCAGCATTTATTGCCCATCCCTAGTTGCCTGAGGGCAGTTGAGAGTCAACCACATTGCTGTGAGTCTGGATTCACAATTAAGCTAGACCAGGTAAGGACGGCAGATTTCCCTCCCCAAAGGACATTAAAGTTTGTTTATTAGTGTCACAAGTAAGCTTACATTAACACCGCAATGAAATTACTGTGAAAATCCCCTAGACGCCACGCTCCAGCACCTGTTCGGGTACACTGAGGGAGAATTTAGCATGGCCAATGCACTTAACCAGTGTGTCTTTTGGACTGTGGGAGGAAACCAGAGCACCTGCAGGAAACCCACCCAGACACAGGGAGAACGTGCAGACTCCGCACAGACAGTGACCCAAGCCGGGGATCGAACCTGGGTCCCTGGCACTGTGAGGCAGCAGTGCTAACCACTGTGCCGAAGCAGGTGGCTTTTATCCGATAATTGACAATGGTTTCATGGTCATCAGTAGATTCTTAATTCCAGATATTCTTTGAATTCAAATTACACCATCTGCTGTGGTGGGATTGGAACTCAAGTCCCCAGAACATTAGATGAGTTTCTGGATTAATAGTCTAGCGATAATACCACTTGGCCATCGCCTTACCACATACGAGCTCGGCTGCTCGAAGCTGCTCCAGTTCCATGAGGTCTGATCTACCTGTGAACTTACACAATTAACTCCATTCCTACTGAATGTGATTGAATTCATTGATGGTATTTGATGTGGTTTTAGTTGCTGTCATCAAGAAAATCGGCAACTCCATGGAATTCTGTTCTGTCCAAAGCGACTTAGTTTAAGATTTCTCAGAGGGTTTATTTTACTTTGCAAAATTCATATTTGCACTTAAACCAGAGAAAATTAATCCTAAAATGAGAAAAGTATATCAATAGCACCATTTTCAGAATGAAATAATGTTTTAGTTTATCCAGTTATGAGCTATGCAGCCAATAATTTATTTGTCTGATGTTGAAATACTGCACAATCAATTTAGAGATGTTTACCATTCAATCGATTTCATTTAAAATGGGACACCTGGCAAGAATTGAAAATTCGGTTGCCTCAAATCGAAAATTAAATGTACGCTACTTATTCTCGGCTCCATAATTGGCAGAAAGTGGTGCGATAGACTAAAAAACATTTTTGGTTTCAAACATCTCAATTAAATGATCTCTCTCTCTGTCTAAGAATGGAAAACCTCCTTTCAAAATACATTGACACTTTCCCTGTGACACTTTCCGGCATCCACTGTTCTATCTGTAATTAGATTGGTCATTGATAATATTAACCTTTTCCCAATATAGATCCAGTTCCTTGTTCATTGATCTTTCTTTAAATTAAAAATCCGTTATCTGTGCCACACAAATACTTTGTGCAAATAAGACAAATGAAATCCTAATCAATACTGCTTTTAATCTTTAATGTTTATTAATCTGTGTTTTGCTTCCAATTGAGGGCATCTTGATCCAGAAATTGATTTTTTTTTAAAGCAGCATTGGATTCCTTTACTGTAGCTCAGTGATGGGCAACGTAGGCTAGTGAGTGGGCCGCATGAGGGCCCTCCTTCATCTCAGTTGGCTGCAAGATTGAAATTATAGAATCCCTACAGTGCAGAAGGAGGCTATTCGGCTCATCAAGTCTGCATTGACTCTCCGACAGAACATCCCACCCAGGCCATATCCCCGTAACCCCATGTATTTACCCAGCTAAACCCCCTAAGCTACACATCTTCAGACTATAACGGGCAATTTGGCACAACCAATCTACAGCAGGATATAGATAGGCTGGAAAATTGGGCGGAGAGGTGGCAGATGGAGTTTAATCCGGATAAATGCGAAGTGATGCATTTTGGAAGAAATATAGGGAGGAGTTATACAATAAATGGCAGAGTCATCAGGAGTATAGAAACACAGAGGGACCTAGGTGTGCAAGTCCACAAATCCTTGAAGGTGGCAACACAGGTGGAGAAGGTGGTGAAGAAGGCATATGGTATGCTTGCCTTTATAGGACGGGGTATAGAGTATAAAAGCTGGAGTCTGATGTTGCAGCTGTATAGAACGCTGGTTAGGCCACATTTGGAGTACTGCGTCCAGTTCTGGTCGCCGCACTACCAGAAGGACGTGGAGGCATTAGAGAGAGTGCAGAGAAGGTTTACCAGGATGTTGCCTGGTATGGAGGGTCTTAGCTATGAGGAGAGATTGGGTAAACTGGGGTTGTTCTCCCTGGAAAGTCGGAGAATGAGGGGAGATCTAATAGAGGTGTACAAGATTATGAAGGGGATAGATAGGGTGAACAGTGGGAAGCTTTTTCCCAGGTCGGAGGTGACGATCACGAGGGGTCACGGGCTCAAGCTGAGAGGGGCGAAGTATAACTCAGATATCAGAGGGATGTTTTTTACACAGAGGGTGGTGGGGGCCTGGAATGCGCTGCCAAGTAGGGTGGTGGAGGCAGGCACGCTGACATCGTTTAAGACTTAGCTGGATAGTCACATGAGCAGCCTGGGAATGGAGGGATACAAACGATTGGTCTAGTTGGACCAAGGAGCAGCACAGGCTTGGAGGGCCGAAGGGCCTGTTTCCTGTGCTGTACTGTTCTTTGTTCTTCTTTGTACCTAACCAACCCATCTTTGGAGTATGGGATGAAACTGGAGCACCCAGAGGAAACCCACACAGACATGGCGAGAATGTGCAGACTCCACATAGACAGTCACCCGAGGCCGGAATCGAACATGGGTCTCTGGCGCCATGAGGCAGCCGTGCTAACCACTGTGCCACCGTGCATTAACCATGACCCTACGATTAAGATTGAATATATCTAAAACATGCCGAATATTTCGTAATGTGTGATAGAAAATGCTTAATCATTCATATCTTAATAGAACTGTCATCAACTTCAAAAGGTTAAAGAAAAGAAATGCTTTGATTGGGTGCAGAGGGAGCACATGGCTCTTACAGTTAATGTGGAGTGCCATCAGCATACACCCCACTTCACGTGCCCTTGCTTTAGGTGTGGGTCAATTTAGTCTTACCGGTAGAAAAAAAACTACCTGGATGAACAAGCGGAATCTGGTAACCCTGTGCATGGGCAACAGCCAAGAAACTGTCTCGTGGGCTGCATGTGGCCCCTGGGCCGTAGGTTGCCTACCTCTGCTGTAACTTGAAGCAGGTCTGCTGTCTTAAGTAAAATCTTACAAATTATCCAGCAAGTTTAAATGCAAATTAAACTCCAGTGGCAAGCTCATTGCTTTCATTCTCTCCAATTTCTCTCTTCAACCTTCTACTTAATCACAATGTTTCTCAAATATTTTTTACTCTTCTGCTTAGAACATTTTAGTTTGTTTGTTTAGGCCAATGCAGCGGCTATCATTTTCTAGTCACAAATTATCCCTCAATGGTGAAATTTATAGAAAGGTTGTAAGTGTGTAAGTGATTTATACTACACATTCAACTCTAGCAGGTCTTGTGGCACAGTGGTAGTGCCCCCTACCTCTGAACTAAAAGCTCTGGGTTCAAGTCCAACATTAGGAGTTGTTGGCAGTGGAAGGAGGGTTCATAATGTGGTTCAACACGTTGATAATCAGCTTGGGATATTCCTCCACTATTCCACAAACAGAAAAGTGTGTGAAGATATGTTTAAAAACACACACATATGCAACAGAAACACCATATAAAGAAAATCCTATTTTAAACATTGACGGGTAAAATCTTTTGCTTCTTCTATCTTTAAAGAAACTTACATACTACCTGAATAGTTAATCCTCTCTTGGTAGAGTCCTCTCCTTGCATTTATCTACTGTTTCTAGACTTGGTTGTGTTGTGGGGTTCTGATTGGTCACCTGCTATAGAAACTTCCCCAACTTTAATTGCCATTGCCTTGTTCACAAATGGGAATGAAACCTGAGCTCTTTCTTTACATGTGGATAATCAGTAATGCAGGTTTTCCACGCAAACAGACAATCTACCCATTTGCCTGGAGTTGCTTGAATAAAGAGCAAATGCAAGTGACCGGTGGTTATTTTTCAGCAATTCACACTTTTGCTGGTTTGCAATACCACGAGTCTCAGAAAGGCTGGCTCACTTTGCTGGCTATTTTCAGCATGTGAACTGCACCCCCACTATCGGTTGGAATCCTACAATGTAAAAGTTTGTCAAATGGCTAAAGTTCCAGCATTAAAGAATGCACAAATACCATATCATACCCTAAACAGTTGTAAATCCAATACTTGGCTATTGACACACTGCAACTGTGAACATAATGCCGCGTATATGTGAATTCTAATGCTCATCATGTGTTAGTGTTGATGGTCAACATCAAACAATCTTGGGTTAAGTATATCACAGTTGGATGATGGCAGAGTGGTTAGCGCTGCTGCCTCACAGCACCAGGGACGCAGGTTCGATTCCAGCCTCAGTTCACTGTCTGAGTGGAGTTTGCACATTCCCCCCCGTGTCTGTGTGGTTTTCCTCCAGGTGCTCCGGTTTCCTCCCACAGTCCAAAAGACATGCTGGTTAGACGCATTAGGCATGCTAAATTCTCCCTCAGTGTACCCAAACTGGCGACTAGGGGATTTTCACAGTAACACCATTGCAGTGTTAATGTAAGCTTACTTGTGACATTAATAAATAAACTTCAAATGGAAGGGGAGTAAAGCTTCCTCATTCTGCCACAATGAGGTATCTCCTCATAACATCAGAAGCATATTCTTTTCCTACATTAACTGTTCTTACGTATCTCTGCGTGAGTCTCACCCATTACTATCGGTTTAATGCTTCCAGCCCTCCCTATAGAGAGCAGCAAATTTCTCACTCATTTCAAGCGGGATTCTTATAGTCTGCAGACAAATCCTAGCAATCTCAACTGGATTTGATGAAAGGTTAGTGTCTGACCCACTGTGCCACACAATATTCCACCCCCCTACTGAATCTTTGATATGTATACCTATTGGGAAAAGCAAGTTAAGTTAGTGTACTGTTTGATTCCGGTTAGAAACCTTGTAGTTGAAATTGATGTCTATTCTATCTGATTTGCAGAGACTGAAAGAACTGAAGCAGAGGGAGTTTGCCCGGAATGTAGCTTCCAAGTCAAGGAAAGATGAAAAGAAACAGGAAAAAGCTCTCAAACGTTTACATGAATTAGCTGAACTCAGAAAGCAAGTCGGGTGGTGAGTAAATAAATGATTTAATGCTCAAATGAAAAGAACACCTTAATAGGCACCGATGCAATCCAAGGAGCTTCATGACAAGTTAAAGTGCTTTGTTTGATCTCATTAAAAATTAAACCGCTTGAACAATTTAAACTTGTTCAATTTTCTTTACATCATAAGAATCCCCACCACACACACACACACACATGATTTGCAATATTATACATTTTAACTTTCACGCAAAAATAGCTCAAAAATTGTTTTCCAAAGCATTAATTTACTTCAGTGAATAAAAATTCACAAATAAAGAAATTATAAATGATATGCAATGAACTAGACGAGCTGAAGAAAAAAGTTGCCTAATATATAAATAATAATATAATATTAAAACAAGGAAGGCTCATTTTCTACTCATCAAATATTATTGCTTGCCCTTGCCCTAACTAATTTCAGCCAATTTATAATCATAAACTAAGAGAGAACTCACTTTTTTTTCACAAGGTGCAAGTCTTCAGGAACAAATCGGACATTCATTAAAAGTCGTGCCACAGGTTAGCAAGGCCATAAAAGCAAAAGAAACCAACCACCAGGTTTTAACTTTAGATGGATTGAAATGGAAAAGCAAAGGAAGTTATGGTCAATCTGTATTGAACTTTGAGTACTTTGGTCACCATATCATATAATGGATGTGGAAGCACTGGAGAGGGTGCAGAAGTTTACAAGGATGATACCATAAATGCATCGTTAGACAAATGCTTTTGGGGTGGTAGAGTGGCACAGTGGTTAGCACTGCTGCCTCACAGTAACAGAGATCTGGGTTCGATTCCAGCCTTGAGTGACTGTGTGGAGTTTGCATGTTCTCCCTACATCCAAGTGGGTTTCCTCTGAGTGCTCCGGTTTCCTCTCACAGTCCAAAGATATGCAAGTTTAGATGGATTGGCCATGCTAAATTGCCCTTTAGTGTCTAAAGATGTGCAGGTTAGGTGGATTGGCCATGCTAAATTGCCCCTTAGTATTTAAAGATGTGCAGGTTGGGTGAATGCACAGGATTGCACGGATGGGGTGGGGGAGTGGGACTGGGACTGGGACTGGGAGATGCTCTTTTGGAGAGTTTGTGCAGACTTGATGGGCCGAATGGCCTCCTTCTGCACTGTAGGGATTCTCTATCAAGGAAGGATTGACAGGTTGGATCTCTCTCTTGAAAAGAGAGGTGACCCAATAGAGGTGGTTACAATATCAAAGCCTTTGATAGAGTGGACACCAAGGGAACGTTTCCTCTTGTGGGAAATAGCAGAACTAGAAAGCATTAATATAAAATAGTCACCAAGAAATCCAGTAGGAAATTCAGAAGAAATGTCTTTACCCAAAGAGTGGTTGGAATGTAGAAGTCAGGACCTCAGAGAGTGGTTGAACTGAATAGTTTAGATGCATTAAAGTGGAAGCTAGACAAGCATTTGAGGAGGAGGGAATAGAGGGCAACCACAGGGCTCAAGGTTCAATACAGATTTACCATAACTTCCTTGCTTTTCCATTTCAACCCTCCGAGAAATAATAGGGAATAGAAGGTTATGATAGATTCAGATAAAATGAGTCGAGCATAAAGAGAGGGATAGACGAGCTGGGCTAAATGGCCATTTTTCTGTGTTATATGTCTTGTGTTTATTTTATTCATTCAAGGGATGTGGGCATCGCTGGCTGGGCCAGCATTTCTTGCCATTCTAAATTGCCCTTGAACTAAATGGCTTGCTCGGCCATTTCAAAGGGCATTTTAAGAGTTAACCGCATTGTTGTGGATCTGGAATCACATGTGGGCCAGACGATGGAGAGAAGAACAACGTAAACCACTGCAGTTTATAATCAGTGAATTTTGACAGGGTCATCCTCACTTCTTATTCCACATGTGATCGGATTTCGAGTACAAATGTAACTGTGCATCAGAAAAAATTCACCTTAGTTGTGAACAAAAAAATAAATTACTTTCCCACTTTTTTTACCAAATGTATACAATAGGTGGGATAATTCTCTTATCAAATGATTTCCCACGACATTCTAAATCTAAATGCCCACTAATATTTATTGAACGCTTACATATTGGGTAAGCTTTTTGCTCTGGGCGCAATCAGCATTGAAGGCACAACTTGCATTTGCAATTGATCTGATTTTCCGAAGTGAACTTCCATAGAACCATAGAAAATTACAGCTCAGAAACAGGCCTTTTGGCCCTTCTTGTCTGTGCCGAACCATTTTATGCCTAGTCCCACTGACCTGCATTTGGACCATATCCCTCCACACCCCTCTCATCCATGAACCCGTCCAAGTTTTTCTTAAATGTTAAAAGTGACCCCGCATTTACCACTTTATCCGGCAGCTCATTCCACACTCCCACCACTCTCTGTGTGAAGAAGCCCCCCTAATATTCCCTTTAAACTTTTCTCCTTTCACCCTTAACCCATGCCCTCTGGTTTTTTTCTCCCCTAGCCTCAGCGGAAAAAGCCTGCTTGCATTCACTCTATCTATACCCATCAAAATCTTATACACCTCTATCAAATCTCCCCTCAATCTTCTACGCTCCAGGGAATAAAGTCCCAACCTATTCAATCTCTCTCTGTAACTCAGCTTCTCAAGTCCCGGCAACATTCTTGTGAACCTTCTCTGCACTCTTTCAATCTTATTTACATCCTTCCTGTAACTAGGTGACCAAAACTGTACACAATACTCCAAATTCGGCCTCACCAATGCCTTATATAACCTTACCATAACACTCCAACTTTTATACTCGATACTCTGATTTATAAAGACCAATGTACCAAAGGCACTCTTTACGACCCTATCCACCTGTGATGTCACTTTTAAGGAACTCTGTACCTGTATTCCCAGATCCCTCTGCTCAACTGCACTCTTCAGAGTCCTACCATTTACCCTGTACGTTCTTCTTTGGTTTGTCCTTCAAAAATGCAATATCTCACACTTGTCTGCGTTAAATTCCATTTGCCATTTTTCAGCCCATTTTTCTAGTTGGTCCAAATCCCTCTGCAAGCTTTGAAAACCTTCCTCACTGTCCACTACACCTCCAATCTTTGTATCATCAGCAAACTTGCTGATCCAATTTACCACATTATCATCCAGATCATTGATATAGATGACAAACAACAATGGACCCAACACCGATCCCTGCGGCACACCACTAGTCACAGGCCTCCACTCAGAGAAGCAATCCGATTTGAGCTTCTACCAAAATCATTTGTTTAATCACAAACATTGTACCAGCAGCAGGCAGCATTTTAGAATGTAGCGGTTTCTTTCTTTCCCCTTGCATTCAAGAACATTCCTTGCTATATTTAACAGTACAGTATGTCTTTAATAATAGATAAAAAATGGGTTTATCAGAAAAGTAAGCATTTTTAACAAGACTGACTCTTCAACCATCTGTGAATAACTGTGAATGATGTAAATAACTGAAAAGACTTTAAAAACCATAAGAAATATTTGCTCATTTCATTGGTGCATATTTTAGTCAGTTTTTCGTTTGCAAAATTTAATATTTTTCAATATTTACAACCTTTCCCAAGGTGCTAACCAGTGTTCTCATGCCTCAAAATACTTTCATTCAAAGGCCAGCATTAGTGGAAGCCTACCTTGCTGGAAATCAAATTGCTGCAACAGTCCTGACAGGGGTGGGAGGGAGGGGGAGTGGGGGGGGGGGGGGGGTGTGGAAGGCTGGGAGGTGAAACAATACCTAGCAGTCTCTACACAATGGGCTGGAGTTTCATCAGAGGCATATAGAGGGGTCAGGAAATTTCCCAGTTCAGCATGCCTGCTTGGGGGAGTCTGCAAATTTGAGATTTTCATTCCGGGGAGGGTAAAGTGATAGCTGGTATTGGACCCACTGCCCTTGGAAAGAGTTCAGAGGCAGTCATAGATGCTGCCAAGTGTGGAGGCCCCTCATATCCTCCATGTCAAGCTATGCCCCTCCTCTCACCCCCAAATGGCCTTCATACCAACTTAGCCCCTCTACACCTCTCCATTAGACATTCTTTGCTGAGAGTCCAGACATCCATTAGTTCATTTGAACATCTGGGCTCAAGGAAAAGCATTATTTGATAGACAGTTCTTTCTCTGATCTATACTGTCAATTGCACACTGTTTATTTACACAAGTGGCGTAAAGCGCTTATTGTTTCTGTCTTTGAGACCTTAAAGATCTGGATGATTTTCACTTTTATAGGACTGTAATGAAAGATTTTTTTAAAGAAAGTAGAAGGTTATAAATTAATGCCTTTTTAAAATGTTTTTCTACACATGTTATTGTCACTATAGTGTCCTGTATACAAGGTGAATGGACATGGAAGTGCCATAACGTAACATGGATGATATGAGGGGCCACGAGAGGTGGGTAGAGGGGCAAAGTTTGGCTTGAAGCGTATGAGAGGCAATGGAGATGTGTGAGGGGTATAGTTAAGCATGGAGTGAATAAGATGCCATGGGGGCAGTGGATGGAGGGGCATAACTTGGCATGGGGGAGTACAGGACCTTTTGAACTTACCTTTCAAACTTACCTTCATCCAGATTATGACTCACAACACATTTGAGGGGCTATGAACCATGACTGAAAAGCTGATCCAACTCCATGAAAACGTTGGGGGCTAGAAGATGCCTATCCCTGTTATAGAGATGTCCAGGCCAGGGTGTGGGCGCAGGTCATCCTTATCTTGCACTGGTGAAAATTGGGAATGCTGGGAATGGGGCCCCCATGTTACCTGGAACCTCCCTGTTCTGCAAACTGGTCAGATCCACAGCAATGTGCTTTTACTCTTAAATGCCCTCTGAAATGCCACTCAGTTCAAGGGCAATTAGAGATGGACAATAAATGCTGGCCAAGGTAGCGGCACCCAGATCCCATAGCGAAAAACAAAAACATCACAGAAACTATGGAGGGAATGAAGGCAACATTATGGAATGTACAGGGGGAAAAGGCCAATTGACATGAAGGGCTCGATTTTACCATCGCGTTGCGCCCGTTTTCGGGCCCGAAAACTTGGTAACGTTGGGCGTAAAGCGAGTAGCACGATCCGCGCCTGCCTCCGCGCCAGTTCCCCCTTTACCAAAGGCCGAAAATGGCTGCCATTAGGACTGCGCCCAAATGGGCGCAACGTCAAATTAAATGCATTTGCATGTATTTAAATTGACTTAATGGGTTGCACGCCCAAACTTACCTTCATTTCCCCCTTTACCACCACGTTCGCCTGTCCACATTCGGTGCAAAACAGACATGCTCCGCAAAGGTCTGACTTGGGCACTCCAGCTTCTGAGGAGGTAAGTTCTGAGCTTCCAGCGGCTCTCTGACTCAGATCGGGGAGGGGGGGAGGGAGGGAGGGAGGGAGGGAGGGAGGGAGGGAGGGAGGGAGGGAGGGAGGGAAGGAAGGAAAGTTGGCTCTCTGGTCAGGGAGGAGGGAGGTGGGTGAGATGGCTATCTGGTGGGGGGGCATGGGTCAGATGGCTGACTCAGATCGGGGGGAGGGTCAGATGACTGACTCAGATTGGGGGGACGGGGGGGGGGGGCAGGGGACAGGAAGGGCGGTGACGAGGGGGTCCTCTGCCACTCTGTGTGTGATCATTTGGGGGGAAAGTGGTCCACTGTCACTCTACATGAGATTGTTGGGGGGAAGGAAGGGGTCCGCTGCCACTCTGCGTATAGACGGTGGGGGGGAAGGAGGGGTCCGCTGCCACTCTGCGTATGATCAGTGGAGGAAAGGGGGAGTGGAGTAGGCCCTTAGAAAAGAAATCACAGGGGCGATTCTCCCAAAAGTGCTGAATTGGTGGGAAAACTGTTCTGGATCACGACTGTGTTCTCAGTGCAGGTTCAGACCTGAATCTCCGCACTCTGTGCAATGCAGAGGTCACGATTGTGAATCTCAATAAAAACCCGGAATTCTGTGCATGCGCAGTGGTCCCGATCTGGTAGTCTCCCCGTTTGCTGGCCAGCCCAGTTGCTGGCCAGCCCGGGACCACCGCAGTGCTGCCCCTACAGCCCCCCACCAATGGCCCGATCGCGGCCTCCACCATAATTCCCAGGCCAGCCCCAACCACCCCCATCCTTGAGCGCCCCGGTGCACACCCCCCTCCCCCCCAGCAGTGGCGATCCCCCCACCCCCTTCACCCCAGCAGACACTCCCCCCCCCCCCGGGAGGCAGACCCCCCTCTGGCAGACCATGCCACCCCAGTGTACCCCAATCACTAGCCTCCCTTCAGCCCAGCCCGATCCCAATGCAGAGTGGAAGCGGGACACCCCATCCCCACTGATTGCCCCTAGGCACCGCCCGCAATAGGCCTAGTCCCCTTGGCACTGCCCAATGCATGATGGACAGTGCCAAGGTGCCCCTTGGGCAGTGCTGGGGGCACAAGCTGGCACTGCCAGGATGCCCATGCCCAGGGGGCATCACTTCCCCACCACCCGACCCCCTGGGAGGCCCCGATTGCCCCCTCTTCATTCCGGCGAGGTCTTCCGCTTGTTACTCGAACGTGGGGAACTACTCTAAACCCCGCCAGAATGAAGACTCCTGGCTGGGTGGGAGATTATATCAGGCCCGGCAAGTTCCGTGCCGGACCCGATAATGACATGCAAAATATATTTAAACTATATTGAAAAAAGATTCAAATGACTTACCTCTCTTCCCGCTGGTTTCCAGCGCGGTCTCAACTGCGACTCTTCTCCGGCTCTGGGAGATGCACGTGCGTTCACGACGCATGCACGAATCCCGCGAAATGCCCGACATGCCATTCTCCCGACTGGACCCGCCAGAAACGTTGTGGGTCGCAATGGGAGAATCGGGCCTCACGTGAATTTTTTTTTTCAAATTCAGTTCCTTTTCAATCTTGATCTCAGCCTGGAAGTATCACTTGGTGGATGCCATTTCCATCTCTGTTGGTATTGTATGTTTCTTGCCAAATGTACTTCCACTGACCATTTACAGGGTCCTATTGAAGTACCTGTGTGCGCAACTCTGACATTCAGAAACACTCACATTCATAAGACCATAAGACATCAGAGCTTAAGTTGACCATTTGGCTTATAGAACCTGTGCTAACCACTATGCCACCGTGCCACCATGCAGCCCTATCGAGTTTGCTCTGCCATTCAATTTGATCACATCAATGATAATCCTCAACTCCTCTTTCCTGCCTTATCCCCATAACCTTTGAGTCCCTTATTGATTAAAAATGTCCATCTCAACCTTGAACATATTTAACGACCCAGCTTCTACAGTAAAGAATTTCTCTGCAGTAAAGAATTCCATAGATTCATTACACTCGACAAGAAGAAATTCCTCCTCATCTCTGTCTTAAATGGGTGACCCCTTACTCTGAGATTATGCCCACTGGTCCTGGACTTTCCCAAAGGGGAAGCAGCATCTCTGCATCTACTCTGTCAAGTACCCTGAGAATCCTGTATGTCTTCATAAACTCGCCTCCCATTCTTCTCAACTCCAATGAGTACAGGTCCAACCAACTCAACCTCTCCTCAGAAGAAAACCCCTCCATGGCCAGGATCAACCTAGCGAATCTTTTCTGGACTGCCTCCAATGCCAGTGTATCTTACCTTAGATAAAGGGACCAAAACTGTCCACCCCTCTCCTCTTACAATGATGGCCATGTGTGGGGAGAGTAGGGGATTGGTTAGGTGGAGAAAGACAAGCTGCATCAGGTGCCTGGATGGCTCCTGCAGCTTATTGGTTTTGTTTGATCCTCAGGTTTCTCCATTCCAGTTTGCCATTGCTGCATGTACCAAAATCATCACACACCCTGCCTAGTTTATCTGCAAATTTCAATAAGTTGGGAGAACTTACCACAGACCAGTCAAGTTATATCATCATAGAATCCATAGAATTCCATAGAAAGAGGCCATTCAGCCCATCGAGCCAGCACCGACAATAATCCCACCCGGCCTGATCCCCATAAACCTACGTATTTACGTTGCTAATCCCCCGACACTAAGGGGCAAGTTAGCATGGCCAATCCATCTAACCCGCACGTTTTTGGAGTGTGGGAGGAAACCGGAGCACCCAGAGGAAATCCACGCAGATGCGGGGAGAACATGCAAACTCCACACAGCTAGTCACCGGAGGCTGGGTTTGAACCCAGGTCCCTGGCATTGTGAGACAGCAATGCTAACCACTGTGCCACCATGTGTTATTACTTATCAAATTGGAGCATCAAGATCAGACATGAATTCCACCAGTACACCGATTCATGTGCCCACCATCCATCAAATAACCTCCTTGGAGAAATGAAAAATCCAGAATAAAAAACAAGATAAAAGGGGGTTAAAAAATGTTTGTGAAATTTTCATACAGACCCTTGGATGATCAAACCTTGTCCAGGAGACAACACTGATCATGTATATTGTGCTTTGTATTTTACCTACCTTTCATAGCATACAATCACCTTTCCAATTATAAACTGGTCCAAGACTGTCTGGAAGATGCAAAGGAAGGCTTTACTAATCACATGAACCAGTAACTTACTCCATTGGTCTACTATTCGAAGCACTTTCGAACACCAAACCCCTCTCTATCCTTCCATAGCTTATACACATGATCGCTAGTCTTTCCCAACCTATCTAATTGAAATAGCCTCCCAAGAGGGCCTCGAGGCACTTGTACAAGTTCAAGACAGTATGAGTCGCTTTATACTTAATAGTTCTGTTTATGCAACCTGACATCCTGTTTGCTTTGGAAATGGCTTTTCCACATTGCTCATGAACCCTGTAGAGAGCTATGAATAATAAGATCAAGATTCCTTTCTCTCTCAACAGATTTTAATTAGGTACCGTGTGGTGTGTAAGCAGGCTTGGTGTTAATCCTACCCTATGTACATTACTCTCCACGTATGCATATCATGACTGAATGTAGATGCATATAAGATTTTATTTTTAAAAGTTTATGAAGCTATTTCTAACTATTTGAGACATATATTCAACCTACCCCTTTTCCATCTAGAATCATAGGACTGTACAGCACGGAAAGAGCCATTTCTATCCCTTTGAGAAGGTCATTAAAAAATTCAATCAAGTTAGCCAAACATGATTTTCCCCTGATATATTAATAGAGCACTACCAGTTCCTTCAACATGCTGATTATAAAGCCTGTCAGGTAGCATTTTGCTGAACTGTGTAACCTACATAGAACCTAATGTTGTTACTTACCAGTTCAGAAATCGTAGCATTGTCAGCTTAATCCCTATAGAAAGAACTAAGGCTACTTACATGTTCTATTATGATTTTATTTTCTGCTGTTGGTGGAATTGACGGTAATGCTATATCTATGTTTTGTTCATGTGCCACGTTTCAAACTGTCTTGTTTGTTGCGCTTTAGTGCCCCGGGGAGTGGTCCAATGTTCAAGTCCACAACAGTTGCTGTGAAAAATGCCTCGGGGAAACATCAGCAGCATGCCAACCTGGATGGCGGAAGAGCAGGCAGTAAATCAGCAGATCCTGAAAGCAGCATAGCAGGCAGCATGGAGGAAATCAGTCGAGGAAGGAACAAATTGTCCGTAAGCAGCCCCGTCTGGAGAGCTGAACATTGCATGCTGGGAAAGCCAACCTGCAGACAAAAAATAGGATTCTCCTTTTCCTTCCCCAAGAAAGTTCCTGTCAAACTGGAATCCTCAGCAGCAGTTTTCTGTGACAACAGTGAAGAAGGATCAAACCAAATGAATACAAACCACAAGCGCAAAATCAACTGTAATACTTACAATGTTCAAACAAACTCCAGCACAGAGGCAGTTACCAATTTGAATGTGAAGCCAGAAAGCAGTAAGCACCAGCAGGAAAACAATTTTTGCACTAATGCAATGTCCTCGGTTAAAGAAGGGCAGCAGGATTTGATAACGAAGGAACTCAGCAGTGCAGCACAAAGCAGTTTCTCTTCCTGCATCTCGCAAGTTCAATGCAAGAATAAGCCAAAGCTTCCCTCCGTCGAGTCTGTGCCATTAGCAAAACAAAATGGGCTCTTTAAGGTTGTAGGCAAGGAAGAAAAAGCCTCAGAAAATGATAGGTCAGGGTGTTTTGATCCGACGGAGGACAAAAATGGAATTGATGTGATTTTATGCAATGAAGTGTCCGATTTACAGGTGGAAGTTGAAACATCTACAGCAGCTAATGAGTTAACACAAAAGGATGATTTCGCTGAAGGATTCCTGGCTGGTTTATCTGAGAATTGTTGTTCTCTACCTGTAGAGACAGAAAGTGCAGGCAAACAACATCATCCTGGTGTATGCAGGCGACCAAATGCTCCTTTTTTCCCTGTAGTCAGCAAGGATGAATCAACTGTCCTGCAATGGCCTTCGGAAATGTTGAATTTTACAAACACTGAGCCTTCCATCACTTTTTGTTGCAACCCTCTATACTTTGACTTCAGGACATCACGAGCTAAAGGCTGTGTGGAGGAGATTAAACCCAAAGCAAACGATTTAAAGGCATCCCAAATCTCACTGAAAGATCCAAGTGGACCTGCCAAAAGGAGTTTTTTAAGTAGCTTTTCAGAAATGGAGCCTGGTGACTCTAGCTTCCCTGTACGCGGTGCTAATGGTAGAGATGGGATGTCCAGTACACTCCAAAAATGTGCCTTTGAAAAGACACAGAATATTTGTCGTGAACCAGTCGTTGGATTAGAGCCACCCTACAATGGGACAGGTCAAGAAGAATCAGCAAAAGAAATTGCATCCTATCGCAAGCCTAGAAAATGGAAAAAGCACAAAAAGTCCTACAGGCATCTAAAGCATAAACAGAAAAAGAAAGAGACTGAAACAAAAAGTTATACAAATTGGAAAGGAGAGAGAGAGCACAGTTGCATATATCAAAAAGTGAAAAGGAGAAAACTGTCAGTGGAATGGAAGAGTCGAGAGAAAATGGAGGTGGATGAAGGCTCCAGCGGTTCAGACACAAATGAGTTGTCTGATGAAGGAAACACCACTGATGCAGTGGAATACAGGCATGGACAAGAAAAGACGCAAAACGGATATTCAGAAGAATGCCCTGAACAATTTGAAGCTAAATGTGATCAAAATAATGCAGCCTCCGAAAAACTGGCCAAAATTCAGAAAAAAATTGATCGCAACAATAGGAAAAGGCAGACCTTGCAAAGTAACCGGAATGACAGAGTGTGTAATACAAATAAGGAAACAAGAGAGAAGGGAGAGAGCAGTGAGGACGATGGGGAACATGATGATTTTCTTACAGACAGTGAGAGAAATGGCTATGGACAGCACAAGCAGTGTTCAATGTCCAGGGATTCTTCAAGAGATTGCCAGTCATCATATATCACATGTTCTTGTACAAGTAAGCGAAGGAGCAGAAGCAATGGCTACAATTCTTTTTCAGACATGGAATATTCTGATCAACAAAGCGATGAAAGACATTGGGCGAAGAGAGGGCATGAATCTCTGAATGGCAAGCCTGTGGTTATCCATCACAAACGCAGTCGACATAGAAATTCTTCATCCCCAAATGTAGATCATAAATCATCATGTTGGAGTTGGAACCAAGTGGGTAGTTCCAACTCAGATTACAGACATAATCATAGAGCGGAATCTCGCCGACAAAAGGAGCTATGTCAAGCTAGGTGTGACTTAAAGAGCAAAATTTCTGAAATAGAAAGTAGTAAGTGTTTTTCAGCAGATGAGTTGCAGCCTTGCTACCCTTCGTGTCAAGAGAATCTCTGTGAAAATTCTGCACCAAATGCTCCCAGGCTAGATAAGAATGTGATAAACATCTCTCATAGTACTGCAGAGCAAGCCGAGGAAGGCTGCAGTTCAGTATTGAAGCTGTCAGCAAGAACATTTGCAGAAGATTACCATCCAAAGATAAACAACCATATACTGGATGCAGAAGTGTCTAAGGTGACATATGATAGACAAGAATTTGATGAGCATACAAAAAATAGGCTTTCAGAAATGTGGATTAATCACAAAGACCCTTCAAAGAATCTTTTGTTTCCTGGGCTTTCATTTGTCCTAAATGATGACACTGTGTTGCCACAGAGTGAAAAGGTGCCGACTATGAAGACTCTATCACCGGGAGATGTAATTAATCAGAAACAGACAGACTCATATGGTGATAACATCAAAGATATCAAACCATCCCTAAATGAAGTATTTCTCTGTCATTATGAAACTGCACCTGAGACACATGCAGAAAGAACATCTAGGCTTCAAGATAACTCAAATATTCCACTCTGCAACAGCCAGAAAGCTCCGCAGAGTGAAGCAACCTCAATTACTGACAATCAAACTCAAAGTACTGAACAAATGTGCAAAACTTTCTCCCCACTCTCTCAAACAATATCGTTCACGCCAGAGGAAATGGAGAAGTACAGGCAGCTGCAGATTCAAGCTCAACAGCACATAGAACAGCAGAAGCTGGTCAGCAAGGTGAAGGCACCTTCAACCACGGTCACACGCCCCATTCAACAGCCCCATCAGCAATCGGTGACGACTGCATCGATCACAACAATCCATCACACCGTGCTCCAACATCACGCCGCCACTGCAGCTGCAATGACTGCAGGGGCATTCATGCAACCCCACTCGCCGTCTGTTCCACACGCCCAGCCCCTCCCACCACACTTAACTCACATTTCCTTAGCCCCCGGCCTTTACCAAGGAGGGCACCCAACCTTTCTAGCAGCTCCACAGCTCCACATTATTCCCGCCTGTGCCCTGCACCCAGGCCATTTTGCCCTCCATCCATTGCCAGCGGCAACACTCTTCTCCCCATTGCTCACGCTACATACGCCTCCTCTTCCACTCCACCATTTACTTCATTCCAATTTCACCACCCAAGATTTTCTGCACCTGACAGGTCACAACACGTAAAATATGAAATGAAATAAATGTTTACCTAAATAGCCTGGAATCCAGGCCCTGAATTTTCAATAAACCTGTAAAATAATATTGGCATTACCTATTTTGGGTGTGTTTACAATCTTTTTACAAAGTGGTAGACAGAATATTAAAGATACCTTGTAATGTGTCACACTAATCCCGTTTTTGCATCATATATTGTAAGTATTGGAATGTTCCCTCTTTGCTGCAGAACTTGCTATTATACTTGAAGTCTACAGAGTATTAATGTTGATGTACTGCTGGTAGTGTTTACAGAAATGTAAATAAAAACCATAAATTTAGTCCAAATGTACACACAAATCTTGTAAAATATATTAGGTATGGAATTTCTTTCTACTTTGTTGTAATTATTTGTTGTATGCTATGTTTTTTATGAAGTGAATGCTGTGTGTATACCTGATGCACCTTGTCACTACATTGAATTTTGTACTGCTGGATGTAACCGCTAGATCAAAATAGCTGTTTAAATTGGTATGCACATACACACTCGTACAGGTATTTATGCAATCAATGATAATATAAATTCTGACAGTTAAGCTTAAGTTGTCTAGACACATCATTTGAACCCACGATTATTTTGGCAACTTATAACTTATTGCTATCCATCTATTTTATTTATTATCTATTATGTATATCTTCACAATCAAAGTGATGTCAAAGAATAAAGATGCCAAGTTCTGATACATTACTGAATGCAAGATATTGACAATGTGACTGTATCACAGTACAGTGGCACAATGTGCTCCCTGGTATTATCTGATTTTTTGTCCATACCATGGAAGACTTAGGCCCAGATTTTCATGGAGTTGGAACGACTCCAGAGCTGTTGAAAAATGGCGAGGAGTGCCTGATTCCGGGATTGCTGTTCCATTTCCAGCCCAGCTAATCTCTGTTGCCATGGGATAGGGGTTTAGGTAGTTTGCTTGCACCCTAGACTCCTAGCCTAGCCAGCTCCATTTGGGAGTGTAAGAGTCTCCTAGACCCCAACATCTTTCATGGAGTCAGGCTAGCTTTACCACAAATCATGGTTCATCATCCCTTCAGAAGAGTTGTGAACCATAGACTGTATTTGAGAACCTTTTGAATGGTAAGTTCAAAAACTCTTACCCATGCCTCTTGCATGTTCCCATGGCTTCTCATTTCCAACTCAGGCCTACACATGTCCCATCTCCATTGGTGGCCACTTAAAGCCCTCATGTCAACTCATGGCCCTTTCATGGCCGTTCACCCAGTGTGCACTATATACAGAACCAATGAGCCATATAGTTGCAATGGTATGTGAAACTGCTCAGAAAGAAAAATCACAAATATTGCTTTGGAAAACAAAACTGCTATTCCTACAGCCCTATAAAAGGATCAATCAGAAAAGCCATTAAAGTATCAATAGCAGTGGGTTCAAAGACTTCATACCTTGTGTAATCTTGTGAAAATAAACATTGAGATATTGCCAAAAAAGATCACAGAAAGAACAACTTAGTATCACCATTTAAAGATGTCAACCAAGCAAAGTCAACAGTCCACTCCAGTGTCAGTACAGGACTCACTATTGAGATGATCCTTTTCTAAGTCTAGACTCTCAGCCAAACATACATAATGAGAACAGGTGCAAAAACACTTTCAGTGGAACTGGATGGCCTGATTATTATCACACACTAATCCCCCCTCAAGTGGACATAGCAACATTTGGGAACCTTTCTACCAAGGCAGCTCCAGTGAGTCAGGAAATCTCTGAATTCAACCTACCTGCCTCAGTAGTGAAAACCCAGCTCTTAATTGAGTAATATGCCCAGCTGGGATAGAAATAATATTACCTTCTGACAAGAGTCTCCCTAAAATTCAATACGGCAATAAGCAATGTATAACAGTCATATTTTAACAGTACTATTGTTAAACTATTTCTCCATCAGGATTGAAATAGGTTAAGACAGACACTGTTTAATTCACAATCAGCATAGCCTACATTAGGAAATTACCCTAATTCAGCTGTAACTGGCACTAATTAAGTAGTCTTGCTCCAAGACATCATAAATAGTGTGGATAATTACAGTGTTTTGGTCGTCGGTTAAAGGCTGTTTTTTTTGAGGTGGTTGATGTACATCGTCAATACCATAATCCATTACATTGCAGCTTATCTACGCCATACCTGACCTGAGGTTTAAAAGCTGCCTCTGTGCATGAAATAGAAAAAAAATGCTTCTTCCTTGAGCACCAGTACTCCACTTCCCAATGAGCACACATACAGAAGTGCATTGTTACTGAGATTGCAGCATTACTGAAAATATAAATTCTGTATATCAAAACAGTAATTCAAAATTATTTGAATTCAGCCTTTACAGTAAGATAGCACTCCATCACTGTACCAGAACTGTAAAATGTAGGCAATAAGCTGCCCATTAGCCTGTGGATTAAAAGTAGGCTATTATCCTGTCGCATGGTGTCAATGATGTAGTCAAGCAAGTAGTAATGTTCACTGTTGCATATAAATGAGGTCAGACACCAAAAGAACATGACCTTTTCTATTTAATACTATTTAATATTGCAAAATAAAAATTCTTGGCTATGATGCCAAAGATGGCTTTACACTTTCCCTAACCCAGTAAGAACATGTTAAATTGTGCTTAGGGGAGTTTGTATTGAAATGTTTGGTCCAATCTCACCTTGCACACAGTAATGCTTAGAGACAGAATCAGAATCATATATGGACATTGATTCCCACATCGTTAACTATTCATGTAACATTGGCCTGGATTTTGTGATTAGTGAAATAGTGATGGCACTCAGCACTGGTCTTGGAACAAGCTGCCCACAAAAATCTAGCAAGCTCTGATGTGGACTACTCTTTTCCCAATGTAAATTTTAATCTGGTGCAAATAAAAGGGGTCTCTAGGCATCAATAGTAGCAACAGTGATATCATCACACAGGGAAAGCAGCTTGAGCAATTACATTCGACTATCCCCACAGATAGAAAAGCAGAAAGGGAAACAAACGTTTTTATTCTTCATTGTTAATTAATTTTCTACAGGAGGGAACATGCAAAAGTTAAAACTGAAATATCATCAATTATGAAAAGAAATGTAAAAATATTTGAACTTTTATCAGAGTGTAGAACTCTTACATTCACAAAATGAGCTTTTCAGGGCTAGTGAGGCTACTCTGCAGTAATTATGAATTTAGTACATTATTAATACATCATTCAACAAGCTGTAACTTCTTTAAGGCAGGAATAATGACGTAAAAGGCATGGTTTTGTCTGTTTAGTGATTTCTGATTGATTACAGACCTCAGGGACCTCAGTAGAGAATGGGGAAGATCAGAATCACTGAGAGCAACTTCTGAATTTCCACACATAACTGCACATGTGCAGACTCCAGATGTTGCTTTCAGTTTCAAAAGGGTAATGATGGTGGATGCTTGTAGTTTCACCATCATTACTATCACAAAATCCGGGCCATTGTTAATTTCAGAAATTAATATTCAGCGTATTTAGGTATCATGATAACAGATGAAGGTCCCAATTCCCTTAACGTTAACAGTACAGTTCATCACTATTGCTAATCTGACATATTGTACATCTGAAATTTGTTACTCATAGTTTACTATATGTATTGGTAGGTGGTGTTAATACCTGTTCACGTTTGGTGGTGTGAAAAATAAAAAATAACCATTATAGATGTTCTTATTCTTCTGATGCTAGCTACATCTATTATTGTTTTATAGGTGCATTTCAATCCTGTTGAATATATCTCAATGGTGCCAGGTGTAATATTACTGCAGCATTTTGTATCTTGGTTAAAGCTAGTCTTGAAATTCTACCTCCAATATTCAAACATGAAAACAATCAGCCAAACTCTGGCAAAGCAGCAATCCTGCTACTCTTACAGAGTTACCAATGACAATGTGAGCAGCTAAGTTCCCTACATGTAGACTGCTCAAGGGCCAATGTCACAGCCTCCAACTCTTCAGCTAGGTTCAACTGAGTGTTTGGTACACCAAGGGCATGTGGAATCCGACAGGATTTTGAAGGCTGTGGAAAACTCAATGGGCAGATGAAATGTGTGGATGTGATCATTCAAATCCTATTATGATTTTGTTTAGATAAATTCTCAGAAGAAGTGTGCTTACGGTTGTTAACAAATTGTACAATCCCTTAGAATCCCTACAGTGCAGAAGGAGGCCATTCAGCCCATCGATCCTGCACCGACAACAATCCAATCCAGGTCCTATCCCTGTAAACCCACATATTTAACCTGCTAATCCTCCTGACACTTAAGGAACAATTTAGCATTTGACAATCAACCTGACCTGTACATCTTTGGAGTGTGGGAGGGAACCGGAACACCCGGAGGAAACTGGAACAGACACGGGGAGAACGTGTAGACTCCACACAGTCACTCAAGGCTTAATATGAACCTGAGTCCCTGGTGCTGTGAGGCAGCAGTGCTATCCACTAAGCCACTGTGCCGCCCATGTCAAGGCAACCATGAATTGCTGCAAGAAAAGCAGCAAAATACAAACTAATCCAACATTCTAATTTTCTCACTGCTAGGAATTAGGAAGTAGATGAGAATTCATCTTTTTATAATGCAGTAAATTGTTCTAATCTGGGATGTATGGTCTGAAATAGGCATATTCAGTGGTGACTTCAAAGAAAAAAACGAGTAGATACTTATAGGGGAAAAATGTCAGGGCTTTGTGCTTTGTGGAAAATTAAAAGGTTAATTGAATAGCTCCTTCAAAGAGCCTGACACAGGCATCATGAGCCAAATAACCTTCTGTGCTGTTTGATAATTCTGAACTGGTGTATCATTCAGAGGCTGAAAGTGCTTTTACATAGATATTTATGATTATTTTCTTGTTTTGCTAATTCCAAAGCAAAGACAGTTAACTAGCTGCATTATATTTTAATCACTTCACTCAATCCATTGTAAACCATGACATCATTTAGCAACAGAAGGCATTATCTAAATGTTGAGAAGTGGTACGCAAGTACATTTTCAGCACCAGCTTTTTCATTTACAATTGACTCTTTCATTAAATGATCCCTTTTTACCATATTCTATTGATGATATTTCGATTGGCCCACTCAATTCATCCTACCTGTTAGTTTGATTACCCGAGGGGCCAATGACAGAGGATGAGAGTATTTCAATTATGTGTTGTGGAATTGTTCAAAGTGCGTTTGCAATTGCAATTCCTCACATGTTTGAGTTCTGAATCCCAACTGTGGAACAAAAAGAAGCACCGAGGGTGGCACAGTGCTTACTACTGCTGCCTCACAGTGCCAGAGACCCGGGTTCGATTCCTGGCTTGTGTCATTGTCTATGCGGAGTTTGTACGTTCTCCCTGTGTCTGTATGGGTTTCCTCCGGGTGCTCCAGTTTCCTCCCACAATCTGAAAGACATGCTGGTTAGGTGCATTGGCCATGCTAAACTCTCCCTCAGTGTACCCGAACAGGTGCCAGATTGTGGCGACTAGTGGGATTTTCAAAGTAACTTCATTGCAGTGTTAATGTAAGCCTACTTGTGACACTGATAAATAAACTTAAACAGAACTTTAACATTTCCCCAGATCAATGAAGGGGAATGAATGGATGAAGCACCTCACTTGACTCGCACATAAATCTTCACAGACAGTTGTAAAGTGTTACCTACATATGAGTGGACACACATAGGCTTCCTACACATTCATTCACCATATGGTTCATAACCTGGCAACTATAAAAGTTAGATGATTAAGTAAAAGTTGGAGGGAAAGAGTTAATAATTTCATAATGCTCAGTTGAATCAAAGGTTATATTTTCCATTCGTTGATTAAGGTGGGATTAACCCGATATTTGGATTGCACCAGGATTCAGCAGTGTGACAATCATCAATGGGAAAAAAAATTGAGAGGCTGTCAATTTAATATAATGAAAAGCATTAAGCACATCATCCTAATAGCCAGACTACAAACATAAATTTACTCATCAGTAATGATTTAAGTATTTGATGCAAATGGAATAATGACTGATTAACTGTGGGAGATTAAAAATATTCATGACCATCTATTTGTTCTCTCATGGACATCTTTAACTTATCGAAACAATTATCTTTCATTCCCTCAACATGTTCATCCAAGGTATTCCAAACAGTAGAAAATATGTCAATTAATTAATATTCAAACTGCGCCAGACAATGAGAGGGAATTCATTCACATATACATTGTTCTTTCATTACAGATGCCAATCCATTATAAACTAACTAAAATAATGCTGGTTAATTTTTAAGATAAAACTTTTGTAAATCATAAAAATTCTTCAGTTTTTTTTTGTAATCCTTGCAACATTACTCTAATAACAAGCTGACCCTCATGCTGTTCATTTCCTCATAAAATCCCTTCCATTTAGTTTTCCCATTCCTGGTCAACTGAAAGTAATTTTAAAGGGATTCTACTGCAGCCAGATTACGTCTTTTTTCACTTTGTCGAACTTTTCAAAACAAAATTGCAACCAGAACGTTTGATATATAGGGATTAGTCCTTCAATTTTTAACAATGAGAGTAGAAGTGGTTAATGGAATTTTTTCACATACCAATCATTCCTTGAACATCAGCTACAGAGCACCAAAAAAATAAATTGAAAGATGAATACGTTCGAGCAAGATGAACCGTGAGTTGTTTATGTCCTTGCAGTGCTGAGGTTTGCCTAGATTTTGATCTTCATGCAGACATATCTAACAATGCAGTCATATGCCACAACAGAGCTCTCCTCAAAGAAAGTTAATGGTTCATGTGGTCTAAGCTTCTCCATCTGATTTATTGTTGATACTGTTTGATTATGTAGTGCTATGTAAACGTGTAAGAATTTGAAAATAAAAACATGAGAAGACATGCTGTTGGATCAATTCTAATCATTTAAACCAAAACATTTTTTGATGTACTTAATCACTTCTTTTTCTCTCTTCTGTACAAAGGTACTGGCATTCTCCGTAATATTCCCATATCACCGCCCATCATCTGTGAGTCTGGTGGTGCGGACTTCAAAGATTTGGGGGGCAATTCTCCAAAAAAAATTCTAAGTGTGTAACAACTGGAGTAAATCCCGCTGTTTTTTCCAGCGGGAGTTTCAAAATTAATCTCTCACACTCTGTGCACTGCAGAGTGCACTAGCATAAATCACGCTAAAAACTTGTGGGTGGGGCCTATTCCTGCTGGGAAAGCCGGCAGCATTGCGCTGAGCAGGCCATTGCGCATGCGGCGATCTGTTGGCGCCGAGATCGACGATGCGCAGTAGACCCCTACTGCCGATCTCCCGATCGCTGGCCAGCACAGCAACCCCCGCATCGCTGCCCCTCCAATCCCCCCCCCGCTCCCCCATGGCCCGATCGCTGGCTCCCCCGGACGTGCCCGGACCAGCCCCGATCCTCCCCCCAGCAGCTCCGATCTTCTGATGACCCCCTCCCCCCACCAGCAGCCCCGACCTCTCCCCACGCAGCGGGGTGGGAAAATCGCCCCCATGAAGGGACGATCACAGTCAAGCTTAATTCTGCCTTTTCTTAATAAAGAAAGTTAGACTTACATTTATAAAGAAGCTTCCACAACTTAGGACCTCCCAAAGCACTTCACAACCAATTTGTACTTTTAAAGTGCAGTCACTGCTGTAATGCAGGAAACACAGCAGTCAATTTTCACAAAGCAAGGTTCCGCAAACTGCAATGTTTTTAAAGTTTAATTATTAGTGTCACAAGTAGGCTCACATTAACACTGCATTGAAGTTACTGTGAAAATCCCCTAGTGGCCACACTCCGGTGCCTGTTCGAACTGAGGGAGAATTTAGCATCGCCAATGCACCTAACCAGCATGTCTTTTGGACTGTGGGAGGAAACCCAAGCAGACACGGGAAGAATGTGCAAACTCCACACAGTGACCCAAGCTGGGAATCGAACCCTGGTCTCTGGCACTGTGAGGCAGCAGTGCTGATCACTTTGCCACCGTGCCGCCCCATGTGATAATGATCAGATAATCTGTTATACTGATGTAGATTGAGGTTTAAAGATTAACCAGGATACCAGGATAATTCTCTTTCTCTTCAAATAAAGCCAAGGGATCTTTCCAATCTCCTGTGAAGACAGACAGAGCCTTGTTTTAACCCTTTTAAGAAATCCAGCATCCCCATTAGTGCAGCATTCACTCAGTCAGCCCACAATCTGCTGACACAAAGGTAAGATTCCTCCCACTGAGCTACAGTTACTGCTCTAATTCTCGAATCCTCAAGGCAACAAGCACATCTTCGTCAGCAGAAGTAACTACAGAGCAACCAGTAGTGAGAACACAGGCTGGCATTTTCCCTCCCTCACTTAGGAGTATTTAAGTCCAATTTTAGCACATCTACAAACTGCAATCAACCAACTCAGTGCATATCTGGGATTAAACAGAAGGCTTTCCTGAAACGTATAGATCAGTTGCATATTAGGCGATGCATGTGTAAACTAAACAATCAAAGGTCATACCTTAGTCTATTATTTTAGTGGAAGCATTAACCTATTTAAAATAAATAGGTTTATAACAGCATTAAAACATACAAATATGTCAACAATATGGAATATACAGCACAGAAAAAGGCCAACTGCCCCAACTAGTTTGTATAGTTGCTTATACTCTACATTACTCTCATCCTATTCTGTCTTGCTCATCTCAACCTCTCAGCCATATCTTTCTATTTCCTTTTTCTCGTTCAGTTCCTTTTTCCAAAGCAGCTCGCTTGATTGGCACCACATCTACAAACATCCACTCCCTCCACCACCGACACTCAGTAGCAGCAGAATGTATTATCTACAACATGCACTGTAGCAATTCACCTAAGATCTTTAGACAGCACCTTCCAAACCCACAACCACTTCCATCTAGAAGGACAAGGGCAGCAGAAAAATGGGAACACCACCACCTACAAGTTCCCCTCCAAGCCACTCACCATCCTGCCTTGGAAATATATTGCCGTTCCTTCACTGTCGCTGGGTCAAAACCTGGAATTCCCTACTTAACGGCATTGTGGGTCAACCCACAGCACATGGACTGCAGCGATTCAAGAAGGCAACTCACCACCACCTTCTCAAGAGCAACTAGGGATGGGCAATAAATGCTGGTCAGCCAGCGATACCCATGTCCCATGAATGAATAAAAAAAATAAAAAGAATTTTGAAAATAGTTGCCTCAGCCATTTGCTGATGTAGTGAGTTTTACATTCTGACCTCCCTGAGTAAATAAATTTCCTCTCATATTGCAATTGGATTTATTTTATTATTTATTTTGTTATTTATGACCTCTGTCCAACCCATTTATAAATCCAAAGATTCCCATCAGGTCACTTCTGAGTCAGTCTCTTACAAAGAAAAAGCCCTGACCAGCTCAATCTTTCTCGATAACTGCAAACTCTCAGTTCTGACACAGACCTTGCAAATCATTTTTTTTTGCAAGATTGGTTTCTGATTAACTGAAGTGCGGTCTAAACTATTGGCAAATACAAGGTCTTCAAAAAGAATAATGTCATATTTATGCCTTTCATGTCTTCAAAACATCCCAAAACATGACAAAAGTTACCACTTTGTGGGCAAACATGGCAGCCAATGCACACATAGCAAGATCCCACAAACAGCGAATAAGAAAATTACCCAGTTCATCCATTTGAATATTATTGATTGCAGGATTCGTTCTCGCCTGGAAATCTTCCTGCGCTTCAGGACGAGAAGATCTCAATTCATCCAAACATCATCCTGGAATGGCCAACATAAAATTTAAAACTTATGTTTTTAACTGCTAATGTTAAAGTTGATATTCCTTTCAGTTTGAAAAGATCCTGTTAATGCCCTTTCTTAATCACTCCCAGGGCACATTCACCCAGCAACACAAACATCCCACACAATCATCCTTTTTAAACAGCAGCATAGTTGTAGTATTATTGGACGAGTAATCCAGAGAGATCTTCTAATTACTTTCTGTTCTTCCTCGGCTGATGGGATTGCAGGCTGTGTCTTGAGACGGATAGAAAGCCTGTTAGGGAGCAATTAGTTGGCGTAACTGGATCTTTTTCTAATTGGCAGGCAATGACTAATGGGGTAACGCAGCGATCAGTGCTAGGACCCTAACTGTTCACATTATATATTAATGATTTGGAGGAGGGCACTAGGGTATTATCTCCAAGTTTGCAGATGATACAAAGTTGGGTGGGAGGGTGAGCTGTGAGGAGGATGCAGGGATGCTTCAGCATGAATTGTACAGACTGAGTGAGTGGGCATATGCATGGCAGTTGCAGTCTAATGTGGATGAATGTGAGATTATCCACTTCGGTAGCAACAATAGGAACGCAGATTATTATTTGAATGGGTGTAAATTGAGAGACGTGGATACTCAGTGAGACTTTGATATCCTTGTGCATCAGTCAGTGAAAGTAAACGTGCAGGTACAGCAGGCAGTAAAGAAGGCAAATGTATGTTGGCTTTCATAGCAAGAGGATTTGAGTATAGGAATAGGGACATTTTACTGCATTTGTATAGAGCATTGTTGAGGCTACACCTGGAATATAGCATGCATTTTTGGTGTCCTTATCTGAGGAAAGATGTCCTTGCTATAGAGGGAGTGCAGCGAAGGTTTTCCAGGCTGATTCCTGGTATGGCAGGTCTGTTAAATGAGGAGAGACTAAGTCATTTAGGATTATATTCATTGGCGTTTAGAAGACAAAGGGGATCTCATAGAAACATATAAAATTCTAATAGGATTAGACAGGGTAGATTCAGAAAGAATGTTCCCAAATAGTGGGGGAGTCCAGAACTAGTGGTCATAGAAATCATAGAAACCCTAGTGCAGAAACAGGCCATTCGACCCATCAGGTCTGCACCGACCCCAATCCCACCCAGCCCCTACTCCCATATCCCTACACATTTACCCGCTAATCCCTCTAACCTACGCATAGTTTGAGGATAAGGGGTAAATCTTTTAGGACTAAGGTGAGGAGAAATGTCTTCACCTAGAGAATGGTGAATCTGTGGAATTCACTACCATAGAATGCAGCTGAGGCCAAAACATTGTCTGATTTTAAGATTAAATTAGATACAACTCTTGGGGCTGATGGGATCAAGGGATATGGAGTGGGGGGGGGAGCGGGGGGGTGTTCAGAATATTGAATTTCATGATCAAAATGAATGGTGGAGCAGGCTCAAAGGGCCAAATGGTTTACTCCTGCTTCCATTTCCTATGTTTCAATGAATCAGTTATCCTCCATTTTGAACACTATTTGGAAGAAGTACAGAGGTAGCAAGGGCACAGAATGTAACCTGTGAGGACTTCAATATCCATCACCGAGAATTGCTCTGTAACATCGCTACTGACCAGATTGGCCGTGTCCTAAATGATAAATCTGCCAGACTCGGCCAGTGGCAGGTGGTGAGGGAACCAACAAGAGGGAGAAACCTACTGGGCCTCATCCTAACCAATCTATCTATTGCATATGCTCTGGTCCATGCCATCTTGGTTGGACGGACCATTGCAATCCTTGTGGCAATGAAACCTCATCTTCACACTGAGCATACCCTCCATAATGTACAGCACTATGCAAAATGGGATTAATTCAGAACAGGCCTAACAGCTCAACACTAGACATCCATGAGGCCTTGGGGACCCTTTGAAGCCAGTAAGAGTTTTAACAACACCAGGTTAAAGTCCAACAGGTTTATTTGGTAGCAAATACCATTAGCTTTCGGAGCGCTGCTCCTTTGTCAGATGGAGTGGAAATGTGCTCTCAAACAGGGCACAGAGACACAAAAATCAAGTTACAGAATACTGATTAGAATGTGAATCCCTACAACCAGCCAGATCTTAAAGATACAGACAATGTGGGTGGAGGGAGCATTAAGCACAGGTTAAAGAGATGTGTATTGTCTCCAGACAGGGCAGCCTTCACGACACACGACAGCGCAGAGTCGCTGAGCAGAAACTGATAGCCAAGTTCCGCACACATGAGGACGGCCTAAACCGGGATGTTGGATTTATGTCACATTATCAGTAACCCCCACAGCTGGCCTCCTGGACTTGCAGGCTGTCCTGTCTGGAGACAATACACATCTCTTTAACCTGTGCTTAATGCTCCCTCCACCCACATTGTCTGTATCTTTAAGATCTGGCTGGTTGTAGGGATTCGCATTCTGATCAGTATTCTATAACTTGATTTTTGTGTCTCCGTGCCCTGTTTGAGAGCACATTTCCACTCCATCTGACGAAGGAGCAGCGCTCCGAAAGCTAATGGTATTTGCTACCAAATAAACCTGTTGGACTTTAACCTGGTGTTGTTAAAACTCTTACTGTGTTCACCCCAGTCCAACGCCGGCATCTCCACATCATGACCCTCTGAAGCAGCAGAATTGCATCCAACCACAATCTGTAACTTCACAGCCCCAGCATATTCCTCATTTTACCACTACCATCAAGCCGGGGGATTAACTCTGGTATGAGGAGTGCAGGATACCAGGATCAGCACCAAGCATACCTAAAAAAGGCCAACCCAGTGAAGCTACAACAAAGGACGACTTGAATGCCAAGTAGCAGAAGTGGTATGCGATAGGACAGAGCTAACTGATCACATCACCAATTAATCAGCTCAAAGTCCTGGAGTAATGACACATCCAATTGTAGACAATTAAAGAACTAATTGGAGAAGGAGATTCCAAGAAATAAGCACAGGCCGCTGCTGTTAAGATAAATGAGCTAAGAGTCAAAATGTGAAGCCATCCAGTACTGAACAATGACCAGACTGGCTAAAAGGCAGACTGAGCTCTGCAAAACCAGATGTCTGACTACCCTACCTCTCTCCACCTGCCTCTATTCAACCAAACATGGGGTAATCCTGTATCATGATCCCTGCACCCGAATACAGCGTGAATCCAATTCTTAGCCCTGTAATCAAATGTCTTTGATGGATCTATTTAGGTTTGTGGCTTAATTCATTTCTTATCACTTAATAACATTAATTTCCACCATTGCATGTGCTGTAATAATACATTACTGGCTTCATTTTAAATGATGTGGAGATGCCGGCATTGGACTGGGGTAAACTGTCAGAGCTACCTATACTATATATCTTTAAATCTTTAAACATACACCAGCACTTTTAGAATGAACCGTCACCAAGGGACAGCTCCCAGTTAAAGATCAAAGAAAGAATAACAATGAAATATTTAACTCCAATGGGTTTATTTTTGTTAAATGCTACTGCTAGCACAGTTTAAGGGCATAGATGGCAATCCTTTCTACTCAATATCTCCCATGAAAAGATGATTGTACTGTCCATGAGCACTGCGCTGTTCCAACTTTGTGCAAAATATAGGCTAAACTTTACAAATCATGATCTCAGCTCAAAATACATTCTGAAAAATTGCATGCATTTTCTGCCCATTCATTACAATGGAAGAAAAATCATAGATGCAGCGAGAACAGGGGAGCTGGTGGTGAAATGAGCAAAATGCTGTTTATATGTTCCTGGTGGGCAAAATTCCACATCAGCAAAACGAATTTACAAAGTATACCAGTGTGAAAGTAGGGCATGTATCACTGAATATGATAAGGACACATGATTTTACTTCTAAACTCAAATCCCTTCAGGGTTACAAGTCCAATCCAAAATACAATTTTGTTTATTTCTGGTAAATTGATCTCTGTCATAGTTCCCACTTAGAAATTCTTTTTTATTCTGGAAGTACAACAATTGGGGCGGCACGGTAGCACAGTGGTTGGCACTGCTGCCTCACAGCGCCAGGAACCCGGGTTCGATTCCCAGCTTGGGTCACTGTCTGTGTGGAGTTTGCACATTCTCCCTGTGTCTGCGTGGGTTTCCTCCGGGTGCTCCGGTTTCCTCCCACAGTCCAAAGATGTGTGGATTAGGGTTGATTGGCCATGCTAAATTAACCCTAGTGTCAGGGGATTAGCAGGGTAAATATGAGGGGTTATGGGAATAGGGCCTGGGTGGGATTGTGGTTGGTGCAGACTCAATGGGCTGAATGGCCTCCTTCTGTAGGGATTCTATGATTCTATTCTATGAATAACAACTTGCATTTATTTTACACATGGGCAGCACAGTGGCAAAGTGGTTAACACTACTGCCTCACAGTGCCAAGGACCTGGGTTCAATTTCTGACTTGGGTCACTATCTGTGCAGTGTCTTCACGTTCTCACTGTGTCTGCGTGAGTTTCCTCCGGGTGCTCTGGTTTCCTCTCACAGTCTGAAAGACATGCTGGTTAGATGCATTGGCTGTGCTAAATTTGCCCTCAATCTACCCGAACAGGTGGAGGAGTGTGGCAACTAGGGGATTTTCACGGTAACTTCATTGCAGTGTTAATGTAAACCTACTTGTGACACTAATGAATTTTTAAAAACCCCAAAGGTGCCTCACAGGAACATCATTAAACAAAATTTGACACAGCCACAGGAAGAGATATTAGGGCAGATGACCAAATCTGGGTCAAGGAGTTGGTTTTAGTGAGGGCTTGAAAGGAGAGGAGAGATGTCGAGAGGAGGATAGATTTTGGGAGGAAATTCCAAAGCTGAGAGCTTAGGCAGCCAAATTCACAGCCAGCATTGGTGGTGCAAGCAAAAAAACAGGGAGGTCCAAGAGGCCAGAATTGGAGGATCGCTGGGATCTTGAGGGATTGGAGGGCTGGCAGACATTTTCGAGACAAGGAGAGACAAGGTTATCGAGGGATCACAAAACAAGGATGGGTGTTTCAAAACTGAGGTGTTCCCAGGCTGGGAGCCAATGTAGGTCAGTGAAAAAAAGGATGATGGATTAAACTGGACTTGGTACAAATAAAGACATGGGGCACTTTTAGCCAGGATGAACTGAAATTTATGGAGGGTGAATGACAGAGAAAATGGGAGGCCAACCAGGAATGTGTGGAAATATTCAAGTCTGGAGCTACGGATGAGGATTTCAACAGCAGACAAGCTGAGGGAGGGGCAGAGTCAGGAGATTTTACTGAGGTGAAAGTAGGTGGTCATGATAATAATGCCATTAAGACTCAGGGTAAGATAGTGTTTGATAAATCTGTTCAGCCCTACAAACTCCTGAAAACTTTACCTCCCTCCAATTCTGGCCATAAACTCTGGAATTCACACCTAAACCTTTCCAACTCTCTAACCTCATTTAAACCACTCCTTGACATCTTCCTTGTCTCAAAGCTTTTATGACTTCATCCTAACATCCTCTGTGTCTATTATGCTCAATGGTAATAGATTGGGATATTTTACTATAATGCAGTGAGTTGAAGAAATAGAAACACTTGGACAGAAGGAAGATTGATATTTATACTGCAGCCCAGACTTTTAAGGATTCAGAACAACTACATGGTCATTCAAAAATGGTGGACGTGATTTGATTCTGGGTTTCCCATCCCCAATCTCAACATTGCTAATTTTCATTGGCATGGGATAATCTTGTGGATAATGACTCTGCACCCTGCTCTCAACATGTGGGGCTAAGCATCTCCCCGGCCTTGCAATTTTTATGGAGTTGGGCCACATTCTGGATGACATGTGATTCACAATCCCTCATGGGGTAAGGTAAGTTCCGAAGGCCTTCCCCATGCCCTTGGTCCTTCCATGCCCCAATGCCCCCTCCATGCTAAAACATGTCAATTCTTGCTGTGATTTCCCCCCCCCCCCGCCCACCCTCCTAGCCCCCCCCCCCCCCATACCCTCCAGGGCATCTCATGGCTCTTCCTTGCTCATTCACTCAGAATACGCTGTGTATGGGACCAATGGACCATATGGTAACAAAAGCATGTGTGGAACTTCTTAGAACACCCATTCGCAAATCTTTTGAAAAAAATGATCTTCCCACAACCATCTAAAAGTGTTAATAAGACATAACATTAAAGTATTAATAATAGAGGCTTCAAACTCTTCACATCTTTTAATTTAATCATGTGCAAATGAACATTGAGACATTGACAACAGAGATCACCAAAAGAACAATTCACTACAACCACTTAAAGATGTCAATCAAGCAAAGTCACCAGTCCTTTCCAGCTGTTAAAACAGAACAGAAATGAGAAAATAATTTATGAGTCTGGGCTCTCAGCCAAGCATACATAATGAGGCCATCCAGTTCTAGTGAAAGAGTTCATATACCTGCCCTCATGATGCATGCTTGGCTGAGAATCCAGATGCACAAAATTATTTTCTCACCGATGGGTTCGATTTTGCTAGAGAGAACTGTTGTCTTTATTCAATATCTGTAAGTGATAATAATGAATTGTCATTTGTGTTCTCTTTTTGTCTCTGTCTCAATGTTTATTTATACAATATTAAGAAATGTGTAATGTTTGAAGCCTCTGTTATTAATGTTATAATTGTCTTTATGATTGATGCTTCTGTAGTGTTGTAAGAACAGTAGTTTATTTGAAGAAGATTTGAGAATGGGTGCTTTGTTTCTGAACAGTGCTACACAAGGCGTTTTAATTAAATGACTCATTGGTTCCATACACAGTGTAGACCGGGTAAATGGGCATTGAAGGGCTATGTGTTGGCCTGCAGGGTATGAGGGGCAATGGATGCATGTGGGGGCATTAGTATAGGGGGTTTGAGGTGGTGTGGGAAGTGGGGGGGGGGGGGCGGCAATGAGGGTTAGAGGATGTAACAACCTTTAGCACAATGGGAATAAAGTCTCAGAGAACAAGGTCAATCTTCTAGCTACAGCACACAGCCACCCCCATGGCTGCCTGTGATCTGCTTCCAGGATCAATGGGCCTGACTCCATCCCGCGCCTGGCTGCCCAGAATGAAGACCTCAACCTTCATGGACTTTCCATTAAGGCGGCCCGGAGATATGGGAAATTGCCCAACTCAAGCTATGGAACTTGTCAGCTAAAATCTGGCACATTGTACGAGGCACATAGACTTAGGAGCAGGAGGAGACCATTTGGCCCATCGAGCCTGCTCCACTATTGAAAAAGACCATGGCTTATCTGGTTGTCATCTCAGCTTCACCTTCCTGTCTGACCCGCCATAATGTTGACCCCTCCTCCCCCTACTCCCGCCCCGTACTTTATCAAATATTTGTCTAAAGCTGCCTTGAATAAAGTCAATGGACCAACTTCCATTGCTTTCTGGAGAAGAGAATTCCACTGACTATTGTCCCTCTGAGAGAAAAAATTCTCATCTCCATCTTAAAAGCGGGTCTGTCTATCTTGAATTGTGGCCTCTAGTTCCAGTCTCTCCCACAAGTTACATCCTCCCAGTCTCTACTCTATCAAGTCCCCTCAGGATCTTACATATTTCAATAAGATCATCTCTCATTCTTCTAAATTCCACTGGACATCAGCCCAAAGTGTTCAACCTTTCTTTGTAAGATAAGCCCTTCATCCCAGGAATGAGTTGAGGGAACCTCCTTTACACTGTTGCTATCACAACTATATCTTTTTTGAACTAAGGAGATCAAATTGTACAAAGTGGCTGAAACTTTCTGGCTGTTCACGCTGGCTGGGTCTTTTGGTCCCACCAATGGTGCACCCCGTGCCGTGAGTTTCCCAGCGATGTGGGGTGAAATCAAAGGAAAATCCTTTGATAGCAGCAGAACCAGAAGATCCCGCCATTGACCAATGGCCCACTGTCTCTCGCTGTGAGAAACACGCCACTGGGAGGCCAGAGAGTCCTGCCCAGTATTCCAGATGTGGTCTCACTAATACCCTGTACAGTTGCAGTAACACTTCCCTACTTTTACATTCCATTCCCCTTGTGATAAATGTCGACATCCATTTGCCTTTCTAATAATTTTCTGTACCTGCATGCTGACTTTTTGTGATTCACCAGGTCACTCAGATCCCTCTGTACCACAAAGTTTTGCAATCTCTCTCCACTTAAACAATAGGCTGTTTTTCTCCTGTCAAAGTGGACAAGTTCACATTTTCCCCACATTATACTCCATCTGTTAATTTTTGCCCACTCACTTAACCTGTCTATATCCTGTTACAGACTCTTTTATCTCCTCTTCACAACTTACTTTCCTACTTATTTTGTTCTCATCGGCAAACTTAGTAATCGTAAATTTGCTCCCTTCATCCAAGTCATTGATATAGATTTTAAATAGCTGAGGCCCAGCACTGATCCCTGTGGCACTCCATGAGTTATAACTTGCCAACTCAAAAATAACCCATTTATTCCCACTCTCTGCCTCCTATTAACTGACAAATCCTTTATCCAAGCCGATATGCTGACCCGACATCATGTTCTTCTATCCTGGCATCTTATCAAATGCATTTTGGAAATCTATGTACACCACATCTACAGATTCCACTTTGTCCACCTTGCTTGGTACTTCCTCAAAGAATCCTACTAAATTGGTTAAGTATAATTTCCTCTTCACATAGCGATGTTGACTCTGCTTGATCAGAGTCATAGAGGTTTACAATATGGAAACAGGCCCTTCGACCCAACTTGTCCATGCCGCCCTTTTTTATTTTAAACCCCTAAGCTAATCCCAATTGCTGCATTTGGTCCATATCACATTATGATTTTCTAAGCACCTGATTTTACCATCAAGTTGTGCCCGTTTGCGGGCGCGAAAACTTGGTAAAATCAGGCGTGAGGCAAGTAGCGCGATCCGCAACCACCTCCATGCCCATTCCCCCTTTACCAAGCGCCTAAAATGGCTGCGATCAGGACCGTGCCCGTGCATGCATTTAAATTGACTTAATGGACTGGACGCCCAAACTTATCAGCATTTCCTCCTTTACCATCGTGTTCACCCGTCCAGATACGTTGCGAAACAGACATGGTCCACAAAGGTCTGTTTCAGGCGTTCCAGCTTCTGAGGAGGTAAGTTCAGAACTTCCAGTGGCTCTCTAACTCAGATCGGTGGTGGGGGGGAGGGGGGGAGAGGGAGGCGGGTCTGATCGCTCTCTGGTGGTTGGGGGCGGGGGGGGGGGAGACGGGTCAGATGCTTCTCTGGTAGAGGAGAGGAGGGAGGCAGGTCAGATCGTTCTCTGGTGGGATGGAGGAGGGGGGGTCTGCTGCGACTCTGTGTGCGATCGGTTGGGAGGAAGGGGAGCAGGGGGCCGCGATTGGTCTGGGTAGTGGGGGGGGGAGAGGTAGGGGGATAAGAGGGACAGTAATGTTGTGGGGGTGGGGCAATGTCTGTGGGGGCCGGGGGGAGGCATTATCCAACCCAGGGGCGGTGTGGCAGGGGAGCGTTTTTCAAGTTTTTTTTTACTGCACATGCGCAGTTGAAGGCTCCGATCGGAGCAGCAGCATTTTGGGTGCGATAAGCCCAGCTCACAGGCTTGTGCAGCAAGATTCAGAATCATTGCTTTTTTTCAGGCAGAGTGAGTATGGGGGTGCTGGAGAACAGGTTTACAAGTCGGATCTGGAACATTCCCAGATTCAGCACTTGGAATCAAAATGGTAAAATCGTATCCTGCTATAACCTCCTTAATAATGGATTCTCACAATTTCCCTGTAATTATCAAAAGGCTATCTGCCCTGTATTTTCTGCTTTCTGTCTCCCCTCTTTCTTGAATGAAGGTGTTGCTTTAGCTATTTTCCAATCTACTGGGAACCATCCAGAATACCAAAAGGCAGGCCATCTGGTCTTGGGGACTTGTCAACCTCTAGGTCTAATTGTTTTCCCAACATATTTTCCCTACATCCCCCTCTCTTGTTCATCTCTTGATTTTCAAGTATCTTTGAGATATTTTTAAAGTCTTCTACAGTGAAGACAGATGAAAAGAATCTGCACAACGCCTCCACTATTTTCCATTATCAATTCCCCAGACTCACTCTCTAAAAGATCAACACGAGCTTTAATTACAGTTTTCCTATTTAAATACCTGCATAAACTCTTCCTATCTGTCTTTTATGCTATTAGCTATTTTTCTCTCATTCTCTACTTTCTGCCTCTTTTTGCTAAGTCATCCTTTGTTGGTTCTTAAAATCTGACCAATCTTCTGGTCTACCACGAAGCTTTGCGGATTTGTACAGTATTTCGTTCTATTTGTTACAACCATTAAACTCCTTATTCTGATACATCCTTCTTAAAGATCTTCCTTTCTTATCAGCATAAATCTTTGCTGAGAGTTTTTAAATATCTCCTTAAAAGTCTGCCACTGCATCGCTCCTGTCCTACCTTTTAACCGAGTTTCCAAATTCACTTTAGCTAACTCTGCTCGTACCCTTATAATGACCTTTATTTAGGTTTGAAACACTAGTCTGGCACCTCATGTCTTTCCTTCAAATTGAACATGAAATTCCATCCCGTCATGATTGCAGTGACTGAATTAAATTTTGGGATAAGATACAAATGCAGATTAAGAGTTAGGACATTAACTGTTTTTCTTTCAGGGTAATTTATTCCTAGATAAAGGATAATATGATAGATTAACAGATACCTTGGTCGATCATGTCTGTTCTCTGTCTAGCAGAAGAATTGTCACCTTCAGACTGGTATCAGGGTTGGAAAATTTACTCCAAACATCCAGTTGATAAATCATTAAAATGGCCCAGGAGACAGAAGCGAGATCAAGTTAACTGAAAACAGTAATCAGTCAGTGACCCAACCAATCAATCAGATAATATGAGGAGAGGATTGGAGAAATGCCGATTCACCACTTTCTGCTGTGAATATGTGGCACCATCTCAAATGGTTATAAAGTTAGACATAAGTGGCGAGGAACAGATTCAATCATTTCAAATACAAAAATCCATTAAATGATTTTAATATTCGAGAAATGTCAAAACACGATATAATAATTTTATCAATGTTACAGCTTTCATTCATAATTTCACTTTTTTGTTTTGGTCAGTGTCTTCGATAAAGGTAAAAGTTTTACATAAGACCATAAGAACTAGGAGCGGGAGTAGGCCATCTGGCCCCTCGAGCCTACTCCACCATTCAATAAGGTCATGGCTGATCTTTTCATGGACTCAGCTCCACTTACCCACCCACTCACCATAACCCTTAATTCCATTACTGTTCAAAAATCCTTGCCTTAAAAACATTCAATAAGGTAGCCTCAACTGCTTCACTGGGCAGGGAATTCCACAGATTCACAACCCTTCGGGTGAAGAAATTCCTCCTCAACTCAGTCCTAAATCTGTTCCCCCTTATTTTGAGGCCATGCCCCCTAGTTCTAGTTTCTTCTGCCAGAGGAAACAACTTCAATGCTTCTATCTTATCTATCCCCTTCATAATTTTATATGTTTCTATAAGATTCCCCTTCATTCTTCTAAATTCCAGTGAGTATGGCCCCAGTCTACTCAGTCTCTCCTCATAAGCCAAACTTCTCAACTCCGGAATCAACCTAGTGAATCTCCTCTGCACCCCCTCCAATGCCAGTATATCCTTTCTCAAGCAAGTAGACCAAAACTGTACACAGTACTCCAGGTGTGGCCTCACCAGCACCCTATACAGCTGCAACATAACCTCCTTGTTTTCAAACTCCATCCCTCTAGCAATGAAGGACAACATTCCATTTGCCTTCTTATTTACCTGCTGCACCTGCAAACCAACTGTTTGCGATTTTATTTTACCTGTTGACCATGAGCATAGACTCATAGAATCCTACACTGCAGAAGGAAGCCATTCAGTCTGCACCAACCACAATCACACCCAGGCGCTGTCCCCATAACCCCATGTACTTACCCTTGCTAGTCCCCCTGACACTCAGGGGCAATTTGGCATGGCCAATCAACCTAACCCGCACATCTTTGGACTGTAGGAGGAACGCGGAGCACCCGGAGGAAACCCTCGCAGATACGGGGAGAACGTGCAAACTCCACACAGACAGTGACTCAAGCCGGGAATCGAACCCGGATCCCTGGGGCTGTGAGGCAGCAGTGCTAACCATTGTGCCATTGTGCTACACTTCTGTTAGTTTTCCTCCATTAGGAAGGATAAGTCAGAACTATTGGAACTATTCTATTCTCTTCAGTCGACCAAGACGTGGCTGAGTAACCAAGTTCCAGCTGTGATGCAAATTGGTTTCACATTTCCAGTTTCAGTTCCTCTCCACATCCTTTCTGACTTCCTCATTGATTTGCTTGTCTGTATAATTGGGACAATATCTGCTATTGAGGGAACTGGATACCCTGCATATTTTCATCTCTGGGCACATACTTCAGCACGACTATGTTTGGCAATAACAAAGACTTTACAAGTTGCAACATTCAAACAATGGATGAGAAAAAAAAAATTGAACTGCAATTGAGTGTGGCGACTAGGGGATTTTCACAATAACTTCATTGCAGTATGAATGTAAGCCTACTTGTGACACTAATAAAAGAACTTTTAACTTTAAACAATCTATTGGACTGCTTTGTCTGGATGATGTCGAGCCTCTTGAGTGTTGTTGGAGCCACACTCATTCAAACAAACGGTGAGTATTCCATCACATCCCACTCTTGCGCCTTGTAGATGATGGACAGGCTTCAGGGAGTCAGGTAGGTGAGTTACTCACTGCAGGATTCCAAGCTAAGGATCTGCTTTTATAGCCACAGTATTTCTATGGCTAATCCAGTTCAGGTTCTGGTCAAAAGCAACTCGCAGGATGTTGATAGTGGGATATTCAGCAATGGTAATGCCATTGAACATCTCGGGGTGATGGTTAGAGCGTCTCTTATTGGAGATGGTCATTGCTTGGCACTTGTGTGGCCCTAATGTTCTTTGCCACTTGTCAACCTAAACCTGGATATTATTCATGTCTTGCTGGGAACGTATGCAGCTCAGCAAGCATATAAGAACACAAGAACACAAGAGGCAGGAACAGAGGTTGATGATGTGTCACATTGAGCCTGCTCCATCGTTCAGTATGATCGTGGCTGATCTTTGGCTTCAACTCCATTTTCCTATCCGCTTACAATATCCCCTGACTTCCTGAGAGACCAAACATCTGTCCATCTCAATCTTAAATATAGGGAATGATTGAGCCTCCACAATCCTCTCAAGTAGAGAATTCTAAAGGTTCACAACTCTTTGAGTGAAGAACATTCTTTTCATCTCAGTCCGAAATAATTGACCTGTTACTGTGTGTGCCCTTGATTTCCAGATTCCCCAACCAACAGAACCAATCTTTCCCACTGGATTTTCTCCAATATCAGGAAAGACTTTCCTCCCTCTGTGAGGCCCTTCTAAGAAGTCAATGGTCAAGCAGCAGAATACATCCTCAACAGCGATGCTTTTCACACTTAACTATGAACATTCCAGTCAACCCTCACCCACCCCAGTCTCCTCTCACTTGGTCGTTGGTCTCCCCCGTGTCAACAACCCCGGTCCCCCCAACTGGGCCCTGGTCTCTCCTGAGTCAACCCCTCTGTTCTTCCCCTGAGTCAACCACTTCAGTCTTCCCCAGCTTGTCAACCTCCCCTAAGTAAACAACCCCCCCCCCCCACCAATCCCTCTCTCCCTTGAGTCAACCTGGTCCCCACCAATTCTAACCGCGCTATCCTCAAGACTTAGCCCAATCCCCTTAACTCTTACCCTGGCACCGTTGAGTCAAACCCTACGCTCCCCGGCTCAAGCTAGTTGTCCCCTGAGTCAAACCTGCACCCCCCAGCTCAAGCCTGGTATCTCCTGAGTCACACCCTGTACTCCCTCTCCCCAATGAAAATGTGTGCGTTTCCCTCAACTCCGAGCTTCCCTCAGAGGTATGTTTGCCAGGTGCATGCCTCTTAAAGACAGCTGTGCTTTGCACCTATCTTACATCACGCTGTTGTGGATGGATTTTTTGTTGGGTGGGTGTGATTCCAGTATATCAACCCGATAATCAGCTGCAGATGTATTCCAATTAGGTTCCTGACATAAACAGCTGGAAATGCAGCCCACCACTGAAATCATAGAAATCACAGAAACCCTACAGTACAGAAAGAGGCCATTCGGCCCATCGAGTCCGCACCGACCACAATCCCACCCAGGCCCTACCCCCATATCCCTACATATTTTACCCACTAATCCCTCTAACCTACGTATCTCAGGACACTAAGGGGCAATTTTAGCATGGCCAATCAACCTAACCCGCACATCTTTGGACTGTGGGAGGAAACCGGAGCACCCGGAGGAAACCCACGCCACTGATGGGGGAGGGGAAAATCACATTATGCTTTCATGCAACTTTGGACTTCTCATGATATTTTCTCCTCTGTTACCAAACCTGTCCGATGCCAACAAGAGCAGTAAATCCCTGCCTCAGTGTTTACCCTGTCAAGTCCATTCAGAATCTTGCATGTTTCAATGAATCCATCTCTCATTCTTCAACTGCAGACAAGGAAGGCCTAATTTACCCAGCCTCTCTTTATAGGACAACATTATCATCCTAGGGATCAATATCGTGAACCTTCACTGCGCTGCCTCCAATACAAGTACATTATTTAAATACGGAGACAAAGCTGCTTGCTAACTTTCCCAGCTCCTTCTGCACACCCGAGTCTCCCTGAACATCAATATTTATAAGTTTCACAACTTACAAAAAATATTCTGTTTTTCCATTCTTAGGATGGAAGCGAATAACATCACATTTCCCCACATTGTAGTTTACCTACCACCTCATTGCCCACTCACTTAATGGTCTATATCCCCATGCAGCCTCTCTGTGTCCACCCCACAGCTTACCTTTCCACCTAACTTCGTATCATCAGAAAACTTCAATACATTACTCTCTGTCTCTACATTTAGATCATTAATATTGATTGTAAATAACTGAGGCTCCAGAACAAACTTGTGGCACCTCACTAGTCACAGCCTGCACAACTTGATTTTCTTTAAAATTTTCTTTGGTGGGATATGGGTATTGCTGGAAAGGCCAACATTTGTTGCCCATACCTAATTGCCCTTGAACAAAGCGCCTTGCAAGGCCATTGAAGAAGGTAGTTAAAAGTCAACCACATTGCTGTGGGTCTGGAGTCACATGTAAATCAGAACAGGTAGGGATGGCAGATTTCCTACCATAAAGGACATTCGTGAAACAGATGGGTTTTTACCAACAGCAAAGACCCACAAGCAGCAATGTGATAATGAACAGATATGTTTTTGTGATGTTGATTGAGGAATCAATATATGTTGGGATACTGGGGATAACTCCTCTGCATTGGAGTGTCAGTGTTGACTTTTGCACTTAAGCATTAGGAGTGGGACTTGAACCCAGAACCTTATAATTCAGCAGCGTGTGCTACCAACTGAACTACAACTGGCCCTCTAAAATTTATGAAATCGATGAAGTCCAAGTTTATGAAGGATGGAAGATGCAACGCTAACCAGGAGAATATTGCAATAGTCAAGACCAGAAAGAGTCAAAATGAGCTGCCTCGTACAACAAGAAATCGGTTAAATGCCTATTAACATAAAATTCTGTTTTGTGGGCGGAATTCACCCAAGCCCCCTGCCAGGTGGGTTCGATGACAAGCATGAGGGGGGAAGAGAATTTGGGGGGATGTCCAGAAACCAATTTTATGCCAGTGTGTATTCATAGCGGGATCTTCCACTGGTGCCCACCATGGTGGGTCAGACAACTCATCAGAAGCTGATGTGAACCTAATTTGCATTAATGGGAAGCAGATGAAGGCCGAATCCCCCCATGCTAGTTTCTCCATGATGCAGGCAGGAATACACAGTGTGAAACGTGTTTGAAACAATGTGGTGTGCAACTATCAGAACTCACCTGAACAATGCCAGGGACTGTCTCTGGATGGAGGCCGCCCGCAACCCTGGACCCCAGAACACCACAGCAGTGTTCCAGGGCAGCATCTACAAGTGGACCTCCCAAGTTCAGTGTCCTGGAGAGGGTCCTTCTTCTGGCCTCAGAATGTTCCTGGAGATCCATCTTCATTCTCAGAAGTTCCACCTTCTTACTTCAACATTATATCAGTCTTTTTAATATGGCCACTCAGATACAACAGTGGACTACACGCCATCCAGCCCTGCCATGGCACTGAAATTAGCATAAAGCACCCTGGTGCATAATTAATGCTGTTGAGACTTGGTGTGTTTTTCTGCCGGCTGCCGCAGTGAGAAACATTTCACATTCCCGTCTCTGCCACGGCACTTGCTCTCAAATTGGGAGAATGTCCTCACTATTTATACTTCTAAGTCCCTATGAAATATTTTGAAGCTATAACTATTACTTTCACACAATCTGCACCAAGATTTGAGAACATCAGGTTATAACTACCAGAAGATCGAAGATGATAGCTGCCGTTACGCTGGCCTACAGGCAGTTTGCAGATGACAATTCAGCTCTGGGCTCTGTATTTTTGTCTCCAAAATACATACGTCATCCGGTATTTTACAACCTTGCTCGGGTGAGGCACATAAAATTCCGCCCGAGGCCAACAGAGAATTCCGTTCTCCGAGCCGCGCCTGCCCCAATTCCGAGGCAGGTGTGCTGGTAAAATTTCGGCACTCGTGTTCCAAGGGTACTCTTGTAGACATTTCCACCAATGATTCCCAAAGCTTTTTCTTGAATTGCTCTATTTCCTCGCTCCACAAAAAACTTGGGTCTTCTCACAGTGGTTAAAGACCAGCAATGGGGAGAATTACCCTCCATGTGAGAGATGATACATTCCATTTCTCACTCCATGAATCAATGTTAAATATTTGCACCAGGAAGTCCCTTAGATATATCCTGGCTGGCTACTGTTACTTCAGTGGAAAATGTGCAGTACCCCCAGATAAATGTGTGAACAGGTATCCCACAGATCTTTCACTTAAAGGGATGGTAATAATCGAGAAAACTCCCTATTAGCAAATAGCCAATGCTGATCAGGAAAATGTGAGTTCTGTTGTCTCCTGTGTTCCATTTCCACTTTGAACTCAATCAGGAAACAGCTGTATTGTGGTGACAAGTTTCACCTCAAAGCCTGAGCAGCTGCTTCATGCTTCAAACTAGCGCTGAACATGATTACAGCTACTGTTTCATTAGCCGCCCAATCTTTACAACGCATGTCATCTCACACAAGACAAAAAAAACTACAATCGTAGGCTAATGGGTATGCCGCATAACAGTTCTCAGTTAATTCTTGATAACTATAAAGGAATCATTTCCAGCTTTGCTCTATTTATGATCAGAAAGAAGCAAAATGAGGAGTTGGTAGGAATTTACATTCGCCTTGCCAAGAACTTGCTTCCACAACATTGCTATTGCCCAGAATCCGAAAAGTTTTTTTTTAACCCCTTTTCATTGAGGAAAGGAAATAACCTAACCATATTCATCATGCCGGCTTAGGTCACTGTCTGTGCTGAGTCTGCACGTTCTCCCCATGTCTGCATAGGTTTTCTCCGGGTGCTCCGGTTTCCTCCCGCAGTCCAATAAATGTGCTGGTTAGGTAATATTGGCCATGCTAAATTCTCTCTCAATGTACAAGCGCCGGAATGTGGCGACTAGGGGATTTTCACAGTAACTTCATTGCAGTGTTAATGTAAGCCTTACTTGTGACACTAATAAATAAACTAAAATCTTTTCATAATATTTAAAACCTCTATCAAATCTCTTAGCGTGCTTTGGTCTGAAGAAATTGGAAAAGGAAAACAATTAATGCTATTTACGAGCTGAAATTCAGATTGAATTTATCACAGTGATTCGTTCCCAAATCATTTGGATTTAATTTGAAATTCCCAAATAATTAACAGAAAAGATCAGGAAAAAGGCATCAAGAAGAATTAACAGAAAGACAGAATAACTTTGGAAAAGTGTACAATGTGTTATGTAATGTGCAATGTTTACATTGAACTTAGTGTTAGTGACAATTGTGGATAGTCAGGAGATTCTCTTAGGTTGGATTTCTATTGATTAAACAACAGGGCTGTGTTTAGTTTTAGCCATGGAGAGAAGGTTTTCTCCATGAACAATTCATTACGATATAATTCTGTTTTGTACCAAGATATTGATGGCACAACATTGGAGGACATTTAATATTGGCACTGGAGAGTTGGACTCCCGAAGGGATTTAATCGCAACAATCTGCTGACTGCCACAGGGGGTTCCCAGGGAGAACTTCCTGTAGGCCACTGAGTGAAGTGGCCAATGTTGGAACTGCAGTGGGACCTTGTGAAAAGATGGAGCCCAGGGACACAGGTAAGTGGAGTGGAATCACTGGGGTCTGTCATGGAGGTCCCAGCGAGGAGGACCAGGTGTTCAATGTAAAGGGGAGGGATTGTATCCCTGCAGGCCCTTCCCTGCTGCTGGTGGGTCCTCTGTGGGGCACAGGGTGCCTGAGAAGAGGGAATTTCCTCACCCCCAACCAAGTTGCAGGCATTCTTGCTCGGGTTTACCTGGAGATTTGTCCCCTGCCAACAACTGGGCTTGGGCAGATAGGCAATTCTGGATCCTTCCCACCTTGGACTTGATTGGGAAAAGCGATGGACTCTCCAGGCTGAGCCTTACTACCCAATCAGACAGTCAATCCCCCAAATCGCAGCCCACTCCCAGAGCATCCAGTTCAATCCATTGTGTGCACAGGGAAAACCTTTCCCTGCATTTTAAAGTTATATAGGCCAAATTCTCCCCTGGCCCTGCCGGCAGGCTCAATGGTGGGCGAGGGGGAGAATTTGGCAGGAGGCCCAAAAATCGGTTTAACACCGTCATGAATTTTCCACGGGATCTTCAACATGGCTGATTGGGAAACTCGCTGATGGCTGGCATGAAACTGATTTGCATCCTGCTAACGGGATGGAGATGAAGGGCTAACCAGAATCTTCTCCCCATTCCCAATTCTCCACCGCACCAAGAAAAAAAAACCCGCCGGCCCAGAATACATCTGGAACAACATTGCATGCAGAAGTCAGGACTTACAAGAATGCCTGGGGCTGCCTCTGGAGTTCATGGGTGGAGTCGGCCTGCAACCTTGTACGACACAGCAGTGGGTAGGGGTTCATCTACCAGGTGGATCTTCCAACTTCAGTATCATCGAGTAGGTCCATCATCCGGCCTCAGAATGTTTCTGGAGATCCATCTTTTTTCAAAAGTGGGTCAATGATATTGGGCACCTTTTCAACATGCTATATTGGTGGAGTGTATGCAATCAAGCCTGTCCCACACAGAATAGGGCACTAAAACCCCGGCTGCATAATGAAATGCACTCCAGGCCAGAAGATACGGCATGGTTTCCCATCAACCTCCGCAGTGGGAAACGCTCCCCGTCCCCACTACGGGTTTAGTCCCAGGTGGGAGAATTCTGCCTTATCTGTTCTTCCATATTGCCAAGTTCATTCCCACTCCTTTGTATCATTCCATCTAAATATCTCTTTATGTTAGATAGTTTCTTTGAACCACCTTGGAACCTTTTACTGCCTTTAAGGCACTAATGATCAGAGGATTAGATAGGGTGGACAGTGAGAGCCTTTTTCCTCGGATGGTAATGGCTAACACGAGGGGACATAGCTTTAAATTGAGGGGTGATAGATATAGGACAGATGTCAGAGGTAGGTTCTTTACTCAGAGAGTAGTAAGGGCGTGGAATGCCCTGTCTGCAGCAGTAGTGGACTCGTCAACATTAAGAGCATTCAAATGGTTATTGGATAAACATATGGATGATATTGGAATAGTGTAGATTAGAGGGGCTTTAGATTGGTGTCACTGGTCGGCACAACATCGAGGGCCGAAGGGCCTGTTCTGCGCTGTAATGTTCTATGTTCTATATACAAATCATTCGTACTGTTGGGCTAATGTTTTATTACACCCTCTATGCATTAATCTTAGTCTAATTGTCCTATTTGCTTTGGTGTGAAAGTCTTATATAAAACACATTAAAATGTTTGCTTGAAATCACTTTAGCTTGATATTTATAATCTATCCGGACATTGTTATTACTTGAGAGATTAAAATAGTTTTTAACATTTTATTTTTAATAGATTTATTGGTAGAGAGCAAGGTATTTTAATCGGGTTAGTGTTGGTTTTGGTGAGATTTGTAAAACTCTCAATGTTTGCTCACAAAGACACATTCATTTATCGTCTAAATGGGCACCCATGACCTGCTCAGACATTTCAGATTTTGCCCGTGTTTCTCTATTACATTATAAAACCTGATGGATTGTTCATGACAGCTTTATTGGAATTTGAGAAAAGCTTTAAATAACCTATCAAGAACTCTGGCTGAATTTCTGTTTTGCAGCGTGAAGGGGGTCACTACAAGAGAAGTTATTTACTCAAGTTTTCTGAATGAATTACATAATTATATTGTAAACCAATAAAAAAAAATTGCCAAACAAGCTTGTATGAAGGTGGCTCCCCTTTCAGTTTGCCATGGTTCAGATCATTACAAGATTTCTGATGTGGATTTCAGCTGTGATCTCTGGATATAAAGGATGAAAGTACATGAGGTCAGTCCATATGGCAGGCAGCTCACCTTAGTTTTTATATATTCCATCACAAAGTACAATCATTATTAATGTACCCCTGTGGCCAGGCCAAGAAACATAACTGGCCAAATCTTGACTGACTGAAATGCTCTAAATGTAAAAGCCACGAATCAATTCTTCTATTAATGGGTGACAACCCATAAAAAAGTGAGTTAGTTTACCAGATTGGGTCAGTGATCAATAGCTTGAATCAGAGATGAATGACAGGCTGCAGAAGGTTTCGCATTCATTCTTTGACATTGAAATGAAATGGTGGTTCAGGAAGAACGGTCAGCAAAAATTGTACCCTGTGCTCAAATACTTCATGGAATATTAGTTGTCTTGTTCTGCTCATTGCAGAGTAATGTATAACATTGAGCAAAGTCAATGCTGCTTATTTCCATGTGTTACAGGCAATCTGCTATCCGAGATTTATATTACATCGCGATTTGTGTTTCTCCAAGGAATAAAACAGAATGTAAAACCGTATTTACTCTTTCGTTCACTTCTTGGAGCTAAAAAAAAGTTTGCAGTACAAACATTTAATTATAAAGGTGTTGGTTAGAAAACAGTTTTCTTAATCAGCCAAAGTTGAACATGAATGATCTCACCCCTGATTTTCTGTATGGTTTTGCATTTTGCTTTATTACCTTTACACGTATACTTACCAAACATCTGCATGAAGCAGCAAAGGCAGAGGAGACTTCCCCAAGCATTTTGCCCCTGCTTCTCTGTGTTTGGCAGGCAGAAAAGTCACTCGCTGTGAGGCCCACTGACATTGCCAGCTTTTCACCCTAGAAATTACACCATAACCTAGTGCTCCAGTTAGCAGCCTAGAAGAAAAACAGATGCGCTCATCAAGCTAACAGGGGAGTTCCAATGTGTGGCCATCTGTTAGTGAATTGAAGTGGGGAGTGGGGTGGGGGGGGGGGGGGGGGGGTTGGGGTTGAGGAGAAGGGGGAAGATAGTGGATACAATATCACCTTACCAAAGCAGAACGTCTCAAGCTGAACATTGTAAATTTAAAAAACGGGCTTCCACTTCTTGTGAAATTCTGTGTTTATCAGCTGACAGTTGTCAGTACACTCCAAAAATGTGGATTTAATGCAATGTTGAGAGAAGCTGTATGGGCGGCGCGGTGGCACAGTGGTTAGCACTGCTGCCTCACAGTGCCAGGGACTCGGGATCAATTTCAGCCTTGGGTGACTGTGTGGAGTTTGCATGTTCTCCTCGTGTCGGCGTGGGGTTTCCTCTGGGTGCTCCGGTTTCCTCCACACTCCAAAGATGTGCAGCTTAGGTTGATTGGCCATGTTAAATTGCCCCTTAGTGTCAGGGGGATTAACAGGCTAAATACGTGGAATTACGGGTATAGGGCCTGGGTGGGGTTGTTGTCAGTGCAGACTCAATAGGCCAAATGGCCTCCTTCTGCACTGTATGGATTCTATGATCATTTAAGATATCACATGAACACAATGCTTTCTGCGATTTTAAACCTTTCCCTGGCTCTCTTTAGTTGATGTGTCTTGTAATATTCCAGACTTTTTCTTGTAAAGTTTTGTGACATGCATCCTGCTTCAGATAAAAGTTATGATGCCCTAAATATATTTCTCAGCAACTTATTTCGTTGCATAGTAAAAATAAATTAAGAAAATTATCCGGCCAGTCCGAGATCTGTACACACTAGTGATATCTCCCTTGCTCCATAATGTGGGGACATAGGAGTGGTTCTATGGGAGAAGTACGTTCAAGTTAATACAGAGTAAAACCAACTTGACAAAGTATTAGCCACAAGAGATGGTTACAAAATAATCCAAAATTTCAGCTGAAGCAATTGTTTACACACTGAATATATTTCCAAAGTAAATTGTTATTGTCTCAAAGTTATGCCTAATGGTCATCTATGAACGTAAGTGTAAAAAGAAGGGACAGAGAGTGTAGTCAGCCAGTCAAACACCAGTACTATGTCAACAAACACCCTTTATTCTGTGCCAGAGAGAAGGTCTACGTCTGCGGCTAATAATTAAACAGTCTACACCTTGGGACCTACAATACTGATCAAGGGTTGAGAAGCAGATTTAAAAGTCCTTGCTGTCCACTTCTTATTGTGATCCTCCACTCACTCAATTAGGAAGCTCGTACTCGACAAAGCCCACAGGGAAATCTATTGATGAACCCCGTGGCATTTGTGGCCACCATAACATCCCTCCCCCCTTAGGTCCGTGCCTCTCCCAGGACCCTCACTGCGAGAAGGTCTTTTCCACCACTTGGTGTTGTCGGTCTGAGGTCCCTTGAAGACAGGGCTGGGTCAGGCAGTGTAGATCGAACAGGGAACCTTCTTTTCTGAAGAGAACATCGCAGGATTACCAATGCGGGTTCCTACTCAGGTTCTGTTTCAGCCAAGAAGCCCAGTTCTTCAGCCCCCATTTCCAAGTCATTTTCACTACCCGGAGGGGCTAACGCTGAGTCAGCTTTGAGATGAGGGCTGACACTGGCAGCATCCATCTTTCTGGCCGACAGTGATACCTGCTCAGCCATGGACTCTCTGTCTCTGAGATGGTCCAAATGTTTCTTTAAGGTTTTACCCTGAATTTTGACCTTGTAAGGTACTGGTCCTGTTCTCTCCATAACAATCCCAGGGACCCAACTGAGACCATCCCCAAAGTTTTTCATGTGAACCAGATCATTCATTGTGAAATTCTTTCTGTCCTTTCAGAATTGTAATTTCTTTTTTGTTATTCATGTTGGGACTTCACACTCCCCGCTGTGTTTGGGAATAGCAGGTGTAATCTGGCACAAAGCTGTCACCCATTAACGACACCGTTGGGGCAAAACCTGTGCGGTGTGGTCCTAGAATCAAACTGAAATCGTGCCAGCTTGGTCTCCATGGATACCACCGGTTGTTTGTTATTGCATTTCTAAAGGTTTAAACTGCCTATTCTGCCAGTCCGTTTGATGACAGGTGTCAGGTACATTGGAGAGCGCAAACGTCTGAAGATCACCGCTAGCAAAGGCCGTGCTGTTATCGCAAACCGGGACTTCTGGCATTCCCTGTGTACTGAAGCTTTGGCGTAATTTCTCAATTGTAGCCTGAGACATCATGAGGTGCACCTCCAACCACTTGGAGTGTGCATCCAAGATTGAAAACATGGAATCCATACAGGGCCCTGCAAGGTCCACATGTGCACACACCAATGGCCTGCCAGGCCACCCCCATGGGTGCAGGGAGGCTGAGGGAGGGAATTTTGATTTTCCTGGCATAGGTCACATTATTTCGCCAAGTCTGTGATGTCAGAGTCAAGACCAGCTTATCAGTACCTTTCTGGTACTCCAGGGTGGCCATTGTATAGCTCCGTTAATACTGGACATCGTCCTGGGGACGGAACAATTATTTGAGACCCCAAGGAATGATCCCAGGGGCTACTTCAGGTGTTCCTGAGTGAGGGGTCAAGTGGCCAGTTCAGGAGTTGTTCACTGAGGGGGTCAAAGGATCCGTTCAGATGTTTCTCAGTGAGGGGCCAAGGGGACAGTTCAAATGTTACTTAGTGAGGCGTCAAGGGGCCAGTTCCGAAGTTGTTCAGTGAGGGGTAAAGGGGCCATTTCAGAGATTGCTCAGTGAAGGTCAAGGTCAGTTCAGAAGTTGCTCAGTGAGGGGTCAAGGCATCAGTTCAGAGGTTACTCAGTGAAGGGTCAAGGGGACAGTTCAGAGGTTGTTCAGTGAGGGGTCAAGGGGACAGTTCAGAAGTTACTCAGTGCAGGGTCACGGTGTAGTTCAGAGATTACTCAGTGAGGGGGTCAAAGGGCTATTTCAGAGGTTACTTAGTGACGGGTCAAGTGTCAGTTCAGAGGTTACTCAGTGAAGGGTCAAGTGTCAGTTCAGAAGTTGCTCAGTGAGGGGTGAACAATGGATTGAGAAGATTTCTAATTGTTGAGAAAATGTGAAAAGTGATCTTGATTTGAGACTTCTCTAAAATCGTAGAGTCTCTTCTTGGTGAAGCCCAATGTTTTTCTCAAACCATTCTGCTTCTTCACAGTCCCTACATCTCTACTCCGATATTTCCATTGTTCTATGCCGGCTCTGTCTTTGTATTCAATATTATTTTACATTTGCTTATTTCTCATCTTGAACTCTGAAGTGAGTGAGTTTTACTTTTTATTTACTTGCCTTTACTAAGGTGACCGCTGTTTATGTGTAAATGCAGTGCATGCCACCAAGTGGCTATATTTATTTATTGCTTTGTGCTTAAACATAAACAACTTCCGTCAAATTGATTGATGGCCATGTGATGTCAGGTGGCAAAACATTCTGCTCACAATGTCACTCATAGGCACAATTCCATTACAATGTTGCAAAAACACATCACTTTAATGACTATTCTATATGTACTGCTTTACTTACAAATGAGACTGTAGTGCATTGTTCCTCCTCACAGTTCTTGACCTGTCTTCAACTTTTGACAGAGTTGATCATTCAATCCTACTCCAACACCATTTTTACTGTACAGATGAGTGGAACTTCCCTTGCAAGATGCTACTGTTACCCATCTAGAGGGATCCAGAGAATTTTCTCCAATGGGCTTACTTCCCACTTCATCGCCATTACCTCTGGGATTCTCCAGGATCTATTCTTGGTCCTCTCATATTCCTTATGCACCACAGATGTATCATAGAAAACATTCTTTCTGGTTGTACCACCGCTTGGTATGGCTCGTACTCTGCCCAAGACGGCAAGAAACTACAAAAGGTTGTGAATGTAGCCCAATCCATCATCCGAACCAGCCTCCCATCCACTGACTCTGTCCACACTTCCCGCTGCCTCGGCAAAGCAGCCAGCATAATTAAGGACCCCATGCACCCCGGACATTCTCTCTCCCACCTTCTTCCATCAGGAAAAGATACAAAGGTCTGAGGTCATGTAGCAACCGACTCAAGAACAGCTTCTTCCCTGCTACCATCAGACATTTGAATGGCCTACCTTGCATTAAGTTGATCTTTCTCTCCACCCTATGACTGTAACCCTACATTCTGCACTCTCTTGTTTCCTTCTATATGTACGTTATGCTTTGTCTGTGTAGTGTGCAAGAAACAATACTTTTCACTGTATGCTAACACATGTGAATAATAAATCAAATCAAATCTATATGCTACTCCTCAGATACATGAACCCAAGACATGGCATTAGATTCTGTGAGTACAATGATGACAACCAGCACCATGGCAGCACAGCCTGTCTGGACCACCCTTTGTGCTCTCATTCTACTTGTCCGAAATCTTGTCCTGGAGCAGCTAGAATTTCCTTGACTTTGACATCTGGAAGAGTGAATGGGTTTGGTGCAGGTGGAGGGGATTTCAAACTGGGAAAATGCTTTAGGAAGCTGGTTCTAATCTGCTGACTTCCACATTTAACTCATGTGCATGAGACTGCAGGAATCCAACCCCCTTGGGAGAGGTGTGTTGCCAATTGCCATGTTAATTGCTCATTTAGAATCGTATTAACATATACTTTTGATTCCAATGTTGATTTGCTGGATTTCTACCAGTGAAAGGAAGGTGAGTGCACAACAGCAATCGAGGGGGAGGTTCAACAATTTCAGAGAAATATGCTAATAATTACTCAGCATTCAACAGTTTTCTAACCTGGTTGCGCGAATGGGTTTATTCAAAGTGCTTTTGCTAAATTGGTTGTTTTTTTGCACTTGGGAGATTACATACTGCACTTTCGAATTTGTTCACTCAGCATGGGTGCCACTTCGACTGCCATGATTGGATCTCAGATGGGGGCCAAGATGAGCAACAACAGCAGCCCAAACAACCTACACGCACAGACATGACAAAGGAGATAGGGCAGCAATGGAGAGGAGAGGGGAGGGGTGGAGAGGACTGTGGTGGGGAGGGAAGGGTGCAGAGAGGGGGGTGGTCAGGAGGGGAATAGCCAGAATATGCAGGTTGTCAGAGCTTCAGGAGAATTGGGATGCCATATCAGCATTTGACAAACAAGTGCAGCCTCCTGGAAGAAGGCCTGCTGTCTCTTGGCCCTGGTAGTCATGCATTGCCAAAGACTGCCAAAGTCCAAATTATCCATTCAATGTTGTTGCATCCAGATCTTTCCATCCTTTTTCACAAACAAATTCCAAATCTCCCAGCTTGACGCCTACAAATGCAAAAGGCCCATGTCTGAGGGCTTATTTGACAGGGCTGGCAATTCTGATTTTTTTTATTGTTTTCATTTGATTTATTATTGTCGCATGTATTAGTGTACAGTGAAAAGTATTGTATCTTGCACATGATACAGATAAAGCATACTGTACATAGAGAAGGAAAAGAGAGGGTGCAAATGTAGTGTTACAGTCATAGCTAGGGTTTGGAAAAAGATCAATTTAATACAAGGTAGGTTCATTCAAAAGCCTGATGGCAGCAGGGAAGAAGCTGTTCTTGAGTTGGTTGGTACGTGACCTCAAACTTTTGTATCTTTTTCCTGACAGAAGAAGATGGAAGCAGGTATATCCGGGGTGCGTGGGGTCCTTGATTATGCTGGCTACTTTTCTGAGGCAGCGGGAAGTGTAGACAAAGTCTATAGATGGGAGGCTGGTTTTTGTGATGGACTGGACTACATTCACAACCCTCTGTAATTTCTTGTGGTCTTGGACAGAACAGGAGCCACACCAAGCTGTGATACCAGAAAGAATGCTTTCTAAGGTACTTTCTGTTAAGTCTTCCAATGATTATGCCAGTCAGAATGAGTGGGCATTTGGTTTTGTGACACTGGTTGGCTTCCCACAGGTGCAGAGAGCCATCAACTACATAGAACAGATGTGGCAATTTGGACATCTCCAGAAAAATCGTGAGTATTCAAGAAACATGTTGCCAAATGTTTTCATCTTACACTCACAAAGGCAAGTGCAAGAATGCCAAATTTCAAATGATCACAGCAGTTTATACCATAGGTTGCTGACTGGTTGGCAAGTTCATTTTGATTGGCCAAGGTATTCTCCTGGAGAAAGTAGCTGGGATTGATATCCTAGGTTATTCAAGAAAGCCAAAAGCTTGAACATATTATTTTTATTTGCAGAGAATGGGTAGTTGTGCATGAATGAATATGAGAAAGCATATTCCATGTTATGAGCTCAACTGATTATTTTAAATTGGTTGTTATTGTAGCTATTAGTGCACTCATGATTGTTCAGAGAGTGCTGCCCAATCGTGGAATCAAATTTAACAGCAGATGTTTTGTGTTGGGGTTTGTGAGCATACTGGCTAGGTGAGTTCAGTCTGTACTCTGCGTATTACAAACAACCAAAAGAGCATGCTGTTTGATTTGAACAGCCAATTATTAGCATGTACCAGAAATGTTGGGGAACACAGGGAGGAGATGAACTGAAAGAAATCAATAGTCGTAGAAAAATGGTGTTGGGAAAATTGATCGAATTGAAGGTCAGTAAATCCCCAGGGCCTGATAATCTATATCGCAAGCAATTTAACAAAGTGGCCTTCTAAATAATGAATGAATTGATGGTCATCTTCCTAGATTGCATAGACTCTGGAACAGTTTCTACAGATTGGAGGGTAGCTAATATAACATCATTATTTAAAGAGGGAGGTAGAGGGAAAATAGGGACTAGAACCAAAGGATCCCTATTCTGCAGAAGTGGCCAGTTAGCCCAATAAGTCTGCACTGACTCTGAAAGATCATCTTACCTGGGCCCACCTCCGTCCTTTCCCATAATCCTGTGCATTTACCATGACTAATCCACATAACCGACTCACCTCTGGGCACTAGGGGACAATTTAGCATGTCCAATCCACCTAACCTGCATACCTTTGGACTGTGAAATATTTAAACATGCCAAGATGCAATTCTTAACTGCTAACTTATCTCTATTATTTCCAATTTAAGTAATATTCCGCATAGACTTAAACTCTTCAAAATCAGTTCACAAACAATTCAGGATCAATGTGTTTTACTTGTTAACAGTCCTAAAGCCTTTGAGAGAAAGACACCTCTTACTTCTTGCAGACCCAAGCAGAAACTACCTGCTATTTTCAGTGTAAACTTAGCTCCTCCCCATCACATGACTCTGCCTCTGATAATCAATCTAATCAAACCCTACTCTGAAATCCCAGGGGAGAAACCAAAAATAAACAAAAATGCATTAGCAAAGATTAAAACAAACACCCCATTATCTAGGATCAATTATTCTCCTGCATTCTCAGCATGTAGGCTGCCTAATGCAGATGAATCAGCACTGAGCAAACAGAGCTGGATTCTAAATATACCCCTCACAAGAAACATGATAAAAATAATACATTTCTTAAAGGTACACTATTGTCACAAGAGAAATATTGTTCTAATATGCTGTGCTGAGCTGACACCAAGCCCCTGCCAGGAGTCCAAATTCTCATTAGGTTAGTAAGAAAGCCAGGGCACATCTGCTCTCGGGAGGTTCACGGGGGTACAACTCATCCAGAAGGATAGCATACTCTGAAATTTGTTTTGCTGCACTTGTGAGAACACATCCATTGAAAACAAAGCTTTGAATACTTCAGTTCTTACTGACAGTGTCTGATGCACATTTGTCTGAAGTCGCATTGTCCCCTTTTGCAATGTCCTAACTATGTTAGGGGTTGTGGGTTTTAAACAAAAAGAAAAGATATGGTTTGCGCACATAAAGTGGGATTTTCCAGCCATGCTTGTCCTGTAACCTCAAAATCCTGCTCGAGGTCAACGGACATTTCCATGCTCCGCTCCTCGCCTGCTATGATTCCCGAGTTGGGCAGAATGGGCAACTTCACCCCATTGAGTCAAATTAACAAGAGATTTATTGTAGGATTTGTTACCTGTACGTACGTACAGAGCAGAAATTGAAACTAAGACAGATGCCTATGAAACACCCTGATGCACTATCAATCACGATACGAAGACTCCAGTGAGTGAGTGAAATTAACAGGCTTTTATTCACAAAGAACAGGAGCACACCCTTGTAGCTGACCTGGCCTAGACTGAGGCGAGGAGGAGGAACCATCGCCTTTATACCTCACTCTGGGTGGAAAGGGAGGAGCCTCAGGTGGAAAGGGAGGAGTCTCGGGCCACATAGTGCAGCATGGGTGTGTCCAGGCATACGCATGTAGTTACAGTGGTTCAGCACACACCCCAATGACTTCATGATCAAGTCATGTTTAGTTTTTTTTTAGTGTCTTTATTAGGTCACAAGTAAGCTTACATTAACACTGCAATGAAGTTACTGTGAAAATCCCCTAGTCGCCACACTCCAGCGCCTGTTCAGGTACACTGAGGGAGAATTTAGCATGGCCAATCCACCTAACCAGTGTGTCTTTCGGACTGTGGGAGGAAACTGGAGCACCCGGAGGAAACCCACACAGACACAGGGAGAAAGTGCAGACTCTGCACAGTGACCCAAGTCGGGAATTGAACCCAGGCCTCTGGCGCTGTGAGACAGCAGTGCTAACCACTGTGCCATCGCGCTGGCCGTTAGTAACCTGCTCTTAAAGCATTCATGCAACCACTTAAATATATAACATTTTTCAAAGCCAATTGCTTCCCTTCACCACACTTCCCTCTTTTCCATTTTTGTAATTAAAGATTGGAAGCTCACACATCTGGGATCAAAGTTCAACAGCTTTAAAATAGAGAATAAATAACCATTTACACAATGACAAATGAAAGCTTCACCAGTGAATCACAGTGCACTGACTGATGCAGTGATCACCGCTCTCCGACACTTCTATGTAGTCCTCCCCTGAGTTGTCTTTTCTCTTTCTCTGCATGGGGTAATTGCCCTCATCATGAAGCTGCCAGTGGGGATTCCTCCAGAGGCTGCTGCATCAGTATCAATGGAGGGGAGTCTCTGTCACTGGGCCTTGCTGCACAAATGTTCCCTCAGTCAGAGCAACCAAGGAAGCCGATAGTCAAGATGGCGACATGAGTGGTACCCTCATCCTCATCGGTAATTACTTCAGCTCTTTAATGGTGCTCTGGATGGTTGGCGGGATCCATCCTGTGGGACAGAAATAATATCCTCTGCAAATATCTCTGCGCCATCAGTGTCATTGACAGACCAAGGCTACAGCACACATTCTGTTGCCCTGTATGGCCTTCCATGAGGCTTGTCACTGTTTCAATGGAGGAGGTCATGCTTTTAAAACACTGAGCTGTGCTGGTGCACATGATCAGAATGAATTTCTCCATTCTCAGACCATGACTCCACACTGCCTCAGGGTACATATCTCACACTGCTTGTCAAACTATAGCCTCCTTTCCTGTGCATCTCTACTCAGCTAAACATGGCTATTTCTATTCATGAGGGACAGCCTACAACTGCTTCCATTCCTCTCACCTCCCCCTGCTCACTGGTGTCACCTAGTGACATCCTTTCTAATGACACACAAGGACACATTGATGTGAGTGTGTCTGCACTGGTGGAGGGTGGTGCTGGGCCTTTGGCATCTGAACGTTCTGGTGATGTTGCCATGCCATTGGCATGTACCCTCTTCATATCCAGCCCTGGAGACGGTGAGAATGTGCTCCTGGCCGCAGAGGTTTCCGCAGAGCTGACCTTCAGCGATGCAGTTGAAGTTTGGACATGTTGTCATTCGGGGATGAGAGCACTCTGTCCCCTTCATCAACAGAATCCAATATCTTTACAAACTCTCCAGCAGGTATTCCCATTTCTCCATCGTGCAGTGCCATCTCCATCATGTCTAGTGTGGCCTCCTCAGGATGGCAACCTGTTCTGCCTTCTGTGCGATCCCTCTCCCTGGCATTGTGTGGCCTCTTCTCCTGTGAGCACCAAACAGAGAGAGAGGAATAAGGCAATGCTGGCCTCTATCACCAATTCCTGTAAATTCAGTGCTGCTTTTATCAGTGGGCCAGGTTCTCAGCAGCACTAGAGATCTGAGCTTTGCTGATGGAGTCAGTAATTCTCCTGGGTACACACTTCTCCCGTTCGAGCACTGTGTGCTCCCAGGCTGCCCAGCCACCCAGTGTATCTGCTGGTGGCCCATATCTAGAGGCCTATCATTGTGGTCCCACATTGCATTCACCTTGTCGGAATGAAGAAGGTCATTAAACCTCTTGCAGCATTCCACCCAGGCCCTCCTGTTGACACAGCAGCTGCTAACATACGTTGCCATTTTCAACTAGGAATGTTTGGTTTTGCTGGGAGGCCTTCTCCTGCCAACTTCTAAATACAAGAAGGGCTCAACTCCTCTGAGGAGTCAACATCTGCTGTGGCAATCAAATTCTGCTGCACGTATGAAAGACCCGCGGGAGATAGAAACATCAATTACTCCTGGCAAGGTAAGGATCTGTTGCGAATTATCATGATGAAAGTGATGATATCTCACTGACTTAAGTAGTCAGAGTTAGCTATCAGAGAACAGAAAGTGGCCTCAAGACAGGCAAAGGGAAATACATTTTTCTTACAAAAGGTGGATGGAACCTGCTGCTGAGGCAAAGCAAATGTAGTTGGTAGCTGCTGAGGATGTCGGCAGCAGGGGTTTGGTGCCACTATCCTGGATTCAGAACAGGAAGTGATTTAATGGTACAAGCAGATCAGGACAGGTGAGTACAGTGACGCATCCGCCTGTGTCCTGATGTGTGTACGACCCCAGCTCTTCACGCTGCCTTCCCAATCATACTGCATCAGAGGGAAACATTTCAGGAGACACTTCATAACTCAACAAAGATATGAGGAAAAAATGGGCGGCACAGTGGTTAACACTGCTGCCTCACAGCGCCAGGGACCCGGGTTCAAATCCAGCCTCGGGTCATTGTCTGTGTGGAGTTTGCACATTCTCCCCGTGTCTGCGTGGGTTTCCTCCGGATGCTCTGGTTTCCTCCCACAGTCTAAAGATGTGCAGGTTAGGTTGATTGGCCATGCTAAATTGACCCTTAGTGTCAGGGAGATTAGCAAGGTAAATATGTGGAGTTACGGGAATAGGGCCTGGGTAGGATTGTGGTCGGTGCAAACTCAATGGGTCAAATGGCCTCCTTCTGCACAGTGGGGATCCTATGATTAAATACTCTACCAGAAAGATGTACCATCTGTGCCTATCTAACGTAGTGAAAGGTGCAATGCCCCTTAACCAAAATGCTGCAAAGTGCGAGACCAGATAGTTGGAAATGTTTTAGAAACCATATAAGGATGAATAAAACAATTAATAGAAGTAGAAATTGGAGTTCAAGAGAAAGCTAGTGGCATGGACAGAATGCGCGATCTTACCAACCATTCACGCCCAACCAAATCTCCGTTCACTGTGGTGGGATGGGAAAATCCTGCCAGCATGAATGGTGGTAACATTCCAGCCTATGTATTTGTTTTCTTACTGTCTGTAATCAGAATACTTAATATGGAAAGAGGTATATCTTTTCTCAGACTTGGAGTATGTTTTCCAATTAAATAATTCAGCAGCAAACTTTTGTGAGTTCTAAAATAAAATTACCATAAATTAACACCTCACGCATTGGGGAAAATCTTCCCATTCTGCCCACTATGGGAATTGCAGCAGGCGAGGAGCGGACCGTGGGAATGTCCATCGACGTTGGACGGGATTTTCCGGTTTCAAGACGAGCACAACTGGAAAGTCCCGCCCATTGAGTCACATGCACACGCTGACACATACATGCTAACAGATTGACTATAGATCAAGGTAATGCACTTTCATAGATTACAATTGATTCAGTCTCTGATTTATGATTTCCAGTCTCTTGTGGCAGGTCTATGGTTTCTTGAATGATATTGATGATTTCATCTTGAAGCGAGAGTCCTTTAAAGCAAAGTGTTCACAGCAGGTTGCAAGACCTCTGATAGTCAAAGCTCGGTGAACCGTGAAACAGGAACAGGTTCGGTAGTTTGGCTTTTTGATGACTTGCAGCTAGTTTCAAGGTGGTTCTGATTGATTTGCTGGATCTGATCAACAATCTTCCCTTAGATGAACTTTTAAACAGACAAACAAAACATTGCTATCGGACAAGTTCAAGGTGTTTTTTTAAATCATGGTGATTCCGCATCCTGTGCTGTGGGTTAACACTTCTGAGACCCACATAGTTTAGTTTGGAAGGTGAGGCCATTACGATACAATGGGAGGTTGAGAGCACCTATTCATTTCCATCTGTCATAAATTAAGTTTCAATCTTTCCTTTTTGTCCAGTATGAAACATGGAAACAGGCAATCTGGAGACTCAAGTCCTTTAAGTGAGGCCATCCTTAAACAAAGAGAAGTGTGAATTCCACAGGATGGCTGTGAGGTACTCTCATCTATATCCATATTTAATTAGGTATCCACCAGAGACTTGATAATGTCTGCAGTCCGAATGCTAAAACTCACATGATTTACAGTAGCTATCTTAACAGCTTTTGTTTGTGTCCAATGTTTAAAAGTCTTGTTTGAAAGTTTATAATATGACATGCCAGTAAAGAGCATGACGCTAACAAGAAATATAAAAACAGTAAAATCATCAACAAATACATTAAAAGGAAAAGAATAACTAAAGTGAACATTGATTCTTTAAGGGGTGAGACTGGGGAATTAATAATGGGGGATGAGGAAATGGCAGAGGCTTTGAACAAACAAATATTTTGCATCCATCTTCACAGTAAATTTTTAAAAATCCCAAGAAAATCTAGAGGCAAAAGGGAGGGAAGGGACTCAAAACAACCACAATCACTAGAGAAAAGGTATTGGGAAAGCTAATGAAACTTAAGGCTAACATGTCCCCTGGATTGATGGCCTGTGTCCTGAGGTCTTAAAATAAATGGCTGCAGTGTTAGTGGATGCATTGGGTGTAATCTTCTAAAATTCCCTCGACTCTGGAAAGGTCCCAGGAATTGGAAATCTGTAAATGTAACATTTCTGTTCCAGTAAGGCTGAAGATATAAGGCAGAAAATTATAGGAAAGTTAACCTAACACCCATCATTGGGAAAATACTATTTATCCATTAATAAAGAGGTAGGAACAGGACATTATAATACTATCAGGCAGAGGTGTTGATCTGATTTGATTTATTATTGTCACATGTATTGGTATATAGTGAAAAGTATTGTTTCTTGTACGCTGTACAGACAAAGCATACCGTTCATTGAGAAGAAAAGGTGAGTGTGCAGAATGTAATGTTACAGTCATAGCTAGGGTGTAGAGAAAGATCAACTTAATATAAGGTAAGTCCATTCAAAAGTCTGATGGGAGCAGGGAAGAAGCTGTTCTTGAGTCGGTTGGTACATGACCTCAGACTTTTGTATCTTTTTCCCGATGGAAGAAGGTGGAAGAGAGAATGTCCAGGGTGTGCTGGCTGCTTTTCCGGGAAGTGTAGACAGAGTCAATGGATGAGAGGCTGGTTTGCGTAATGGACTGGGCTTCGTTCACGACCCTTTGTAGCTTCTTCTGGTCTTGGACAGAACAGGAGCCACACCAAGCTGTGATACAACCAGAAAGGATACTTACTATGGTGCATCTATAAAAATTGGCGAGAGCCATTGCAGACGCATGAAATTTCCTTAGCCTCCTGAAAAAGTGCTGGGCTTTCTTACATGGCTCTGTAAAAGGGAAATCGTGCTTGACAACATTACTGGAATTCTTTAATGATGTAAAAGCATGATTGATAAAGGATAACCAGTAGATATAGGGGGTGATCTTGAGCCTGCATTCTTCGTCCAAGTGATCAGAGGCAGGGGCTCAAGATCTGGCAAAACCCGGAAATCACGAATCTTGCCGGCAAGATGGCAATTTCCAATTTTTGTCACCTCCCCCTGTTGGCAACGTAATCAGGTTAACATCCATAATTGGCAAGAACCTGAATTACATCCATTTAATTAAATTTGAATGTCATTAAACTCCCTCCTCGCCAGATCTTCTCCCTCACTAAATTTTCGTCACATCGGCAAGGTTTGCATGCAACAGGTGCACCCAGAAATGCACCTGTCATTGGGATCACTCTGGGGGCACAAAGGTAAGTATAGCCCCTGGGGAGCAGGACATGGTCAGGCAATGCCAAACTGTGCCAGGGTCAGTGTCAGGGTGGATCCTCATCATCCTGGGGCATGCATGTGTAGTGGGGAGAGAGAGTGTGTTCAATGAAGGAGGAGGAAATGTTGGTGATTATTGTTGGGGGGGAGAGCAAGAGAGATGCCGATATTGATGGGGGTGGGGTGGCGCAAGTGTTGATCAGGCGGGACAGAGCTCCTGAGACCTCCATTGGAGGGTGGGGGAGAGATTATTTCTTTGTCTGGTTTTTAAAGGGTGCTCCAATCTCAGTGCAGCAGGCTTTACCAGTATGTTTAGACGCCATCCCTTGAAACATGCCCCTGTTTTTTTAACAAAGTGTCTTAAGATCTGGCGAGAAAACTTGCCCATGCTGGTTTTCAGTCAGACCCTGATACTTTGCCATTTAAGATTTTCCCGTAGCATACTTGGACTTTTAAAGGGGTTTGATAAAGTGCCACGTAAAGGGCTACTGCACAAGATGAGGGGTTATGGTGATGGGTGATAAATGGATAAAGGACTGGCTAACTCACAGGTAACAGAGTCAGGATAAATGCGTCAATTTCTGGATGGCAAACTGTAACTAATGGAGTGCCACAGGGCAGCAAATATTTAAAATTTATGTTACTGACCTGGATGAAGGGTTTAAGTGGCTTGTAGCCAAATTTCTGACGATACAAAGATAGATAAGAAAGCAAGTTTTGAGGAGGATACAAAGAGTTTGCAAATGGGTATGGATAGGTTAAGTGAGTCGGCAAAAGTCTGGCAGGTGGAGTATTATGTGGAAAAATATGAGGTTTTTCACTTTGGCAGAAAGAGTAGAAAAGCAGAAATTTATTTAAATGGAGAATGACAAAAGGTTAGCAGCTACAGTAAGTAATTAGGAAGCCAAATGGAATATTGGCCTTTATTGCAATGGGTTGGAGTATAAAATTCGGGACGTCTTGCTACAACTGTACAGGGAACTGGTGCAACAACACCTACAGATCTGTGTACAGTTATGGTCTCATTTCTTAAGAAGGCACATATTTGCACTGGCGACAATACAGAGAAGATTCACAAGGCTGATTTCTTGGATGAGGCATTTTTCTTACAAAGAAAGGTTGATTAGATTGGGTCTATACTTAAGAGAAATTAAAGGGGATCTTATTGAAACATGAAGGATTCTGAGGGGACTAGACAGGGAGATGCTGAGAGGGTTGTTCCTGTCACGGGGGGATCTAGAAGTGATGGCACAGTTTAAACATTTACAATGGAGATGAGGAGGAACTTATTTTCTCAGAACTTGGTTGTGTTTCGAATTCTCTTCTTCAGTGAGAGTTGGACGCTGCTGGGTCATCAAATATATTCAATATTGAATGAGACAGATTTTTGATTGGTGAGGCAATCAAGTATTTGGGGTAGGCAGGAAAGTGAAGTAAAGGCCACAATCAGATCAGCTGTGGTGCAGCAGGTTTGAGGGGCCAAATGGTCTCTTTCTACTCCTATTTGTTATATTGTGTTCCTTGTCAAGTCCACTGTGCTTTCCCTATTTATCCCCCATTACCCCCATCTTTATGTATACTGTGCTTCTTACAGTCACCCTCATCAAATGCGCTTCATCCATCAGATGGACACATTCCATTGCATTTACCCATATGTCTCTTCTTTCCCTCCTTGCAGGAAACCATGTTAACATGACATGTGGTGGTTTTAATTGACTTGTCACCCCAGATAGCTGAGAGCTCTCCATCTTCCTATCTCCAACAGTCAGGGATACGAACTCCATTGACCTCTAGAGTCTCCTATTCTGCAATTGTAAGCTGCAACAGCTATGATATGTTGCCTCCAGTTCTCGCTCTGTGAGGGGCTGTAACCAATTCCCTCGGGGGAGACATGTTAGTCATTGAAATATTTTGAAGGTTGCCTGTCTTCATTTTAACAGTTTTCAGCCATCTTGATTGAGGTTCCAAGACCTCGGGAAAATTTGCAGCTGAAAGAATCATAGAATCCCTGCAGTGCAGAAGGAGACCATTCGGCCCATCAAGTCTGCACCAACCACTAATTCCACCCAGGCCCTATTCCCATAAACCCACATATTTATCCTACTAATCCCCTGACACTAGGGCCAAATTAGCATGGCCAATCAACCATGCAGACATGGGGAGAATGTGCAAACTCCACACAGAAAGTCACTCAAGGCCGGGATTGAACCGACGCAATGCGACAGCGTTGCTAACCACTGTGCCGCCCCAAAGGAAGTGAGAAGGGATGCATCCATGTGGTTAATGCCTTTACAAATACAAATGTGGGCCAGGGGGTGCAGGCGTGTTTGTTCCAGGCCCAGCAACTATCCCCACCCTCACCACCTACATCCCACCTTCCGCACTGTTTACATCGCACCCCGCCAGCAAACCCCTCAAAAACCTTTTGCTTCCTTCCGCCGTCACCTGAACAGCATTTGAACCTACACTCGCCCATCATAATCGGGAATCCCTTCAACCAATATCTTCCCCTACCCTAATCATCACTGCTCCCCCTCCTCCCATCCCCACAATCTGAGTCCCACCAACTTCATCGTACTGGAAGCCCCCACGCATTGTCAGACCCCGCATTCCTCTTCCCTTGTGACCAGTAGGGAGCGCCACAAGTCCGAACCTCCCCCACCTCAATCTCTCCCACCTCAATCTCCTCCACTGCACCTACCTGATTTGCAGGGCTCATACTACAGTCATCCTTGCCTGTCAGGCCTCTTGGCAATCTGGACAGATTTTATTTTAAGGAGCCCTGTAGTTAATTGCAAGCTATTCATGAAACCTCTTCTTCATAGAATCCTACAGTACAGAAGGAGGCCAATTGGTCCATCAAGTCTGCACTGACCACAATCCCACCCAGGCCCTATCCCCTTATTAACCCTGCTGGTCCCCCTGACACTAAAGGGCAATTCACCATGGCCAATCAACCTAACCCACACCTCTTTGGACTGTAGGAGGAAACTGGAGCACCCAGAGGAAACCCACGCAGACACGGGGGACTTCTGGCTCTCCTTATCCTGAAACATCCACCCCCCCCATCCTTCACCAACATCAGTTTTCAACTCGCATCCAGGCCATTATAACTGAATACTCCAGCTGTCATCATGCAAATGCCCACAACTGGGTACTTAGACTAATGAATATTTACTAGAAGCTAGCTTTTCCTGTCCTTAGTTTAAGGTTTTTGGAACCAATTGTAGTCTATCTCTCTTAGGGCCCAATTTTACCATTGCGTCGCGCCCATTTTCAGGCATGAAAACATGGTAAAGTCGGGTGTGAGGCCACTAACGCGATCCGTGCCAACGTCCGCGCAGATGCCCACTTTACCAAGGCCCGAAAATGGCCGTGATCCGATTCGCGCCCAAAACGGGCGCAACAGCGATTTAAATGCATTTACATGCATTTAAATTGAATTAATGAATTGCCCGCCCAACTTTATCAGCATTTCCCCCTTTATCATTGCGTTCGTGCATCCAGATTTGGCGCGAAACAGACCTGCTCGGCAAAAGTCTGTTTCGGGCGCTCCAGCAGCTGAAGAGGTAGGTTCAGAGCTTCCAACGGCTCTCTGACTCAGATTGGTGGTGGGCGGGAGGGGGAAGAGAGGAGGGAGGCGGGTCAGATCATTCTCTGGGGGTGTGGGAGAAGAGAGGCCTAATCATTTTCTGGTGTGGGGGGGGGAGGAGGAGGCGGGTCAGATGTATCTCTGGTGGGTGGGGGGCAGAGGGAGGCCAGATCGTTGTCTGGTGGTGGGGGGGGGTGGGGAAGGCCTGAACTTTCTCTTGGGGGGGGGGTGGGGTGGGGTGGGGTGGGGGAGGCCCGATCATTCTCTGGCGGGTGGGGGGGGGGGGGGGGGGGGGTGGGGGGGGCGTGTTAATTCTATCCCATCACATTTCTAATTCTGATCATTCATGTTATAAATGCTACTTATTTCACTTGCCATAAATGTTGTTTTTTTCCCCTAAAACCAGCAAGTTCAGAAGAAGTACAAATTATCTTACTACCATTTCCCAAACTATCTTCTAAACTTGGAAATGCAGCTCTTAGAATTTACTGCAAGTTGGCTGTTGCTGAACACAATTCCAAAGATTGTTGAATCAAGCAACGGGTTATTTGTATATGTTTCATTACACAACTTCAATAAAGGCCTGGATATGTACCTGGGTGGATTTTGCAAGTACAGGCAGCAGAGAGAAGGGATTCCACAGCTGTAATAGTGCATGTGCACTTAATTAGTGAAACTGTCAAAGTACTCGGCTATGAGTATGTGAAATATACTGGGAGGGAGGCCTGATGGATCTCTGGTGGGGGAGGAGGGAGGGGGTGTCCACTGCCACTCTGCAGGCGATTGGTGGGGGGGAAGGGGGCAGAGGGTCACGATTGGTCTGGGTAGTGCGGGGGTGGGTGGATAAGGAGGAATGTTATGTTGTAGAGGTGATGTCCGTGGGGACCATCACTCCCGCTTTTCACTCCCGGGCCGCTTTATCCGCTTTTTGCGGCCCGGGAGCGATGTGACAGCGGTGGGATTTTCAAATTTTTTTCCTCCCTGCACATGCGCAGTTCAGAGCCCCGATCGTTTCGGGTGCGCGAAGCCCCGCCCACAGCGCAATTCAGATTCACAATTTTTTTTTCAGGCTAAGTGCATACGGGAGCGCCTGAGAACAGGTTTCCAAGTTGGATCTGAATTGCGCCCAGATTCAGCAGTTAGATTGAAAATGGTAAAATCGGGCCCTTGGAGTTTCTTTAGAAATATTCAGCACAGACCAAACACACTGTACATACATTTTACATATCGTTGTTACTAAATTAACCTGGAACATTTAAGTTCATCTTATCTTGCCTTTTGAGATTCCTGGAACAGTTACTTTTGAGTTCTTGCAGTCTTGCATAAATGCTGTCAAATGTAAGCACTAATATTCATAGAGAATTTAATATTAGATGTTTTGTCATAAGCTCAAAGATGAATGCGAAAATGATTGTCCTCCTGTTTTTTATTGATGGGAATAGCGTTCAGGCCATCTGCTGCCTCAAAGGCTCCTGGGATAGTTGCCAGTCTGAATGTGCTTAAAGACCAGAAACAAAAGTGTAATTATACTTTACTCCATGTCCCCTGTATTGTGTGATGTATTCATTCAGTAGCTTAAGTGTAATGATTAAATCAATATATTAGGAGATATTTTAGAAAGCTAATAAAGGAATGCTTCTGCAATTTAGTCGGTATAAAATAATTAACAGTAATACTGTAATATTTCACACTTTGACTGTAGCTAATGATCCAGTACAAACAGAAAAGGAATGTGAAATTTTTTAATAACATTTTAATTCTCACAGTTTCAAACACTAGACTGATAGAATACTTTTTTATGCCTCCAATATTCCAACTTCAAATCAACACTTGACAAAAGATTCTGGCATTTCATATTACAGACTTCAGCAATTTAAATTTGTAATTAGCAGATCCTCTTGCAACTGAAAGAATTAAGTTTGGTTTATAACCACTCCATTTTGGAGATCGCTTTGTCGGGAGATTCATGCCACATTCCGTATTCTAAACCCTGATGGTGTAACTCTTCCTTTAAGCTCTCCTAATCACAATCGAATTGCATTACTTTCATTATTATTCTAAGTTTGAAGATAACAGAGTCAGTAAACATTATGTTGCGATATCTACATTTCCCAATAATGATTCAAGCATCAGCTCCTCATTATAATCAAATGAAGGCCTTGTAGTTTTAAAGAAATCCTCAGTTAAATGTGTCTGAGCCTCAGTCCCAGAAGACTCCTTTTCACATAACATTTTTTTCTTATTTTCAGTGCTTTTAGACAGCAACTAAGTCATTTTTAATGCCTCAGTTGGCAGCCTGTTTGAAAATGTTATGGTATAACAGCATAATGGTGCTAACCTATTCTTATCACCCCCATTTGTGACATTTTATGGATGCCCTTTTAATAAATCAACTCTCACCCCTACCAAAATCTAATAAAATGTTCCCCAACAAGCCACGGCTTCTGCCTTAACACACAAAGCACACTCAATCCCCTGTCAATCTTCAAGCAGAGATAGCAATGGATTATAGCAATGGAGGTAAGGTACAGGGTTTGAAAAGTGCTTCTATTATCTTAGATTGAATTACTGAATGAATGATTAAAGGAGGCATGGTATAAAAAGCAACCAGTTGGCTACTTTATTAGCAATTTATCAAAATCCTGATGCAAGATGCCTTGATGTCCACGAATTAGTCTAACAATAGACTGCATGGAGCAGTAGCGTACAGTTACAATGTAATTACAATCCGCAATTACAAGACTCAGTGAGTTTCCATTCTTTGCCAGAACATCTGGGAGGTAAATTGTGGAGGTATATAGCTCCCCCGAAGGCAGCAAATGACAGATAAGTCACCCCTATTTGTTTTCACACACATACACCTTCTGCCAGCTTCTGAGTGGCATTGGCAAACACAAGAGAACAGATTGCTCACCTATTCTCAATGTGAAAATCATGCCAGAAGTGAGGGGACCCCAAGAGCTGAAAAAATAACACCAACTACTTCATTACAGAGAGAAAAAAAACACAGCATTTCAGGGAACAGATGTTTGCCAGCATCAAATTTATATTTTCTCTTTGGCAACAAGGAGCAGTTTGTGTTTGTGCTTCCTATTAGGTAAAGATCAGCATGATTTGAACATTCATAAAAAGGAAATCATGGGCCTGATTTTACCAATCGGAGCCTAAGGGCGGGATCTGGGCATAATACGGATCCGAGCCCGGGATCCTCTTTCCAGCGCGCCCTCACACGTTTTGCCGGCTCCGGTCCGATTCGCGCTGTGGGCGGGGCTTAGCGCTGCCGGAATGATCGGAGCTCTGAACTGCGCATGCGCAGTTCGAAAAAAAATCTGACAGCGCGCCCGGGCGCGAAAGAAAAAGCAGAGAGAGCAGCTCTCTGACACAGACCATCGGCGGGGGGGGACTGGGGACGGAGAGGGGATGGGACGTATCATCGTCTGGGGGGGGTGGGTGGGAGGGGAGGGGGTGTGACGTATCATCCTCTGGGGGGTGGGGGGAGAGGGGGTGTGACCGATCATCCCCGGGGAAAGGGGGGTGGGAGTGTGACCGATCATCCTCTGGGGGGGGTGGGAGGAGAGGGGGTGTGACGTATCATCCTCTGGGGGGAACATAAGAAATAGGAGCAGGAGTAGGCCATCTAGCCCCTCGAGCCTGCCCCGCCATTCAATAAGATCATGGCTGATCTGACGTGGATCAGTACCACTTACCCGCCTGATCCCCATAACCCTTAATTCCCTTACCGCTCAGGAATCCATCCATCCGCGCTTTAAACATATTCAGCGAGGTAGCCTCCACCACCTCAGTGGGCAGAGAATTCCAGAGATTCACCACCCTCTGGGAGAAGAAGTTCCTCCTCAACTCTGTCTTAAACCGACCCCCCTTTATTTTGAGGCTGTGTCCTCTAGTTTTAACTTCCTTACTAAGTGGAAAGAATCTCTCCGCCTCCACCCTATCCAGCCCCCGCATTATCTTATAAGTCTCCATAAGATCCCCCCTCATCCTTCTAAACTCCAACGAGTACAAACCCAATCTCCTCAGCCTCTCCTCATAATCCAAACCCCTCATCTCCGGTATCAACCTGGTGAACCTTCTCTGCACTCCCTCCAATGCCAATATATCCTTCCTCATATAAGGGGACCAATACTGCACACAGTATTCCAGCTGCGGCCTCACCAATGCCCTGTACAGGTGCATCAAGACATCCCTGCTTTTATATTCTATCCCCCTCGCAATATAGGCCAACATCCTATTTGCCTTCTTGATCACCTGTTGTACCTGCTGGGAAGGGGGGGGGGGGGCTGTCACTCTGCGGCCGATTGGTGGGGAGGGAGGGGGCAGGGGGTTCCACTGCCACTCAGCGGCTGATCCCTCCTCCCCACAGGAGGAACGAATCCCTCCTCTCCGGAGTGGCCGCATACTTCAAACACCACGGGGGGGGAATTTTACCATTTTGAGTCTAAGTGCTGAATCCAGGCATCAAATAGATCCGCAGGAGGGGGGGCGGGACCCAGATCATCCTCTGGTCAGGGGGGGGTGGGAGGGGAGGGGGTGTGACCGATCATCCCCCAGGGTCGGGGGGGACAGTGGTGGGAGGGGAGGGGGTGTGACGTCTCATCCTTGGGGGGGAGGGGATGCGGTGGTGGGAGGGAAGTGGATGTGACTGATCATCCCCTGGGGTGGGGGTGGGGGCAGTGGTGGGAGGGAAGGGGGTGTGACCGATCATCCCCTGGGGTGGGTGGGGGGAGGAGAGGGGGTGTGACGTATCATCTTCTGGTCGGGGGGGTTCCGCTGCCTGTCTGCGGCCGATCCCTCCTGCCGGAGTGGACGTGCGGCCATGCCATCCCACAAAACCTTCAGGATGAAGCGATTCCTCGCTAAGAAGATGAAGCAGAACCGGCCGATTCCACAGTGGATCCGCATGAAAACCGGCTACAAGATCAGTACAAGTCCAAGAGGAGACACTGGAGAAGGACCAAGCTGGGCCTGTAAAGGGATACACCATCACTGGTACACTACCAGCCACAGCCATCTCTCCCGCTCTCTTGCCCCTGCAGGGAAGAGTAATCTGTGGCTGGTAGTGTACCAGTGACGTATCATCAGGTCTGCTAACTCCTGTTGAGTATCGCAATGGGCGGGAGAATTGAGAGTCGGTGGAAAATGGGTTCTGTGCCGGTCACCATCCCATTGCGACCCTCCCAGGCCGTGATCCCAGCCCCAATCGTGTTCCCAACCACCCCGATGCATATTGAAATTCACAACTTTAAATATAATTAGCTGAGTTGATGCCCGATTCAAGTAACTCTGCCTCTGTGGGTGACATGATGGCACAGTGGTTAGCACTGCTGCCTCACAGTGCCAGAGACCTGGGTTTGATTCCCGGATTGGGTCACTGTCTGTGCGGAGTCTGCACATTTTTCCCTTCTTAATCAATCCCTTGGTCCTACTTTGCTGAACTTTAATCTGCTCCCAATCTTCAGGCCTATTGTTTCATCTTGCCAATAGATATGCTTCTTCCTTGAATCGGATGCTGTCTCTAATTTCTCTTGTCAACCATGGTTTGGCCACAATTCCCTTATCACTCTTGTGCCAAACAGGAATAAACAATTCTGGAGTTCTTTTTATCTTCTTGCTGCTTCTTTGACTTTGGAAATTCCACACAGCCACCTTTTGTCATATTTTTTTAACTGAACAGATCAATGATGACAAATGCTTCCACTGTAAGATCAAAGCTTGACGCTTCAAAGAAGAATTAGTGTTTCCTTTCTTTTTACAAATCCCATGATTTAGAACAAAGTCACTTTTTCAAAGGTCTCAGAAGGTTCAATAGCATGAAACAAAATGAAGTCTCATTTCTTTTTGTTTTCTGTGCGTTTACAATTGGAGATCGTTTGGTAGTAGACATCGAGATAGTAATCACGCAGACAAATGACAGGGTTAAATGAGGTTCATGCTTCGAAAGGCAAGTCAGCAGAAATGAGCCAACATCAAGACAGATACACAAAGAGGAAGATAATGAGAGAAATAGGTAGAAATATGCCAGTATGTGAGAGCAATTCAGAGAAAGACAATGCAAGAAAGATACACTACACTGAACTGTATGAAATAAATATATCAGACAGTATGAAAAAAGTAAAAGAAAACAAGAGACTCACAAATGCATGGAGACAGGCAATGAGAGAAACTTAGACAGTCACACAACATGAGACAGAAGTAAAATTTACAGCTTTTTTATTAGCGTCACAAGTAGGCTTAACACTGCAATTAAGTTACTGTGAAAATCCACTAGTCACCACACTCCGATGCCCGTTCAGGTACACTGAGGGAAAATTTAGCATGGTCACTGCACTTAACCAGTATATCTTTCAGACTGTGGGAGGAAACCGGAGCCGTTGGAGGAAACCCACGCAGACATGGGGAGAATGTGCAGACTCCGCACAGACAGTGACCCAATCCGGGAATCAAACCCAGGTCTCTGGCACTGTGAGGCAGCAGTGCTAACCACTGTGCCATCATGTCACCCACAGAGGTAGACAGAGTAAAAGGATAATGTGAGAGAGCACACAGAAAAGTAAATGTGAAGAAAATATCAATTAATAGGAAGAACACAGGGAAACCGACAATACTGCCACATTTTTATCAGAACAGAAAGCCTATCCATCATGGCAAAAATAGCAGAAGTGACTGAAAATCCTAAGTCCTGCCCCTGAAGACAGCAATTCCCATTTCCACAGGGGGTGTTTCACACATGTGTGTTTTAAAGTTTAAAGTTACTTTATTAGTCACAAGTAGGTTTACATTAATACTGCAATGAAGTTATTGTGAAAATCCCCTAGTTGCCACACTCTGGTGTCTGTTTGGGTACACTGACGGAACATTTAGCATGGCCCATGCACCTAACCAGTACATTTTCTGGATTGTGGGAGGAAACTGGAGCACCCGGAGGAAACCCATGCAGACACGGGGAGAACGTGCAGACTCCACACAGACAGTGACCCAAGCCGGGATTTGAACCAAGGTCCCTGGTGCTGTGAGGCAGCAGTGCTAACCACTGTGCTGCCTCAAACAGAGGCAGCTGGCCATTTCAATCAAGCAGCTGCTTCCACCCTGGTTGAATTTAGCTTGGAGTGTGAAACCCAAAGTGTGCAAAGTAGACCTGGTAAAAACAGCTCTGAACTTGGCGTATTTCTTTGCTTATCCTTTGGGAGAGATGGGTTCCTCCTGTTGAATCTGCTTCAAATATGTAATCACAGCTCCAAAAGTGGCACAAAGCAAATTCCAGCTGTCTTCCCTTAACCCTAGGAGGGTGGGGCTCCTGGCATCGCAGGACAAGGAAGGAGGAGGAGGAGGAGAGGCAGGACAAGCGGGTACTACCCTGTGGCAAGAGCGTGCAGACCTCGGACATCCTACATCGACATGATGGAGACCCAATGTCGAAGACAACTAAGGCTAAGCCATGGGATGGTGACAGACATATATCACATGGTCTGGCCACAACTCGATCCACACTCCATTGACCCCTACAAGCCCTGCCAGTGGCTGTAAAGATAACTGCCAGCCATTCCAACTCCTTCACATTAAGGAGTTCCCAACTCCCTCAGCTATTTCCGCGCTAATGTATATTCATGGTTGACTTCTAGGGGACAAGGGCTACCCCTTTATAAACTTAAATAATGACCCCCATACCCCCTTTGGGGTCCTACAAAGGGAGGCAGAACACAACTACAACATGTTGTCGCCACGAGGTACCATCGAGCAGGTCACTGGCATTTACAGATGCACTTCAGGTGCCTCGATCCCTCGGTGGAGTTCTGCAATATACCCCAGCAAGGGTGGCAAGAATAGTAATGAGGTGTTCTGTGCATCGCGCAGTGGACAGGCCTGTAATTCAATGATGATGATGATGCCATGGCAGAGCTCCAACTTCTGAGGAGGAGGGAGATGAGGAGGAGGAAGTGCCTGTCCATTTGGAAGGTTTCAAAATGGATGAGGATGACGAGGCCGTCAATCTCGAGCGACTGGGAGGCATGGTGATGTAGCCAGGACTGCCTCTGTGCAGGAAGGATCAGTGCCAGACAAATCCTTGTGGGTTCTCCTAAGGTCCTCTGATATCAGAATTGTAATCAGACACCCTGATGACACACTACCGGTTAAAGAACCTTGTACATTTACTCCACAATTCATCACGAGACTGCCCATCCTCCACAAGGGAGAGAATAAACCTCAATGAGTTTGACTCGGTCACATTAATATGGCTGAAACCCTCACCAGCATAGCCATGGGACTCATCATATTGCAAACGCACATGGCAATAAGCCATTCACCAGCTAACCCCCCCCCCACCACATGAACACCCATAACTGTAAATGTGGGGCCCATGTCATCAAATTGTCCAAAACTAAACCATGCCCCCAATACTGACAGTGACAGAATCTCAGAATCCAAACTCTACACATGCTGAGAGGATTGTATGTTGTAGCACACATGGAGATAAGGCATCCTGCGCATGAGGAGCCCATAACTGCAACAAGAACTCTTTGAAAGAACTTGCACAACAACCATTCCAGTCACTGGTCCAGTGTCTGATGTGGGCACCACATGCAGCATTCCTGGATTCCATCTACTCCTGCTTACTATACAAAACCTGAAATATCGATGCAGCAAAGTAATGGGCACAACAGAAGACCAGTATTGACTGCTTAGTACATGGCCTCTCGAATTGCGATGCCGATACCTAGGCCACTGTTTAGCACAGTGGATGAACATGTCACACCCAGCACTTAGACTTGAGATGCACCTGCTGCCCAGCATCTGTTCATGGAGTCTGATTATTGAGCATTCCTTAAAACCAAGCTTGGATGAACAATGAAAGATACGAGGATCATCTCAAGTGTTTGAGCTTTTGATCTATTATACAGCAGAGAAGGAATAAATTTGCTGTCGCATCACAAATTAAACTGACATCCTTGATCCTGTTCACATTAAAACATAGAAAATAGGAGCAGGAGTAGGCCATTCAGCCCCTCGAGCCTGCTCTGTCAATCAATATGATAATGCCTAATCCTTTATCTCACTGCCATACTCCCACTCTCTTCCTATGCATTTTGACATCTTTAGAGTGGAATTTTCCGGCTGCGCTCACCTCAAGACCGGAAAATCCCACCTGAGGTCAACGAACCTTTGCATGGTCCGCACTCCCACTCCACTCCACCTGCTACGATTTCCATGGTGGACAGAATGGGAAAATTCCACCCTTAGCGTCTGGAAATCTATTTCCTTCTTAAATATATTCAATGACTTGACCTCCACAGCCTTCTGTTGTAGGGAATTCCACAGGTTCATCGCCCTCTGAGTGATGAATGCAGACAATTTTTAATTTTTAATGTGACAATATTTATCAGTGTCACAAGTAAGCTTACATTAACACTGCAATGAAGTTACTGTGAAAATCCCCTAGTTGCCACGCTCTGGCGCCTGTTCGGGTACACTGAGGGAGAATTTAGCATGGCCAACGCACATAACCAGCACGTCTTTCGGACTGTGGGAGGAAACCCATGCAGACATGGGGAGAACGTGTGGACTCCACACAGATAGTGACCCAAGCTGGGAATCAAACCCGTGTCCCTGGCTTGTGAGGCAGCAGGGCTAACCATTTTGCCACCGTGCCACCCATGGTTGGGCTGGGTTCTCAGGACAGGGCCTTCTCCCATCTCTGCACACCAGACTCAGAAGTGAAAATATGAGCTTATGTGATTGACATATAATATGGATGATGATATGAGAATAGAAGACAATTTTGAAGAGTGTCATCAGAAATATGAATGAGTGTAAAGAATGCCGGAGAAATAAGGAAATAAACTCAAAAGAAAACTGGGGAAAAGACTGGAGTATGAAAACCTAAATAAGAAATAAAGAGCAATATTAATGAGAACATATTTATTGTTAAAATAATTATAAGACAGCATTTACAAAATTCCACTGCCACATTGCCCACCCCTTTGAAAGCCTCTTCAATAACTACTTACACAAAAATTATTGAGAGATAAGACAGAGGGCCCGATTTTACCAAAACTTCGCGCCCGTTTTTAGGCACGAAATCACGGTAAAGTTGGGTGTCGGGCCTATACCGCGATCTGCACTCGATTCCGAGCAGATCGCGGCTTTACCGACACCCGATTCGGGCGCGAGTCCGGCGTGTGCCCGAATCGGGCGGCCCAACGATTTAAATGCATTTGCATGCATTTAAATCGACTTAATGAACCGCGCGCCCAACTCTACCGCCAAATCCCACTTTACCGTCCTCTGGCCCGATCCACGTCCGCGCTGTTACCCACCTGGAGAATAAAAGTCCGAAGTCGCCGCTGCAGCCTCTGAAGAGCGGGGTCAGAGACTGCAATGGCTCTCTAACCCAGGTCATCCTCTGGTCGGAGCGGGAGGGGGGTGGGAGGAGGAGAGGGGGTGTGACGTCTCATCCCCTGGGGGGGGGGGGAGGGAAAGGGGGTGTGATGTATCATCGCCTGGGGGTGGGGGGGGGGGTGGTGGAGAGGGGGTGTGACGACTCACCCTCTGGTCGGGGGGGTTCCGCTGCGTGTCTGCGGCCGATCTCTCCTGGCACCATCACTGGTTCACTACCAGCCACAGCCATCTCTCCCGCTCTCTCGCACCTGCAGGGAAGAGTAATCTGTGGCTGGTAGTGTACCAGTGATGGTGCCAGGAGGGATCGGCCACAGACAGGCAGCGGAACCCTCCCGACCAGAGGATGAGACGTCACACCCCCTCCCCTCCCACCTTCCCCCCAGAGGATGATCGGTCACACCTCCTCCCCTCCCACCGCCCCCCCACCCCCCCTCCCCTCCCACTGCCCCCCCCCCCCCCCCCCCCACCGCCCCCCCAACACCCCCGCCCCCCCGACCAGAGGATGAACGTCAGAGAGCCGCTCTCTCTGCTTTTTCTTTCGCGCCCGGGCACGCTGTCAGATTTTTTTTGAACTGCGCATGCGCAGTTCACAACTCAGATCGTTCCGCCAGCGCTAAGCACCGCCGACAGCATGCATCGGGCCGGAGCCGGCAAAACGTGTACGGCCACGCTGGAAAGAGGATTCCGGGCTCGGATCCGTATTACGCCCGGATCCGGCCCTTAGGCTCCGATTGGTAAAATCGGGCCCAGAGGGTGCTATAGATGGGAAATATTAAGCAATTAATATTGGTAAACTATCATATTTAAGTTATTGTGTAGTTTAAACATAACAAATGATGGAAATATTTGGATTCCCATTTAATATTTCCCTGTCATAACTCATTCATGACTTTCCAACTCATGTGTTTTTCACTTTGGAATAATGAATGTTTTTCCATACACAGTTCTATATCTCAAGTCTATGGCACGTTGTGTCTTTATCCCTCACAGGAAATTAAGAATACATTCAAGAAAGCTTGCCAGTTTATTTTAGACAAGCTGGCTGAGGTTTAGTGGCCTTATAATTATACCTTCTGCTACACTGAGCTATGAAGGTGACATGTTGGCAATTTAAGTTGGAAACTGCTTGTCCTGGGAAATTACAAGAGATTAGTTTCCTCCAGTGAACCTGCTGTGTTCAGTGTCATGTGATGCACTGTTTAACAAGGAAAGTGCTGACTTTCAGAATTCATTTTATGGTTGACTGTGGGTAGCAGCCAGCACTGTTTCACAGTCCAAAGCGTACATCAAATCTTGAGGGTGAGGTAAGAGTTCAGGGACTTCACACAAGAAAAAAAAAACTGTTGAATACATAGAGAGAGTGTTAATGAAAGAAAAAGAGATTAGAGACGAATTTGGTCCATCATGTCTGGGAAAGAGCTATCCAATTACTGAGAGCTGTCCAATCATTTCTTTGTTACCAAGATAACCACTTACCAATGCTGTTAAAATGGAATGATTGGGATTTCAGGCATCCTCTCAACTTGAAATGATGATCTCAATTTCCTCTCTACTCTGATTAGACGTATTCCTGTGCTACACATGGGTTGCCAACAATAACTTACTTTTAAGTATTGTTTTTAATGTAGCAAAACTTAGGTTGTGTGCAGATAAAAATTGGCATCAAGCCAAAGGAGGAGAGATTAGGTCAAGTGGCTTAAAGCTTGGTCTGTGAGGTAAGTTTAAGGAGTGTCTTCAAGGAGGAGAGAAAGAGAGATGGAAGGATGGAGAGTTTTAGGGAGGGAATTTCAGAGTTTTAGAGTTGAAAGCAAAGCTCACAATGGTGAGCAAAGAGAGCAGGGGAAGAATGAGTCCAGGGTTGGAGGAATGCCAAGTTTCTAAGATGGATTGAGATCATGGAGGGATATGAATATATCTTTGAAAAACTCTTTGCAGCAAATGTAAGTGAACAAACACAGAGTAATGAACACGAGTTGCTGCCACTTAGAATGTGGACAATAAAATGTGCTCAAGATTATGGCCCGTGGAAGATGGCAGGTCAGCTAAGACGAGCATCAGAATAGTCCACGCCAAGGATAACAAAAACATTGATAGAGTTAAGCAGTGGTTAAGTTGAGGCAGGGCAGGGACAGGCAATGTTACAGAGATGGAAGCAGTTTGCCTTCATGATAGAAAGGGTCTGGGGTCAGAATTGGGATGCCAAGGCAGTAGTTCAGTCTAAGGCAGTGATTAGGAAAGCGGATGGAGTCAGAGTCTGGGGTCAAAAATAGTGGCTTTGGTATTTCCAATGTTAATTTAGATGAAGTTTTCAGAACTAGGTGTCAGACAAACAGTCTAACTATACTGAATGTGATGAGAGACGTCTATATTTATATTTTTGTGAATATGTTTTCTATGTAGCTAAAGAAAACTTTGTGTGTGGGACCAGGATTACTTGAACAAGGGGAAGTTTGCTAGACACAGGTTGTTAGTGAGGTATAAAAGATGAAAGGTTATGGATGTTCTGTTTGTAATGGGAGATTATGGTGAGTTTGAGATGCAAGTGAATAAGTTGATCTAAAATTTGAATTGTGAGATGAGTGGGGAAATTGCTTTTTCAGCTGTTGAATTTCAAAAGGGAGTTCAGCAGTGACAAGAAACACTTGCATCTTACAGAGATTCCACGAGTAAACAGGGGAAGACGTATTAAATTTTTTTTACCCAAAAGAAAAGGCAAAATAGAAATCATGAATGATTTTTTATATTTGGAGACATTGAGTTCAAAGAGGTGTTTAAGAACAATGGAACCCGAGGTGAAAGAGGAAAAAGATATTTAAGGACAGGGATTTTTAACTGAGTTGAGTTGTTGTGGGGAAATGCCCTGGAGACCAGCTCCTTTGTGTGGAGCGCTGAGAAGCTGTGAAAGCTTTGAATTGGAGACAGCCAACCAATGTTAAATCAAGAGAGTCATTGGATGGAATTCTCCCATCTTGCCCATGGTGGGTTTGGTGGCCGGTGAGAATAGAGAATCCATCAGGAGACAAAATATCAGAAACCTGCCAGTGTAAAAACAGTTTGAAATTCTCTCCATGGTGGGTTAATAGTGGGCTGATTCTCCTGCAGCCTGGTGGTGTGAATTCCATTTCTATTCATTTGCATCTTATGAATAGAGGTGTGTAGGGGCGGCACGGTAGCACAGTGGTTAGCACTGCTGCTTCACAGCTCCAGGGTCCCGGGTTCGATTCCCGGCTCGAGTCACTGTCTGTGTGGAGTTTGCACATTCTCCTCGTGTCTGCGTGGGTTTCCTCCGGGTGCTCCGGTTTCCTCCCACAGTCCAAAAATGTGCGGGTTAGGTTGATTGGCCAGGTTAAAAAATTGCCCCTTAGAGTCCTGGGATGTGTAGGTTAGAGGGGTTAGTGGGTAAAATATGTGGGGGTAGGGCCTGGGTGGGATTGTGGTCGGTGCAGACTCGATGGGCCGAATGGCCTCCTTCTGCACTGTAGGGTTTCTATGACTTCTATGAATGCTCATTAAAACAACTGTTTGCTGCAATCCCACCAGACCTTTCAATCTTGTGTCATTCCAGCAGGAAACCACGTTGACATCAAACTTGCTTGAAAAAGAGTGATGTGCACAAGGCGGACCTCGGTTTGCTTGAGATTTTGAGGAGAGTGCAGCATACATACGCACCTGCGATAGTGCTGTACTATTACTGTTGCACTTAATGAAAATCTGCTGGGCAGACTAGTTCATGCCCACAGCTCCATTCTGTGCTGTGGGACTCATGGACACTCCACTCCAACAGACAAAATTTCAACTTAGTGGGGTGTGAGGTAAAGGGGGGCAAAGTGGAGGGAGGGCTGATGAGGACAAGAGAGGTAATATGGAGGGTGCACTGTGCAAGGATGAGGCGGGGAGAAGAGCAAGGTTGTATGATCACAGGCAGAGGTGCCAGGAGAAGGATAAGGATGAAGAACAGTGAAGAGCGAGAGGAGGGAAGCTGGGCTCTGACAAGGCTGCTTGAAATGCTCACAAGCAAGTGGGCCAAAGGGATCGCACATCATTAACTGGAAGGGGTAGGTGTCCATGTTGGGCTTAGGGGCCTTTGTAGGTGATGGGCTCAGGGGAATTGTGGGAATGTCCTCCACAACTAATACTGGATCCAAAATGTCTGCAGGGATAGTCGCTGCCGGATAAGAGTGCTCACTTAAACAATGCTTGCTTTGCTACATGATGCTTCTAGCGTGGGTCCCAGTTGTGCTGATCTTCTGGGAAACAGCCTCCCAGGCCAGGGAGGTGAGTTTGGTGTGTTTCCTGGAGCCTTCCTTTGGGTAGAGGACATGCCTCTATATCCAAACTCCTGGAATCAAGGCCTTAGGGCCTGGTTCTCTTCCTTTTTAATAAATCTTTTTAATTTTTAAAATTCCAGAGTTATTACTGGGGTTCTATGCTTTTGAGGTCAGTAGATCTTACTACTCATTTCACAATTTTAACAAGTTTATTCTTAGCGAGACAGACTTTGTTCGGGGTTTGGTTTGCTCAGCAATAACATGAGCTGTGGTGGTAACAAGAGGCAGTGGAGGTATTGCAGAAGATGGTGATTCGTATTAAGACTAACATAGATAGATTCTTGATTGACAAGGGAGTCAACGTGTATAGGAGGTAGGAAGGAAAGTGGAGTTGAGGTCACAGTCAGATCAGCCATGATCCTGTTGAATGGTAGAGTAAGCTCGAGGGGCCAAATGGCCTACTGCTTCCAATTCACATGCTCGCATGAAGCTGGGTATCATCTGCACATATGTGAAAATAAGTCATGTCTTTGCAGATGGCTGAGGAATAGAAGGGACAAAGGATTGTACCATGGTTTCTCTGTTGATTGTGCTGGCTTGGAGAAGCATCTTCAAATTGTACTCATTTTCATAGGCATACAGGGACATCTAAACATAAAAACAAATATTTAATTTACTAATAACTAAGTCACATACATTAAGGAAACCATTAAATGGTTCAGGATTTTTTTTTAACACCTTTTCAATGATTTGAAATATACTTTACTCACTGTGGAGGACAAGACAATGGGGCCGATTTTACCAAAGTGCCGGGTGCGGTCGTAAATCAGACCCGCGCCCAGGAGCCATGTTCCAGCGCGCCCAGCAGCCACGTTCCAGCGCCCTCATACGTCTTTTTTCGGTGCGGGTCCAGTGGGCGGGGCCTAGCGCATTTGCATCTGTCGGAGCACCGACCTGCACATGCGCAGTTGGGGGCCGCCAGCACTCAGCGCGCCCGAGCGCGAAAGTCAAAGGCAGCACTGGCAGCACTGCTGGGGTGGGGGGGGGATGTGACATCTCTTCCCTGGGGGGCGGGATGTGACGTCTCTTCCCTGAGGGGTGGGAATAGGTCGGGATGTGACATCTCTTCCCTGAAGCGAAGGGGGGGATCTGACGTCTCTTCCCTGAGGGGGGGGTGGCATGGGGGGGATGTGACATCTCTTCCCTGAGAGGGGGGTGGGGAGGGGGGGTGCGGGGGGGATGTGACATCTCTTCCCTGAGGGGGGGGGGGGTAGAGGGGGGGTGGGGGGGGGGTGTCTGACATCTCTTCCCTGAGGAGGGGGGGGGGGGGTGGGGATGTGATGTCTCTTCCCTGGGGGGGGGCGGATGTGATGTCTCTTCCCTGAGGTGGGGGGGTGGGGGGATGTGACGTCTCCCCCCCCCTGACCCGGGGCAGAGATGTCGCATCCACCCCCTACCCCCCCCCCCCCCCCCCCCAGGGAAGCGATGTCACATCCCTACCCCCCCCCCCCCCCGCCCCAGTGAAGAGACGTCATCCTACCCATCAGGACCCCCGGAGCAAGGCCAGGATCCAGGATCGCAAGATGCTTTCGAAGGACACCAGCGATCAAGGTAGGTCGGGGTCCGATTCTGGGGGGGGGGGCACTGCTGGCGGGGCCTGCATCCCAGGGTGGTCCGATCGGGGGTGGGCTGCTGGGGTGGTTCGCGGGGGCGGTTTGGCGGTTCAGTTGCTGAGTTGAAGCCCTATCGGACTTGAATTCAGTAACATGGTAAATGCGCGGGCGCTGATCGGATCGGAGCCTCGTAAAGTGGGAATCCTTGGGTAAGTTGGGCACGGGCTTCATTATGCCAATTTAAATGCATGCAAATGCATTTAAATCGGCCCGCTGGCCGATTCGGGCGCGCGCCAGATCGGCGCCCGGATCAGCCATTGGTAAAGGCGCGATTGGCCTTGGGTCGGGTCTGGACTGCGTTTTAGGCCCGACGCCCAACTTTACCACGATTTTGGGCGCGAAATCTTTGTAAAATTGGGCCCAATAATGTTCCCTTCATTTTTTATTTGTTGTGCAGAACCTGTTCAGTGTATGAGCACCGAAATCTTTCACCCAGTCTCGCCACTTTAAAGGGCTGATGTGTGCTTGGCCTGTGACAGGAACTTCAAGGTTGCACAGCTTCAAGGAAACATTGCTGGACTCTCTTATAGAGTGACTAATTTTTGCTGATCAACTCATTCTCAGCTGTAATAACAAAACAACAGGTTACCTTGCTTAATTACAGCAAAGAAAACATTTTAATGAAAAGAAACAATTATGTTCTATTATGCTGTCTGATTGCATTGGCTCGTGAAAGATTGTGATCATGCAAATAAATTTTATCAGAAAAATGAACTGTAACCTAACCAGCATAATTTCATACACATTTTGGGTGCCGTTTACAAAGCTGGAACCTTACCCCAATGACTCATTTATTAATTTAAATGTTAAACGCTCTAACAACATGGTATACAGACACAAATGTAGCAGATGTAGAATTCTCACCAAAAATAAATATGATCATTACTGGGAGCAGGGCAAAATTTGGAAAAAAGACTTGTGCTAATGAAGGAGGAAATTATTAACCAGCTAATAAGGTTTTAGACAGAATATATAAGGCACTGACAACACTATCAGCAAAGTGTTAAATGATTCTTTAAACAGAGATAATAAGCTAATGAAACAAATAGTTTACACATCTGTGGATGCAATAAGAGAATTAAATAAATAACTATGATTTTAAAACACATATGCTGATATTTTGAATCTATTTTAAGTATTGAATGAATTGTTATTCATTTCAACCAAAAGCAAGTTACTGTAAGGTACGATGGTAAAGGTGAAGATTTCCAAGCCAGAGGCCTGGGAACCTCAGTAGTTAGCAAAAATTATATCAGAATGTTTCTGGTGAGGGAACACGTTTTGCAACTTTATGAATAGGGACATTCATTGTCGAGACATAAAATAGATACGTACCCAGACGCAGGATCACATGTCTATCCAGTTTTGACAATAAGCCGGTGGGAATATTTACTTTGAACTCTATGTTGAGCGTCCATAGTTACAAAGAAAGGGGAGTGAGTTCACCCAAGATGGGAGTTAGTTTCCGGGTTAAATGAACGAATGAGATATCATTACACCGGATGGTGAAATGCGATTGGCTGAGTTACTTGTCAGGAATTATTATTGATGTATGTTTACTAAATGTAATTGATTTTAAACTAATATGAGGCAGGAATGATCGATAAGAAAATCTATAATTAATCTGTTTTTGATTTTACATCTTGGATTCATTGGCGAGGTTCTGCCGCTCTATTCCGGAGCGGCTTTACCCTTTTGGTGATCTTCGAGCAGGGCAGCTGCTTGTTGTGCTTTTGTTTTAAATAAATGTTACGTCTTTATACAGAGATATCTGCCTCTTGAGTTTTGTATTGTCTGTAGTTAAAGACAATGCCGGCCAGCTCAAATTACCCCACAACAACTAACTTATGGATTCACAGATCTCAGTAAATCTGCTTCAGCAAGCACTGCATACGTGTTTTGATATTATTGAACGTAAGGGACGTTAAAACATTTCAGATCCTCCCACTGCCTCAAGGGTAAGCGAAGTGGTGTGTGTTACTTCACCAGTGGCATTCTCAATGAATTTGTTTGAGCAGATTTATTTATTACAGAAATATATTTGTGCTTAATTTCATTTCCGTGAACTTGTTCAACCCAGAGAAATAAAATCTGTCGCACATAAAATCCATTTGAATCTGTAACTAGGGATGCAAAGACCTTGTGTATATTGGATATATTTTGCTTCCCTTCAAACCTATGTAAATATGATCTTTTATCAAAGCTTTGTTTCAACAGCATCGATGGGCTGTCATCAATCAGCTTGCTAGGCTGGACATTATATTAAGAAGATTAATTTATATTTCTCTAACTCAACATTAGAACAAAGGCAAATATACTAATACCAGTAATTTTCCATGGGGCATGGATCCTCTGTATTGAGGATATGTAGCATTGAGCGAATCTTCACTGAATTAAATCATTTTCTGCAATGGTAAGGGATTCAATTTGCGACATGTGTAGGCAACTTCTAACGCCAGGAATATTGTCACACCTGTCAGATAATCTCTTAGGTCCTATTCAAGACACATTCATCTAATCTCAATTTTCTTTTCAAAGAAGGTTGGAAACAGCCCAGAATTAACAATGATATTTGGGATTACTGTGTAAGAATGTCTTAATGCCAGGAACTTAATTTAAACTTCAAGCGCTTATATGTTTAAAAAAAATTGTAAAATATACATCTGTGTATTTGATCATTACAGGAAATAGGCTATCTGGCCTGAGGTTATTGTTATGTTTTTAGTTCTTTCCATAATCTTCTTTACTGTGGATTTTTCCCACTCTTGCATCTGAATCAGTCTCCAAAGCAAGTCCCAACTCCCTTGCCATATCAACCATATAAAACTGGTGCTCATGCATCCGTGACAAATCTATTAATTCTTTGTTTTACAACTCACAGCATCAATGCCCAGGCTCTCGATCCAAGTTCAAAATATTAAATTAGTAATTTATATGGGTATACTAATTGAAACATTAAATAGGTAATAATATAACACAAATTGTATACACATAAACATGTCTTTACAGTGGAATTATCCACTAAAATTATAAAATAATGAAAGAAGGAAAAACAAAATGATATCTTGTCTCTCCACAATAATTGGTTGCAATGGGCATGGTGGAAAGTTAAAACACTTTTTAAAATCCTTCAGTCAGCACTGCCAATTAGGTTATGTTGAGGCAAGTGTCAAAGCCATTTCCCTTAATGCCTATTGTCTGAGGCAAGCAGCTCAGTGATGGCCGGAATATTGCCATGAACTTCTCTACTTCCAGAATCACTGGCGACTAGGATGGTTGGGTGCAAATTCTGCCCCACCGTCAGTTTAGACTTGTTAAAATCCAATCCTCAGGCATCTTTTATCACATTCTAATTCCACAGCCACAATACTCTCCTTGCCACCCATCCACATTCTATGCTACACAAATTCTGATTGATCCAGAAGTCTGCTGCTTGTATTCCAACCCATAATTTGCTCTGCTCACCTATCATCCATTTTCAGTGGCTCCCTGACCCCAGCTATGTTGATTTCAAACTCCTTTCTCTATTTCCATTAACTCCTCCAGTCTGTCATCCCATTCCACTGGCTGAATCTGGCTGATTGTGAATGCCCCATCTCCATTCAATTGTCATTGATAGTCCTTTCAGCTGCACTCTGACACATTCTGCCTAACCGCTCGATCCTACTATACCTCATCTCACCTTCAAAAGGCTGCCTGTTTGATCAGGCCTTTGATCAGCCTTCCTCACGCTTTTAACTCTCTCTCAGTATCTAGTACCCTCTTCTGAAATGCTTTGAGAAATTTAGCTACATTAAAGATACTAAAGCGGAGTAGACTCTGAAGATATCTCGACCAAGATAAAGATTGCAGAGACTTCCAATACAGGGAGTTGCTACCTTCAGATTTTCAACCAGACCAAAAGCTCTTCCCATGTCACTAGAGTTGTAAAAGTGTGAAACGGGTGCGATCTTACCGACTGTTCACGCCACGTTCCCGCTGCAGTGAAGTCAGAGAATTTGGCACCCAGCCAAATTTCCATTCACTGCAGCAGGATGGGAAAATCCCGCCAGCGTGAGCGGTGGTAACATTACGGTCAAAGTCTTTGCCCCTTTAAATGCCCAGTTATGGATACTCAACATGGGCTGGGAGCCATATACCAAGGCCATGCCTTTTCCACAATTGCATTTCACTTACTTTTGAGAGCTTGTCACTTATCAGATTAGTGACATGGTAAAGATGCTCATTTCAAAAGCAGTTATGTTGTTACTGAGCATAGTGGCCAGAGAAATTCCCTTCCAATTGCTGTAATTGGATCATTCTTCAAGTGGAAACATGTATGTTGGCCTGTGAGAGAGCATCAGCTGTACCCAATTCTGCTCTCAGTAGATGACCATACATTATATATCCTTTAGCAGAACTCATTAAGGAGTTATCAAGGCTGGAAGATATTGCACACGTTGTCATCACCAGGCCACGGGACAGCTGTTTTGCTTCTCCTGCTAGTCCATTTGCATTTGGTTTAGTTAATATTATTTCTAATTACAAAAGAAGCAATATGTGGGAGTACTAAAGTGAAGACAGGACAACAGTTAGTGAGCATATTCAGGCATGTACAGAAACAACATTGGTGATTGGAATCATGACAGGATTAGATATATTGGGACCTAAAACCTTGACTTTTCTTGGCAAAAATTCTGTGATCCCAGCAGATTGCTGGCTTATGAACTAAAAATAAACTGAAGGTACATCCTAGTTATTCATACAAAAGGCCAAATTGCTTCCTTCTCCCTTTCAAAGGCTCATAAGCTATCAGCGATTTTTCATGAGAAGTTGCTTTCTTCTGAGCTCCATCCTAATCAGTGTGAAAGCATAAAATGAAGTGCCTCACTCCATGAATAGCAGTTCCTCAATCTCCCTACTTTGATACAGACAGCTTGGGAGGGCATCAAAGGAATTACATCAGGCAACGATCCAAATGCAAAGCTTTCTCAGCTGAATTTTTATATGCAATGTTTCTTATTCCTATATGTGAAGAATGTTTGAAGAGTTTCAATCATGCTGCTGTGTGAAGGCTGTTTTGGGCATATATTATTGGAGCTTATGTTCCAGGGCACTAAACTCCTTCTGGAACTTCATCCAAATGGGATTGTTTCTGTGCATTTCCTGAAAGGAAGTCGACCAAACCATCTATTCGTGGCAGTGTCACAGGTCACCACCCAATATTTTGGAATGGTTTCAAGACATTGATACAGAGAATGAACCCTTCTCTATTTATCTTCCCCTCCGAGGGTGTGTTGTGTACTTTGGTAGTACCCCTATTATCATCCTGGCTGATATCTGCTCATGTAGAACAGAATAGGGATGAACCCTATTGAATGGTGGAGCAGACTCAATGGGCCGAAAGGCCTGATTCTGCTCTGATATCTTATGGTCTTAACCCTGTCAACATCATATTCTATTTAAACAGCAATTCATCAGGGGAACATGAAAAGCACTCGACACACTGCTGCAGTCTTCCATAAATTTGCTTTCTGGAATCAATTCTTGTCTGCAGCAATGTGACTTTGAAAAAATTCAGATTGCAAAGAAAATTTGGTAGTCACGTCCCTTTTCTGTTCTATTTTGTTCTATTTAATAAATAATGAAAGGGGGAAGGACACACCTTTGAGCATAATGGGGAAGTCGTTAAAAGCTGAGAACAAAACGGTCTTAAATAATGCAAAAAGGAGGGGTTATAAAAAGATGCACCGCTGGTGGTCCAAAAATAGTGAAGATCAGAATGGGAAACATAATTGGGAAAGGGCTTAAAAACTTTATGAGGGAATTTTTCCGTCCCGTCCATCATGGGAATCGTAGTGGGTGGGTGGGGTAGCGGGGGGTGGTGGATAAGGGGGACAGTGATGTGTGTGTGTGTCCCTTATTCACCCCCCCACTACCCAGAGTGATCGCCACCCCTGCCCCCCTCCCCCCCCACCGATCGCCCGCAGAGTGGCAACAGACCCCCCTGCACCCCCCACCAGAGATCCATCTGCCCCCCCCACCAAAGATCCATCTGCCCCCCCCACCAGAGATCCATCTGCCCCCCCCCCCCACCAGAGATCCATTTGCCCCCCCCACCAGAGATCCATCTGGCCCCCCTCCCCGAGATACATCTTACTCTTCTCCCCCCCCACAAGACAACGATCTGGCCTCACTCCCTCCCCCCCCACGTACAACGATCTGGCTCACTCCGAGCCCCCCCCCCCCCCCCCCAGACGACGAACTGGCCTCACTCTCCCCCTCCCCCCAGACGATGATCTGGCCTCACTTCCCCTCCCCACAACAACGAACTTGCCTCACTACCCCCCCCGCCCCCCCCCAGAGAATGGTCTGGCCTCACTCCCCCTCCCCTCCAGAGGAACATCTGACCCGCCTCCCCCCTACCACCAGACAACGATCAGCCCTCCCCCCCCCACCAGACAACGATCAGCCCTCCCCCCCCCCCACCAGACAACGATCAGCCCTCCCCCCCCACCACCAGACAACGATCAGCCCTCCCCCCCCCCACCAGACAACGATCAGCCCCCCCCCCACCAGACAACGATCGGCCCTCCCCCCCCCACCACCAGACAACGATCAGCCCCCCCCCCCCCCCACCAGACAACGATCGGCCCTCCTCCCACCCCCGCCAGAGATACACCCCCCCTGGGGGGGAGGAGGGACCCGCCTCCCTCCTCCCCCCCCCACCACTGATCTGAGTCAGAGAGCCGTTGGAAACACTGAACGCGCTCTTCAGAGGCTGGAGCGCCCGTTTCAGACTTTTATTTAGCAGGTCCGTAATGACGCGGTTCCGGATCGGCAAACGCGGTGGTAAAGGGGGAAATGCTGATAGAGTTGGGTGGGCAGTTCATTAATTCAATTTAAATGCATGCAAATGCATAGACTGGGTTAAGCAGACTTGCTGAGGCCAAGAATATAGTGAATTTCTTCAGTCTTAGAATGGATTTCGAACTGTGAATGGTGTTATGTAGACTTCCTTCCTTTGTTCCTTTTCTTTTTTGCTTTCCTTTTAGTTTTCTTTCTTTTACTTTTCCATTTTTTTCACCTGTTATTCATTTAACAAGCAAGTTTACTGTGTTAACTTTGATTCTTCATAATGAGGTGATCTGAACATTTGGGAAAGAGGGACCATAACCTAAATATGCCCATATTAAATAGAAAGATAGGAAAAGGAGTTCAGAAAAATGTATTGGACTGCAAGTTAGTTAGTTTTAGTGGGGGCCAAAACAGATCGAGGGCAGATCAATTGGTTTGAAAAATAACAGATTGAACAGCAGATAAACAATGTCGGGTATTTAAATATGAAATGATTAAGGCACAGGTTAAATAGGTTCTGATTCGGGGGTGAAAGGTTATTGCAAATGAACAAATGAAAATGTTCTATGGAAAAATAACAAGGTGAACTTTCTTTAAAAAAATGTGATGCTTATTGTGATAAAAATAATAATGCCAGACAATTGCCTGCTAATGGCCATCTCTATAAAGGGAGCGTATATCCACCTTCCTTTTCAACACCATTACCATTGCTAAAATCCACACTATCAATATCCTGGGGGTCATCATTGTCCAGAACTGTAACTAGACCAGCCACATAGATATTGGGTGTACAACAGCATGTAAGAGGCTGAATATTTTGCAGTGAATAATTCATCTTCTGACTCCCAAAGCCTGCCCACCATCTACAAGACTCAAGTCAGGGTGTGATGGAATATCCCAGTCACTCTGGTCGCCAGTGGTTCCCATAACTGCCATGTGGAAGATGGTTGACACAGCCTAGTGCAGGAAATGGAGGGAGAGCACTCCTTCACCATCCCTCATTGGGTAGGGCTGGTTTGTGCTGCAGTTCTCAATCCTGTCTGCTCTTTATTGCCGAACAACTCTATCCTGTGCTTTCATCCTTTCATCTTCCACAGCTCCCTGCTCTTGGTCCTTTCATTCCCAGTAATCCTAATTCCTCTGTTTGTCCATCAGATCTGCTGGTGTGCTCTGTGAACACCTGACATCATAACACATCTCTGCTGGATTTCAGGATCAATCCCTGTTGATCCAACTCCAAACCTGGACATTGATCACTGGAAGCTCCAAATAAACTCCACTCTGTGTGAAAGTAGTTTTTATTTAACTTTGCAATTTTCCTTAGCATCTTCCTCTTTGTAGCCACTGAGAAACTTCTCCTAATATATAAGTAACCCGAGTTCACTTTATGTCAATTTGTGTCTACATTTCTTGTTTTCGGCCCGAGCACTTTTACATCGACTTTCCTTTTTTTTAACCTCAGCCTCTTTTCTCTTTCTTCGACTTGCTGTCACCCAATCATCCAACATTTCATATGTGCGCCTAACCCAATGCCAATACATTACTATTCTGCCTTTCCACTCTCCTGCTGCCTTGAGTAAGTTGCTGCTACACTCTGCGCCTCTCTCAGAAGTTGCCACATGACCTGCCAAGGTACCTGTCATGGACCCCTTCTGACCAGCAAACCAAATTGCCTCAATCTTTTCTTCACTAACCCTCATGTCCCATGTGTCCACAGTGATTAGCACTGCTGACTCACCGCGCCAGGGACCTGGGTTCGCTTCCAGCCTTGGGCCACTGTATGTGCGGAGTCTGCATGTTCTCCCCGTGTCTGTATGGGTTTCCTTCGAGTGCTCCAGTTTCTTCCCACAGTCCAAAGGACGTGCTGGTTTGGTGCATTGGCCACGCTACATTCTCCCTCAGTGTACCCGAACAGGGACCGAGTGTGGCAACTAGGGGATTTTCACAGTAACTTCACTGCAGTGTTAATGAAAGCTTACTTGAGACACGAATGAATAAATAAACTTTAAAACTCTTTCCTGTCCACATTCACCTTACCTGCCACTACCTCCTTGGACTTTGTCAGCAGTTTAGCGATAATTGCATCTCGCTGCATTTCTCTCCTGAAATCCATTCAGTACTGGGCCCTGACTTCCCATAACCTTATTGTGGATATTCATGTTCAACATGAAATTGGATCTATTTCTACCTGGAGGATAATTTATTGTTAAACTGACCTTATCACACACACAGGTATAAAAGTATGTGAATATGCAGAAATGACATAGTGATGGGAACTGTGCCTCTACTGTATAGTACACGACATAATGCAACATGAGACTGCCTTCAGAAGATGTTTTTAAATTGGACACTAATTGGCCCTCTATAGTTCCACTGGGGAAAACTTGTGCCATTCCCTGGTTTCCTTAATGCTGCTAATTGTAAACTTCATGCTCCTTTTAAATTAGAAATGCTAAATTTATTTCCGCAACATTACCTAGTTTACAGCTTTGGCTGCAAGTCTTATATTCCTTTACAGATTAGATATTTTATGGCCCCATCAGCTGTGTTTTCAGCAGGGGTCAGGTGGATACCCTTCAACCTTCCTGCCCATCCCCCAACCTTGATCAAAGAACAAAGAAAATTACAGCACAGCAACAGGCCCTTCAGCCCTCCAAGCCTATACCAGCCATGCTGCCTGACTTAACTAAAACCCTCTTCCCCTCCCATCCTATCATGTATTGTCAAGATGCCCCTTAAAAGTCACTACCGTATCCGCTTCCACTACCTCCCGCGGCAACGAGTTCCAGACACCCACTACTCTCTGTGTAAAAAATCTTCCTCGTACATCTCCTTTAAATATTTCCCCTCGCACCTTAAACCTATGCCCCCTAGTAATTGACTCTTCCAACCTGGGAAAAAACTTCTGACTATCTACTTTGTCCATACCTCTCATAATCTTGTAGATTTCTATCAGGTCTCCCCTCAACCTCCATCACTCCAGTGAGAACAAACCAAGTTTCTCCAACCTCTCCTCATAGCTAATGCCCTCCATACCAGGCAACATCCTGGTAAATCTTTTCTGTACCCTCTCCAAAGCCTCCACATCCTCTGGTAGTGTGGCGACCAGAATTGAACACTATATTCCAAGTGCGGCCTAATTAAGGTTCTATAAAGCTGCAACATGACTTGCCAATTTTTAAACTCAATACTCCGGCCGATGAAGACAAGCATGCCGTATGTCTTCTTGACTACCTTCTCCACCTGCATTGCCACTTTCAGTGACCTGTGTACCTCCACACCCAGATCCCTTTGTCTATCAATACTCTTAAGGGTTCTGCCATTGACTGTGTATTTCCTATCTGCCTTTAAAAATGCATTACCTCACATTTGTCCGGATTAAACTCCATCTGCCATCTCTCCATCCAAGTCTCCAACTAATCTATATCCTGCTGTATTCTCTGATGATCCTCATCGCTTTCCGCAAATCCACCAACCTTTGTGTCGTCCGCAAACTTACTAATCAATCCAGTTACATTTTCCTCCAAATCATTTATATGTATTACAAACAGCAAAGGCCCCAGCACTGATCCCTGAGGAACACCACTTGTCACAGCCCTCCATTCAGAAATGCACCCTTCCACTGCTACCCTCTGTCTTCTTTGACCGATCCAGTTTTGTATCCACCTTGCTAGCTCACCTCTGATCCCATGCGACTTCACCTTCTGCACCAGTCTGCCATGAGGGGCCTTGACCTTACTGAAGTCCATGTAGACAACATCCACTGCCCTACCCTCATCAATCATCTTCGTCACTTCCTCGAAAAACTCGATCAAGTTCGTGAGACACGACCTTCCCTTCACAAAACCATGCTGCCTCTCACTAATACGTCCACTTATTTCCAAGTAGGAATAAATCCTGTCTCGAAGAATCCTCTCCAATAATTTCCCTACCACTGATATAAGGCTCACCGGCCTGTAATTACCTGGATTCTTCTTGCTACCCTTCTTAAACAACGGAACAACATTGGCTATTCTCCAATCCTCTGAGACCTCCCCTGTAAAAAGTCTAACAACACCAGGTTAAAGTCCAACAGGTTTATTTGGCAGCAAAAGCCACTAGCTTTCGGAACAGGCTGTCCCTTCGTCAGGTGGGTGGGAGTTCTGATTACAAACAGGGCACAAAGACACAAACTCAATTTACATGAATAATGATTGGAATGTGAATCTTTACAGCAAATCAAGTCTTAAAGGTACAAACAATGTGAGTGGAGGGAGCATTAAGCACAGGTTAAAGAGATGTGTATTGTCTCCAGACAGGACAGCTAGTGAGATTTTGCACATCCAGGCAGGTTGTGGGGGTTACAGATAGTGTGACATGAACCCAATATCCCGGTTGAGGCCGTCCTCATGTGTGCGGAACCTGGCTATCAGTCTCTGCTCAGCGACTCTGCACTGTCGTGTGTCGTGAAGGCCGCCTTGGAGAACGCTTACCCGGAGATCAGAGGCTGAATGCCCGTGACCGCTGAAGTGCTCCCCAACAGGTAGAGAACAGTCTTGCCTGGTGATTGTCGAGCGGTGTTCATTCATCCGTTGTCGTAGCGTCTGCATGGATTCCCCAATGTACCATGCCTCGGGACATCCTTTCCTGCGGCGTACAGGTTCTGCACACGAGGACGGCCTCAACCGGGATATTGGGTTCATGTCACACTATCTGTAACCCCCACAACCTGCCTGGATGTGCAAAGTCTCACTAGCTGTCCTGTCTGGAGACAATATACATCTCTTTAACCTGTGCTTAATGCTCCCTCCACTCACATTGTCTGTACCTTTAAGACTTGATTAACTGTAAATTCTCACATTCCAATCATTATTCATGTAAATTGAGTTTGTGTCTTTGTACCCCGTTTGTAATCAGAACTCCCACCCACCTGACGAAGGGACAGCCTGTTCCGAAAGCTAGTGGCTTTTGCTACCAAATAAACCTGTTGGACTTTAACCTGGTGTTGTTAGACTTCTTACTGTGTTTACCCCAGTCCAACGCCAGCATCTCCACATCATGACCTCCCCTGTAGCCAGTGAGGTTACAAAGATTTCTCTCAAGACCCCAGCAAGTTCCTCCCTTGTCTCTCTCAGTATTCTGGGATATATCCCATCAGGCCCTGGCGACTTGTCTACCTTAATGTTTCTCAAGAACCTCGTCCTTTTTAATCTCAACATGTCTCAAACCATCTACACATCCTTTCCCAGGCTCATCATCCACCGAGTCCTCTTTGGTGAATACTGACGCAAAGTACTCATTTAATACCCAGCCTATTTCCTCTGGCTCCACGCATAGATTCCCTCCCTTATCCTTGAGTGGGCCAACCCTCTCCCTGGCTACCCTCTTGCTCTTTATATATGTATAAAAAGCCTTGGGATTCTCCTTAATCCTGCTGGCCAATGCTTTTTCATGACCCCTTTTAGCCCTCCTTACTCCTTGCTTAAGTTTCTTTCTACTTTCCTTGTATTCCACACTTGCTTCATGTTATCAGCCTCCTAGCCTTGACAAATGCTTCCTTTTTCTCTTTGACTAGGCTCACAATATCGTTATCTCATTATCCAAGGTTCCCAAAACTTGCCATTCTTATCCTTCATCCTTACAGGAATGTGCCGGTCCTGAATCCCTATCAACTTACACTTGAAAGCATCCCACATGCCAGATGTTGATTTGCCCTCAAACATCTGCCCCCAATCTACATTCTTCAGTTTCTGCCGAAGATTGTTGTAATTAGCCTTCCCCCAGTTTAGCACCTTAACTTGAGGACAACCTTATCTTTATCCATCAGTACCTTAAAGCTTACTGAATTGTGGTCACTGTTCTTGAACTGCTCCGCTACTGAAACATCAACCACCTGGCCAGGCTCATTTCCCAATACCAGGTCCAGTATGGCCCCTTCCCTCGTTGGACTATCTACGGGCCCAATTTTACCAAACTTTGGCGCGAAATCGTGGTAAAGTTGGGCGTCGGGCCTAAAACGTGGTCCAGACCTGACCCAAGGCCAATCGCGCCTTTACCAACGGCCGATCTGGCGCGCGCCCGAATTGGCCAGCGGGCCGATTTAAATGCATTTGCATGTATTTAAATAGGCATAATGAAGCCCGCGCCCAACTTACCCAAGGATTCCCACTTTGCGAGGCTCCGATCCGATCGGCGCCCGCACATTTACCGTGTTGCTGAATTCAAGTCCGATAGGGCTTCAACTCAGCAACTGAACCGCCGAATCGCCCCTGAACACCCTTCGCGGACCACCCCCGCGAACCATCCCGGCAGCCCCACCCCTCCCACGATCGGACCACCCTGGGACGCAGGCCCAGCCAGCAGCACCCCCTCCCGGGATCGGACCCCCCAGGCCCCTGACCTTGATCGCTGGTATCCGTCGAAAGCATCTTGCGATCCTGGATCCTGGCCTTGCTCCGGGGGTCCTGATGGGTAGGATGCCGTCTCTTCACTGGGGGGGGGAGTGGAGGTAGGGGGGATGTGACATCTCTTCCCTGAGAGGGGGGGAGTAGGGGGGATGTGATGTCTCTTCCCTGAGGCAGGGGGTGGGGATGGGGGGATGTGACGTCTCTTCCCTGAGGGGGGGATGTGACGTCTCTGCCCCTGGGGAGGGGCGGAGACATCACATTCCCCCCCCCCCCCCACCCCCCCCCCCCCCCTCAGGGAAGAGACGTCAGATCCGCCCCCCATCCCCCCCCCCCGGGAAGAGACATCACCCGCCCCCCCCCCCCCCCCCAACCAGGGAAAGTCAAAGGCAGCACAGACAGCAGTGCTGTCAGCGCTGCCTTTGACTTTTGCGCTCGGGCGCGCTGAGTGCTGTCGGCCCCGAACTGCGCATGTGCAAGTCGATGCTCCGACAGATGCAAATGCACTAGGCCCCGCCCACTGGACCCGCGCCGAAAAAAGGCGTATGGGGGCGCTTTAACGCGGCTGCCGGGCGCGGGTCTGAGTTACGACCACACCCGGCACTTAGAGCCGATTTGGTAAAATCGGCTCCTACATATTGTTTCAGGAAGCCCTCCTGGATGCTCCTTACAAACTCTGTCCCATCCACGCCCCTAGCTCTAAGCGAGTTCCAGTCCAGTCAGATCGCCATGATATGTTAGGTGGGCAGGTGCCAACATTGGCGGTATGTTGTTAGGCTTTGTTCAGTGGAAGGTTCAGTCTGGGTCTGTTGCCAGCTATTTTTTCCTCTGGGGAATGGTGGAGGAGGCGGAGAGAGAGAGAGAGAGATGGGTGGAGGGTGGGGGGGGGGTGGAGGGTGGGGGGGGGGGGGTGGGCGGGCAACCTTCCCATCCAGCCGATAAAATGTAGCCCAAGATCGTGCTGATTGACTGAGAATGCCTTCAAATCTTTGAATCCCTTGGAAGGTTTAGTTGTGAAGGAAGAGTCTGACAGTGAATTGGTAATAAGAACTGGCACATTCTTATGAAAGCAAAATCAATGACTTTCTCAGAAGAAAAAGACACTCATTGTTACTAAGGGCCAGATTTTCATCTTACAGGAGGGTAGCTCGTGACAGGAAATTTCCTGGCTTGACCACCCACCTTGGGGAGAGGAAAAATATCCAAGTGGTGCAATTTCCATTCCAGGAGGGATTGGGATGAGGGTGGATGCAGGGTAGAGTTGTTCCTGCTGCACCGGGATGGGCGGCACGATGTCACAGTGGTTAGCACTGCTGCCTCACAGCGCCAGGGGCCCGGGTTCGATTCCCGGCTTGGGTCACTGTTTGTGTGGAGTTTGCACGTTCTCCCCGTGTCTGCGTTCGCTTCCTCCGGGAAGAGACGTCAGATCCGCCCCCCATCCCCCCCGGGAAGAGACATCACCCCCCCCCCCCCCCCCCCACCAGGGAAAGTCAAAGGCAGCACGGACAGCAGTGCTGTCAGCGCTGCCTTTGACTTTTGCGCTCGGGCGCGCTGAGTGCTGTCGGCCCCGAACTGCGCATGTGCAGGTCGATGCTCCGACAGATGCAAATACACTAGGCCCCGCCCACTGGACCCGCGCCGAAAAAAGGCGTATGGGGGCGTATTGGTTTCCTCCCAAAGTCTGAAAAACGTGCTGGTTAGGTGCATTGACCCAAACTGATGCCGGAGTGTGGCAACTAGGTGAATTTCACAGTAACTTCATTACAGCATTAATATAAGCCTTACTTGTGACGAATAAATGAATAAACTTTAGATCAGCGGCAGCCACTCCTAGGTGGACTATTTAAAAGTCCCATCTCAGTTCTCTGTTAAATATTAGGCCTTCTATCCTTCATTGTCCCACCCCTTCCATGCCCCATCTTTGCCAACTCATGCCCCTCCACCCATCCCCCTGGTCCCTGATAATCCCTTTTCCAGCTTAGTGCCAAATCATGACAATTGCTAACCACACCCACTGCCAAGGGACCATATAGCCCCTTTTCCAACTTAGTGCCTACTCATGCAAATCCATGTGCCCCCATCCATCACCATTTGCCTGGCACGGTCAGACAAAAGTTACCACTGCTACTTCACAGCACCAGGGACTCAGGTTAGATTCCAGCCTTAGGTGACTGTGAAGTTTGCACATTCTCCCTGTGTCTCCGCGTGTTTTCTTCGGGTGCTCTGGTTTCCTTCCACACTCCAAAGATAGGTTAGATGGATTAGCCAGGGTAAATGCAAGGGGTTATGGGTTAGGGCAAAGTGGAAGGCCCGGGTAGGATGCTCTTTCAGAGATTTGGTGCAGACTTGATGGTACGAATGGCCTCTTCTGCACTGTAGGAATTCTATGATATCCTCTATGCCAACTCACAATATTCACCACGGACAGCCCTCAGGAGCCAAGTTGAGATTAAATAAATTAAAGTTTTAAGTATCTATTACAGACTTCACTATATGAATATCACTCACATTCATGAAAACTCAACAATATATTTAAAACCCCTCAAGTACTTAAAGCCTTAGAAAAACAAATATTTGTATTTATAACTCCACATCAAAGATATCTAATCCCTTAATAACCTCTTGAAGCTGTTACTCAAACTGTAAACCTACATCCCCTCTGTGACAAAGAAGTAGTTGTGGAGCCAGTCATGCACCAATAATGCCTTAATGATAACACTTCGGGTTACATTAAAAAAAAATCACGTGAAACTTCTAGAACAGATTTTTATTTACTCTCATAGACACAGGCAGGCGGTTTCCCCCAAAAGGTAAAGGACAGTGGATTCAACTAACTTGACAGCTTGACACTCCTGCATTCCTTATCCATCCTTCATGAATGTATGGGGTCAGGAGCGTGGAGAAAACTCAGAATTCCTCCAAAAAAACCTAAGCATGGCCAATCGCACACCTAAGTATGCTTCCAAACCCTGACAAAAATTTCACCCCGTGCTAATCAGGCGCATTCCAGCCATGCCATATATAAAAAGTACCTGACTTTTATATAATGCTGCTCCTGACCTCCAGAAATCCACAATTCTTTCACAACCAATGAAACAATTTTGAAGTGTGGCCCTTTTTGTACTGTAGGGAAACATGGCAGTCAATCTGCCCACAGCACAAACAACAATGTGGGTTGACCAGATAATCTTATTTTGATGGTGCTGCTTGAAGGGTAAATATTCAACAGTATATCGAGAGCACACTCCTGCTCTATTTTCAAAAGTGCTATGGCTCTGTTACATCCACCCAAGAGAGCAGACTTATATCATCTCAATTGGAAGATGACTTCTCCAATGGTGCAGCACTTAGTACTACATTTATGTGTCATCCTACATTATATGTACACATCTCTGAAGTAAGGCTTGAACTCAAGCCCTTCAGACTCAAAGCAAAAATGAATCGCAATGATCCCAGCTTGACACCAAATATAAATAGAAAAAAACGTGTTTCCCTTATGTGCATTTGATGTGTCAACCTTGATTTAAAACTACGTTAATGCTCAGGAGTTTCCGTGATTCCATGCATTCATGTGCCAGTCAAACTTTCCTGAACTTTTCCAGGAAATACTCACAGGATCATTCCTCACAGATAATGTCCCAGACACCGCCATCACTATCCCTGGATACGCCCTGTCCCACTGACAGGACAGACCGAATAGAGAAAACAGCACAGTGATATACAGACAGGAGGGAGTTGCCCTGGGAGTCCTTAACTTGGATTCCAGATTCTCCAAAGTCCTATGGCACCAGGTTAACCATAGGCATGGAAATTTCCTGCTGTGGACCATGTACCATCCCCCTCAGCTCAAGAAATCAGTCCTCCTCTATGTTGAACACCACTTGGAGGAAGCACTGAGGGTGGCAAGGGCACAGAATGTACTCTAGATGGGGGACTTCATTGTCCAGCACCAAGAGTGGCTCAGTAGTACCGAGGTGAGGTCAAACTAGGTTATGCACCTCATTAGAGGTAGAAAGTTAAGTCGGAGAATTAATTGCGCACTTGGGAGCAAATTGGGGAGTCGATAGGGATCTTCCCAACATTGGTCAGGTCTACCCAGTAGCAGGATGAGGGAAAACCTTCCATGGATTCACCCATGGGGAAGCCATGGGGATTAATGATGGCCTGACTGCTGCAGCCATTCTTTATTTTTAACTTTGGGGAATTGTTCCAAAGACAGACACAGATTTTTAATTGGCGACTGCCTATAAGATTGTAGCATGTACAGGGCAACCTCTGGCCCAGAAATGGTACCGAGTCCTTAAATATTTTAAAAAACATTGGCCGTGATTTTACCGGCTCGCCTCGCCCATTGGTGGGCAGAGCGAGCCAGTAAAATCTCATGAGAGCCGAGAAATTAGGAACACGTCCGATTTGTTGCTTCTCGTGATCTTACCGGCACCAGATTTCCAGTGCGGTCAGCCTCTCGCCTATTTCCATCGAGAGGCTGAATAATATACTTAAATATATTTAAATGTTAATTTGCATGTGTTTAGTGAGCCCAGTGTTCAATTGTGTGGGCTCACTTCCTTTTATGGTCTCACCAGGAGACATTCTCTCTAGCGAGGAAAACACCTCCTCCCCATGATCGGGGAACAGCAGTGTTGGTCTCGCCGGTAGATCCAGAGGCCATTGAGGCTCCCCGGGGAGGCCATGGGCAAGGGGGATGCCCTGTGGGCAGTGCCAGCCTGGTAGTGTCAGCCTAGCACCTTGGCAATGCCCACTTGGCACCTTGGCACTTCCACTGGGCAGTGTGGAGGGGGCTGAAGGAGGCAGGACCTAAGGGGACGGAGATTGAAGGAGTGGGACTGATGGGGGTGGAGTATGAAGGGGGTGGAGCCTGAAGGGGGCTGAAGGGGCAGGGCCTGGAGGAGGCAAAGCCCAAGGGCGGCTTGGAAAGGTGGGGCACAGAGGGGGTAGGGCAAGGATGGACGGCCTGATCGGGGAGGGAGGGAGGGGGGCCCACTGCCACTCTGCAGGTGATTGGTGGGGGGAGGGGGGGTGAGCCCTGCTGCCGCTGTGCCGTTGTAAATCGGTGGGGGGGATGCAATTGGTCTGGTGGTGGGGGTTTGCAGAGGGGGCTACATTTTCAGCCATGTGGGGCTCACAATCGCTGCAGGCCCCCACGATTGCGGGGAGGTCTTGGTTGAGGCGGCCTGTAGCAGCAGGGGCCTGACAGCTCTCTCTCTCTTTGTGTCAAGCCTCTGCTGTTGGAATTGCACATGTGACGACACAGAGGGCTGCACATGTGCAAAAGCTCCCTCTGCTCTTGTCTGGCAAATTAAACCCCACCCTGTAGTACCTAGAAACAGTCTAGACAATATTTTCATGCACTGTGTGAACAATATTGGATGTAAAAACTCGCCCAAAAATCGGATCTGCAACTCTCCAATTTTCACACTAGCTGGACACATTTTTCTCATAAAATTCCACCCATTCTATCTGGAGAAATTAAACCAGGAAATATAAATTAAAGTATTTATTGCAATGCAAAATCAAGTTCAGAAAATGAAACAAAGTGAGGGAAAGAAAAATGGGATTAAGAAAGAGAGACAGATCTGAGGAAAATGTAAAAGAAAAGTTAACCTTTTTAAAAATCACCAACAATAACTAAATTCCAGAGGAATGAAGCTACACATTTGTCAAATTAAGGGAGGAGTTTTATGGCCCTTTCCAGAGCTTCTAGTCCCACTGAAGGTGGTCTTTGTAATGAGTTACCCCGCAGTGGGATGATGAGCCACGCAAAACGCCATAGATTTTGGCGGGACCAGAAGATCCCGCTGGCAGCTAATGGCAAGCTTTCTCCGCTGCCACAAAGCTTGCTGCGAAGGAGGGTCAGAAAATTCTACACTAAGTTTTCAGGACCAGGGAAGTTGTTTGGAAGCAATTAAGACTTGCTATACAATTCCTCTGCTGCTGAAGCCCTTACCATCTTTATACTCAACTCTTCTAATGCTCTTCTGGTTGGCCTCCCATTTTACACTCTCCAGAACCTTGAGCTCATCCAAAATAATACTGCTGCCCACGTCCTAATTTGCACCAAGTCCCAATCACCCCTGTGTTAGCTAACATAAAATTATTGAGCATTGGCTCATTTTACAATTCTCATCCTTGTTCTCTCACTCCTCCACACCCCCCCCAACCATCTCTGCAACCTCCCCTAGCTTGCATGATCCTCTACTTCTGACTTCCTGAAAATTCCCTGCGTTAATTGCTCCAGCATTGGTGAATACGTTTTCAGTTGCTTAGGCCCTAATCTCTAGAATTCTCTCCCTAAATAGTTGTTTCTTCCTCCCTCTCTTTCCTCCTTTAAGATGTTCCTTAGAACCATCTTTCTGAGAAACTTTAGGTCATCTGCCCTAACATTCCCTTACATGGCTAGATGTCAAAATGCGTTTGATATTCTTCCTGTAAAGCACCTACAAATGTCTTGCAATGTTAATGGCATTATCAGAATGCAAATTCTACCTGAACGCACCAGTTCCAACGTTTTCAGGCATGTTTGGCCATTATCTAGTAGGTAAGTACTGGAACTGCAGGACTTTATTCATTTTAATGCCAAATATAAATAGTATGGAGCAAAGCATGTGGAGTAGCATGAAAAATGAGGCAGCAACTTGCTGATTTCCACATTCAATGGTGTATGTGCAGACTCCAGAAGATGCTATCTGATTCACTCCTCAATAACAGCTCCAGCCTCATCATCATTCCTATCTTAAAATAACTCGGAATCCCAAGAGCATGTGCTTGTGATTTGTCCCCCTAATCACTACCACCAATAACTTTAGCCTTACTAGTGAACATTTTTACAAGTAAGTTACATTTAAGAACTTCAAATGATACAAAAGATGAGACTAATATGAATAGCTACATACATTTGTGTACAAGATGTTGAGAGGTATAGATCGGGTGGATTCTCGGAGGCTTTATCCCAGGGGCTGAAATGGCTGCTACGAGAGGACACAGGTTTAAGGTGCTGGGGAGTAGGTACAGAGGAGATGTCAGGGGTAAGTTTTTCACTCAGAGGGTGGTGGGTGAGTGGAATCAGCTGCCGTCAGTGGTGGTGGAGGCAAACTCGATAGGGTCTTTTAAGAGACTTCTGGATGAGTACATGGGACTTAATAGGATTGAGGGTTATAGGTAAGCCTATATATAAGCCTAGGTAGGTAGGGACATGACCGGCGCAACTTGTGGGCCGAAAGGAATGTTTGTGCTGTATTTTTTTCTATGTTCTATAAACCAGACATTCAAATTATTCCTGAATTTTTGGAACTACGATCTCCAATTGGGCAGTGTTGGTGAACACGGTTTTATCAATTGCTAAGACAGTTCCACGTATACATGCTCGCAAAAATGCTCTAACGTAGGCATTCTGCTATTTGGGTAGGTGATGGCCTAATGGTATTACCGCTAGACTATTAATGCAGAAACTCAGCTAATGTTCTGGGGACTCGGGTTCAAATCCCGCCATGGCAGATGGTCGCATTTGGATTCAATATTTTTTTTAAAATCTGAAATTAAGAATCTACTGATGACCATGAAACCATTGCTGATTGTCAGAAAACCCCATCTGGTTCACTAATGCCCTTTAGGGAAGGAAATCTACCATCCTTACTCGGTCTGGCCTACATGTGACTTCAGAGCCACAGCAATGTGGTTGACTCTCAACTGCCCTCGGGCAATTAGGTATGGGCAATAAATGCTGACCAGCCAGCGATGCCCATGTCCCAGGAATGAATGAATAAAACATTTGGGCTAATTCACGCTAATAGGTTGATTGGCCATGCTCAATTGCCCCTTAGTGTCCTGAGATGCGTAGGTTGGAGGGACTAGTGGGTAAATATGTAGGGATATGGGGGTAGGGCCTGGGTGGGATTGTGGTCGGTGCAGACTCGATGGGCCGAATGGCCTTTTTCTGTACTGTAGGGTTTCTATGATTTCTATGATTTCAAGAGACCGTGCCAACTGATCCCTTATTTGCGCTTTAGAAAGATTCTGGATGCTTTCTTTTCTCTCTAAAAGCTCTATAATTTGTATTTATGAAGTGCCATCATGTGCTTCATGACTCGGCTCTGTGACAAAGAGAAATTCCGTTGTCAGCTTTAGATATTTCACCTACATTGTCACCTCGTGGAATAGTTTGTTTCAGTGAGAGCCCAAGGTCACAATTCCCTCATATCAAATATCAAGTCACTTCCAAACAAAGCAAGCAAAGTCTGGCACAGCCTGTGTTGGGCTAAATGTTTGATAACAGCTCAGAAACACAATGGCTGAATTCCAGTCATCCCTAATTAATCCAGACTTCTAGGCTGCTGTGACCTCTGTGATTTCCTAACTATCTAGTGTTGTTCTTGGTGTGTGTATCTGTCAGTTTCATCCACTATCACAAGGCTGCCCAATTTAATGGGACTAACTCTGCTACAACAAACATTATCCCTTCAATTGATTTAACCAGAAATCTAATAATGCAATTTTCTAAACTCATTGAAGGACGATACCAGAAACTGAACAATGCAGCAAAACAGCATCACCAGTTTTGAAAAACACTTTTTCCCAGATCTATATTCTGTGAATATCTCATTTCAGCTGGGTTTTGGTTTAATATAGCTTGTGTTTTTTTTAATCTAAATTCATATGGTTTGCTTCTGCAAATTTCTTAAAATAGTAATTTTCCCAGTTTAATTATACTTTTCAGGAAATGCTTCAGTGTTAGCCCCCAGAAGCTCTTTCTACAGAATATAAGTTCTTTTAAAAATGGTATGTTAGCTGAACAGTATACATTTGCAGATTCATTTCACTCCAACCTCCTTTTCTTTCTCATTGCAACTCTCAACAATCATAGTTGGATATATTTTTAATCATATCATTCTATAATCTGTGATCACCACTCTGCCGTTTGGTACCCTGTGTACCACAGTCCTCTCATCCTATTCCAGTGTCAAATTAAATTCACAAATATTTCATACAATCCAAGAGTCTGCACCAACTCTTTGAAAGAGCATCCCACCCAGGCCCTCCCCTCTGCCCTATCCCCATAACCCTGCATGCAGATCATGACTAATCCATCTTACACATCTTTGGACACCAAGGGGCAACTCAGCATGGCCAATCAACCTAACCTGCACAGATTTGGTCTGTGAGAGGAAACTGGAGCACCCGGAGGAAACTCATGCAGGCACAGGGAGAACGTACCAACTTCTACAGACAGTCACCCAAGACCAAAATCGAACCCGGGTCCCTGGCACTGTGAAGCAGCAGTGTTAACCACTGTGCCACCATGTGCACAATGGTGTGTATTTCTGTGCACAATGGGGCCTATTTCTGATGCGCGTTATCACACACGAGGCTTGATGCTCAGGAAATAAAGGCTTTTATTTGCTGTAACAAGGCAGCTACTAATTATATACACGATCCCAGACTGAGGGGTCCCAGACAGAGCAGAGACCTTTATACCTCTTCCAGGAGGCGGAGCCCGACTGGGATGTACCACAATAACTATAATACAAGGTGTAACAACCCAACCCTAACCCCAACAGCAACAAGTAGAACAACCCATCCCTAACCCCAACAGCAACATATATACATACTTGTAGTACTGGCCAGACCCTGGCTCAGTACTATCGAGTGGGAACCAACGATGGTTCACCACATTCACCCCTCCTTTGAAGAGAAAGGCCGGCGGGGTACAATAAAAAAAGAATAATTTGTCATCAGTCTATAAGTTCAGACAGTCAGGGGGACCGCACCGTCGTTGTGACCTCCTCAATACCGGCGATGACATCGGAGTAGGCACTCGCGGTGGCGTTCTCCCCAAGGCGATGTCCAACTGTTCCTCCACAGACTCACGGGCCGGTTGACCCTGAGGTGAAGGTAATCCATGGAGTTCCGACACGCCCTGAAGTGGTGACCATCCTCTGGACTCAGGCAAGCTGTACACGGGAGTAAAAGGGTTAAGTAATGGTCCCGATGCTGCCCGCGCCGTGTCCGGAGGGGAAACAAGAGTTATGGGGTTTGTAACAGGGGGTATGGAAGCGACAGGGGTTCCTACGTCCCCTGCTGGCGCCAGGTCTTGGATCGAGACCGTGTCCTCTCGCCCGTCAGGGTATGCCACATAGGCATACTGAGGGTTGGCGTGGAGGAGATGGACCTGTTCGACCAATGGGTTGGACTTGCGGGCCCTTACATGTCGCCGCAGGAGGACAGGTCCTGAATACGTCAACCAAGACGGTAATGAGGTCCCAGAGGAAGACTTCCGAGAGAATGAAAACATCCTCTCATGGGGAGTAGCGTTGGTTGCCGTACACAGGAGTGAGCGTATGGAATGGAGCGCATCAGGGAGCACCTCTTGCCAACGGGAGACTGGAAGGCTTTTTGACTTCAACGCCAGTAAGACAGCCTTCCAGACTGTAGCATTCTCACGTTCCACCTGTCCGTTACCCCTAGGGTTGTAGCTCGTGGTTCTACGAGAGGCAATCCCGTATGAGAGCAGGTATTGCCTCAAGTCATCGCTCATGAACGACGAGCCCCTGTCGCTGTGAATGTAGCTGGGGTACCCGAACAGGGTAAAAAGATCACGGAATGCCTTGATAACCGTGGCAGCGGATGTATCAGAGCAGGGAATAACAAAAGGGAATCTCGAGTACTCGTCAATGATGTTGAGGAAGTACACATTCCGATCTGTTGAGGGAAGGGGGCCCTTAAAATCAACACTCAGCCTCTCGAAGGGACGAGTGGCCTTGACTAATTGTGCCCGGTCAGGTCGGTAAAAGTGCGGTTTGCATTCCGCGCATACCCCACAGCTTCTTGTTATGGACCTGACATCCTCCACCGAGTAGGGCAGGTTGCGGGCTTTTATAAAGTGGTAGAGCCGAGTGACCCCAGGATGGCATAGGTCATTATGGAGAGCCTGCAAACGGTCTTCCTGTATACTGGCGCATGTTGCACGCGAGAGGGCATCCGAGGGCTCATTGAGTTTCCCTGGACGATACATTATGTCATAGTTATAGGTGGAGAGTTCAATTCTCCACCGCAAGATCTTGTCATTCTTGATCTTGCCCCTCAGCGTGTTATTAAACATGAACGCCACGGACCGCTGGTCCGTGATCAGGGTGAACCGTTTTCCCGCCAAGTAATGGCGCCAGTGCCTGACGGCCTCCACAATGGCCTGGGCCTCCTTTTCCACCGCTGAATGCCGAATTTCGGGGCCTTGGAGGGTGCGGGAAAAAAAGGCGACGGGCCTGCCCGCCTGATTAAGTGTGGCGGCCAGGGCGAAATCAGATGCATCGCTCTCCACCTGAAAGGGGATGGACTCATCAACAGCGTGCATCGTAGCTTTCGCGATGTCGGCTTTCAATTTATCAAAGGCCAATCAGGCCTCTGGTGTTAGGGGAAAAGAAGTGGACTTAATGAGCGGACGGGCTTTGTCCGCGTAATTGGGAACCCACTGTGCATAATAAGAGAAGAAGCCTAAGCATCTTCTCAGTGCTTTTGCACTAGTGGGCAGGGTAAGTTCAGAGAGGGGGCGCATACGGTCTGGATCAGGGCCAATGACCCCGTTTTCCACCACATATCCGAGGATGGCTAAACGGCACGTACGAAACACACACTTCTCCCTGTTGTAGGTCAGGTTCAGGCGAGATGCAGTGCGTAGGAAATTCAGGAGATTTGTGTCGTGGTCCTGCTGGTCATGGCCGCAGATGGTGACGTTATCCAGGTACGGGAAGGTAGCCCGCAGCCCATTCTGGTCCACCATTCGGTCCATAGCACGCTGGAAGACCGAGACCCCATTGGTGACACCAAAGGGAACCCTGAGAAAGTGATACAAGCGACCATCCGCCTCAAAAGCCGTGTATTGTCGGTCCTCTGGGCGAATGGGGAGTTGGTGGTAGGCAGACTTGAGGTCTATGGTGGAGAACACCCGGTACTGCGCAATCTGATTGACCATGTCAGATATGCGCGGGAGGGGATACGCATCCAGCTGCGTGTATCTATTAATGGTCTGACTATAGTCAATGACCATCCGGGGTTTGTTCCCACTCTTGACCACCACGACCTGCGCTCTCCACGGACTAGCGCGAGGTTGTATGATCCTTTCCTTGAGGAGGCGCTGAACTTCAGATCGAATGAAGATCCGATCCTCAGCGCTGTAATGCCTACTCTTAGTCGCAATGGGCTTGCAGCCTGGCACAAGATTCTGGAACAGGGAGGGTGTGGTAATCTTCAGCGTCGAGAGGCTACAGGCGGGGCGCGTTGGGCAATTTGGAGGCTGCTGTTCTCCCACTGAAAGCGAAGGGAGTGGCCCACCGTACTGTAGGGTTACACTCCTCAAGTGGACCATGAAGTTTAGTCCGAGAAGTATTGGTGCGCAAAGGTGCGGCAACACCAGGAGCTTGAAACGCTCGTAAACTGTGCCTTGCACCGTTAAAGTTACCACGCAACTCCCGAGCACGGTGACAGACCGGGACCTTGATGCCATAGAAATTGTCTGTTTGACACGTTGAATCCGGAGTCCACACCGCTTCACAGCGTCTGGGTGGATAAAACTCTCAGTGCTCCCGCTGTCAAACAGACAATAAATCAAGTGGTCGTTTACCTGAATGTCCATCATAGACTTGTCAAGTCTATGAGGCTTGGCCTGGTCCAGGATGATCGACGCCACCGTTGGTTCATGAGCGCCACTGCAGGCAGCTGAAATCGACGAGGATGACCCCTGCTGGTCGTTCGCGGTCGGTGCCGACCAACATGGCCGCTCCCATAGGTCGCACGTGGGTGATGGCGCCAAACTCAGCAACCCCTGGTGGTCACACATCTCCGACTCCGTCGACCGTAATGGCGTCGTCCTGGCCTCGCACGTGGACGAAACCCTCGACGATGCCGACGACGAAGAACCGGGCTCCGAGGAATCGCAGGCCGCACTGCTGTTCCGAGAAGCAGATTTAGATCGGCACACTTTCGAATAGTGCCCCTTCTTACCGCAGGCGGAGCACAACACAGCTTTAGCGGGACTCCGTTGCCGGGTATGCTTCGCTCCCCCACAGAAGTAACACCGCGGGCCGCCCGGAGCTGCTGCCGTCGTCTGGCCCGAGTGTGAGCACGCCATTACACAGCATTTCGAACCCGAGGGACGAGGAGGGATTGGCGACTGCTCCTGCCACGTTGTCTTCAGGATACAATACTAGGCTTTTGGAGGCCGTCTCCAGCTTCTCCGCTAGTTCTATTGCCTGAGTGAGGTCAAGGTTACCTTTCTCCAGTAGTTTGAGTTGGATGTACGATGATCCGACTCCTGCCTCAAACGCATCTCGAGCGAGGTCGTTCATATTCTGCTCTGCCGACACTGCTTTGCAGTTACAGCCCCTGGCTAGCTGTAGGAGCTCGTTTGCATATTCCTCCATCGTTTCGCTGGACATGCCGTCGTCGAGTGGCTAGGAGGTAACGAGCGTGTATTTCGTTGGGCGGTTTAATATAACGCTTCCTAAGAAGCTCGAGGGCCTTTGTGTAGTCGGTGGCCGCACGGATCACGAGGTAGACGGTGTCGCTTACCCTCGCATGGAGGACCCGGAGTGTGTCATCATCTGTGGTGACCGCTGCGGAGGCTGCCAGGTAGTCCTCAACCAGTGGTCGAAGGTGTTAGAGGCGCCCACCGCCCGTGGATCTAGTGTAAGGCGTTCAGGCTTCAGTATCTGCTCCATACTCTTTTTTTTTCTTCGACGAGAGTTTATTTACAGCAAATAAAATTGATGCGCATTATCACACACGAGGCTTGATGCTCAGGAAATAAAGGCTTTTATTTGCTGTAACAAGGCAGCTACTAATTATATACACGATCCCAGACTGAGGGGTCCCAGACAGAGCAGAGACCTTTATACCTCTCCCAGGAGGCGGAGCCCGACTGGGATGTACCACAATAACTATAATACAAGGTGTAACAACCCAACCCTAACCCCAACAGCAACAAGTAGAACAACCCATCCCTAACCCCAACAGCAACATATATACATACTTGTAGTACTGGCCAGACCCTGGCTCAGTACTATCTAGTGGGAACCAACGATGGTTCACCACAATTTCCAAGAGCTGTCTGAAGGGGTCAAATAATATTAAACCAAGGTTGAATAAGAATGTGCAGGTTAGGTTCATTGGCTATGCTAAATTGCCCCTTAGTGTCAGGGAGATAAAGAGGGTAAATACGTAGGATTACGGGGATAAATAGGGCCTGGGTGGGATTGTTCTTGGTGCAGGCTCAATGGGCTGAAAAATCTCCTTTTATGATTTATGATTCTATGATGAACATGACAAAAGTCACAAGGGTTAGAGCTATTTAAAGAGTAATAACATTGTTGAGTATCTTTCTTCAGATCCAAACATATAAATTGAAAGTTAACATGAATAGTTTGTAGAGTTACCATGACTAATATCTCCGTGCCTGCCGTGAGGGACCCACTATGGTGGATGTAGTGGACCAGCCAAAAATCCATTGACTTTCAGTGGAACTGGATGATCCTAGTCATGGAAAATCCTGACGCATTATTGGAGAACATTCCGGGTGGGATTCTCTGGCTGCGCTCACCCCAAAAAATGAGAATCCCGCCTGAAGTCAATGGACCTTTGTATGGTCTGCCCCCTCACCTGCTACGATTCCCATGGCGGGTGGGAGGGAGAATTCCCCCCTTTATTCTATGGTATTTTAAAACAGGACAAAAAAAAACCTGGGAAGATATTTTCTTGGATCCATGTGTAAAATTGACATGGATGAAATCCAGGAGCAAGATGGAAACATCTCAGAGAAACGATTAACAACAATCATTTAGGCCATCAAGAAAATCCCACAGAAATTCAAGGCTGCCTGTAGTTTTAAAAGGGAACTGTAGTTTAAGACAATTTTAGAATTTTTTCCCAATCTCTAAGTCAGCGGGCCACAGGTTTAAACCCCTAGTCCAGACACATGAGTACTGGGTTGACACTTCAAACAGTACTGACGGAATGCCATGCTATAAGAGGTGCCGTGTTTCAGATCAGATTTTAAGTTGAGGTCCTATCTCTACCCTCTCAGATGGATCTGAAATATGTCTTGGCTCCCTTTGAACAGAAGCAGTGGAGTTCTCAAATATCCTGGCAGCCATTGAGCCCTGAACTGACACCATCAAAGCAGATTATCTGGTCATTCATCCCTTTGTAGGATCTTGCTGTGCACAAATGGATTGATGTGTTTCCTTAGATGACAACAGGGACCACACTTCACTGTCAATGACAGGACTCGGGTTTCCTGAGAATGTGAAAAAGAGTTACATACTGTAAATTAATACATTCAGTGAACCATTTTCCTACTCAACATCAAGTTTGAAATGAAATATTGTGCAACTTTCACCTCCGCACAGGAAGACCACTCTGACATTCCTGTTTCTTACTTGTGATTCTGAGGGACTGGCATGTCTTTGTACATCTCTTCAGATCATTTAGATCTTACGTATCAAAGCTGCTTTCGACATATTTCCTTTTAGCTTGTATAAACTATTCCAAGTACACCGGCACAAAACAGCATGTGGAATTACAGCTTTGTATCAAAGCAATTCCTTGGTGTCTTTTTCACAGATCTTGTGCTACCATGGATAAGAAGATAAACGCAGAAATGGATAAAAAGCTCAGCCTCTTGTACAGTCCATTTTAAATGTTATTATTTAATTACGTTTTTGGTAAAATTTTTCCACTGGTCCTTTTTAATGTGATAACGTAATGTTATGGTTTTACTTAAGGCAAAAATGGACAACTTTTTGGTCTTTCAGGGAACCAAGCAATTTGGGGAATGAGATGCACCATAGAAAGCATCCTTTCTGGAAGTATCACAGCTTGGAATGGATCCTGCTCTGACCAAGACCGCAAGAGACTACAAAGGGTTGTGAACGTAGCCCAGTCCATCACGCAAACCAGCCTCCCATCTATTGACTTCCCACTGCCTTGGAATAGCAGACTGTTTAATCAAAGACATTGAACATACTCTCTTCCACATTCTCCCCATAGGAAAAAGATACAAAAGTCCAAGATCACGTTCCCACCAACTCAAGAACAGCTTCTTCCCCGCTGCCATCAGAATTTTGAATGGACCTACCTCATATTAAGCTGATCTTTCTCTGCATCCTAGCTATGACTGTAGCACTATATTCTACACCTTCTTTCCTTCTCTCCTATGTACTCTATGAACGGTATGTTTTGTCTGTATAGCGTGCAAGAAACAATTATTTTCACTATATCCCAATACATGTAACAATAATGAATGAAATCAAATCAAAAGAGGAGTAAAGGCAGAAGATCAATTGTGATCTTAATGAATGTCGGAGCTGGTTCAAGAGCATGTCGTCTCCCCTTTCCCCTATTTGTTATAATTTTTTATTCCAATGCAGACAATTTATATTGCCTTCATTATTCTTCTGTGGCATAAGCTCCTTCAGCACCACCCAACGAAAAGTTTTAAAAGTTAAAGTTAAAGTTTATTATGTAATAAGTAGACTTACATTAACACGGCAATGAAGTTACTGTGAAAATTCCCTGTTGAAATGTGTCCTCAAACAAAGCCACCAAAAACAGATTATCTGGGCATTTATCCAATGAACTGTGTAACTAAGACGTTTTGAAAGTTGCTGTGCTTGCCAACATAACAACAGTCACTGGGCTTAAAAGCAGCTTATTGTATGCTTTGAGACAATTGAGAAATGTGGGGTGGGATTCTCCGGCCGCGCTCACTCCAAACCTGGAGAATCCTGCCCAAGGTTGATTCCCGTGGCGGGTGGTATGGGAGAATTCCTCCCCCCCCCCTCCGAGAATAGGCAGCATATAAATACATATCTCCGTTCTTTTTAACCTGTGTAAAAATATGTCTAATGATGTCTAGTTAGTGGCAGCAAGTATATGGCAAACACCAATGGTGGAAAAAAGGAGCGTTCAGTAGCTGGGACTGTTATTTTATTAGTTTTCCTTTGTTAGCATAATAGGATAAATCAGCTGCTGAATTGTCAACTTCAAGACATGTAATTCCTTTCCTGTCATGAATGCTGCTTTAGCAAAGGTGATACACACAAGGGGATAACATTTGATTATTTTTTATGGATTTTGCTTTATGGCTTTTACTATTAGATTTTCAGAAATTTATTACAAGCATTAAGCTTTAATCCAAATAAGTTAGAAAAGAATAGCAGCTTATCACTACAAATTCAACTATTAATACTTTTATTGTTTTTGAGGTTAATTTTCTATGGTGCTTATTTTCCACCTGACAGTTCATAGAATCGGCCCATCGAGTCTGCTCAGGCAAAAATTTCCCACCCCAGACCCTATCCCCACAACCCCACACATTTACCCCGCTAATCCCTCTAACCTACACATCCCGGGACACTAAGGATCAATTTAGCATGGCCAATCAACCTAAGCTGCACATCTTTGGACTGTGGGAGGAAACCAGAACACTGGGAGGAAACCCACGCAGACATGGGGAGAATGTGCAAACTCCACACAGACAGTGACCCGAGGCTGGAATCAAACTCAGGTCCCTGAAGCTGTGAGGCAGCAGTGCTAACCACTGCGCCATCCTATAGTTATTATAGTTATTTCAGTGAGTTCTCTTTTTAAATTTAATTCATTTGGAGAACAGTTGTAGGAGAAATATTAATTATTTCTCATCCCAACTTCCCAGATCAGATACCAAAGGTGCACTGAACTAAAACTGGCCTGATGGCATTGTGTTAGTTCTTTACTTAGGTATTTAAGACACTAATGCAGTTCTCCACAGGTAAGAAACACCAAACAAAACATTTGTTTGGTTCATGCCCAGAGCCTATCAGTAGTTTACAGAACTGTGTTCCCAACAGTTGTAGAAATGGCCATAGCATAAACTAAGACAAATTGTTGAGCATGATCCTCATTACGCCCACAATTACACATTCTGAACCTTTCCCGGAAAGGGACCAACGCTCTCAAAAGAATCAAAATTGAATTTTGATAAAAAATCATCAAACATTTTCAAAATGATATTTTATCTTGTCATTCATAATGTGGAAAACACTGTTGTTTTGTTCTACAATGTGTTTCAGTAATTATATCAGCAGTTATTCATAAACAGCTGTTTTAGTGTCCTAGTGATCAAATAGAATTAAAATTGCAACATCATGAGGCCAATTAATGCAGCTTTGTTCCACTGCATCAACAGCGGCTGCCCAGAATTAATAATGACAGTAGCTATTAGGGTGGTTTTGGCATTTTACCAGAGCAGAACAGTGGCATCATCCTTATGGCACTGCACGTTCAGAATTTAATTTCTTCCATTAAGTTATTTGAACCACTCAATTACAAAAAAAAGTGACTGTAAATCCTGCTGGACAGTGTGCTTGAATATTTCATGATCTTAAAACAAAATTAAAATGAACTTGTAATCAAATATATTGCATCTATTACTTAGTCGCTTGAAAGAAGTGGAACTTGCTCTGGGTCTCTCTGGAAACCAGTGTTACAGAAGATGATTAACACTTCTGTGTTAAAACATTTTTATTTTTAACGGCAGTGGGGAGACAACCATTTTGAATGATTTTCATTATAAGCACCATAGCCATTAGTATTCCAGTCATAAATTGGAATAATAAATTGAAACAATGTCTACAGGAATGATAGCAGAATGAAATATGTGAGTTAAACTGACCCCAAAAATATTTATCAGCTTGAGCCATCACGCTTTATCAAGCACTAATGTAAAAATTATTACTCTTGCCATAACAACACAGATATACTTGTCTGTTAATTTATAGCACTTATTGGTGGCAAGAGTGTAATTCCTGCATCATCAGCTAAAGCACAGGCTTTCCTGTAAATGCAATCATTATAGGTGGGACGTTACTGTGTACAATTCCCATATTTCACTTATTGGCCTGTGAATGTAGATCATGTACTGTACATTCTTTATTGCCAGGTAATTTACCTCCAGCTGGTTGAAGAATGATCAAAGTCTAGCATTTGTTTTGCAGGGGATTCATTAGTTAATTAACCTTTAGCTTCTCTGACCCTTGAGGAAAACTGCTTCCTAGTTAATGTGTGGTTAGCACAGTTGCAGATGGAACGGTGGTGGATGGGGCATGTTAACAGCCTCTAAGATTTTTCCCATACGCCGCAATGGAAAGACCTGAGTAAACATTTCTTATGACCACATCTAGGGACATTATAGAAACAAGGAATTATTTATTTACTGTATGAACACAAGGGGCAGGGTTTTCAAGCTGCGCTTGCCCCAAAGCCAGAAAATCCCACTCAAGGTCAAAAGACCTTTGCAGGGTCTGTGTCCCGCCCACTACAATTCCCGTGGCGGGTGGGACAGTAAAATTCTCACCAAGAGGTCTAAACAGTGAAGGTCAGTTACCAGCATCCATTAACTTGTGACTGAGTTACAACAGGTCCTCTGATATCTAATGGAACACATTATTGGAGAAGCCTTCTTCTTCTGAACGTTTTCTACTATCTTAATTCTTAAATGAATGATTTAATATTTGCCTTTATTAGCCGAGGAATAGAATATAATAGAAGAGCAGGGAAGTTATGATGAAGCTGTATAAAACATTCATTAGGCCACAGCTAGAGTGTGCAGTTCTGGTCACCACACTGTAGGAAGGATGCGATTGCATTAAAGAGGGTGCACAGAAGATTCACCAGGATGTTGCCTGGGCTAGAATGTTTGAGCTATGAAGAGAGGCTGACGAGGCTCGGGTTGTTTTCCTTTGAGCAGAGAAGGCTCAGGCGGGACCTGATTGAGGGGTATAAAATAATGAGGGACATAGATAGGGTTGATAGGAAGAAACATTTCCTCTTTGTAGAGGGGTCAATAACCGGGGAGTATAGATTTAAGGTAAGGTGCAGGAGATTTGGAGGAGATTTGAGGAAAAACTTTTTCACCCAAAGGGTGAAGGGAATTCTGAACTCTGTCTGAAAGGGTGGGATAGGCGGGACCCCTCACAACATTTAAGAAGCAGTTAGATGAGCACTTGAAATATCATAGTATATAAGGCTATGGACCAAGTGCTGGAAAATGGGATTAGAATAGATAGATGCTTGCTGGCCAGCACAGACATGATGGGCCAAAGGGCCTCTTTCTGTGCTGTAAAACTCTATGGGCGGAATTTTCCTGTCTTGCCCGCCACGGGAATCGTAGCAGGCAGGACACGGAGCATGCAAAGGTCTATTGACCTCAGGTGGGATTTTCCAGTTTCGGAAGATCCTGCCCTATGACTCTATTGAGCATACTGGGAATGGTTAGGCAGTAATTCACATATATAGATCTGTTTGGTATGTGCTGAATAATTAATTTTCTTGTAAGCTGATGTTGGGACAACACATTCACGCTGCCTATTACACGGTACAATAAAGCTTTAGTTTCTAAATCATAAACATCTTTCTTGTGATTTCAGTTACCTTTTGGGTTGAATTTTTGTAAACCAATCCCCCCCCCGACCCACCCATCGACACCAGCCACGCCCCCCACCCACCCCGCTCCGAAGACAGGAATGGAGGCAGTTGATTGGGTTGGGGAGGGGGGGTCGCGCCACTGATACCAATGCTGGGATGCCGAATTCAACGCATTGATCCGAGGGCTAGTAATAATAAGGAGCATGGGGAGGTTGGGGTGGGGGGGGGGGAGAAGATATGATAGAAATGCTGTACTCTGGGGTGGGTGTGGGGGGGTATGGACAAAATCCTGCACTCTGTGGGGTGGGGGGGGAGGGGAAGAGGGGTATGATAGAAATCCCGCACTCTGGGGGGGGAGTATGATAGGAATCCCATGCTCTGGGGGGAGGGGGGGGGGGTAATAGTAGAAATCGTGCACTCTGTGGGGTGGGGGGGGAGCAGGGGAGGGGGGTATGGTAGAAATCCCGCACTCTGGCGGGGAGGTGGTGAGGGGGGGGAAGGGGGATGTGATAGAAATTCCACATTCTGAGGGGGGGGTATGATAGAAATCCCGTATTCTGGGGGGTGGGGGCGGGGTAATGATAGAAGTCTTGCATTAGAAGATGCAGCGTGGTGGGTCTGGGTACACTGTGTTAGTGAGTTTCTGTGGCAGTGTGGTGAACCATCGTTGGTTACCACTGTGGGGTTATTCTAATGTTGTTGTTGGGCTAGGGTGTTCACACTGTGGGGTTGTTATAATGTTGTTGTTGGGCTAGGGTGTTTACACTGTGGGATTAATACACCTGTGGTGGTTGCTGTTGTGGCACATCCCAGTCGGGCCCCGCCTCCTGGGAGAGGTATAAGACCCTCTGCTCGGGCGGGACCCCTCCAGTCTGGAATGGTGTACTCGTGTTCAAATAGTTCCATTGTTAGACAATAAAAGCCTTCAATTACCGAAGCCTTGTGTCTTGTGCTCGATTGTCGTGCATCAATTTTATTGTCTAACACGAAACTCTCGACGGAATGGAACAAATGCTAAAGCCAGAGCGTCTGACGCTGGATCCACGTGCGGTCGGCGCCTCTAACACCTTCGACCACTGGCTGAAGTGTTTCGAGGACTACCTGGCAGCCTCTGCAGCAGTCACCACGGATAACGACAGACTCCAGGTCCTCCATGCGAGGGTAAGCGACACTGTCGACCTCGCGATTCGTGCGGCCACTACTTACCCGAGGGCCCTCGAGCTTTTGAAAAAGCGCTACACGAGGCCTCCCAACGAGATCCACGCTCGTTACCTCCTCGCTACACGACGTCGGCAGTCGGGCGAAACCATGGAGGATTACGCCAATGAGCTCTTGCAGCTTGCCAGGGGCTGTGACTGCAAAGCTGTGTCGGCTGAGCAGTACATGTACGACCTCGCCCGAGATGCGTTTGTGGCAGGGGTAGGGTCTTCGTACATCCGGCTCAAGCTGTTGGAGAAGGGGAATCTCAACCTGACCCAAGCGATGGAGATGGCTGAAATGCTGGAGGCGTCGTCGAAGAGCTTGGCCCTGTATCCGGAGGACCACGTGGAGACAACATGGCAGGAGCAGTCACAAATCCCTCCTCGCCCCACGGGCTCGCGCTCCCATATCGACCCGACGACGGCGGCAGCCCCAGGCAGCCCGCGGTGCTATTTCTGCGGAGGAGCCAAGCATCCACGGCATAAGTGTCCTGCTAAAGCGGTGGTCTGTACTTAATGCGGTAAAAAGGGGCACTACGCGAAAGTCTGCAGATCGAAGCCCAAGAACGGCAGTGCAGCCTGTGACCCTCCAGAACGGAGATCATCTCCATCGACGTCGCAGTACCCACGAGGTCCGTCCACGTGCGAGCCCAGGACGACGCCATTGTGGTTGGCGGAGTCGGAGGAGGATGACCACCAGGAGTCGCTACGCTTGGCGCCCTCAACCATGTGCGATTCATGGGGGCGGCCATTTTGGTCGACGACGACCAGGAGCGACCAGCAGGGGTCCTCAGCATCGACCTCAGCTGCCTGCAGTGACGTCCAAGGGCCAACGGTGGCGTCGATCACCCTGGACCAGGCTAAGCACCACAGGCTTGACTGTTCAATGATGAACATTAAGGTAAATGGTCGTACTGTTTATTGTCTGTTTGACAGCGGGAGCACTGAGAGCTTTATTCACCCTGACACTGTAAAGAGGTGTGGACTCCGGGTTCTACCTGCCAAACAGACAATTTCTATGGCATCACGGTCCCGGTCTGTACCGATCCAAGGACGTTGTGTGGTAACTCTGAAAGTGCAGGGCACAATTTACGAGCGATACAGGCTCCTTGTGTTGCCGCATCTTTGCGCGCCAATTCTCCTCGGACTAAACTTTATGGTCCACATGAAGAGTGTGATCCTACAGTACGGTGGGCCACTCCCTTCGCTGACAGTAGGGGACCAGCCGCAGCCTCCAAATTGTCCAAAGCGCCCCGCATGCAATCTTTCCACACTAAAGATCACCACACCCTCTTTATTTAAGAATCTGGTACCAGGCTGCAAGCCCATCGCTACTAAAAGTAGGCGTTACAGCGCTGAAGATCGGATCTTCATCAGATCTGAGGTTCAGCGGCTCCTCAAAGAAGGGATCATACAGCCCAGCGTTAGTCCGTGGAGAGCACAGGTCATGGTGGTTAAGAGCGGGAACAAACCCCGGATGGTCATTGACTACAGTCAGACCATTAATCGATATACGCAGCTGGATGCGTATCCTCTCCCGCGCATATCTGATATGGTCAATCAGATTGCGCAGTACCGGGTGTTCTCCACCATAGACCTTAAGTCCGCCTACCACCAACTCCCCATCCGCCCAGAGGACCGACATTACACGGCTTTTGAGGCGGATGGTCGTCTGTATCAGTTTCTTAGGGTTCCATTTGGTGTCACCAATGGGGTCTCGGTCTTCCAGCGTGCTATGGACCGAATGGTGGACCAGAACGGGCTGCGGGCTACCTTCCCGTACCTGGATAATGTCACCACCTGCGGCCATGATCAGCAGGACCATGACACAAATCTCCAGAACTTTTTGCGCACTGCATCTCGCCTGAATCTGACCTACAACAGGGAGAAGTGTGTATTCCGTACGCGCCGGTTAGCCATCCTGGGATACGTAGTGGAAAACGGGGTCATTGGCCCTGATCCCAACCGTATGCGCCCCCTTGCTGAACTTCCTTTGCCCGCTAGCGCAAAAGCACTGAGGAGATGCCTAGGCTTCTTCTCCTATTATGCGCAGTAGGTCCCCAACTACGCGGACAAAGCCCGTCCGCTTATTAAGTCCACGACTTTTCCACTCACGCCAGAGGCCCAATTGGCCTTCAAGGCATTGAAAAGCGACATTGCGAAAGCCACGATGCACGCGGTGGATGAATCCATCCCTTTTCAGGTGGAAAGTGATGCATCTGATTTCGCCCTGGCCGCCACACTAAACCAGGCAGGCAGGCCCGTCGCGTTTTTTTCCCGCACCCTTCAAGGTCCCGAAAATTCGGCATTCAGCGGTGGAAAAGGAGGCTCAGGCTATTGTGGAGGCCGTCAGACACTGGCGCCATTACCTGGCGGGGAAGCGGTTCACCCTGATCACGGACCAGCGGTCCGTGGCGTTTATGTTCAATAATACGCAGAGGGGCAAGATCAAGAATGACAAGATCTTGCAGTGGAGAATTGAGCTCTCCACCTATAATTACGATATTATGTATCGTCCAGGGAAACTCAATGAGCCCTCGGATGCCCTCTCGCGCGGAACATGCGCTATTATACAGGAGGACCGCTTGAACGCCCTCCATAATGACCCGTGCCATCCTGGGGTCACTCGGCTCTACCACTTCATCAAAGCCCGCAATCTGCCCTACTCGGTGGAGGATGTCAGGTCAGTGACAAGGAGCTGTCGGATTTGCGCGGAATGCAAACCGCACTTTTACCGACCTGACCGGGCACATTTGGTCAAGGCCACTCGCCCCTTCGAGAGGCTGAGTGTGGATTTTAAGGGCCCCCTTCCCTCAACAGACCGGAACGTGTACTTTCTTAACATCATAGACGAGTACTCCCGGTTCCCGTTTGTTGTCCCCTGTGCGGACACGTCGACTGCGGCGACATGTAAGGGCCCGCAAGTCCGACCCCTTGGTCGAACCGGTCCACCTCCTCCACGCCAACCCTCAGTATGCCTATGTGGCATATCCTGACGGGCGAGAGGACACGGTCTCGATCCGAGACCTGGCGCCCGCAGGGGACGTAGCAACTCCTGTCGCTCCCATACCCCCAGTCACGAATCCCCTATCTCTTATTTCTCCCCCGGACGTGGCGTGGTCAGCACCGGGACCAGTGCATAACAGTTATACTCCACTGTACAGCTTGCCTGAGACTCGGAGATCGGCGCCATCGCAGAAGGTACCGGGATCCCCTGCACTACCGCTTCATCAGGGGACAGCCGGACGCTGTTTTGGAGAGAACACCACCGCAAGCACCTGCTCCGGTGTCACAGCCGGTATTGAGGAGGTCACAACGACGGTGCGGTCCTCCAGACCGTCTGGACTTGTAGATTGTTGATTTTTTTTTATATATATAGTCTGATTTCGCACCCCGCCGGCCTTTGTTCTCAAAGGAGGGGTGAATGTAGTGAACCATCGTTGGTTACCACTGTGGGGTTATTCTAATGTTGTTGTTGGGCTAGGGTGTTCACACTGTGGGGTTGTTATAATGTTGTTGTTGGGCTAGGGTGTTTACATTGTGGGATTAATACACCTGTGGTGGTTGCTGTTGTGGCACATCCCAGTCGGGCCCCGCCTCCTGGGAGAGGTATAAGACCCTCTGCTCGGGCGGGACCCCTCCAGTCTGGAATGGTGTACTCGTGTTCAAATAGTTCCATTGTTAGACAATAAAAGCCTTCAATTACCGAAGCCTTGTGTCTTGTGCTCGATTGTCGTGCATCAGGCAGGCAGAAGTGTGTTGATGATTCGCTGTGCGCCATTGTGATGATTTCCTGCTACAAACTACTCTGACTCCTACAGGCACTGCTTCCTGGTTCTCCTGGCCAGTGCTCTGGCACTAACACTTGCTGCCACCACTTCCCAGGCTTCGTTTCCATCCCTTGGGACGGTGTCCTGCTGGGTGGAAGAGAGTGCCCTGCCTTGCCTCCAGCAACCTGGCTAGGTCTGCATTTGAAAAACAGGGAGCTGTCTTCCTGGAGGCCATTTCTTCCTGCACTGCCTGCCTGTCTGTCCATCCGTGGGGTTTTTATGGAGCTCTCCCTTGTTAGGGCAGATCAGCTGCAGGCAGTTTGGGTGAGTCATGTGTTTAATGCAGTTTGCCTTGTTACTATGGAGCGGAAGACAGGTCAGCACTTGCAGGTGTGCTGATAGAGGGGGGGAATTTGGCCTCTGTGATGATCGGGGGCAGGGGAGAGAGAGGGTCATGTCAGTCAGCCATTGGGGCAAGGGGATGATGAGGGGGCCATGTGCAAGGGGGTCGGTGGGGTTGTGGGGGGAGTTGGGAGGGGATTAAGGAGGTCAGTAATGTTGGGGGTTGTTTCCGATGTCCGTGGGGGGGGGGAGGGGGAGGCTGTATCTAGACCATGGGGGGCAGGGGGTGGGGGAGGGGGAGGCTGTATCTGGCCCATGGGGGGCAGGGGGTGGGGGAGAGGGAGGCTGTATCTGGCCCATGGGGGGCAGGGGGTGGGGGAGGGGAGGCTGTATCTGGCCCATGGGGGGCAGGGGGTGGGGGAGGGGAGGCTGTATCTGGCACATGGGGGGCAGGGGGTGGGGGCTCTGTCAGCAAGCTGTTTTTTTTTCCACTTTTCCTGCAATTCGTGGCTCCAATCTGAGCTGCTGATTGTCTGGTGAATTAAGCCCCGCCTCCTGCCTCTAACGGTTAGAAACGGTCTAGTCCATATTTTCAAAGACTGAGTGCATATGATTGGGTGTGAAATCTCGCCGGAAAAAAGGATCAGGAACTCTCCCGTTTTCATGCCAGCTGGACACTTAGAAAAAATCTCATTAAATTCCGTCCCAAGTCTGCATGCTTTTATATGCTGTGTGAGCCCTAGTCAATGATGTCCTTGTGACAACGGCAAGACATTGAGGAAGCCTCAGCATCACATGATGAGGTGATGGAGGACTTTGAGAAATATTTAGCTTCCAAATTTGTTAAACAAAGAGCAAAATTCACTCAGAGAACCTGAAGGCCAGGGAAGTTCATCAATTTGTTTGTTAATGATTTTTATCTGTTAATGCAAGATACAGAGACTTAAAACACAAAGCGTCCGCAATGACATGCTGTCTAACTTAAACCATAGAATCCTTATAGTGCAGAAAGAGGCCATCCAGCCCATCGCGTCTGCACCAACTCTCCGAAAGAGCATCCCACCCAGGCTCTCCCTTCCACCCAATCACATAACCCCGTACATTTACCATGGCTAATCCACCTAACCTAGTTCGGAGTGTGGGAAGAAACCGGAGCACCTGGAGGAAACCCACGCAGACATGGGTGGAACGTGCAGACTCCACACAGACAGTCATCCAAGGCCAGAAACTTGGTACAAACAAAAGAGGATCTAACCCGAGCGAAGGTTAGAACAGATTGCCAGGCAGGCCAATTTGAGATGCCAAACTCAGGGTGTAATTAGAGTTGATATCAAGGCTCAAGAGGGGTTGGTCCAGTGTGTAGGCCCCAGGTCAGGAGACCCTCCCACCAAAATGCCAATGAAGAAGCCCACCACACCATCGAGGAGGCAGGGAGAGCTCTTCCATCTGCAGTTACGTGCTCCTGATGCAGGGCTAACAGACAACACAGTCACCCCAAGCCCGTCCAGCAGGGAGAGCTGACTGCTTTCTCTGTCAGTTTAAACTGTTTTCTAAGTCAAGAACAACATTCAAGGGCAGAAAATTAGAACTTCCCCAGCCATTGTGAAATAGGATGAGATCAAAGAAACTGATCCAGTACTGGTCTATGTAATTGAAAGTCCTAGGCTACAGAACAGAATTTAAACTTGGCACCAGTGCAGGAGTCTTTTGTCGGACAGATTGGACTGCCTTCCAAATTGGTCAACATTTAACTATCTGATTTTAAATTACTGGGGCCTGGAAACACAAACTTCCAAGTGAAGGGACAGTTCACCACCATCCTTTGTCATGAAAAAAAAAGAAAAAAAATCTATATTTGACTGAGTCGGTAGATCTTACACAGAAGCTGGACAAGGTCTCAGCGTAAGACAGTGAAGCATCATTCAAGAAGATATTTCCAAAGTTGGTCGAAGAAGCACCAAGTTTCAATTCAGCAGCAGCTTATGAAGTTCCCTCATTACGCAGTGAGTCACTGTTCATTGTTGAAGCACCATCTACTGGACTGCAGGAGGAGATTGTAGATTTCTCAATTCGTTTTTCAGGTGGGCTAGAAGGAGAGGAAATAAAAAGCACTGAAAACGATGGTGACAATCTGCAGTTAGACCTTGTCTGGCTTTTCCTTAACAAAGTTCATGAGAAGGAGGCTATTACAAAAACAGGTGATCCACTGGAAGTCTTGTTACCCTCGTTGATGTCACTGCTAATCCATATGGTGTATCTGTTGCTTTTTTTTGAGGAGTCAGTTGAAGAATCTGCTGAAGAGCTGAAAACAAAAAATTATCCTCCTGAATCCATCAATGAGATTCATTGTACATTGCTGGCTGAGCTATGCAGGGAGAAAAAAGTGCTTGATTCCAAGTTGGATCAAACTACTCGAGGAAATATATCGCCAACTCATTTGAATGAAAGTAAATTGCAGCCCACACTTGAATCTTATCAGCAAGTCATTCTTACACTCAAATCATCCTTCAGAGCAGAAGCAGATGCCAAAACTGCAGAGCTCATGCAGTTGAAAAGTCCTATAGAAGAATTTCACTTAGATCCAGGTTTGGAGAGTCATTCTATTGTTGAAGATGGTGTAGTCCTACCTTCCTGTGTTGACGGCACCATCCCTTTTCCTCACATTGAAACAAATGTGACAATATTACCACTACCTAAGTAGTATTTTCAGAGTAGTAGGGAAGCCATATTTTCTTCATGTCATAGATCATAGAATTCTACAGTGTAGGAGGCCATTCAGCCCATCAAATCTGCACTGACCACAATCCCACCCAGGCCCTATCCCCATAACCCCATGCATTTACCCTAGCTAGTCCCCCTGACACTAAGGGGTAATTTTAGCATGGCCAATCCACCTAACACACACATCTTTGGACTGTGGGAGGAAATCGGGGCACCCGGAGGAAACCCACGTGGACACGGGGAGAATGTGCAAACTCCACACAGATAGTGACCCAAGCTGGGAATCGAACCCGGGTCCCTGGCACTGTGAGGCAGCAGTGCTAACCACTGTGCCACCGTGCCACCCACATGTCCTGCAATATCTTCAGTATATTCAACATTCTTATTCTCATCTTCCAAATTGATTCAAATCTCAGATATTGAATTTTCTTTTATTATCCATGCAGCAGTGAATGATGAAGCTGTGAGATTCTTTGCCAAAGTTGCTTCATTTTCTGTGGTCTTTCCCCAATGTACAAAGAGAGCAGAAGATCCTTGAAAGAATATTAATGTGTCCTCACGAGAGTGCGATTTTCCATTGTCCTGAAGTTCTCTCTCTTGAATAAGTCTTTTATTGAGCGGGTTTCACTACCCTTATAGTCAAGTCATTGTCGAGATCACAGCCCATGTACCAGCAGTCATGGGAAGTTGTTATCCTACTCCATTGTCTTCCGGAGAAAAGACAAGCAAACGCATATGTCCACAATGTCCTCCAAGAGATCAGAGAACACTACTGGAGATTGAGGACTTGGGCAATGACTTGGGGGGGTGAAAATGCAGGAGTAGGACAGAAACTGTAAACAGAGCAGGAAGTTTACAGACATTGGAAAGTGTAATGTAAATGGTTTAACAAATTAATTTAATAGTTTGAGATACCACTTGGGGAAGATGTAGAAAAATAGGTTAATGGATTTGTTAATGAGACCATGATGATATTAATCATGTAACTGTGACATCAGTAGTCAGATGATTGAGAGGCTCCAAGAGATCTAAACACAGAGCAGTCTGTGTACTGAGCACCATGCACTTACCTTGAGGCCTTTATAAATAGTTCTTAATAAATTGTTTGAAGTATATCTATACCAACTATCTGAAACAGGTACCCAACCAAGTGCCAGTCATGGTGGCCACAGGGATTCACCCCAGTCCCTAAGAGGATCAGTGGAGCAAAGGAAGACTGGGAACTTAGTAAGGGAGTGCCCTTGGTGCTGCACAGGTGGCATGGTGACTGGACACCCAGCACCCAGGGTTTGAATAGGATCAGAAACCCCTGGCATGGCGGGGGCAGAAAAGCAGGGGGGCAAGGCCACCTGTCCAGAAAGAAGGCACCAGCTGGCAGTGGAGACAAGATCGTCAAATTTTGAGCTATCAGATATTGGTAATAAAGGACAACATCCTTTGCAAAAAACGCAGAACCCCTGGCATCAAGGTGGGCAAGGAAGAGGAGAGTAAGACAGGAAGGCATTGGAGGCCACACCCTGAACTGACTGCTGAAGTTGAGGCTATCTGGGGATGACTGAGAATCACTGCTACAGTGACTCTCCTGGAAAGGAATCACAGAGCTCTGTGCCCTTACTGCTGAAAGCTCTGTATCACTGATGGCCATGCCCTGCCAATGGATGTCAAACTCACTGTGACCTTGACCCTCTTTGCTTCTTGCTCCTTCTCAATATCAGCTGCGACCATAAAATGGCCACACACTACTACATCTCACTGATCATCGACACCCTCTTTGCCTGAGCTGGACAGTGCTTTTATTTAATGACAGATATAGCATCACAGGGCATTGGACTTCACTTTGTTTGCTGGATTCCTCCCACGGTGAAAGTCATTATTGATTGAGCCCATTTGGCCATCAAGGTACCCAGTGACCAACCAGTGAGAGCCATCACCAGGGAATGTTTCCATTCCCTCAACGTTCACTTGGTCTGCAACCAGAACAAGAGCCTCCCTGTATACGCTTGCTTTCCTGCTAGCTGCCATTGTTGCTTCAGCCTCTGCCTATCCACATTGCTTCACAAATTCACTCCAACTCACAAAATGCATGGATGGATCCTTTCAATGGAAATCCCTTGAAATCCCTCGACCTTTCTATTGGACCCTCAGACAGAGGCACTGAGGCCAACCTGAAAATGACTCACTTATCTTGACTTTTGATTTCCTGTTAGTTTAGCCAACTCTCTATCCATATTACTGCTTACACCGTGAGTTCTTGCCTTGTGCCTTCTTCTTAGGCAATTACTCAGTGGCACGGTGGCACAGTGCTTAGCACTGTTGTCTCACAACATCAAGGACCCGGGTTTGATTCCAGATTTGGGTCACTGTCTGTGCGGAGCCTGCACGTTCTCCCAGTGAGTGCGTGGGTTTCTTCCAGGTGTTCCGGTTTCCTCCCACAGTCTGAAAGACGTGCTGGTTAGGTGCATTGACCTGAACAGGCATCGTTGTGTGGTGGCTAGGGGAATTTCACAGTAACTTCATTGCAGTGTTAATGTAAGCCTTACTTGTGACAAAATAAATTTTTAAAAAGGAGTGAGGATAACTTGCTTTCACTCTGGTGATAGGTTCTGAGATGCTTTACCATTTCAGTAGGGACTGTTAGGGATTAAATGGAAATTTGAATACCCAGAATGGTATTTCCAGCGATTTGAAGAATAACAGGTTTCATGAGATGATTTGCAAACTGCGTTTAGCAGTGATTATTGATCCTTTTGTGCTGGTTACACCAAGGGCGTCATAAGGGGTTATTTGCTTTTAAATCTGACCATTGCATTCCACAAGCACTTCGTTTACTGGCTTTAGTGGTATAGCTCTAAATGTTATGTTTTTCTTTACATTTTCTTTCATTCGGTCCTCCTGTTCTAGGTTGCGTTCACGTATATATTAGTCATTAGCGCTAAGGGGTAGCTCAGGAAGTCATGTGCACCTAGAATGTGCGAAGATGTCTGTGGCTGGAGATCTTTCAGTAGCTGAATGAGGATTTACTCTGTAACTGTGAACAAAGCAACCCAACGCATGTTTCCCCGGTTCATATTAACTGTAGCTGTATATCACTTACCTCCATTAGCTCTTGGCCAATTGGGTGTGATTTTTCGATAAGTCAAACCCAGGTATGTCATCAATTTATTGAATTGTTAGATGGTGATCCGTTGTCATTTCTCACCATTTGTGGAATTTCAAACAAGTCGGAAATCTAATCAAACTCTGAGATGTCTGCCTTTGTTGATGTTGACACCACAAGTGGGAATTACTGTATTCTCTAGTGACAACAAAAGCAGGTGGACAAATCTACAATTCCAACCCTGGTCATAGCAGCTGGCCCCTTTAAGGGGCATACACCGGGAGAGTCATGTGACCCGAGCGCCCAACTGGGAGCAAGCATGGGGATCTTGGTGCAGAGGGTGGGCTTTTGCAGCCAGAACCCATCCTAGAGCTGGAAGCATTAACAGTATCTGTATATATTTATCTGCTTGTAAATAAACCATTAAAGTTCATTAGACTAACTGGTGGTTGCCGATCCTTACAATTTCTACAATGAGGTAAATCACAGTGAATCAGTTTACAACGAGGAATTCAGAGAGAACATCGTTGCAATACTGAAAAGTGCATCAGATTGTTCTGAAAAGAAAGGGAGAGCAGGCATGCCTCTCTTTGGCAAGCTAGAAGCCTTTGACGTGACCATTGAGAACTGTGTACAGTACATGGAATCGTTGGAGTATTTTTTCAGGGCTAATGGAAAAGAGAAGCAAGTCATTTTATTTACTGTATGTGAGACCCAGACATATAACTCCTAGTTAGTAACCTTTAGTGCTGATTAACTTAAAGTGCAACTAGATAACATTGGGGTTCCAAATGCTTGAAAAATGTTAACCTGTGTGAAATTGAGGTGTATTACAGACTAATTTAAATATAGAACATAGAACATAGAACATAGAACATTACAGCGCAGAACAGGCCCTTCGGCCCACGATGTTGCACCGACCAGTTAAAAAAAAAAACTGTGACCCTCCAACCTAAACCAATTTCTTTTCGTCCATGAACCTATCTACGGATCTCTTAAACGCCCCCAAACTAGGCGCATTTACTACTGATGCTGGCAGGGCATTCCAATCCCTCACCACCCTCTGGGTAAAGAACCTACCCCTGACATCGGTTCTATAACTACCCCCCCTCAATTTAAAGCCATGCCCCCTCGTGCTGGATTTCTCCATCAGAGGAAAAAGGCTATCACTATCCACCCTATCTAAACCTCTAATCATCTTATATGTTTCAATAAGATCCCCTCTTAGCCGCCGCCTTTCCAGCGAAAACAATCCCAAATCCCTCAGCCTCTCCTCATAGGATCTCCCCTCCATACCAGGCAACATCCTGGTAAACCTCCTCTGCACCCTCTCCAAAGCCTCCACATCCTTCCTGTAATGTGGGGACCAGAACTGCACACAGTACTCCAAGTGCGGCCGCACCAGAGTTGTGTACAGTTGCAACATAACGCTACGACTCCTAAATTCAATCCCCCTACCAATAAACGCCAAGACACCATATGCCTTCTTAACAACCTTATCTACTTGATTCCCAACTTTCAGGGATCTATGCACACATACACCTAGATCCCTCTGCTCCTCCACACTATTCAAAGTCCTCCCGTTAGCCCTATACTCAACACATCTGTTATTCCTACCAAAGTGAATTACCTCACACTTCTCCGCATTAAACTCCATCCGCCACCTCTCGGCCCAACTTTGCAACCTGTCTAAGTCTTCCTGCAAACTACGACACCCTTCCTCACTGTCTACCACACCACCGACTTTGGTGTCATCAGCAAATTTGCTAATCCACCCAACTATACCCTCATCCAGATCATTAATAAATATTACAAACAGCAGTGGCCCCAAAACAGATCCCTGAGGTACACCACTTGTAACCGCACTCCATGATGAATATTTACTATCAACCACCACCCTCTGTTTCCTATCCGCTAGCCAATTCCTGATCCAATTTCCTAGATCACCCCCAATCCCATACATCTGCATTTTCTGCAGAAGCCTACCATGGTGAACCTTATCAAACGCCTTACTAAAATCCATATATACCACGTCCACTGCCTTGCCCCCATCCACCTCCTTGGTCACTTTCTCAAAAAACTCAATAAGGTTAGTAAGGCACGACCTACCTGCCACAAAACCATGCTGACTATCACCTATCAATTCATTACTCTCCAAATAACTATAAATCCTATCCCTTATAATTTTTTCCAACATCTTGCCGACAACAGAAGTGAGACTCACCGGTCTATAATTCCCGGGGAAGTCTCTGTTCCCCTTCTTAAACAATGGGACAACATTCGCTAACCTCCAATCTTCTGGTACTATACCAGAGGCCAACGACGACCTGAAGATCAGAGCCAGAGGCTCTGCAATCACTTCTCTTGCCTCCCAGAGAATCCTTGGATAAATCCCATCCGGACCAGGGGATTTATCTATTTTCAGACCCTCCAGAATATCCTGCACATCCTCCTTATCAACTGTAATACTGTCTATTCTACTCCCTTGCAACCCAGTGTCCTCCTCAGCTATATTCATGTCCCCTATATTTAACTCATCATAGGATGAGTTAAATATAGGAGAGACCATTGCAGCCTTCCTTGCGCGACTGAAGCAGTTTGCAGAACATTGTGACTTCGGCTCTGCTACAAGGTCATTGGAAAATACTAAGAAATATTTCAAGAGGAACTTGGGAAGATTAAGGAAGTGCAAGCTAGGATTTATATAGATCTGGAAGCCACACCAAGATTTCTTCAGAGAGAGACCTGTGCCTTATGCATTGATGGAAAAAGTAGAAATGGAACTGAAACAGCTGGAAGACTAGAGCATCATCAGGGAGTTAAACCAGACAAGACCATCTGTATCTCCAGGGACTGACTACAAGCTAACAATAAATCAGCCTGCAAAACTGGATGGGCACCCCATCCCCAAAATAGAAGATCTGTTTGCGAATTTGGCTGGTGTCTGACATATACCAAGTTAGACATGAGTCCAACACGAGTTGGAGCTGGCCACCAATCAAGAGCTTATGTCACCATAAATACACACATGTACCGCTTGTGATTTCGCCGGCTTGCGCCATCTTCCAGTGAACTATGGAGAGCTTACTGCAGGAGTTGCCCGAGTTGTTTATTTGGATGATGTCCTAATAGCGGTCGAACCTCGACCAGTTGAGCTACCTCACTTCCAGGGAAAGAGAAAGGCCCCTGAAAGACTGTTTTGATAAACTGAGTTCAAAGTGTTTCTCAGACTAATGTTTTGAAAATTGTGTAAACTTTTTATATAATTCATAATAGGGGACTTAAAGGGGGAGGGATGCAGTAGCTGGCCCCTTTAAGGAGTATACACTGGGAGGGTCATATGACGTGATGGAAAATGAGCGTGGGGATCTTGGTGCAGAGCAAGGGCTTTTGCAGCCAGAACAGATCTTAAAGCTAAAAGCAGTAACGTTGTGGAAGTACTCTGTATATATTTATCTGCTTGTAAATAAACTGGTAAAGTTTGTTAGACTAACTGGTGGTTTACAATCTTTGCATTATTACACTGGTCCTGGTGATAATTCAGACATTTTGAGACGATCATGAATATTTGACATTATGGTTGCTTGGCATGTCAAATACTGCTCTACCATGCAATCAATTCCTGGGAACAATAACTTCTTCCGAAGGAGTTGTTTGGTTGTGACAATTCCCTGGTGATCTTTGTGTGCTATATCGACAACACATTCTCTCAATACTGTGGAATGACAATGCGGTTGTTGTGTTACAGGAGATCAGGCAAGATTGTAACGGTGAGCTCCTTTCGAACATTGTGAAGACCTTGTGTGTGAACAATTTGGTTTGTAGATGCTGTCTGAATCACACCATTCCAGTTTTGTGATTCCATGTCTGTCATACATAGTTGTTATGTCTCATCGTGTTTTGTTGCCATTTTGATATCAGCTCGTTTTGGTGACTTTGCTACCATATTTAGGCTTAAGTAGTGAAGATGTTGTTTGGCAACTGGCTCAGTGGTTAGCACTCCTGCCTCACAGCTCCAGGGACCCAGGTCCAATTCCAACCTTGAATGACTGTCTTTGTGAAGTTTGCACATTTTCCCGTGTCTGCATGGGTTTCCTCCGGGTGCTCCGGTTTCCTCCCACCGCCCAAAGATACGCAGGCGAAGATGATTGGCCATGCTAAATTGCCCCATAGTGTCCCAAGATGTGCAGGTTAGATGAATTAGCTATGATAAGGGATAGGGTGGGGGAGAGAGTCTGGGTGAGATGCTCTTTCTGTCAGAGATTGGGTGCAGACCCGATGGGCCAAATGGCTACTTAATAGAGAATATAGAATCCCGACAGTGCAGAAAGAGAATGTGCAAACTCCACACAGACAATTATCCAAGGCTGGAATTGAACCCGGGTCCCTGGCGTTATGAGGCAGCAGTGCTAACCACTGTGCCACCATGCCACCTTCTGCACTGTAGTGATTCTACGACTAGTAAGACTGACTGGCGGCAACGGATGTTGTGGAAGTTAGTACGTTGGGTTGAGCTCGCCTGGCTGATACTCAACAGATCCTGATTCATTGAACAAGCATTTGTCTTTGTTCAACCTGAGGTATATTCTCTAAGGCATTGTGCATGCAGGTGTGTTTCGAGTTCACTTTCAGTGTGACTGTAGATAAGAATGTTATCACTGATGTTCAGCATGCTTTCCACATCTTTGCAGTATAGACTGAATCATGTGTTGAAATATTTAACTGGTTGTTGGGTTTCCACAAATCCACAATTTTAACCTTGCATTAAATTGACTTAGGCACGCTCAATAATCATATTCACACGTTCATAATTCCATACAGTCTTCAAAACATGAACTCCTATCATGAGATAAACTCAAAGTACCAAAAGTATCCAGGGAAAGGAAAAATAATTTAAAGTTTAAATTGATTTAAAATCTCAACCATAATACAAATACATACACATGTGAAACAACCGGAAAAAGACAAAAGAAGTCTTAAAACAACATACAAGACTAGAGGGTTAACAAGCTATCAGTTCAGTGACACACAAGAAAATCACATTAAAAGAGGAAAAAAGATTTATACCTCAACAAAATACACAAACTTCATTCTTCACACACATCATTTTCTCATTTTCACACATGAGCCTGCATACTTACTTTCTTATTTTCTTCTAACCATATTCTTTATGTTCAAATTTTCTTTTCTGTCTTAAACTTACTTGTGACTTGGTGGGATTTAGAGAAACAAATGGATTTACATTTTGGTCAGATACTCAAGTGTGTTGTCTTGAACTGCCATCACTAATGCTTGCTGTTTCCCCAATTTCCCTTTTAACTCCAATATCTGAAGCTTAGACAGGGATCTGCTTCTCTGTGAGGCTGCTTAACTGTTTGCCTTAAACCTCCTCTGGCATCGCATAGCACCTATGTGAGCTTCTTATTTGTCCCGTTACTTTCTGTGAGCTCCTGTCTGGTTGTTGCACCTCTACCAAGGCAGCTGCTGCATGCAAACTAGATAGTGAAGGATGTTCAGCTCCTAACATTAAAATACGAAGCTGCCTCTTTAAACCATCTATCTCCTGATCTTTCTGCTGGAATTGCTTTCTCAAATTCTCCATCTCCTCCTGATTCGTTTTTAAAACCTCATCAGCTTTCTGAGCATGGGTAATATGCTCCATAAGCCAAAAGATTCATTGCCTTTTCAGCTCTCAACGTCTTCTCATTCATCTGTCTCTGGACAAATGCAAATATCTCCAAACATTCTGTCAGTTTGGACTCCTTTTCTGGCCTCTATTGGTGGAGAGAAGAAACGGTCTTAACTGACACTTTTGACAGCAGCCTCAGAGTCATTGGGTGGGATTTTCCAGCCCCACTCACCCCAAAATTAGAAAATCCCACCCAAGGTCAACGGACCTTTCTATGGTCTGCCCCTTGCCCGCTCTGATTACCATGGCACGCAAGATGGTAAAATTCGCCCGACTGAATCATTGGCTGGAATTTTACGGACATGCCTGCCCCAGAATGGGATGGATGAGGCTCGCAGAACAGAATTCTCTGTTGGCCCGAGCGAGGTCGTTAAATCCCAGCCATTAGTTGGGAAGGCGATAGCCTAGTGGTATAGTCGCTGAACTATTAATCCAGAAACTCAGCTAATGTTCTAGGGACGCGGGTTCGAATCCCACCATGGCAGATGGTGGAATTTCAAATTAATTTTTTTTTAAATCTGGAATTAGGAATCTACTGATGATCATGAAACCATTGTTGATTGTTGGAAAAATCCATCTGGTTCACTAATGTCCTTTCGGGAAGGAAATTTGGCCTACATGTGACTCCAGAGTCACAGCAATGTGGTTGACTCTCAACTGCCCTCAGGCAACTAGGGACGGGCAATAAATGCTGGCCAGTCAGCGACGCCCATATCCCACGAATGAATAAAAAAGATTAGTGGGTTCACAATGATCCCACAACTACAAGGACATCCCCTTCTTGCTAAGAGGATAATTTACGATAGCTTGCTTATTTGTTCAGGATAGGGGTGGTATGCTGTCATATGCCCTCATGAATGGTACCTTGAGTTCATTGTCTCAGATTTTGCTTAGTTGCTGCAATTTCCTCAATTTATCAAACCCCTATCTGTAACTCTTTTTACAGACCATTTGCTAGGTGGTGTTTTTCTTTCTGTGGTTGTTGGTACTTGGAATGAGTTACTTTACTTTTGAAACAAAGGATAGAATAGTAAAGTTGCTTCTAACTTTAAAACTATGTAAAGTCAATACAGAAAATTACAAATATTGATCCAAAAGATCACAATGTAGATAGTATCATAGAATCTCTACAGTACATTCGGCCCATCGAGCCTGCACTGACCACAAGCCCAACCCGGCCTATGCTCATAACCCCACACACTTACCCTGCTAACCCCCCTGACACTAGGGTCAATTTAGCATGGCCAATCAACCTAACCCGCATATCTTTGGACTGTGGGAGGAAACCGGAGCATCCGGAGGAAACCCACGCACGGGGAGAACGTGTAAACTCCACACAGGCAGTGACCCGAGGCCAGAATTGAACCCGGGTCTCCGGGGCAGTGAGGCAGCAGTGCTAACCAGTCTGCCACCTTGAGTACTTCAAGTTATACAGAGTGCGTATAAAAGATAAATGTATAGCAATAATCAATGTTTAAAATCTGAGGCAGTAAAGTCTCCTTATTCATTTAGTTAATACATACACCTGGATTTCCCCGTCCCGCCCAGACGGAAATCGTAGCGGATGGGGGCGGACCATGCAAAGGTCGATTGTCCTTGGGCGGAATATTCCGGTTCTGGGGTGAACGTGGCTGGAAAATCCCACCCACAGTCTTGAATGATAAATGTCAAAAGGATTAAACAATTACAAAACTAGTCACACACTGTTACAACAGTTAACGCTAACACAAAGAATGCGTTGAGCTAAGTGTAATTGGGTTTTTTCTGCTAATCGACGAATTAAAACAAACTTAATGGAGAACACAGTTGTTGTTATTCTTTCCTCATCTCTACACAATAAATCCCTTCTAACTTTCCTGTGCTGTTTACACCAGGTTTCGATAAGGCTTTAACAATGTGAGAAGATGTAAGCTTGCCCGATCAACCTTGAAGACTGCAAGTTCTCATGATGTAGCTCTGTGAAACGGAAATCAGTACAACAGGGACCTCGCCAGCAGTTATTCTGTAATTAACTCATTAGTTTGTCACCTTTAATCTGTTAAAATCCCATGTTGCATTTCTCTGTCAAGTGAAGCTAAGCAGAGTCACAGGATACTAAATATTAACGTCCCCTATTGGTAAAAGTGTAAATGAATAATGTAATATTAGGTGAATCAGTTGATTTCCTATGGGGGAACTTTCCCCTCCCAACCGCCACTGGAATTGTAGCAGGCAGGGAAGGGTCGGACCATGCAAAGGTCTGTTGACCCTGGGTGGGATTTTCCAGTTTTGGGCGAGCGCGGCCAGAAAATTCTACCCTATGTGTGTAAACTAAAATAAAACATTTGGCATCGATTTCCATACAGATATCATCAATTGTCAGTGTGAAGTGTCTTTTTCATTGTATGGTTTAGTTTGGTAACCACATACTCCAATCTGATTCTTACATCCCCAACTTTCTCAATAATGTTAAGGTCAATTAAGTGCTGTAGTTTCTTTGCCTGCCTGCTGACATGAAATGGTATTTGCCATCACTGATGCATGACTGGGGACACATTCGGGTCCACATGCAACTTGCATGTAACACCTATGAGTTTGCCGACAACTTGAAACTGGCCAGCATAAAATTTGAGAATTTTGTTGGTATGTATAGGAATCACATATGTGACTACAATCACATGCCCATTGGTTGCTGTGTGGAAATGGATAAATGCGTCGTATTCTCCAGATATGGTGTAGAATGGAACATTTTAGTGTCTTTGAATGAAATTTACATTTCAAAAATCTCAAGAACTTTCAGCGATTTGATATCACTGTAAAGATAATTTTTTGTAGTCTCCAGTTTGCAGAGAATAGGGCAGCCTTGTTGTTTGTTGAAAGTTTTGGTGGGATTTTCCGGCTGACGGGTTTATCCAAGGTCAATGGACCTTTGCATGGTCTGCTCCTGCCCACTACGATTCCCGTGGCGGGCAGGACAGGAAAATTCCAACTTTTGTCTCCCGTGACATTGACAGATACTCCTGTATCTATGAGAATATCTACATCCAAGCAGCCAGTGATCAATGTAACACATAGCTGATTGCTATGTCTGAATGAGAGCACAGGGTCAGCTCCCTCTACATTGGCTACATTCTCTCACTCTTTTGCTCAGGCACACATATATGGCACCTCTCTGTTGGTATCGGTCTTTGTAGTTGATTTTGCTGATGAGCAATAAACACAAGCAAATCAGTTGAGTTTTCCACAGGCTTTATACTGTTTAGAGTTTTAGAGATAAAACCCTTACTGTGTTTACCCCAGTCCAACGCCAGCATCTCCACATCATTTATACTGTTTGCCAGTAGCAGGACACTCACTCTGGCTGGTGTGGTTAAGCACCACCAAAGTGGGAACATTGTTTTAACACATTGCAACGCTGTTTGTGAGATTGCGGTTGTTGCTTTGCAATTGGTTTCCTAGCAAGTGAGCAATGAATATTGTTTACAGGAGTTGAATGTGCAATGCTGGTTACTGTTGACAGCTTCAACTCTGGACTCTGGAGACGACCGTGATCTTACTGACACCATCAGCTCTGACAACTTTCTGTCTTTCTCAAATACTTTTCAGCCTAGTTGGCGAGAGAGACAACTTCAATTATTTGTGTCTTGATTTCCTGTTTGACATGTTCAACATCACTGAAGTCGTTCATGGTTGTTAGTTGCCACAATTGTGTGCAATATTAGTCAAATGTTTTGTTTGCTTCTTGTATAGTGCATTGTAAGACAATTGTTCCACATACTATATTTATCTTGGGGGTGAAATAGGTTTAGTGCATTTTTTGCCAAGTCGTAGTCATTTTGCTTAGTTGTAAGGAATCAAAAATATCCTCCAGCTTTTAACCTCCATAGTGGAGAAGTAAGAGCTTGTTCCTCCTGTCATCTGTAATTGCAAACCCTGCCATTTCACCTTTGAAACACTGTAGCTATGCAATATAGATTAACCTGAATGCACCTCAAAAGGTGATAGGTTGGACATGAACAACACCATATGAATCAGTAATGCACTGATAGTGTATCATTAAAGATGTGAGATTAAAAAAACTTCTGTGTAATGATCCAAGCAAGATTATTTTGTGTGTGTGTGATGTGCGTGTGGGTGTGTGATGTGTATGTGTGTTGTGATGTGTATATGTTTGTGTGTGTGTGGTGTGCATGCGTGTGTGTGTGATGTGAATGTGTTTGTGTGTGCGTGTGATGTGTATGTGTGTGTGGTGTGCATGCATATCCATGCGTGTGTGTGTGTGTGTGTCTGATAGGTGCAGGCTTTCCTGTTGTTAATCCTGAGCGTGAGTGCGTCCTGTGTGTGTCTAACACAGCCTCAAAGAGTTCTCTAAATCTCTTAAAATGCTAAGTAGGCGGAAAGTAGACACACACGTCCTAAATTTTCCATACCTGAAAGCAATGTTTCCTATTTTTCACCATTTCTGTTGTCATTGTGAAGTTCTTAGGAAGAAACACTAAGATATTCAGAATCAAAACTGAATGTGCTATTAAAACAATGGATTCCTTATTTTCAATAAACTCCCTCGGCTAGTGTATGTTTATGGGAGACTTAAGTAGACAAAAGCAATTTTCAATACTCCATTGATCCTCATCCAAGTCACCAGTAGCAGAATATGTCTCCAATCTCACCCATCGATGGGTTGACTCTCTTTCCTCCTGGCTTGGCTGGAGCTTGGTGACTCAGTACCCAATGCTGACCCCATTCTATATTATCCGATAAAGTACCTGCAATATCACAATTGGAGCTGGTGGCTCCGAGTGTCGGATTAAGTGGTGGGGCTTCTTCACCACATGTTTGCTCTTGCTTGCACTCTTAGGGTGAGGATATAGTGGCCTGCTAGACATTAGACTTTGGGAATGTAAAACTTGAATACAGAAGGGAAGGTTGGGGTGTTGGTGGAAAGCATCAGGTCCATGGTCAATGATCTGTAGCTCACATTTTATGCCGGATAGTGAAGTAGGATTTGAGAAGGTGCATATGGCGGGAACCCATCATTCTGAATGTTCCTGGTGATGTCAGTTGCAAAAGACTCAGTCAGTGCCAGCCATATACTGCACAGCACCATTTCCTCCAAAGGCTCAGAGGATAAAGTGATGTCTGTCCCAGCCAGGACTCTGCTTCTACCTCCTGTTCCGTGTGACTTTGTCATGCAAGAGAAAGGGAAGAATATCACTGTGGGTGTTGCAAATTAGAGTGACGTACCTGTCCTAGGTGAGCAGCTGGAAGTATGTGGAGGCTGTGTGGTGTGGATGTGAGGCTTACAGCAGTAGTTAGTGCATGGTGGTGAGATGGAAACATCTGAATGTTATAGATGAATCCTAAGTGCTGAATGATGGGGCTTTAACACATTGAACATTGATAGAGGTGGGTGCTGCTGTGAGTAAGAGGTGTCACTGACAGAGGAATTCACAGGCCACTCATGGGAGGTCTTTGAACTTTTTGCAATGCTGCAGCCAGGTCCCCAGGGCCAGAATTCTGCTATTTATGTCCATGGCCACCGACCCATTCCCTTCATAGGGTAAGCCGTGAGGGCCTCTTGGTTCACTGTGGAAAGATGACCTCTCTCTTCCTTTAGACCCCTTTGACCACAGCTTCCCAGCTCTGCATCAGAGTCTGGGAGCAGGCTCTTTGCTGTGTTGCCCCCATTGGTAGTCTTCTCCATTCTCAGACAGATTTAAATGAAAAGATCCAGAGTTTCTGCAGCCTGAGTGCACCCACCCTTTAAGAAGAGCAAGCTGCCCTGAGAAAATGTAAGTTAGCTATCAGGTGCGTTGACAGTGTGTACACTGGGCCTCCCGCTCGCTGTAACTCATGCTGTGCTGCATTTCACAATCATTGGGATGAGCAAGAAGCACAAAGTTTGCATGTTGACCTTGACCAGGAGCAGAGCATCATGATCCCCTTGCCCAATAATGAGCCTACTTAAAATTTTCAGCCCTAAGAGTTTCTATGATTTTAATAGTCCACTTGTTTATGACCACCTCCACTGTCTTGCTTATTGTGGATGTGCCGCACTTAGATTTCCTAGAAGGTATTTGATAAGGTGCTACATCAAAGGTCACTATGCTCATGGTATAGGGGGTGACATAGTAGTATGGATAGAGGATTGGTTAGCTAACAGGAAACAGAGGGTAGGCATAAATGGGGCATTTTTGGTTTGGCAAGATGTCATGAGTGGAGTGTGTTATGATTCAGTCAGAAACTCTGAAGCGTTTTTGGATCATAAGTTTTGCATCTTGAATTTGGCTAGGACAAGCATGATTTGTTTCACTTCAGGTGTGATTCAAATGACCCACTAGGGAGTTTTTGTCAAACAAAGTTTATTTAAGAATATAGTTAACATGTATAGTAAGAAAATTAGCAAGAACTTTTATCAATTACAAACAAGAAACCAAAACAACCACTATAATAATATAACCCTTAACAAATATATCTAATGTGTTCCAATCAATACCAAAACCTTCCATGGACAACCCTTTAAACAAGTTCAACACGGCAAAGACTAATGCTCATGTGATATTGGAAATTTAGTCCTTTGGTTGAAGTCTGCAGTTCTCGGGCTAGACTCAGAACAGTTTGAAGTCATAACAGTTTCCCAGACCAGACACCAACACCAACAGCAGATTTTCTACTCCAGGAAGGCTTTCAGCTAAACTGTAGAATTTCCCAAAGACAGGGAGAGAGAAAGATTCTTCAGCTTGATGTTGCTAACACTCTAACTCAAAACTGAAACTGAAAATGAACTCCTGTAACCTGGCCTGTTTACAGTTTTTTCCTCCTTCCAACAATGACATCATCTAAGGTACACTAACATCACAAGTGCCACAGTGATCAGTTCTGAGGCCTCAACTATCTACAGTTTATATCAATGTCTTGAATGACAGGACTGAATGTATGGTTGGTAAATTTGCTGATGATAGAATGACAGGTGGGAAAGTAAGATGTGAAGAGAACATAAGAGGTGGGATTCTCTGGCTCTCCCATGGCGTGTTTCGCGACAGTGATGTTAGTGTACCTTTAAGAGGCAACCTGCCATTGGCCCTCGGAGAGAAGAAATTCCTCCACATCTCAGGCTTAAATTTACGTTCCTTTATTCTGAGACTATGCCCTCTGGTACTAGACTCTCCCATGAGGGGAAATACCCTCTCAGCATTTACCCTACCAAGCGCCTGAAGAACCCTATATGTCTCAGTGAGATCACGTCTCGTTCCTCTACATTCCAATGAGTAGAGTCACAATCTGTTTAACTGCTCCTCATCAGGCAATCCCTTCATACTGGAGATCATCCTAGTGAACTTTCTTTGAACTTCCTCCAATGAAATAAAGGGCATAATCTTATTGGCTGTTCATGCCTTCCTGCCGCTGCTGATGAGGTCGGAGAATTTAGCACTCAGCCCAATCTCCATTCACTGCAGTGGGACCAGGAAATCCTGCCAGCATGGACGGCTGGAAAACTCCTCCCAATATCTTTCTGTAAATAAAGGGATCAAAACTGCTCACAGTATTCCAGATGTTGTCTCACCTGTACCTTGTACAGTTGCAGCAAGACTCCCTACTCTTATACTCCAACCCGCTTGAAATAAGGGCCAACATTCCATTTGCCTTCCTGATTACTTGCTGTGCCTGTGTGCTAGCTTTCTGTGTTTTGTGCACAAGTAGCCCCAAGTCCCTTTGTGTAGCAGCTTTCTGTGGTTTTTCTCCATTTAGATAATAGTTTTCTTTTGGTCTTCCTTCCAAAATGAACAACTTTACATTTTCCCACATTATACTCCAGCTGCTAAATTTTTGCCCACTTACCTAACCTCTCTTTATAAGCCGTTTGTATCCCTCTCTTAACTTGCCTTTCCACCTATTTTGTGTCATTTGCAAGTTTGGCTACAATACTTTCACTTCCTTCCTCCAAGTCACTAATCTATATTGTAAACCTCTGCAGTCCCAGCACTGGTCAGTATGGAGCCCCACTCGTTATAGGTCACCAACCTGAAAACGAACCCCTTATTTACACTCGCTGTTTCCTGCCCGTTAGCCAATTCTCTATCCGTGCCAATATACCACCTCCAACACTATGGGCTCATCTTATTAAGATACCTTATTGAATGCCTTCTGGAAGTCCAAATACAACTGGTTCCCCTCTATCCACATAGGCTGAGACTTCCTCGAGAAACTCTAATAAATTCATCAGATACAATTTCCCTTTCATGACGCCATGCTGGCTCTGCTTGATTAGATTATGATTTTCCATATGTGTTACTATTGATTCCTTAATAATTGATTCCAACAGTAGATGTTAAACTAATCAGCCTATAGTTACCTGCTTTTTGCCTCACTCCCTTTTTGAACAGGGGTGTCGCATTAACAGTTTTCCAATCCTCTTGTAGTTCTCCAGAATACAAGGAATTTTGAAAAAATTACAACCAATGCATCCATTATCTCTGTTGCCACTTCCTTTAGGATCCGAGGATGCAAGCCACCAGGCCCAGAGGACTTATCTGCCTTTAGCCCTATTAGTTTATCTAATTCTACTTCTTTAATGACAGTGATGGTACTTAATTCCTCCCCTCCGTATTTTTTAGTATCTATGCGATTATGAAGTATCTTCCATTGTAAAGACTGATGCAAAATATTTGTTTAACTCCTCTGCCATTTCCTTGTTCCCCATAACTATCTCCCCAGATTTGTTTTCTTTGGGGCCTATGTTCACTTTGACCTCTCTCTTCCTTTTCATATATTTAAAGAAGCTTTTATTGTCAGTTTTTATGTTCCTCGCTAGTTTGCCCTTGTAGTTTATTTTCTCTCTCTTTATTACCTTTGTAGACCTCGTTTGCTGGATTCTGAATTTATCCCAGTCTTTGGGGCTATCACTGACTTTTGCCTCCTTATAGCTTTTTCTTTCAACTTAATACTCTCCTTAACTTCCTTGGTTAGCCATGGTTGGTTTATCCCTCTCTTAGAATCTTTCCTCCTTACTGGGATATATTTCTGCTGAGAGTCACGAATTATTTCCTTATATGTCTGCTAAAGTTTGCTTGCTATCTTTCCTGCTAATCTATCCGCCCAGTCCACTTTAGCTAACTCTATCCTTATTTCACTGTAATTCCCTTTATTTAAGTTAAACATAAGTGTTTTCAACCCAAGTTTCTCAGTCTCAAACTGAATGTTGAATTCTATCATGTTATGATCACTACTTCCTAAGGAATCTTTTACTATGAGGTTATTTATTAAACTTGCCTCATTATTCATTACCAGATCCAAGATAGCCTGTTCTCTGGTTGGATCCATGACATATTGCTGTCAGAAACTATCCCTAATGCATTCTGTGAATTTGTTGTCGTAGTTACCCGTTCCAATTTGATGAACCCAGTAAATAAGAAGATTAAACTCCCCCATAATTATTGTTCTTTTTTTTAAGAGCTGCTATTATTTGTTGATTTATACTCTTTCCCACAGTGTGGCTACTGTTGGGAGTCTATACACTATTCCTACCAATGTCTTCTTTCCCTTATTGCTTTTCACCTCCACCCAAATGGACCCCACATCATCCGAGCCTAGATCGTTCCTCACAACTGACCTCATTTCATAATTTATTATCAGTGATACCTTACCACATTTTCCTTCCTGCTTTTCTTTCCGAAAGGTCAAATATCTCTGAATATTAAAGTTCCCAGTTTTGATCTCCTTTTGACCTTGTCTCTGTAATGGCTATGAGATCGCCTTGATTACCATGTCTACTGTTTTTGCATTTTGCTGCTCTTTCTTTCATTACTTCCCTTGCTTCTCTTTCCTTGTCATCCTGCTTAGGTTCCCATCCCCTTACCATTCTAGTTTAAACCCTCACCAATCACACTGGCAGATATTTGCCCTACAACATCAGTCCTGGACCTGCCCAGGTGTAACCCATCCAGTTTCTACTGTCCCACCTAGAAAAAGGAACAGTTGAAATGACATTATCACTGAAGTTTATTTATTAGTGTCACAAATACCTTACATTAACACTACAATGCAGTTACTGTGAAAATCCCCTAGTCGCTGCACTCCGGCGCCTGTTCAGGTACACTGAGGGAGAATTTAGCATGGCCAGTTCACCTAACCAGCATGTCTTTCAGACTGTGGTAGGAAACCGGAGCACCCGGAGGAAACTCACGCAGACACAGGAAGAATGTGCAGACTCCGCACAGACAGTGACCCAAGCTAGGAATCGAACCTGGATCCCTGGCGCTCTGACACAGCAGTGCCACTGCACCACCATGGTGGAGTGCACTAAACGGGCAACAAGTTTTTGGTCTTCATCTTACAGTGCAGCTGGAATACTGGCCACGATTTTCCCATCCCACTGTGGTAGTTCCTTAGCATAGCGGGCTGGGAGACTCCTGCAGCGGCTGAATTGCAGCATTTGCGTGAGCATTCGTGTCCCACTTGCATCCCCCAGCACTGGATTTCCGGTGACGTCTGCTCCGCACCGGAAATCAGCACAGACCATTTAACTGGTCATTTCAATATTATTTGAATATGATTAGCGGGCCTGGGACTGAATTCTCCGAGCCCGCTAGCTTCTCCTACCCCACCAGAGTATTTCACTGTAGCGGGGATGACGGTAGCTCCCCTCTTTCAAGGAACTAGCGGCCCAAGCCCACTGGAGTGAAGGGGGCAATCAAGGCCCACCAGAGGGTCAGGCACCGGGGGTCCCCCCTGGGCACTGGCACCTTGGCAGTGACAGCCTGGGCCCCCGGACACTGCTCAAGGGACAAAGTGCCAATGCCCAGGGAGCACCTTAACACTGCCAATGAGCATAGAGCAGTGCCAAGGTGGGGTAGAGCCTAGGGGATGATCAGTGGGGGATGGAGGGTCCCACTGCCGCTTTGCTGTTGGGATCAGTGGGGGAAGGAGAGAGGCCAGTGATTGGGGCGAGCTGGGAGGAGGTGGGGGGGGTCAGCCGGGGGTGCAGTCAGCCTGCTGGGGGGGGGGGTCAACACTGCAGACGAGCTGGTTGGGGGGACTGTGGTGGGGGTGGCCAATGGTTGGGTGTTACTATCGGGGGTGGGGGGTTGAAGATGACGGTGGGCCGGGAGAGGGGTCGGGGCTTGGCATCGGTATGGGCGAGGTCATGATTGGGTCGTCGGGGAGATGGAGAGCTGTCGTTGCGGGAGTCATGGGGCTGGCCAGCCATCAGTGTGGGGCCACATACGCATGCGTCGATCTCGGTGCTGACAAATTGGTGCATGTGCCGTGGCCCACTCAGCACTACGCTGCCGGCCTCTCCAACCGGAAATTTAATGATATTCAGGCTGGTGGCCTCTGCACTGCACAGAGTGTGGGAGATTCTTCACTGAACTCCCACTGAAAAAAAAAGTGTGAATTACTCCAGTTTTCACGCGAATTCGACACTTAGAATTTTTTTGGGAGAATTCCGCCCACTGTGTTCCTGATAGATAATAAGATACAAGAAAATAAACATTATTGGGTAAAAATGGGCTATCCAAATATATTATTGGGTAAAAATAAGCTATTCCATTTATATTGTTTGCAATAATGAAGAGTTGCCAGCAGATGTGAGACTCTAATTCACTCAAAAGGATTCTGCTGACTTGTGGCTTATGATATCATCAGACGAGTTGATTGAATTACTGCATTGTAACTGACTGCACTCTATTTATTAGCATACATTTACTTTTCACTTATATGAATTACCAGCCTACTCAGCAGAAAAAAAAAGCCCTGTTCACCTCCACAGAATAAAAGCAACCATTAGCTGTTTTCACTCTCAACGATGTGTTGATTCAAAAAGGTAAGATTGAGACAGACATTACCATTTATTTCTCTCTTGCTGAAAAAGTGTGTCCAGGCTGCTCAGTTACTGCATCAAAAGTGTACTTTTTTTATTGATTCTTTCATGAGATGTGGGCATCACTGACGAGACTAACATTTGTTGGCCCGTCCCAGAGGGCAATTCAGAGTCAACCACGTTGCTGTGGGTCTGGAGTCACCTGTAGACCAGATCAGGTAAGGGTGGCAGATTTCCTTCCCAAAATGTGAATCAGTCTTTTTTCTTAAAACACCACCGATCATGGTCACCATTACTGAGACTAACTTTATTCATTACATTTAAATTCCACCCACTGCCATGGTGGGATTTGAACTCACATCCCCAGAGCATTAGCTTGGGCCTCTGGATTACTAGTCCAGGGATTTCATCATTACAACAACAACTCCCCACGTAAAGCCCAGGGTGCCTTTTACAAGTGCTCATTTTCCTATTTGGGCCTAAACATGAAAATGAATACAAGCAAAGGATTCTTCCAACGTGGAACAGAAAATCCACCCTGCATATATTTAAAAACTTTATCCTGATCACTATTTCTTATTTTTAAGCATGGACTTTTTTTGCTGAATTAAGATGGTTGGTCAGGAAATTATTCTCTTCTCGGTTTCGGGAATGTCACACCTCATTATGTTTAAGAGGCTTCTAAAGGATCACCTCGGACTATACAGACCAATTTCAGAAAGAGCTGCAGGAATGCCATTTGTATTTAATAAGTCAGCCTTGCTAGTTGAGTCCATGGGTCTTTTGAGACAATGGCTTCCCAAACACCAGGCCCTCGCCACATATGGCACCCCTTTCAACCTAACATTATCAGCCTTGAAATTTTTATTTAGAAAGGGTGCAGAGGAGATTTAGAAACCATAGAAACCCTACAGAGCAGAAGGAGGCCATTCGGCCCATCGAGTCTGCACCGACCACAATCCCACCCAGGCCCTACCCCCACATATTTACCCACTAATCCCTCTAACCTACGCATCTCAGAACTCTAAGGGGCAATTTTTAACCTTGCCAATCAACCTAACCCGCACATCTTTGGACTGTGGGTGGAAACCGGAACACCCGGAGGAAACCCACGCAGACACAAGGAGAACGTGCAAACTCCACACAGACAGTGACCCAAGCCGGGAATCGAACCCAGGTCCCTGGAGCTGTGAAGCAGCAGTGCTAACCACTGTGCTACCGTGCCGCCAAGATTTACCAGGATGTTGCCTGGTATGGTGGGAAGATCGTATGAGGAAAGGATGAGGGACTTGAGGTTGTTTTCGTTAGAGAGAAGAAGGTTAAGAGGTGACTTAATAGAAGCATACAAGATGATCAGAGGATTAGATAGGGTGCATAGTGAGAGCCTTTTTCCTCGGATGGTGATGGCTAACACGAGGGGACATAGCTTTAAATTGAGGGGTGAGAGATATAGGACAGATGTTAGAGGTAGATTCTTTACTCAGAGAGTAGTAAGGGCATGGAATGCCCTGCCTGCAGCAGTAGTGGACTCGTCAACATTAAGAGCATTCAAATGGTTATTGGATAAACATATGGATGATATTGGAATAGTGTAGATTAGAGGGGCTTTAGATTGGTTTCACTGGTCGGCGCAACATCGAGGGCCGAAGGGCCTGTACTGCGCTGTAATGTTCTATGTTCTATGAAAGCAAAGGCAAATTCCAGATGCTAGTTGAACGTCCTTTGTTGAAGACAGTGGGGAAAAGGAAGTTTTATGCATTTTAATATTAGCTTTCTGAGTTGTGCAGGTGGTCTGCTGTTTAACATCCAAATAACTTGCTGCACAGAAGCAAACTCTATCCAGGTTGGACCACCAGCCCTTTTAATCTGACTCTATTGGAAGATTTTGCATCATTGCCTGCAGATCTGATGCATCTCTAGGTGTCTACTGCACCCTGTGACAACAGTACCAGTCTCTAGTCAGCCGACCATTGAATGCCTACAAGAAAATATTCCACATCGTGCTCTGACTTTGGGACTTGTGAACCAATATTCAGTTTTCTTGTGGTCCAGTACTCCAACAGCATGGACACAAAATTTCAGCAAGGGAAAAAAATACATAGTAATTTCTGTCTTAGTCTTTCCTCTACCCCTCTCTTTAGTACGTGAATGTGAACCAGGAATTTGCAAACACTTCTTTTTGTTGGTGTTTCCCTCTGCAAAATAAACTAACCTTCTGAGTTAATCATAATCGAGTTTGCTGTGGGGCTATTAGTAAAATTATATCACTAAAACTGAAGGGTTTAGAAAAATTGCCACCGCTTATTCTTGAAAACAAACTAATTTAAAAGATCTTCTCTTTACAGACAGGTGTTAAGAAGATAACACAGCTGTTTGAACTGACTCCCTCACATCCGTAACAAAGTCACAAGTTAAAATCATGGGGAGCTTTTCTCCTCCTTAGTCCAAAGTTATTGGCTATTACACCAGCAACAGTTAAGAAAACTCGGCACCTGTGACCCTCTGGTTTCTAGTTAGCTGGTGGTCACTTTTGAGTGCTAGACATTGGGGTGTGCACAAATTAATTGATTTGTATTAGCATGAAATAAAGCAGACAATTTGATCTGTGTGGATTAAATCAGAGTGACACAAACCTCTAAATTGGGGCAGGTTCACTCATTTCGCACTGAATCGCTGTCCTTCGCTGTCGCTGCATGCTTAAACATTATCTGATATTGAAGATACTCCTTTGATGAGATTTCAAGGTCCAAGTTCTTGAATTTCTCTCATCATTTTAGCATCATGAAAACAGCTGAAAAACCCTTTCGCAAAAGTTGCAGATAAGCTTTTCAAACCCTTGCTGTGATTAAGTAAACAGATAAAAAATATTTTTTTATTGACGACCCCATAAAAATCTGAACTTTGAATTGAAATGAGCAATTGGTTCATGGCTGCCACTCTTCAGCTTTAGTGCAAGACATCTGATGACTTCTGAGAGACTGAGGAATTTCCTTGCAGGTTTATTTTACTTCAGGTGATCATGAATGAACAGAAGGTAGTCTTATCGTTGAGTAGAGTCTGTTCATTGCAGAAATATCCTGCCTTTGAGATTTAGCATCAAGCTCTCAACTCCGTCCTAACACAGTATAAGATTAATATACACCAAGAGTTATATTTTGAACTTTAAACAGGAAATACCTGTTTAGCCACATCACAACCTGTAAATACATCTGATGCTCAGTATCCATTGTTGGATTTTGAGTTTGAAAGTTTGTATTCTTTAAGAAAGCAAAATGCAAGCATGCCATGAGAGAATCAATTTAAATGTCAGGAGGTTAATGCCCCTGAGGTGATTGCGGTGGATTGCAAACAAGAATAATCAGCACCTTTTAATGGACCTAGTTTGTTACACTAATGAACCTTAACGAACTTGCATACTAGAATGCCAAGATTTAATGTTACTATGCAGTTAACTGGAGCCAATTTGCATTATCTATAAAATATTTTCCATGGCGATAGCTCTGAGGGGAATCTGCCTCGTCATGCCTCATGGGGTGGGAGAGAGGTTTTGGGGCAGCCCTATGTTTGATGTTCTCCTTGTTTGAATGGTGCCCTGATGAACATTCTCATCTTTGCGTGAGACTCAACTGTGGACGAACCTGCAATTGAGTTTGAGTCTTCTTGTTTTGTCTGTGGGAGTAATATTCATGGCTGTTTCTGTTTACTATCCAAATGCAGGCTTATGTTTGCTTGTTTTAGACATTATTAATGTATGGGCCTCTTGTTTCCACATTTAACTCCAGTTTAATCTGCTTCCATCCTTAAGACAGTGATTCAGAGTCTCACAGGCACTTGCCTTCATTCTTCATGTATGAGTGCAGACAGTCACCGGAATTTTCTGGCCATTCACACCGGCGGGATTCTCTGGTCCCACTGCAGTGTACAGAGATTTGGCTGAGCGCCCAATTTACCATCTTCGCTTGCAGCGGAGGGGGTGTGAATGGCTGGAAAATTCCAGCCAGTGTGTTTCCTGGCTAGTTCATTAATGACAAAAGCTGTGGTTGCCTGATTTGCACATTTTGAGCTGACTTTAATACAGGCAGCGGTAACCCCAATGACGGGTTGGAAATCTAAAGGCAACACTGCCTCAGCTCTTAACAATGGCCCAAAGCACTTCTGTCCCCTTCAGGTAATTGAGCCTGGAGTCAGGGTTCCCACCCCTTTAAGGACAGAGATCCTGCCTGTAAGAGCTGTCGGCCAACAGGAAGGCCCACAGTTCTTCAGTCCGAGCAGTGTCGCTGGGAACAGTGGCCCTGGACACCACACTGGAACTGAGATAAGTGCAGTCATGGTCTCCTGGGTCAGTGAGGCAGGTTGCAGCAAGGGCCAGTTGCGGGGTGAGGGGGAAGGGCGGGGTTCAAGGGGGTGCTCTGTGGGCCACAGGCTCTCCAATCAGGAGAGCCTGCCATTTCCGAGCCTGCAGAGTGGCCACCGGTGGTCTGTCTTTCCGTGTAAAGGAGAGTAAAATGTCAGCAGCAGTGAGAAGAGGCCTTCATAGAATCCCTACAGTACAGGAGGAGGCCACTCAGCCCATCGATCCTGCACCGACAACAATCCCACCCTATCCCGTAACCCCACATATTTACCCTTCTAATCATCCCGAAATTATTTAGCACGGCCAATAAACCTAATGGATACTCAAGGGCCTCAAATTGGTCTCTGAGTGGAAAGGTCATCCTCGACCTTCAAACTTTCCCTGTTGATCAGATCATTACTCAGCATTAGCGAGGCGACTGGCATTCCCTGCTTTTCCTGCTCTCAAATGATTCAATGGCCCCCTCCCCACCTCATATCCCTCTCCACTGGGCCACACAATATTCAATTTCAAAAGGGGAAATGGGATAGCACCAAGCAGGAACAACACTGAGGCTAATCGTAATAGACCCAATGTCGACAAATTATGTTGTTTAAAGCTGACATATCCATGGGATTGAGGGATTGAACCTTGATCTTTAACCTTTCCTGTTTCCAAATCACAGAATCATGTCATACCCAATCTACTGTACATTGAGATGTTCTTCGCCCAATCATAAACAATTAAAGGAATGTTGTTACTGTACTGGAAACTTTCATGTTAACTTTCAGAATAGCTACTTCCAATATTTTATTCATGTGTAACTGCCAGAGATAAATTGTGCAGGATTCAATCGCATTCAGTTGATCATTCTCTACACCCTAGCTATGACTGTAACACTACAGTCTGCACCCTTTCCTTTCCTTCTCTATGAACGGTATGTTGTGTCTGTATAGCGCGCAAAAAACAATACTTTTCACTGTATACTAATACATATGATAATAATAAATCAAATCATCTGCAGCTTGGCAGTTCTGCAGCGCAACTTCTGCTTCTCCTGAAAGAGTTAAAAGAAAGAATTTATATTGACAGGTGCAGCTGGGGGTTACCCATGCATCAGCATATGTACCTATACAAGTTCGATAAGCATGGCAACATCAATGTGAACATGCTATGTGAATATGCCAGGAATGTGTCATACGTGTTTTACCATTATACATAGGCCTGAATTTCCAGCAGGGTATGAGCGTGCGATTGGTGGGCCTGGAAGCAGATGTGGTATGTGTTCTCACCCACGATTGGCTGTCAAATGCCATTTCATGCTGGCTGGCCAATTAACAGCCGGCTGGCAAGAAAGAACCACTGAGAGAGGCTCAGTGCTGCCAAGGGAGGCAGGAAGGAGGTGGGTGCTAGGGACAGGAAGAGTGCAGCGCCCTAGAACTCTGGGGTTGGCGCCTCAGGGAGCTTGCTTGCAGTGAGAATTTCTTTAGTTTCTTTGGTCACAGGTTTAAAGTGCTGCTCCAGTGTGCAAGATGGGATGCCTGGATCCCACCCAAGCGTGACGGAAATGCCCGGATCCAATCTGTGCCCCATTTCTCTGATGAGTGCCTGAGGGTCTCACTGGAGACAGTAAGTGACCATTGTCGCACACTGCTGCAAAGGGATGGCAAGAGGAGGCCACCACATGTCACTTAGAAAGCCTGGGTGAAGGTGGCTGGCCTGGGCAGTGGCCATGGCGTCGTGCACAGAACCTGGATCATTCATAGAATCATACAGTGCAGAAGGAGGCCATTCAGCCCGAGTCTGCACTGACCACATTCTCACCCAGGCCCTATCCCCATAACCCCATGCATTTACCCTATGACACTAAGGGGTAATTTAGTATGATCAACCCACCTAACCCGCACATCTTTGGAGTGTGGGAGGAAACTGGAGCACCCGGAGGAAACCAAGCAGACAAGGGAGAACGTGCAAACTCCATACGGACAGTGACCCAAGCCAGGAATCGAACCCTGGTCCCTGGTTCTGTGAGGCAGCAGTGCTAACCACTGTGCCACTGTGCCACCCAGTGCCAGAAAAGGTTGAATAAGCTTCTGGCACTCTGGCAGGATGAGTATTAATTCCAGTTCAAACCTTGGGTGGTCTTTATTGGTGACAGCACCTGTTGGTTCTCAGGGGTGTCAAATGCAGAACACAATGTGTCATATAGACCATGGCGGGTATCAGGGTGATGTGCAACAATGAGATAAGCAACTGTTCCTGAGTCTTTGGGGGTGTGAAGGCTGCAATGTATCAGCATCTTGAGGGGGCTAATGGAAGCGCTTCTTTCCTTACAGGAGAAGAGAAGTCACAATCTGCTTGAGCGAGGTCGGGGAAGGGAGGATGTTGGGATACCTGATCCTCAGTCATGCGGAGGAACAGGGTTTGGAAATGACCTCTGAGCATGGGGTGGCAGGAATGTTGGACAAGGATAAGAGTCCAATGGAAAGGGAAGAGAAAGGTGTAGGGCCTCAGAGATGTAGGCTGTTGTTGTAAGACTGATGTGTGAAAATGCATTTACTTCTACTGCTCGTCCATTTGAAAGTATTTGCTCAGCCAGATGTCAGTTCAAATGAGAAAGTAGACTCCGTGCGCTCAGACTTTGTACTGATGGTCGATGCTGACAATTTTGCCTTCTCCCTCAGATGCCTCATCATCACGACCCCAAGGTGACCCTGAAGAGCCCCCGCTTGAACCCAGAGGAGGAATGTCAGCCAGATGCACCCACTTCACATCCTCCCCTGCAGCAGGTACAGGCACATTGGTGGGGACAAGCATTTCAGACCAGATGGCAGTGCAGAGTGGTGAAGGCACATCACACTCGCCTGAGGAGATGTCAGAAGCAGAGAGCCCACGGGGTACTGGCAGTCGGAGGATTGCTGCAGATGAGGTTGATGCTGAGTCCGAGGCAAATGATGAACATCTGGAATCATCCATCCGGCAGCAGAATGCTGATGTCCAGCGGGATGCACAGGAAGTTCTGGCAGAGATTCCTTTGGTCAGCATGCCTCTCTCTGCGTCTCTGTCCTGGAAGAGTCCATGTGGAGCATGAGCACTGCATTGACTCAGAGTCCCGAATGCACAGCCTCCTCTATTGAGAGAATGGTGACTCTCACAGAGAGTCAGCTCCAGTAACTTACTCAGGGGTTTCTGGGTACTGTTCAGACCCCAGGAGTCAACACCTCAGCAGATCACCATCAGTGTGAGAGCTGGATGAGGCACCTAGTAACCCTGCCAGCTTCATGTCCATCCATGGTGAGTGGGGATGTTCAAACCAACCTCGTGTTGGCAGACAAGTTGCAGCTCACATCTGTGGGCTCCTCTCAGGGCACATGAGTGACGGCAGTAGCTCCTCCGCCTCTGCCGGTGCCCGTAGCATCAGGTGACACCGCATGGCTTAGGAGCGTCCAGCCACGGTGCTGGGCTCTCCCACTCAGACGGGGTCTACACAGGCTCTGGTAACCAGAGGGCGGTGCCAAGGTCATCAAAGCTGACAGGGAATCAGAGTCAGCTGGCAACCTCAAATCCAGCTGCCATCGAGGGTTGAGGGGGAAAGACATAGCTCTTGTAAGCAGGAATCTAAGTTATTATAATCACACAAGGAGTTGTCAGGGGTGATTTATGTACCATTGACACGTATGTACTGGTAGATTTGTAGATTTGCCTTCATGATAAAAATGTCTCATGTAAAATGGCCTTCGTGTGCTTCATACATTTGATAGGGAGCCACGTGCCACACAGAGGAAAGGTTGCAAAGTTGATTTCAGAGATCAAATCTTGACTTAAGGGTGACAGGATTGCCTCATCAGGAGAGATCAGTAAGGTGGTGTAGCCCTTGCCATCACCTTGACTCCTTGCTTTAGAGGTCTACCTGAAAGTCCTCGTGAATCAAGGCCATCCTTGTCTCCCTGCCTTCCATCAGTATCCTCACATTGGAATCCTGCTCTTTGTCATGAGACTCCTCCGGCTCCGATACAGCACTAGTGTCATCCTCTGCAACTGGTGGAGCAGGATTTTTGTCTTCATCCTTCACTGGGTCCCCCCTTGACAGAGCCAAATTGTGCAGCAAACAACAACAATAAGGGAAAAGCACTCAGGAGGATATTGATGGGATCGCCCTGAGCATTACAGGCAGCGGCGGAACCTCATCTTGAGTAGGCCTATGGTCCTCTCAATTCCTGCTCATGGAGACATGACTGCAATTATAGCTCCCATCAGCCTTTGTCCTTGTGTGTCTAAATGCCACCTTTTCAGGGGATAGTCTTTGTGCCGAGGAGCCAACCATCCAAGTGAGATAGAGCCATGAAATGCCTTGGCATTTGGGAGTGACAGAGGAAGTAGGTATCATGACAACTTCCTGGATACCTGGCACAAACCTGCAATATCTGACTCTTGTGCTCACACACAATCTGGATATTAAGGGAGTAGAAACCCTTTCTATTGATAAAGACACCCAACAGAGAGTCAGTGACGAGATTGAAGCAGTTCCACTGACCCCTGGAAAGAACCTGAGGCATAAAAATTCAGGACAACTATTACCTTAAGAATCACTGGCTATGGGTGACCACAGCTGGAGATGATCTCCGGACCAATCATCTGACATATGGGAGTGACAATCTCCCTGGAGTGACAGAGTCTTCATCCGCACAGAACCTCAGACATCTCCAGGTAACAAAAACGCTGTCTGTAAACTCTGCCTACTGGATAATGGTGCCTTCACTACACCCTCCTGCCTTGACCTTCCTACTGGCCCTGCACTCCTTCTGGCTATACCTCTTGATCCACGGGTCCCACTCTGGGACACTGCCTGTGGGCATCTGGCCTTCTCTCCCTTCTGGCCCTCCTCTTCTGCGGAGGTTCCTCCAGCAGAGTAAACAATCCTCATTTCTGTGCTGATGTTTCCACAGGTTTTTGCACTGAAGGGGTTTCTTGGCAGAAGGCCTCTGTAAATGTTAACTAATCAGAGAATTCTACAGAACAACACAAACATGCCGGAAACTATCTATATACCAGTTCCAAGCCACTCACAGCCTAACTCCTAACTACTCACCTTTGCATCTGCCTGGGGGCTTTTTATCTCATCCTGGTTGTAGAACCCATTGAAAACATGAAGGCCGCCTAGCCAAGTGGCCTATGAATCAAGCGTAAAAAGCACATGGGCCACTTGAAATCAGAGTCAATTGCCCTTTAAATTATCTCAAGTGGCCCTTTAATTGTCAGGGGGCATGCTTACGACTTCCATGCGTGCTCACTGACTGAAATATCATGAGGCAGTGCGATGATGTCAGTATGCCCTCAGTATTATTGTGCACCATTTCATGAACGATCGAGACTGCCACGCACCTAATCATAGAATCCCTACAGTACAGAAGGAGGCCATTCGGCCCATCGAGCCTGCACCAACAACAATCCCACCCAGGCCCTATCCCCGTAACCCCACGTATTTACCCTGCTAATCCCCCTGACACTGAGGGGTAATTTAGCATGGCCTGCACATCTTTGGACTGTGGGAGGAAACCAAAGCACCCAGAGGAAACCCACACAGATACAGGGAGAATGTGCAGACTCTGCACAGATAGTGACTCAAGCTGGGAATCGAACCTGGGTCCCTGGCACTGTGACTCAGCAGTGGCAACCACCTGTGCCTGCACCACAAGCACAAAATTCTGGGCATGGAGGTGCTCTCTACACGTTCAAAATTGTGGAAGAAAGTCACAGCCATAACCAAGGTATCAATTTGTAACAGTGATAGATTAGCATTTCTCCTGATTAAACACAGTAAGCTTTCATTAGTTGCATGTTTGTGTTCTGTGAATCTAATTGATCTTGTTTTCCAGAGTATTTCATAAATTAATTAGACACTGCATAATACATTAACCAGATGAATGTGATATATTTGGAAAATGATCGGTGGTGTGCAGTGGGTTTATCAGATGAGGAAATACTGAGCAAACATTCTACAGACTATTAAGGGAGAATGATGGACCAAAACTGTTGGGCTGGATTTCAATCCTCAAGGTGGGTATCGAGAGTCAGGAACTTTCCCAGCTCTGCCCACCCACCTGAGAAGAAAGTGCCTGGAAAGATGGGATTTTTATTTTGGAGGCTGGGCCACCCAACCCAGGTTAGAGTTTGGAGGCAGTCACGGGGGTTGCCGGGTGCAGAGGTGAGCTGTGTGAAAAGCCCACCTCAGTGCTGTGTGACGTCATCCCTTTTATATTAAAAAAAAGACCCTCTATCCTTCACTCACTGCACATTCCCCATCGCCGTCCCCACCCCCCATGTCAAGCGTTTTGACTCTTTTGCATAACCAGACAAATCGCTGAAGATATTAAGGTGCCCATTTTCCTGAGTATAACTGGGGGAAAAACATTTAATCTCCTCCCTAACCTGAGAAGCCAAGCATTCATAAAATGTATGAACAGATCACAGATATTTTGCAAACATATTTTTCGCAGAAGCCTTAGGTGTTTGCAGAGTGCTTCAGATTCCACCAAATAAACAAAGAGGGGCAATCAATTGCACAATTTGCAGCTGTGCTTAAAAGTCTTGCAGAATATTGTGAGTTTGATAATGTGCTGAATGACATAATTTGTGACAGATTTGTCTGCGGGCTGCGCAATTAGGCAATAAGGCAATGCAGAAGTGTTTGCTAACCGAGAGTAATCTTACTCTGAAAAAGGCCGTGGAAATCACTGTTTCGATGGAACTAACTGGAAAAGAAGCTCGGCAATTGAGTTTGTGTACTCAAATACACAAAATGGCGGCTGAATCGACACCCACAGATCTCAAAATTCATCATGTCACTGGTGTGCAAAGCCAGAGTGTTCTGGAGCTGAATGCTGGTGTAAAGACACGGTTAAAGCTGTGGATAAAAAAGACACATAGAGCATGCCTGCTGGAAGAAAAAGCAAGCTCAAAGTAAAAATAAGAAACAAGGACAAACCAAGACAGCATTTCAGCCGACCAAAAGGAGAAATGTTCCAAAGTGACACACGGCTTGAGGAGGAATTGTCACTGAATGTGCTAGCCATTGCTGGTGCTACACACCAATTCTGGCTCACTCCACTGCTGGATGGACAGCCAGGATGGAAGCTGATGCCGGGGCAGCAGTCTCGCTGGTGCCAGAAACTGTTTACAAGGAGAAACTTAAAACATGACATGACATGAAGTCACCAAGGATTGTGCTGAAGACATACACAGGTAAAGTGGTTCCACTGAAGAGCTGCGTTGAAGTATCTGTGCAACTTAACGGGCAAACAGCAGATTTGCCCCTACATGTAGTAAACAATCCAGCGTTGATGGGTCATAATTGCTGGAGAAGATTCGACTGAAGTCAACATGATGACCAATGGAGAATCAGGCCTCACAATTTTTTTTTAAAAACACACTGTTGTATTTGACGGAGAATTAGGGAGCATGAATGATTTTGCACTTCAACTGAAAATAAAAAAAAGGAAGCCAAGCAAAATGCGAGAAGGCAAGGTCTGTATCATATACTATTAGGCCGAAGATAAAGCTGACTTGGAATGACTTGTGAAGACAAGAGTTTTGGAACCTCTCAGTATTAGTGAATGGGCCACACCAATAGTATAGTCATCAAGAAGGATGAATGCATCAGCATTTGCAAAGACTTCAAGGTCACCATTAATTCAATGTTGTATGTGTAACAGTACCCGTTAGCCCACATCAATGACTTGTTTGTGAGATTGTTGGGATGCCAACATTTCAGCAAAATTAACCTGAGTCAGGCTTATCTGCAGATGAATGTGGACAAGATGTCACAGGAGCTTCTGCCAATCATGACACATAAAGGCTTGCTCCGGTACCAAAGATTGCCATTTGGTATCACCTCAGCTCCTGAGTTGTTTCAAAGGGCAATAGATCAGATTCTAAGTGGACTGAGTAGAGTCCAGTGTTATCTGGATAACATCCGAGTCACTGGAAGAGATGAAGAGGAACATCTTCGGAATTTGGATGCCACTCTTTAGAGATTGGAAGACCATGGTCTAAATGTCCAGAAGTTTTTCAATTCCTCCGTAGAGTATTTGGGACGTTTGAGTGATGCCATGGGTCTTCACAAAACTCCTTCAAAGGTCAAGGCTATTACAGAGGCGCCTGCATTTCAGAATATTAACTAGTTGTGTTCCTTTCTAGTATTGTTGAATTCCTACAGGAGATTTGTTCCAACTTGGCAACCAATCTAAAACCAATACATAGGGCCCGATTTTACCATTTTGATTCTAAGTGCTGGGCGGACTTGAAACGGACTTGATCCGACTTTTAAACCCGTTCTCAGATTTACACTCTGCCTGCAAAAATATTAGCGAATGCGAATCGCGCTGCGCAAGCGGGTGTTTCAGATCCAACTTTCAGACCCGTTCTGAGGCGCCCCCATACGCACTCTGCCTGAAAAAACATCAGCGATTTTGAATCATGCCGTAGAAGCTTGTGGGCGGGGCTTAACGCGCCCAAAATCATGCTGCTCTGATCGGTGCCCCCAACTGCACATGCGCAGAAAAGAAATGATAGAAGGCAGCACCCCTGCCTCATCGCCCCTGGGCCGTATAATGCCTCCCCCTGACACCACAGACATTGTCCCACCCCCACAACATGACTGACCCCCTTATCCCCCCACCTAATCTCAGGCAGAGTGGCAGCAGACCCACCCTTCCCCCTCACTGATCTCAGGCAGAGTGGCAACGGACCCACCCCCCCCTTCCCTCCGCCACCGCCGCCCCCCCCCCCCCCCCCCCCACCAATCACAAGCAGAGAGCCATCAGACACTGGGCACTTACCTCCTCACCAGCTGGAGTGCCCGAATTAGACTTATATAGAGCATGTCTGTTTTGCACCGATTCTGGATGGACGAACGCGGTGGTAAAGGGGGAAGTGCCGGTAAGTTTGGGCGTGCAGCCCATTAAGTCAATTTAAATGCATGCAAATACATTTAAATGGCCATCACGCCCGTTTCGGGCGCAGTCCCGACCGCGGCCATTTTCGGTAAAGGGGGAACTGGCGCGGAGGCAGGCGCGGATCGCGCTACTCACCTCACACCCAACTTTACCAAGTTTTCACACCCGAAAATGAGCGCAACACGATAGTAAAATCAGGCCCTATATTTTCATCCTCCTCATTTGTGCGCCAGTACTTTTTTTTGTCTACGCTCTATGTCCATGCCAAAGAATAAAAAAAATGCAAATAAGCAAGCTCAGGAAAATGCTACACGTTATTAAATGGGAAAAGTGGCTCAGAATAGAAATTACTCTGATACAAGGGAAGAGTAATCTTTTGCATGGCATTCAAATATGCATTAATTTTCATTACTTTTCATATTTCAGCAAGTTATATTAACTAAATCTACAGCAAGCCTTGTAATAAATGGAGCCTGGTGCACCAATCAAAGCATGATATGAGAGCTTGCTGAACTATTTATTATGGCCAATGTTTTCAGATAAAAACCAATTTTAAAGTTGTTTTATTAATCTTTTTGTTGATAAGATTTTGGAATTGTTGCCTTGTAATATGTTTAATCATTTAGAATTCATCCTTCAGCACAACCATCCTTCCTGCAAATTGATAATTGTCAGTCAGAGATATGCTTTCCTATCAATGCTCACATGAGGTTTAGCATAAATCAATAAAGATTTCATGGAATATGTGACCGAGCATAGTCAGAGACTAGCCTCCCAAGACCATGTTTCATGGTGGCAGAAATGGCTCGCCATTGGCTGCTGGCAGGATCTTTTGGATCCGCCACGGTCTATGATGTTTTGCATGGCTCCCCATCCCGCCGCCAGTAAACCTGCCATCAGCGTGACTGGAAAATCTCGCCAGCGGGTGAGGCTGAAAAATCCCGCCAAAGTATCTTGGAGGGAATCATGTAAAATTGGACCATACACCCACAGAATTGTACACTGTGAGCTCAGGTGGCACGGTAGCACAGTGGTCAGCACTGCTGTCTCACAGTGCCAGGGACCCGGGTTCAATCCCTGGCTTGGATCACTGTCTGTGTGGAGTCTGCACATTCTCCCCGTGTCTGCGTGGGTTTCCTGCGTGTGCTCCGGTTTCCTCCCACAGTTTGAATGACGTGCTAGTTAGGTGCATTGGCCATGTGAAATTCTTCCTCAGTGTACCCGAACAGGTGCCAGAGTGTGGCGACTAGGGGATTTTCACAGTAACTTCATCGCAGTGTAAATGTAAGCCTACATGTGACACTAATCAATAAACTTAAACTCATAGGGGTGTCAGTCAACTATATCTGTGTGGATTTTTGTTACAACAATCAAACATCATTGCTTGCCTTTCGCCTGACTGACCTGTGTCTTCTCTGCTACAAAAGTATACCCACTTTTCTTTTTAAACAATGCACTTCACTATTCTCTATGACAAAGCATTCCAGGCTCTAACAACGGTCTTGAGCAAAGTGATTTCCCTTAACCACTCTTCATTCGGGGGCCATTTGAATTTTTATTGCCCAGTGTAAAAAGATTGCATTGGTGTAAGTCAATAGAAAAGAAAATTAGGCAGGATATAAATCAGGCCGCTGATTCACTGTTGCCATTTTTTTTGCCTAGAAGTTAAATTACCCCCTCCCTTTGTGACAATTACTAATTGATGGATGCATGTTACTAGTGTTGTGGGAAAAATCCACTAGTAGTCAGACTTCGAGATTCAGAAAATACGATTTATTAAACGGAGCTCCGTGGAGAAAAGCGCTATGTTCATAGAACACTTTTTCTCAATTGTATACCGGGAGCGGTTCAATTTTATACCCTTTACGAAATGGGTAGACCGGTGATTCGAAGATTATCACATTTACAAGTATTTAACATTTCATGAATGGGTACATTTCCCCATATTTACAAGAATACAAACAGGTATAGACATTTAGCATTTTATGAATGGGTCTATCAATGGCTAGTTTCGTCTTGTGCGGGTGCTAATCGGTTCCCTCGCATTCATATTTCCCGCCTTCCTCTAGCATTAATCTAAACTCTTTGTTTAGGGGTTTCCTTATCTTAAAGATGTTTCGACCCTCGGCTTTGGCTTCCTGAGGTGTTTGTTTGCTATGAGTCACTGTCTGTACTTTGTAAGTGGTTTGTCTGTCAGGATTCTGGCTTGACGTTATTTCTGAAAAGCGGGAGCCTGTGGCTGTTTTTCTGGCTTCTTTCCCAGTTAACCCTGTGTGTGCCAGGCAGCCATTTCAGAGTGTGCTTTCTTGTGCTGACATTTTAAAGTGTGCCCCCCTTGTATTTTCCCCTTACACTAGCTTCCCAACATGAGGGAATAATCAGTTAAACAATGGGACGTCCAAAGCCCTTGTCTTCAGTACTTGCCATAAAATCTGGATTCTTGGCATTAATTCCATCCCCCTTCTAGTAATGTCTCAGGTTATAGTCAGACTGTTATTAACCTCGGTACCTTATTTAACCATGATCTCAGCTTCCATATCCATGTCCCCTACATCGTAAAAACAATCATCTCATGCCTCAGTTATTTTGTCTGTCCTGGCCTCTGTAACTGAATCAACTCATCTGCTGCTGAAACTCACATTGAAAGCCTTGTCCTATCCAGCTTAAATTAATTCTCTGCATCATGCTCTCTACTCTTCAGTTGACGTAAACATGGCCAGCCATATCTGATTTCACATTCAAGATAAAGTCACCGTAGCCCCAGATGACCATAGACTGCTCTCTCCTTTGAGAGGGGGAGAGCTGACTGGTGGAGATTTTAACCTAAGGTTGAGAAGGTGGGCCTTCATGAATAATCTCAGCCGGGGCAGGAATTGAACCCATGCTGTTGTCGTTCTTCTGCATCACAAACCAGCCATCCAGCCAACTGAGCTAACCTATTCCACATTAATGGGGGCGATTCTCCCAAAAAAATTCGAAGTGCTGAATTGGCGGGAAAAATTCACGATTGATTTTTCAGTGGGAGTTCAGACTCGAATCTCCCACACTCCGTGCAATGTAGAGGTCACAATCATGAATATCATTCAAAGCTCGGGGGGCATGGCTCAATCGTTGGCCAGCCAGGGACCCGCACAATGCTGTCCCTCCAAACCACCTCCCCACGGCCCAGTCATGGCCCCACAAATATTCTCAGGCCAGTCCCGACCCCCTTCCCCGGAGCACCTCGATCTCCAGAACCCCCACCCCCCCAGTTGTGACGATCCCGCCTCCAGCCCCAACCGATCCCCATGCAGCGTGAACCACCACCCCCACCGATCACCCCTAAGCCCTGCCCACAATAGGCCCCATCCCTTGGCACTGCCTGATGACTGGTGGGCAGTACCAAGGTGCCCCCTGGGCATGGGCACTTTGCCCCTTAGGCAGTACCAGGGGCACAGGCTGGCACTGCCAGGGTGCCCATGGAGGCACCACTCCCCCACTGCCCGACCCCTGAGGAGGCCCTGATTGCCCCCCCTTCACTCCAGCGGGGTCTCCTGCTGGTGCCCCAAAAGTGGGGAGCTACTGTAAACCCTGCTGGAGTGAAATACTCCTGATGGGGTGGGAGGTGCTGTCGGGCCCAGAGAATTCCGTCCCAGCCCCGGTAATGACACTTAAATTACATTACAAATAGATTAAAATCACTTACCGGGTCTTCCCGCCAGTTCCAGCGTGCTATCGACCGCCCCTGCTCTCCGGCAGTGGGAGGCACGCATGCGCGATTCCCGTGCATCGGCAGACACGCGCATCTCCCAACCTGACCCACCAAAAAACTAGCGGGGCTCAATGGGAGAATCGTCCCCAATGTCTCCCTCACTAACACTCCTATCTATGCTGACATGCACCACTTCTGGTCCCCTAACACCTCTAATTTCAAATTCCTATCCTTGTTTAAATCCCTTCATGGTCTTGCCTCTCCTTACCTACAGTCTACAAGATACCCACAAACTCTGGTCTGGACTTTTTGCTGAATCGGTATGGCTTGGGAGCCCGTTGAAAATGAAGGACAGGTCCTGACCACATTCCCTGTGTTCCCTGTGATTTTTTTACAGAGCCTTTTTAAGTGTGCGGGCTAGGTTGGATCACGAGCCTGGATCCTGTACATCCGACTCTATTGCAGGGATAGGTATGCCTCTACAATCGTCATGAAGTTGGTCCAGGTTCACAATACTCTCGAGGAGCTGTGAACAATTCACCCACTATATGCTATATAGAACCAATGAACCCTGTAGCAACAGTAGGATGTTTTAAAAGCAAACAGTCATTTATTGATAACTTTCCACTTTCCTAAGAAAAACTCATTTTTCCTATAGTCTAATAAAAGTGTCAACCATCCATACCCTTTCAAATATTTTTAGCAGGAACTGCAAGCATTTGAAACCTTGTTCCTTTGTGTAACTAAACATTGCAAAATTGATGGCATAGATCAAAGAGCTAGAGTTGTCACTCAAGCACTTTTTTCCCTGGGGCTCAGGTGTTTTAATACCTGCTATAAGGGGAAGTGAACAATCTCAGTGTCGAGGTCAGTACATATCTATGGGAGGGAAAGCATGCGTTGTGCATGGGAAGAGTTAGCCAGGAGAATGGATGAGTGTCCAACTTGTCTGTAATGACAACTCAAGGATGATCAGCATCCTGCAAGACTTTTGGAGGCTGGGACATGGAGGTTAGAAAGGTTAAATTACATGGAATAAGTGATGCAATATAAAATGGAGACATACCAGAGCTTGTGGGAACCACGATCCCGCCATGTGTGGAATGCAATATTGGTCCATTGTATTCACAGGATAAGAGGGCCCACAATGTGCTGGAAGAGGATGGGAACTGGGTGGGGGAGGGATAAATCAAGCCGTCCTAAAAAAGATGGAAGAAGACATCTTGATCTGACCACTCTGGCAGATCAGTTGGATAAGGAGAGACCATACCCGTGCCAGAGATGGTGAGCATCCTTGGAAAATTTCAGCCTTTTGTGGGGGGGGGGGGGGGGTGGCAATGGAGTTTGTCTGTGACTGAGGAAAGGGTGGAGGTGTGTGTGTGTTTGTGTGTGGCAATGGCTGGAGATGAACATCTCTGTGATATGAGTCATTATAGCAACTTATCTCTCTGAGATGCAGTGATGTTTGCAAACATATCCAGTGGTGAGTGTTACTCGTCCTTGCACTCTCTTTAACAGGTCCCAGCACATCCCAGCAGTCACTGCCTCAAGGAACCAGCAGTGACCTCTGAGGAAGAGAAGGGAACCTCAGAAGACGTACGGTCCCACTCTTCCTCCGCACCTTCCACCAACTCAGATACTTGCACACCGGTGGGTATGTGGCGTAGGCCAAAACCAGTGTGGATTAACTGATTCTTTCACAACACAATAACTGGACCAGATTTTGAAGGCTGTGACAAACTAGGCCTCTGACTCTTGTACTCTGAGCACCAGGCAGATGACAAAACTCTGGAGTAATCTGTAGAAACCCTACAGTGCAGAAGCAGGCCATTTGGCCCATCAAATCTGCACCAACTTTCTGACAGAACATCCCACCCAGACCCTATCCCTGTAACCCCACTTATTTGCCCGCTATGTGACTTTATTTTTGGTTTCTCTGTAGCAGGGGTTGTTGCAAAGGTGGGGTGACATGAGATGATTTGTGACAATTATTATTTTATTACTTACCCTCTTCATTCATTGAGGGACATAAGGCTGCTATGAGCTTATGCCATTGTTCTCTATCTTTAGCCACATTCTGCGCTTCGCCAATGAGAGCTCCATCTCACTCAGCTCGACCACCACAGTCCTATGCCAGGATGTCATTGGCCTGCCCAGCTTTCTCTTCCCTAGTGCTGTTCATCTAATGGACAATTTGGTTATTCCCTCCGATGGCATTCTGAACACGTGGCCAAGCCAATGGTGTCAGTTGTACTTGATCTCACTTATAGGTAATAGGAGAAGCAAATTTGGACCACCTCATAGAATCCTACAGAACAGATGGAGGCCATTCACCCCATCGAGCCTGTACTGACTACAATCCCCATAACCCCACACATTTACCCTGCTAATCCCCCTGAAACTAGCGTTAATTGGGGTACCCGGATGTGCACTCAGATCCTGCATGGATCAGCTGGCGGAGATATTCACAGCCACTTCAACCCCTCTTTACAACAATCTGAGGTCCCTATCTGATTCAACAAGACAACCATCATCCTGGTACCTAAGAAACACCAAGCAGCATGCCTTAATGACTATCAGTCGGTGGCTCTGACATTCATCCTTATGAAGTGCTTTGAAAGATTAGTCATGGCACGAATCAATTCCAGCCTCCCGGACTACCTGGATCCACTACAGTTTGCCTACTGTCACAGCAGGTCCACAGCAGACACCATTTCCCTGGCCCTGCATTCAACCCTGGAACACCTAGATTACAAGGACACCTAAATCAGACTCCTATTTATTGACTACAGCTCAGCCTTCAACACTATTATTCCCACGAAACCCATCTCAAAACTCCATGTCCTGGGCCTTGGCACCTCCCTCTGCGACTGGGTCCTGAACTTCCTAACTCACAGACCACAATCAGTAAGGATAGGCAACAACACCTCCTCCATAATCATCCTCAACACCGGTGCCCCACAAGGCTGTGTTCTCAGCCCCCTACTATACTCCTTATACACCTATGACTGTGCGGCCAAATTCCCCTCCAAGTAGATTTTCAAGTTTGCTGACGACACCACCGTTGTAGGTTGGATCTCAAACAATGACGAGACAGAGTACAGGAATGAGATAGAGAATCTGGTGAACTGGTGCGGCAACAATAATCTTTCCCTCAATGTCAACAAAACGATGGAGATTATCATCGACTTCAGGAAGCGTAAAAGAGAACATGCCCCTGACTACATCAATGGGGATCATAGAATCATAGAAACCCTACAGTGCAGAAGGAGGCCATTCGGCCCATCGAGTCTGCACCGACCACAAACCCACCCAGGCCCCACCCTCACATATTTACCCACTAATCCCTCTAAACTACACATCCCAGGACTCTAAGGGGCAATTTTAACCTGGCCAATCAACCTAACCCGCACATCTTTGGACTGTGGGAGGAAACCAGAGCACCCGGAGGAAACCCACGCAGACACGAGGAGAATGTGCAAACTCCACACAGACAGTGACCCGAGCCGGGAATCGAACCCGGGACCCTGGAGCTGTGAAGCAGCAGTGCTAACCACTATGCTACCGTGCCGCCCCTAATGATATAGAAAGGGTTGAGAGCTTCAAGTTTTTAGATGTCCAGATCACCAACAACCTGTCCTGGTCCCCCCCATGCTGACACTATAGTTAAGAAAGCCCACCAACGCCTCTACTTTCTCAGAAGACTAAGGAAATTTGGCATGTCAGCCACAAATCTCACCAACCTTTACAGATGCACCATAGAAAGCATTCTTTCCGGTTGTATCACAGCTTGGTATGGTTCCTGCTCTGACCAAGACCACAAGGAACTACAAAAAGTCGTGAATGTAGCCCAATCCATCATGCAAACCAGCCTCCCATCCATTGACTCTGTATACACTTTCTGCTGCCTCGGCAAAGCAGCCAGCATAATTAAGGACCCCACGCACCCTGGGCATTCTCTCTTCCACCTTCTTCCTTCGGGAAAAAGATACAAAAGTCTGAGGTCACGTACCAACTGACTCAAGAACAGCTTCTGCTCTGCTGCTATCAGACTTTTGAATGGACTTACTTTGCATTAAGTTGACCTTTCTCTACACCCTAGCTGTAACTGTAACACTACATTCTGCACTCTCTCGTTTCCTCCTCTATGAACTGCATGTTTTGTCTGTATAGCGCGCAAGAAACAATACTTTTCACTGTATGTTAATACATGTGACAATAATAAATCAAATCAAATCAATTTTTCATGACCAATAAACTTAACCTGCCCATCTTTGGACTGTGGGAGGAAACTGGAGCACCCGGAGGAAACCCATGCAGACACGGGGAGAACGGGCAAACTCCACACAGACAGTAACCCGAGGCCGGAATTGAACCGGGGTCCCTGGGAAGCAGCAGCGCTAACCCACTGTGCCCACGTGCCGCCCACTCTTTCTCAAAAAAAGGAAGGAGGAATGAGGGATAAAAGTTGAGGAATCCTTATTCTCGTTGCCACAGGGATACCATGGCTCCTGGGGTCTGACTCTCTGGACACACATCACTTCCAAGGCAAAGAAGAGGGACATTGTCTGTGCTAACAACACCAAGGGAGGGATTTTATAGTCTCACTCGTCCTGAAACCATAAAATCCCTCCGGAGATCAATGGACCTTTCCCTGGTTTGCCACTCACCCACTCTGATTCCCGTGGCGAGCGGGATGGCAAAATTCCAGCCAAGAGTTTCCGGGATCTTGAAAGATGAGAAACTTTTATGTTATCTTCACAGTCTCTTGTTAAGTATCTGCAAAACTATACTTAATAAATTTACTGGATTATAAATACTGGTTATGTGTTTGTTGCAGGTCAAGCAAAACTGAGAACCTTAGTGTTAGATTTAGTTAGAAAGGTTTTATACCTCAAAACCCTAAACCTTAGGGTAGCTCAATCAGGGGATTTTGGGTATATGTTCAGACCTGCAAGTCATTACATCGACACTGAGCTCAAGCAGACAGTGCTAATACGAGAGGGAGACAAGTTGCCTACAGTCTCCATCAGGTCCTCCTTTCTCTCAGGTAATCAGGGAGGGCCCATTGGACCTCATGATGGTGGATAAGCAACAGCTGTTTACATCTGCGGGCACCTCTCTTGGAGCTCCTGGTGCTTACAGCATCTCCTCTACCCCTCTGCCAATGACACTAGTGCCTCAGGATGCTGCAAGAAACTCCTGCCACTGGCCAAGGCCCTCCTGGCCCCAGGTGACAGGAGGATGCATGCCAAGATCATCCAGGCTAACAGGTCATGAAGGTCACACACCTGGTAGTGAAGGGCAAAGCACCACACACAGTCCCCATAAACAAGTGAAGAAATCACTGTAAAACACAATGAACCATCAGGAATTCATTGTATTAGACTGCGTGTTTTGTTGCTATGATCCACTTCTTTAAATGATTGTCACCTGTGATGATGGTGATCATCAGTGAAATCTCCATGGGAACACTAATAAACTCTCCTGATTACCTTTACCTAACAAGTCATCAATAAATAGTTCGAGTGGAAAATTTTTCTGCTTCGAGCAAGTCGATAACACTTCTACAACCACAGGACAAGCAAAGAAGTATTACCAGAAATGATCCACTACTGTTAGAAGTTATGGACATGATATTTAGTGCCTAGACTATGTCTCTATGTCACCCGAACATTGAACAATCCATAGAGGCAGGTTGTCTCCTCCGGAGAATGAGAGTCATCATTCCACCTTTATTAAGGAAATGTGTATTAAACCTAGGGCCACAATGGTATAGTATGGATGAAGGAGTTAGCTAGAAGCTATGGTGGCCAGAGCTCGTTACCAAAATCGAGGAGAAGGCAGGGATGAGCTTGTCTTGTGCAAAAGTTCATCTTGTGTCTGCCACCACTAGCACCATTGCGCCCATAGGAATGGTCAGAAGGGCCATGGCAAAAAGTTCAAATAGATTAGGATGGACCATTCGAAGGGCTTATGTTTCCCATTATGGTTCATGCGCATTCAAAATGACCTGAAGTCGCCATTGCGAAGATAACATCCTTGGAGAGAAAACTAGAAAGACTGGGTGAGATGTTTGGAAGATTCGGCTGCCCTGAACAACTTGTGAGTGAGAATGGGCCACAGTTCATTTTGCAAGTATTGAAAAACTATTTGAAAGAGAAGGGGATTCAACACATCCCATCCACTCCTTATTATTCTGCCACAAATGGGTTGGCAGAATGCTTTGTTCAGATGATCTAACATTCATTGAAGCTAAGTTGAGGGCAAAGTCCATTGTCTAAACAATTGAACCAATTCCTGATGATGTACAGGAATATTACCCATTCGACAACCCAAGATTCTCCAGCACTGCTCATGATAAAACATCAATTACGCACAGCATTTGATATGCTTAAGCCACCTGAGACAAGAGAAAATGTTGAGAAGAAACAGCAAGGTCAGGATATACAACGTGACAATCGGGCCAAACACCGTGTTTTTCATAAAGGTCAAGTATATTGGCAAGGAACTATAGCACCAGTGAGAAGTGGATAACTGCCATCATCTTAGCACAGGCAGGACCGGTCTCCGACACTGTACAAATCTGAGATGATGTAGTATGGAGAAGACATGCAGATCAACTTTTAGCAATCAAAATCAATTTACCAGAAACCGAATCAATCGAGAGTCTGCAACAACAAATGGTGCTAAGTGAAGACCTGGATATACCTGAGAACCTGACAATACCCAACTGGGGAAGACAGTACCTCAGTTGAGAACACTTCAACTTCCAAACACTATGTCAATTCCGGTGAAGACACCCATGGATGACATCCAAACTAAAGTAAAGACATTGGAGGTTGCAATCAAAATGAAAAAGCAGCTGCTTGAAGTTCGCCGGCAACCACCCAGAAATCGACATCCTCTGAAACATCTTACCCATTAACTGTTGTGTTTATTAGTTGTTCACATTGAGAATTTTGATTGTTAATGTTGTACTGCATTTCATTGCAGGAAGCTCTGATGTAAAGGGGGAGGAAAGTGTTGTGTATTCATATTGTTCCTAGTTGGAACAAGGGCACTTTAAGGGACCAATCACGTGATGCCCCGATGTGCCCCTCAAGCCACAATCATTTGTCTCTCTCGAAGAAATAGATCTGTTCATTAAGGGAGTGAAATCCTTTCTGGTTGACAAATGCCCCTGGTTTTCCCACAGGTGTCTTGCTGGACACCTGTGTGCAATGGCCCTTGAATTTTAGGGAATTCTGCAATGGCCCCAAGTCTTCTTACTCCCTTGGCCTGGCTGTCCTCATTAGTGATGAACTTGATAAAGTTGAACCCCACTCTGGAACAATACATTGTTGACAAGCCTAAAGTGCTGCTGATTGTGATCTCCAGTTGATCCTTGAAAGAATTCCAAAGCATACAAATTCAATATAACCATCAACTTTAGTGCCGCAGGCATTGGCTGGCCACCCACATAATTGGAGCTCATAGCGCCTTCAAGCACATGGCAAATAGTTGTAACCGCCTCCCCAGAGAGATGCAGCTGTATACGACACTGCTACCGAGACATGTCAGGTCATTTTCGATTTGCCTGTACACTCTTGCTTCAGGGTAAGCTCTTCTCCATTGGCAGAGTTGCCTGCTGTCCTTTCTGTGTCCCTCCAGTTTCCGTTGTTCCTGGACAGCTGCCCTCCTATCAACCCTTCTCCCACTTTCATCCTCAGTTGAGGAGCCTCCACCTGAGTGAACTATCACCAATGTCCCCACTCCCTGTGATTCCTTCCTGACAGCCTTCCGTGTAAGAGTGCCCACCTGATTACAGTCCCTCCTCCATATCATTCCCCTCACGCTGCGCCCTACAGTGGCTCCCATTGAGAAATGTGAACAAAGTGAGCTCAAACCAATTCCCTCACCTCTCAGCTGCAGCCTCCAACTCTATACTCTTCTTTCAGCCCTTATTTCCATGGTGAGCAGGCCACCAGACACCTCTGCCACCACAGGTAAAATTTCAGCGGGGAAATGGTGGCGCGGGGGGGTGGGGGTGGGGGGGGAAGTAGGGATCGGGATTGGCGCCACTGGCATGGCACCCAATTTTACAGCCCCCTCCCTTCCTGCCAACCCAGCACTGGGTTGCCTTAAAATATCAGCCGGAGAGAGAAAATGCATGACTCCGCAATAACCCTGGATGATGCTACACCTGCCCTTTAGTTTGAATAACATTCATTCATCTTCAATCTTTATTTCTCTTCAATTGTCTTTCATTCTATGCCATTATACATATTTTTACACTTGAATAAAACATGCCTCCTATTATATGTTTTAAATGTGAATTGCCTTTAACAAATTCATACTAACCATATTTGATTATTCCAAGTTTCACTGATTTGTCACTCATTTAATCTCAAGTTATGAATTCTCAACTTGAATTATAGATGGCAGCAATTTAGTTGACAGTGAAAGGGTTGAGGGGTTGAGATGATACAAATAGTCATCGCAGGTTAAAAACATACCCTGTAAACTGAGTTAAATTACTGTCTTGTGTGCATTTCCCTGGAAATGTTAGTTTGTGTTCAATAGATATGAGGCAATGTACAATCTGAGTCAATTCTCATTTTATTCCCATTTTACTCATTATAGTGAAAATGTTTGCACTTGCTACATTGTGAATGGTTAGAGTGGGGCTCCTTGTTCTAGCTGTACTGTGAGTTTACAGCAGTTAAAAGGTTACATAGGTTAAAAATAGTGCAGACATTTCATTCATTAAACTGTCAGGAAAGTAACCATGATTTAATAACTGCAGAATAATGTAGTCACATGTTGCATAGGAGATTATGATAAGGACATTTTTTATAGTTCTGTAAAGGAACCATAAAGGGATCAAGAGCCTAATAAATGTGATAGTGATTTTACAGTTCATTTTACAATAGTTTAATTTTGTGTCTTTCAGCCATTGGGTACCATATAAATAATGGGATCATACAGATGTATTCTTATATTAAAATTTCTAGTGTCCATATACAGTGACATTTTGGAAACCATTCTACATTCTGACTGCACAGTGATTGGAGGAGGACCACACTAATACACCAGGGCAAGAATCTTCGGTGGGGTGGCACCGCTGACTTATTTCCGATCCCTGAGTTCATGCAATGAATTGCAGGTTATGGAACTAGCTTCTGTCTGGGCAGCATGGTGGCACAGTGCTGCCTCACAGCACAGGGACCCGGGTTCAATTCCAACCTCGGGTCACTGTCTGAGTGGAGTTTGCACATTCTCCCTCTGCCTGCGTGGGTTTCCTCTGGGTGCACCTGTTTCCTCCCACTGTCCAAAGATGTATGGGATCTTCAGGTAAGCGTTCTCCAAGGCGGCCTTCACGACACACGACAGCGCAGAGTCGCTGAGCAGAAACTGATAGCCAAGTTCCGCACACATGAGGACGGCCTAAACCGGGATGTTGGATTTATGTCACATTATCAGTAACCCCCACAGCTTTCCCCCTGATCTTGCAGAATCTTACTAGCTGTTCTGTCTGGAGACAATACACATCTCTTTAACCTGTGTTTAATGTTCCCTCCACCCACATTATCTGTACCTTTAAGACCTGGCTGGCTGTAGAGATTTGCATTCTAATTAGTATTCTGTAACTTGATTTCTGTGTCTCTGTGCACTGTTGGAGAACAGATTTTTACTCCATCTGACGAAGGGGCAGCGCTCCGAAAGCTTATGGTATTTGCTACCTAATAAACCTGTTGGACTTTAACCTGGTGTTGTGAGACTTCTTACTGTCTTTAAATGGATTGGCCATGCTAAATTGACCCTAGTCTCAGGGGGATTAGGAGGGTAAATGTGTGGGGTTATGGGAATAGGGCCTGGGTGGGATTGTACATAGAATCCCTACAGTGCAGAAAAAGGCCATTCGGCACATCGAGCCTGTACCGACAACAATCCCACCCCAGGCCCTATCCCTGCAACTCCATGTATTTACCCTACTAATCCCCCTGACACCAAGGGTCAATTTAGCATGGTCAATTAACCTAACCCTGTGGTCGGTGCAGACTCAATAGTCCGAATGGCCTCCTTCTGCACTATAGGGATTCTATGATTCAATAAGTTTATCCAGAATCAGTTAGAATCAACATGGAAGAGCAAAGTAGCTATCAGTCCTGTTCTAACCAGAGTTTAACAAAGTGATTATTCTATTGTAGACCTCTGAGTCACACAGCCTGTTGTTCCCCTCACATAGCGAACACTAATTTCTTTCCCCTACTCTGACAAAAAAACAAGCAGGATTATTAATTATCTCTGAAATGCTCAGTGATTCTTCAGGACAAGTAGCAGTCCAACCCCTTTTCAAAGGTATAAATTGACCCCGGATCAACATTCTTCATTGAAAATTTGTTCAATGTGTTTATTATTTAAACAAATGTTCTTTCTAATCTCTATGATTTTCAAAACCTAAAATTACCTCTGTGCCCAGGCTGTGCTTCATTTTCTTGTACAGCTGAACAACGTTTGCTGACTGGTTGTCAAAGGTTTCACCAATGCTTACAAAGCTCAGAAAAGTATCAACACAGTTTTCCTCCCTCGCTTCTTTAAGGAGTCTACATTGTAGCCCAATGGGAACTTTGTGAATTCCCCCTCAGTGCGAATCAAACTGGTCGATGCAACAGCACCAAATTGCTTGTTAGTGAATGGACAGCAATTTTTCACCATGTCTAATCTTCTTTCTGGTGAAGTTCACACCAATATCCTTGAGGGAAGGTTCTCTGATGTCCATTGGGGAAGGAAATTTGCCATCCTTACTTGGTCTGTCCTACATGTGACTCCAGTGCCATAGCAATGTGGTTGACTCTTATCTGCCCTCTGAAATGGCCCAGCAAGCCATTCAGTTCGAGAGTGACAAGGGATGAACAATAAATGCTGGCCAGCCAGCAACAACCATGTCCCACGAATGAATTTTTTAAAAATCAGAAATTAATTTCTTAGTCTCACTGATGCTTTTAATTAGTTTGAAATTAAAAATTTTGGCAATATTTTCCAATTCAGTGGGAAATAAACTGATGCAGTGAATATCAGACTTCTGATTCACTACGAGTCCCCCGGTTATTTTCAAATTCTGCAGAACAATTCACTTACTGACCTCTAAAAGGGATTGCTTGGCTCCTTTCTCTGATGGAATTCTGACTGCAGTCCTTCTTTATGGAAGCTGATGTGAATTCTCTATATCTGAATGGAAATATGACTAAGGACTAAGACTAAGGAAATTTGGCATGTCAGCTATGACCCTCACCAACCTTTACAGAGGCATCATAGAAAGCATTCTTTCTGGTTGTATCACAGCTTGGTATGGCTCCTGCTCTGCCCAAGACCGCAAGAAACTGCAAAAGGTCATGAATGAAGCCCAGTCCATCACGCAAACCAGCTTCCCATCCATTGACTCTGCCTACACTTCCCACTGCCTCGGAAAAGCAGCCAGCATAATTAAGGATCCCACGCACCCCGGACATTCTCTCTTCCACCTTCTTCCATTGGGAAAAGATACGAAAGTCTGAGGTCACGGACCAACCGGCTCAAGAACAGCTTCTTCCCTGCTGCCATCAGACTTTTGAATGGACCTACCTCGCACTAAGTTGATCTTTCTCTACACCCTAGCTATGACTGTAACACTACATTCTGCACCCCCTCCTTTCTTTCTCTATGTACGATATGCTTTGCCTGTATAGCACGCAAGAAACATATATATATACTAATGCATGTGACAATAATAAATCAAATCAAATCAAATCAAAATCTCGAATGTCATTTATTGGAACAATCAAAGAAGAATAATTACTAACATTGCAATTGTCAAAGTCAGGTTTTCTGTTTTCGACAAAATATATTTTCAGAATGTGACTGCCTGGCCAGATTTTAGAATTTGCGATTGGGATTTCCCAGGTGCTATCCGTTATGTTTTGTCTGCCAGCACAATCCACATTCAGACTGCCAACTTGAATTCAATCTGTCTGCCGCAACCTGGGAATTCTTCCTGCTGCTGCTGCCCTTAGCTGAGCCTACTCACTGCCGCAAGCCCTAGCTGACTCTCACCTCTGTCCTCAATTCAACCTGTCTAACTTAGGTTCACCAACAGCATATTCTAAAGGCCGCTATTTTCATGCAATAAAAGCAGAGGTTAACTTATTCAACATAAAACAGTGCTCCTGCCAATTGTTAATATTTTTATATGTGTCACATATTACCTTATGTCAAGTAATGCAGGCCCCAGATGTTCAAATGATGATATACGGTTTATGAATGAGGCTGTCTCCGTTACTGGGACAAAATACAAATTGTGCATTCCTTAGATGGTTTGATTTGCCAAAATTATCTCCAGCAGTATGCCCAAACTGAAAGGCATACTTCCTAAAATACTACTGCTAAAAATGTCATCTCATTTTGCTCTCCAAGGGTTAAGAATGTCTGCGTACACTCTTCCAGAATGATAAATTGCTCAGCGTATGATACATTAGATTAATGGTGATGAGAAAATGAAGCACAAAGCAATTGCTTAGTGTTGCTATCATGGCTCATTGCCATAATCTAGGGTAACATTTCATCAGTTGCTTGCAGTTACCCCAGTGTTCCCTTCAATGTACCCACTCAGATCCCCTTGTCAGCATGTGTTAGAAAGGGAACACGTTCTATCTCCGGTATAAAGCTCAGTGATGCAGAAACGATTGTTTTATGATGTTACTTTACACAAGATTTAAACAGCACTTTATGCATTGTGTCAGTAGAATTGCTGTTCACAATGTATTTCCACAGCTAGGAATCGTGGCAAGTTCTGTGAGCATATGCTAATAACTGCCAGTCTGTGATCTCCCCGTAGATAGCATTCTAGAATTATACTCTTTGCAAAGGCTGAGGTACTGAAAGTTTACAAAACCTACTTGGAGGAATTGGTGACTCTGTTTATGTCAATTTAATAATGATTTGATGAGCAGAAATCTTATAACTGCAATTTCAGACAAGATCATCAGAAAAAACTAGCAACTAATTAGATAGAGTCACCAATTTAATACTGATATTATACACCATTGGGGTTGAAATTGGAATTTTGTGTGCCTATTTCATAGGAGCAATGAAGCCCGATTTCAGGAATCAACATCCTCTACCTCATCCTGTACTAATTCCAAATTCAATAGTGGGGAGGTGGTGGCCTAGTGGCTTATCGCTAGACTATTGATCCAGAAACTCAACTAATGTTCTGGGGACCCGGGTTCAAATCCCACCACAGCAGATGGTGGAATTTGAATTCATAGAATCTTACAGTGCAGGAGGCCATTCGACCCATCGAGTCTGCACCGACCACAGTCCCACCCAGACCCTATCCCCACGCATTTACCCTAGCTAGTCCCCCTGACACTAAGGGGCAATTTAGCATGGCCAATCCACCTAATCCGCACACCTTTGGACTGTGGGAGGAAACCGGAGCACCCAGGGGAAATCCACGCAGACACGGGAAGAATGTATAAACTCCACAGGTCCCTGGTGCTGTGAGGCAGCTGTGCTAACCACTGTGCCACCGTGTCACCCAATTCAATAGAAAATATCTGGAATTTAAAATCTACTGATAACCATGAAACCATTGTCAATTGTCGGAAAAACCCATCTGTTCACTAATATCCTTTAGGGAAGGAAAGGAAGGAAATCTGCCATCCTTACCTGGTCTGACCTATATGCGACTCAAGACCCACAGCAATGTGATTGACTCTTAACTACCCTCAGAAATATCAAGCCACTCAGTTCAAAGGTAACTAGGATGGGCAATAAATGCTGGCCAGCCAACGACACCCATGTCCCATGAATGAATTTTTTAAAAATCAGGCAATTTCTCAGGTTTCTCTGCTGGCCACCTAAAACAGATATTAGCTGGGTGATTTTCCCAGCTCGAGCAGCGGAACAGGCCAGGAGACATCAGTGGAGGCCATTTCGCGGGCTTCCTATTGGACGCCACGTCCTCCACGAGACTCCCAACCTGCCCCAGGTCCCAGGACCTGGGACAATATTCTCCAGGCTCACTAGCATTCACCCCCCGTGCACCGCCGCCCCCCCCCCTCCGCTGCCGCCACCCCCCCCACCCCCCCCCCCCCACCCCCCCACTCTCCGTCAGGAGTGGTTCACTCTAGCGGGGTTTACAACTGCTCCCCACTAATGGGGAACTAACGGGCCAACCCCGCTGGAGAGAAAAGAGTCCACTGAGGCTGCCCCTCCAGGAGGTTGAGGGTAAGGGGTCCCTTAGGCACCATGGCATTGCACAAGGGGCAAACTGGCAATGCCCAAGGGGCACCTTGGCATTGCCCACTGGGCACCAGCCAGTGCTGATGGGGTGGGGCCTATTGGGGGAGCGATCGGTGGGGGTGGGGGAGTCCCGCTGCCACCCTGCACTGGCATCACAGGCAAAGGGAGGGAAGAGGTGATTGGGGCTGCTGGTGTGGGGGAGGGGGGAGGGACGGCTGGGGCTGGGAGCAGGTCAGGGAGATCGGGACTGCCCAATGTGGGGGATCAGGATATCAGGGCTGGCCGCGTGAAGGGTCTGGGAGATCGAGGTTAACCAGTGGGATGGACATCGGAGCTGGCCCAGGGAGGACTGGGAGGCCAGTGATCCGGCGCTGTCGGATTGGTGCATGCGCAGTGACCCGCTCAGCATTATGCTGCTGACCTCTCCAGCGGGAATAGGTCCCGCCCTCAGATTTCCAGAGTAACTCACACTGAGGCACTCTGATGCACAGAGTGTAGGAGAACCATTCTGGAAATCACACTAAAAATACTAGCATGATTTACTCCCATTTTCCCACAAATTGGAGACTTAGAATTCTTTGAGAGAATCCTGTCCTCGATCTGTTGCCTGTAGGAACATGGAATTTAATAGTAGTTTAATTTCCCCTCTCAGAAACTGGGCAGTACCGAGCAGCTTTGACTGTTAACTAAAAGTCAGTTTTTTAAAATAACATTTAGAGTCATAGAGGTTTACAACATGGAAACAGGCCCTTCAGCCCAACTTGTCCATGCCGCCCTTTTTAAAAAAAACCCGTAAGCTAATCCCAATTGCCCGCATTTGTCCCATATCCCTCTATACCCATTGTACCCATGGAACTATCTAAATGTGTTTTGAAAGACAAAATTGTACCCGCCTCTACTACTACCTCTGGCAGCTTGTTCCAGATACTCACCACCCTTTGTGTGAAAAAATTGCCCCTCTGGACACTTTTGTATCTCTCCCCTCTCATCTTAAACCTATGCCCTCTAGTTTTAGATTCCCCTACCTTTGGGAAAAGATATTGACTATCTAGCTGACCTGTGCCCCTCATTATTTCATAGACCTCTATAAGGTCACCCCTCAGCCTCCTACGCTCCAGAGAAAAAAGCCCCAATCCATCCAGCCTCTCCTTATAACTCAATCCATCAAGTCCCAGTAGTATCCTAGTAAATCTTTTCTGCGCTCTTTCGAGTTTAATAAAATCCTTTCTATAATAGGGTGATCAGAATTGCACACAGTATTCCAAGTGTGGCCTCACCAATGTCTTGTACAACTTCAACAAGACATTCCAACTCCTGGATTTAAACTCTCCCTGAAGGAGCAGAGGTGTTCCCACACTCCACAGTCCATGTGATTATTTATCCTCATCCTTGGCCTCTCAATGCCCAACCCTTGCCTGGGACTGAACCTTCTGCTACATAAAATCCCTGCACTGCTTATTGAGACGTGGTGAATGAGGTCTGAGAGCCATTTTGGGCTGAATTTGGGCCTCCCAGTAAGGGTATATATTCTGCCTGTACAGTCCTCATTCTGAATCAATGAATATATTACTGTATTTTATATTGCATTTTATTGTTCAATTTCTTCTTTATTCGCTTCCCTTCCTTAAGAGAGCAATTCTTATCAGAATTGGTGGAATACTGCTATCTTGTTAATTGGCATTGCAGAGAAAGCTCAGTCCTTGCTTCTAGACTCAGTGCATGTCAACCAATATAGTGGAGTGAGTGATGATGGTGTTCTCCTTGCCAGAGTCCATCCACTATGACAGTGAAGACCGATGGTCTATAAAATCGTAAGAGGTGTAACACAAGAATGCTTAAGCGGGTTCATTGTACTCTTGTTAGGAAGGCTGCAGATGTTCGCCAGGGCAGTACCTTGGCATTCTGCATTCATCCAAAATGCCCACTTTGTAATCCATTTCTCCTGTCTCTGCACCTCTGCCAAACATGAATTAGACTGCTGGTACACTCGCACAATCCCTCTATGTCTTTCGATTCCAACAACATCAGGGTTAGATGTAAGCCAAATCAATTCTTGTTCTGGCTCTGGCACCATCAGTTGCCATGCCCTGTGCACAGTGGTTAGCACTGCTGCCTCACAGCAAGGAGTCTAACAACACCAGGATAAAGTCCAACAGGTTTATTTGGTAGCAAATGCCACTAGCTTTCGGAGCGCTGCTCCTTCGTCAGATGGAGTGGAAATCTGCTCTCAAACAGTGCACAGTGACACAAAATCAAGTGATCACTTGATAACCTGTGCGGAGTTTGCATGTTCTCCCCCTGTCTGTGTGGGTTTCCTCCAGGAGCTCCAGCTTCCTCCCATGGTCCGAAAGACATGCATTGGCCATGCTAAATTCTCCCTCAGTGCACCCGAACAGGAGCCGGAGTGTGGCGACTAGGGGATTTCCACAGTAAGTGAAAAATGCAGTGTTAATGCAAGCCTACTTGTGACTAATGCATAAACGTTTTTAAAAAGTGTGCTTTACCAAAAGGAAGAAAAGTAAAGCATGTGTGAATGACATAGAATCCTTTTGTGTACTGCATTGTAATGGCATACAATATGAAAGTTATAGTGTAGGACTGAACCCAAAGCACCCTTAGCTGTACCATTCAAAAATCCTCTCAAGTTCATAATCCAGTGGTGGAGAACCATACTGTTTGCTCTTTGGTGATAACACCAGGAGTAAACATAATTCTGAAAGCTAAAGCGGAACATGACCTGGGCAGCATAATATTGTGCATCGGTCATACTGAGTTATGGATATGTGTGCAATTCCAAAGACCTTCAGTGAAATTGTCAATTTGGCACCTGTATTGTGTGTGAAATAAGGTTCTTCTGGCTGACCACATACCTAAAATTGCTGGGAATGCGCTGTGTCTCTGGAAGTGCGACAAGGTGGGACTTCTGTCTGCCGATTGTCCAGTCTGTTGAGCCCATCTCAAATCACAGAGACTGTAACGTTTGCAAAGTCAGTGGAGGAAACCCATCTTTGCAAAGACCCCCCCCCATCCCATAGAATAATTGTAATCACAGTAGCAGCCTATTGTTCCGACATTGATCTGACAAAATCGGCCTAAATCAGATTACTGAGACAGCTTCCAATTCCAGAGGTTATTAATTGAACTTAAATTAATTGAACTTAAATTCTCCCAACTAGCATGGAAGGATTTGAACCCATGCCTTTAGCCTGGACCTCTGGATTACTAACTAGTCCAGTGACATTACTATTATGTCACAATCAGGTTAAAAGACAAAATGGTAGACAAGCAGCGACAGACAGTTAAAAAAATCTTTCAAAGCTCTCACCATTGAGAAAGAAGGGTTCTCCCAGAAGGATACACCATCTGTAGCAAACCAACGAAGTTAAGGATTGTATCAAATGGAAAGAAAAGATGTACAGTACTGACAAGATCAGTGGTAGGTCAGAAGGTTAGGAGCACTTAAGAAATTTAGAAAAGGATGACTAAAAAAGGGAGAAATTGAAATGAGAGAAAATTCAGCAGAAATATAAAATGGACACCATGAACTACAAATATATAAAAAGAAATTACGTTTAGCAATGCTTTGGAACATACCAGACATGCCCCTGATGTTTTATGAGACATGTTTCCTATTGGCATTCTCATACTCTTGCACAGAGGTTATTCATCGAGGTCCACCTTCTCGACCTTGCCCCTCATCAGAGGTGTGGTGCTCCTCAGGTTAAATCGCCATCTGTCAGTCTATGGTCATCCGGGACTATAGCAACTTTACCTTACCTGTTCACGCTCTGTCTCGATTGTAGCCAGGAATCCTCATGGAGATGTGGCTTTGCTGGATCTAACTCCAGCTCCATCCCTCTTCCCTTCCAATCCATCTCCATTCCACTCAAGTTCAATTTATTAAGGAGGAATTTGTAATTTGCATTCCTGCAGTTAACATAAACCTTGAGCACCTTAAATATCAGAAACCTGGAATCTAAAGAAAAACTGCACCAGTCATGAAAGCAGTAAAATAAAACAGAGTTTTCCCCAAACCGTGCTGATTTAATTCCATGACAACCTTAGAGTACCTTTTTTCCCCAGGAGATTTTCACTTCCATAGCACGCACTGTTTCTCTCAGGAAGAATTAATAACAGGATCATGCTCTGCAATTGAGTTGGATCAACCGGAAAACAACTAGCTTAAGAATTCAACCATCACAGAGAACAATTATTCCCAATTTTCCATGTTTAATGGAAATGCAAATTCCAAAACGCCACTGTTTAACACTTCTTCTTGTTTCAAAGCAGAACCTCTTCTCACATAAGTAGATTTCTGTGTTCTAGTGCAATGTCACCAATAGGTTGAACCGTACTTTGACATTGTTATCTTGAGTGCATGACCAGTAACAAACATATCTCATCTCATTAATGGTGTGTGAGTGGAACAAATTAATCTTTAGAAATTCTGCAAAGCTTTTAATGCCAGATGAAAAGTTAGCCTCAGAGTCGGGTTTCTATTTTGCATTTTATGTGTATAACACTTCATTATAAGTGAAATAAATAACAGAAAACACTTACATTCATAGGAGATGATTTGCCTCACTGCTTCATATCTACTGCCAGCCTACAAATCAGGCAGAAGCCATTTCCACCAGTTCCTATACAATACTCCATGGCCCTTCCCATGAACCACCTATTCTCATTTCAATATATGCTAATGAGACACTGTAGGTCAACTTCCCTTTTACATTCACATTGCCCTCAATGTGTGTAGTTTATACTGTGCGGCTGCAGCCAAATGAGTTGATAATGGAGAGATGTGAGGAGTTTCTGACTTGGAGAGTTCAGAGAGCTTGATGCGCGATTTCAGTGCCGCTCATCACTTTTTTTCCATTCTGGAATTACTGGCCTGGACTTACTTCTCATTATGTGGAGATGCCGGCGTTGGACTGGGGTAAATACAGTAAGAGTTTTAACAACACCAGGTTAAAGTCCAACAGGTTTATTTGGCAGCAAACGCCATTAGCTTTCGGAGCGCTGCCCCTTCGTCAGATGGAGTGGAAATCTGCTCTCAAACAGGGCACAGAGACACAAAATCAAGTTACAGAATACTGGTTAGAATGCGAATCTCTACAACCAACCAGGTCTTAAAGATACAGACAATGTGAGTGGAGGGAGCATTAAGCACAGGTTAAAGAGATGTGTATTGTCTCCAGACAGGACAGTCAGTGAGATTCTGCAAGTCCAGGAGGCAAGCTGTGGGGGTTACTGATAGTGTGACATAAAGCCAACATCCCGGTTTAGGCTGTCCTCATGTGTGCGGAACTTGGCTATCAGTTTCTGCTCAGCGACTCTGCGCTGTCATGTGTCGTGAAGGCCACCTTGGAGAACGCTTACCCGAAGATCAGAGGCTGAATGCCCGTGACCGCCGAAGTGCTCCCCCACAGGAAGAGAGCAGCCTTGCCTAGTGATTGTTGAGCGGTGTTCATTCATCCATTGTCGTAGTGTCTGCATGGTTTCCCCAATGTACCATGCCTCGGGACATCCTTTCCTGCAGCGTATCAGGTAGACAACGTTGGCCGAGTTGCAAGAGTAGGTACTGTGTACCTGGTAGATGGTGTTCTCACGTGAGATGATGGCATCCGTGTCGATGATCCGGCACGTCTTGCAGAGGTTGCTGTGGCAGGGTTGTGTGGTGTCGTGGTCACTGTTCTCCTGAAGGTTGGGTAGTTTGCTGCGGACAATGGTCTGTTTGAGGTTTTGCGGTTGTTTGAAGGCAAGAAGTGGGGGTGTGGGGATGGCCTTGGCGAGATGTTCATCTTCATCAATGACATGTTGAAGGCTTACTTCTCACTGACAGGGTCAAATCACCAGCAGAGGTTTCAGTACCTTCCTGTCTGTAGTGAGGACTTCTCAGCAGCAGGCATGGCTGTCCCTGAGGGGAGATTAATACCCATACTAATAATTATCAGGGAGAATAGTAGCCATATTAATATTTGATTTTGATTTGATTTGACTTGATTTATTATTGTCACATGTATTAGTATACAGTGAAAAGTATTGTTTCTTGTGCACTATACAGACAAAGCATACCGTTCATAGAGAAGAAAGCAAGAGAGTGCAGAATGTAGTGTTGCAGTCATAGCTAGGGTGTAGAGAAAGACCAACTTAATGCAAGGTGGGTCCATTCAAAAGTCTCCCCATGTCTGCATGGATTTCCTCCTGGTTCTTCGGTTTCCTCCCACAGTCTGAAAGATGTGCTGGCTAGGTGAATTGGCCGTGCTAAATTCTCCCTCTGTGTACCCGAGCAGGCGCTGGAGTGTGGCAACGTGGGAATTTTCACAGTACCTGCATTGCAGTGTTAATGTAAGCCCACTTGTGACATTAATAAATGAACTTTAAAAAAACTTTAAACTTCAAAAACTTTACTTGTATACCAAACAGCAGAAGCAACAAGTGATAGAGAGAGCTAAGTGATCCCACAACCAACTGTTCAAATTTAAGCTCTGCAGTTCTACCATATCCAGTCATGAATGGTGGTGGACAATTAAACGATTAATTGGAGGGCAGGGCTCCACAAATATCCCCATCCTCAGTGATGGGGGAGCCCAGCACATCAGTGCAAAAGAAAATGCTGAAGCATTTGCAGCCATATTCAGTCAGAAGTGCCAAGTCAATGATCTATCTCAGCCTCCTCCTGAGGTGCCCAGCATTTCAGATGTCAGTCTTCAGCCAATTCGATTCACTCCACATACCAAAAACAGCTGAAGACATTGAATATTTAAAAGCATTGGACCCTGATAATATTCCGGTAATAATACTGAAGACATGTGCTTCAGAAATGGCCATGCCCCTAGCCAAGCTGTTCCATTACAGCTACAACACTGGTAATGTGGAAAATCTAACCTGGCCAATTACCGTCCCATCAGTCTATTCTCGATCATCAGCAAAGTGATGGGAAGTGTTGACGACAGTGCCATCAAGTGGCACTTACTCAGTAAATAATCTGCTCACTGACGCTCAGTTTGGATTCCGCTAGGAGGGCACTCAACTCCTGACCTCATTAGAGCCTTGGTCCAAACATGGAAAAAGAGTTGAATTCCATAGGTGAGGTTTGACTGACAGCCTGTGACATCAAAGCCAGATTTGACCGAGTATGGCATCAAGGAGCCTGAGCAAAAGTGAAATCAATGGGAATCAGGGAGAAAAAAATTCCCCCTGCTTGGAGTCATACCGAGCATAAAGGAAGATGGTTGTGGTTGTTGGAGGTCAGCTCCAGGACATCGCTGCAGGAGCTCCTCATGGTAGTGTCCTAGGCCCAACCATATTCAGCTATTCGTCATTGATCTTCCTTCCATGAAAAGATCAGAAGTGCAGATGTTCAGGGATTGCACAATGCTCAGCACCATTTGTGACCATTCAGACACTGAAGCAGTCCATTGCAGCATACCCAGGCAATAAGTGGCAAGCAACACAATGTGCCAGGCAATGACCATCTCTAGAGAAACACAATCTAACCATCCTCTATTGACATTCAATAGCATTACGATCACTGAATCTCCCACTATCAATATCCTATTGATATCCATTGACCAGAAACCAAACTGGACCAGCCATATCAATATTGTGTCTTCAAGAGCACATCATAGACAGGGAATTCTGCAGAGAGTAACTCAATTGCTAACTCCCCAAAGCATATTCACCATTTACAAGGAACAGGTCAGGATGTGATGGAATACTCTCCACTTGCCTGGGTGAGTGCAGCTCCATCAACACTCAATAAGCTCAAAACCATCCAGGACCATCCAGCCCATTTGACTGCCTGCCCATCCACCACATTCAACATCACATCCTCCATCACCGTCTCACAGTAGCTGCAGTGTGTGCAATCTACAATATGTACTGTAACTCACCAAGACTCCTTCTACAACACCTTCCAAACTCTTGAACTCTAACATCTAGAAAGACAAAGATGACAGATGTCTGGGAACAGCACTACCTATCAATTTCCCTCCAATTCTCACACCATCCTGGCTTAAAACTATATCACCATTCCTTCACTATTCCTGGGTCAAAATCCTGGAACTCCCTTCCTAACAGCACTGTGGCTGTTCCTAAGCGCATGGGCAACAGAGGTTCAAGAAGGCAGCTCACCAGTACCTTCTCAAGGGCAGTTAGAGATGGGTAATGAATGCTGGTTGAGTCAATGGCCACATCCCGTGACTGAATAAAAATCCCATGCTTCCAGTAGGTGTCACACTTGCTAGCAGCAAGGCTTCAGAGTCAACACTCCATGTTGTAGCCCTAAACCCTGACCTTCATTCCATTTGACCGCAAGTTTCAAACTGAATTGTGGATTGCAGAACGTGCCTTAATATTTTCATGCAATAATGGTTACAAAAGTGCGCTGTGCAAAGTATATTAATGGATGTGTTTATTTCTTGAAAACAAACAAGTTAATACCTTAGTTAAACCAGATAACAGAAATTTCAGACAAAGTTTGAAAAATTTCAGGCAAGTGTTTGGGTGTTAATAGTCACGGTGTAATTTCAAGGAGATTTCTTGGATAACATTTTTTGATAAAATGGTTGTCAAATTTATGAGGTTGTTTTTAATTATACTTCACTATATTTGGTATACAATCAAGTAAATCACATTCAAATAAATACAGGGTAACATCAACATTTGAGGAATTTTCTGACAAGTTCCATACTTTTGTCAATTTAAATAGTTAAAAAATTCTCACTGACAAAATAAATTAAATCTGCCTGTGATCAATCCTAGCTGACAGTAAAACATTTCCTCTGCCTTGCAAATCACTTTGACAGCAATGTTCTACTCAAAATTTGTATCGGAGAGATACATCTAACAGCAATTTCACATATAAGTGCTCTTCTTATAAGGAGCGTGAATCCAGACTTAATTTTCCTTTGAAACAGAGGACACAGGATGTTTGCTGAATTAGTTTAAGATCAGCTATCAAAGCCGAGACCAAAGTTTGAAGGGTCTTTCTAGCCTGTATGTTTCAGTCTCACACTATGTGTTGACCTAAAAGAGGAGCTTTGGAAATATTTCAGTGTGAATGGCCATGTAAAAAATCTCGGTTGTATTTTGTTTTTGAACAAGGTGCTGATCCAGGTTTGACACTCACAAACAGGATAGCAGCCTCCTGTCTGTCCCGATCAGATTCTTTTTAGTCTCAATTCAAAGGATCAATTTTAATTTTTGAAACATCCACACAGTGGGTGAAGAGCCCAGAACCATTTTACAAGGAATCTGGAAGCTATGCTTGCCAAATGGTAGCTCTTCAGATGCAGGCTATTCAATATTGGGTGACCAAGTGCCACCAAGCAAGCTTGATAATTACACAGTCACAGAGAGATGGCGCTGACTGTTTTTTGTGGGGTGCAGAAGAGCAATCCTGCTCCTCCTGCCCTGGCAATCATCCTGCATTGACGAATCATAGAATCACTAAGGTGCAAAAGGAGGCCATTCAGCCCATCGAGTCTGCACCCACTCCCAATACAGCATCTTAACCAGGCCCACACCACACCCCTCCCTTCTGTATCCCCATAACCCCACAAAGTTACCCTGCTAATTCCCCTAACCTATGCAAATTGGGACACTAAGGGGCAATTTAGCATGGCCAACCCACTTAACCCACACATTTTTTGGACTGTGGGAGGAAACCAGAGCACCCAGAGGAAACCCACGCAGATGTGGGAGAACATGCAAACTTCACACAGATAGTCACTCAAGTCTGGAATTGAACCTGGGTCCCTGGCATTGTGAGGCAGCAGTGCTAACCACTGTGCCACCATGCCACGCTACCCTAAAATGACAATCAGGGTCTAATATACATTACAGGACCACAACTTGCATATCAAATAGGGCTACACCCTGAAGGAGGCAGATGACTCATCCATTGAATGGGGGTCCCCAAGGAAAGTGGCAAAAGTCTGATTGCCAATGCTAATGGTGCAGTATATCTACCAATCCCATTATGAGGCACCAGCATTGAACTAACACCGGTTGAAGTAGGAAAAATTCAGCCCCTGAGATTGATAAACTGATGTTTGATACAATGATTCAGTGATACTTTTGGGCTGCCAACAGTCAATTTTGTCTTCCAAACACTGAATCGGGAAAATGTGAACTGCTCCAGTGTATGGGTGATGCATTGAACCCTGTTGTAGGCAAGAATGCCTTCGTACTGCAAGGAATTATAATCTTGGCAAGTTAATGCAGGGGAGACCGGCAGTACAGTAGCATATTAAAGTAATTACCAGGATAAAAAGATGAAAATACTTTTTTTCAAAAGTCAAACTTTATGTAGAATTAACAGCATTGAACGGGCCATTCAGCCCAACGTGTTAACGTTGATGTTTAAGCCCCATGTGAGCCCCCTCCCAATGTAATTCATCAAACTTAATTTTTAATAATCCCACTATATTAATTAGCACATTTAACTGTGAAATCTGTGAACCAACTGATTAAAAATACTTAAATTATTATTCACAGACACAGAATGCTGTCGAAACAGCAATTTGATCATCGGTTTATTGAGACGTGAAAGGTAGGACAAGGAATTTAAATGTAAATTACATTCTTCATAACAATGGTAACTTGTGTTATATTCTGTATGGTTTTGTAAATGGCAAATGGTTGAGTACATTTCTCGACCCTGTCAGAGTCCGACTAAAGTGGAGTCCAATGTGAAAAAGCAGGTTCCGATTGTGTAAATTGATTGAGGCAACCATAAACCATGATGTATCTTCATGTTTTCATTGCTGTAAACATGACTTCTTTCTGGAAATGTCCGGCTGAAAGGTTTTTCTGCAGACAATGCCTTTGCAGAGGCAGATTCTCGTTGAATTGTGTTCCAGCTGAAAATGGACAGATATTTCCATTGTCTTTGCCACGGCAAATAGACACATTAAGAGTAATGGCATCCAGCTATCCACAAATTGATCCAGCAAGGGTCAGGTCAAGTATTTATTACGGTCATACAAATTTGGAAGGGAGAAAATGGTTTTCAACTTCAGGATTCAGCTTTATAAGGTTTCGGCCATGCCCTTACACAACGAAAAAAATAGGAATCCATGTAATAACTAGCTAGTTACAATTCTTTAGAGGAATCAATTACATTTTGCTTTTCCAGTACAGTAATTTAATAGCATTACTAGCACCTAATGAAGGAAGACAAGTCTGTCTTCTCAATTTGAAATATTACCTATTTATTATTAGAGTAACGTTTTAATTCTGCAAGAAGATCTGGTCATATTCTGTGGTTTCCTTATTATATTTTACACTTTCATTTCTTTGCTTTGCTCTAATCTGCTCTGCTCTATTGGGCGCCACGGTGGCACAGTGGTTAGCATTGCTGCCACACAGCGCCAGGGACCGGATTCGATTCCCGGCTTGTGTGGAGTTTGCACATTCTCCCCATATCTGCGTAGGTTTCCTTCGGGTGCTCCGGTTTCCTCCCACACTCCAAAAGACATGCTGGTTGGGTGCATTGGCCATGCTAAAATTCTCCCTCAGTGAACTTGAACAGGTGCTGGAGTGTGGCGACTGGAGGATTTTCACAATAACTTCATTGCAGTGTTAATGTAAGCCTACTTGTGACACTAATAAATAAACTTAAGGGTAGGAGTAGGCCATTTAATCCCTCAAGCCTGCTCTGCCATTTGATAAGATTGTGACTGATCTGATTGTGGTCCCTATTCCCTTGTCAATCACCAATCTATCTAACACAACTTTAAAAATATTCAAAAACCCTGCCTCAACAGCCATCTGGGGAAGAGAGTTGCGCAGACTCACAACCCTCTGAGAAAAGAAAATTCTTCTCATCTCTGTCTTAAATAGAAGGCATGATGTGGAGATGCCAGCGTTGGACTGGGGTAAACACAGTAAGAAGTTTAACAACACCAGGTTAAAGTCCAACAGGTTTATTTGGTAGCAAAAGCCACACAAGCTTTCGGAGCTCCAAGCCCCTTCTTCAGGTGAGTGGGAATTCTGTTCTGTATAAAGACAGAGACTCAATTTACATGAATAATGATTGGAATGCGAATACTTACAGCTAATCAAGTATTTAAGAAACAAAACAATGTGAGTGGAGAGAGCATCAAGACAGGCTAAAAAGATGTATATTGTCTCCAGACAAGACAGCCAGTGAAACTCGGCAGATCCAGGCAACTGTGGAGGTTACAGATAGTGTGACATGAACCCAATATCTCGGTTGAGGCCGTCCTCGTGTGTGCGGAACTTGGCTATCAGTTTCTGCTCAGTGATTCTGCGCCGTCGTGTGTCGCGAAGACTGCCTTGGAGAACGCTTACCCGAATATCAGAGGCCGAATGCCCGTGTCACTGGCTGTCTTGTCTGGAGACAATACACATCTTTTTAGCCTGTCTTGATGCTCTCTCCACTCACATTGTTTTGTTTCTTAAAGACTTGATTAGCTGTAAGTATTCGCATTCCAACCATTATTCATGTAAATTGAGTCTCTGTCTTTATATGCCCTGTTTGTGAACAGAATTCCCACTCACCTGAAGAAGGGGCTTGGAGCTCCGAAAGCTTGTGTGGCTTTTGCTACCAAATAAACCTGTTGGACTTTAACCTGGTGTTGTTAAACTTCTTACTGTTAAATAGAAGGCCCATTATTTTTAACCTGTGTCCCCTAGTCTCTCACACGAAGGGAAACACCCTCTTAGCATCCACCCTTTCAAGTTCCCTCAGGTTCTAATATGTTTCAATAATATCACATCTCATTTTTCTAAACTCCAATGGATACAGTCCCAAACTGTCCATCCTTTCCTCATAAGGTAACCTCTTCATCCCAGGAATCAGTCAAATGGACTTTCTCTGAATGGCTTCTAATGTCATCATATCCTTTCTCAAGTAAAGAGGCCAAAGAATAATATTCCAGTGTGATCTCACCAATCATTGTGCAAACTTACCTACTTTTGATAAGGTCCCTCATAAGAGGTTAGTGGGCAAAATGGGATAGGGGATAATGTATTGGCATGGATTAAGAATAGGTTGGCAGACAGGGAACAGAAAGTGGAGATAAATTGGTCTTTTTCCGAGTGGCAGGCAGATGGCATGATGGCACAGTGGTTAGCACTGCTGCCTCACAATGCCAGGGACGCGGGCTCGATTCCAGCCTCAGGCGACCGTGTGGAGTTTGCACATTCTCCCTGTGTCTGTGTGGGTTTCCTCCCACAGTTCAAAGATATGCAGGTTAGGTGGATTGGCTATGCTAAATTACCCCTTAGTGTCCAAAGATGTGTAGGTTAGGTGGGTTAGCCATGGTGAATGTGTAGGTTTGCAGGGCGGGGAGAGGGCTGGGTAAGACACTCGGCAGAGAGTCGGTGTAGACTCAATGGGCCGAATGGCCTCCTTTTGCACTGTAGGGATTCTATAATTCTGTTCACTAGTACCACAGAGGTCAGTGCTTGGGCCCCAGCTGTTCATTATTTATATATATATATATATTATCTATATACATAAATGGCCTGGATGAGGGAACCAAATATAACATTTCCAAATTTGCTGATGACATAAAACTGAGTGGAATTGTGAGTTGTGAGGAGGATGCAAGGAGGCTTCAAGGTGATTTAGACAAGTTGAGTGAGTGAGCAAATACATGGAAGATGCTGTGCAACTTGGTTGAATGTGAAGCCATACTTTGGTGTGAAAAACAGAAAGGGAGAGTATTATGTAAATGCTGATATATTGGGAAGTGTGGATGTACAAATGGATCTGGGTGTCCTTGTACACTAGGCAATGGGCTAAATCTTACCCCAAAAAATGGCAGTATTGTAACTATTATTGCTGCTCTTCTTTAAATACTTTTCATTGCCGCTCCATATTTTTTTCTGTTACTTACATTTCCTCTCTTTTACCCCATGGGATTATTTGTTCTTCCTAAATAGCAAGTCTTGGTTTCTGAGCTACAGTAAGGTTTCATCAGTGCTAACAGCCTCCTGCACCTTGCCCAATTTGCTATTTTTTGCTTCTGAACTTCAACAGTAGTAAATGTCAGATAAGTGAGGCTCGCATGGTAGAACCCAATGTGATCTTCATCAAATGCCTACATGCTCCCTCCAAGTAGCAGTAGCTGAATAAGACTTAGCAAGAACCCTGAGTGTCACCACTCATCTAAAATCAGGTGATTCATCACAGAGCTGGAAACAAAGAGAGATTTCCTGGATGTTTAACTCAATGGTTCACTTTTTTAACCCATCACACCAACAGTGCCCCAAGTTTTCAGTTACCTGTCATTTTAACTCTGTGTCTTGCTTTCCATCTTTCTATTTTTGACCTGTTCCAGTACTCCAGCGCAACTCAATGTAAGCTTGAGGAACAGCACTTCAACTTCCAGCAGGCACTTTATAGCTTCTGGACTCAGCTTTGAGTTCAGCAGCTTTAGATAGTGACTTCTGCCCCCATTTTGTTTCTCTTTTGGTTTCTCTCTTATTTTCTATACTTTGCTTCTGGATTTCAATAATTCAGGGTCCTGCCATTCACATCAATTAGAATGATCAAACCATAGAATCCCTACAGTGCAGAAGTAGGCCATTTGCCCCATTGGCTGGAATTTTACCGCCTCACCTGCCCTGGAATAGGGGCGGGCGGGCAAGGCTCACAGAATGGAAATCTCCGTTGGCCTCGAGTGGAATTTTATGAGCTTTGCCCAAACGAGGTCGTAAAATCCTGCCCATCGAGACTGCACCGATCACAATCCCACCTAGCCCCTTTCCCCATAGCCCCATGTATTTATCCTGCTAGTTCCCCTGACACTAAGGGGCAATTCACCATGGCCAATCAACCTAACCTGCACATCCTTGGACTGTAGGAGGAAACCGGAGCACCCGGCGGAAACCCATGCAGACACGGGGAGAACGTGCAAACTCCACACAGAGAGTGACTCAAGCTGGGAATCGAACCCGTGTCCCTGTGAGGCAGCAGTGCTAACCACTGTGCCACCATGCTGCCCAGTGTTTTTCCATTATCTTCCACTTAGAACTTGCACCATGGGACTTTTTGTCATTTAGCTCTCCATTCTATAACAGACCTTAATTTTTATTCTTCTTACGCCTATCCCCCACCCCCACTCTCCCCTCCATTTGCTTGAAACGTATTGGTCCAATCCTCAGGTCCTCATAGCTGTGAATGCTGAGATGCTCATTGTTGTTAAGGACTGCAATGAAATCAAAAATCTTGGATGTCCACTTACGCTGGAGCTCGAACATCCGGGTTCACATGAAGTGGCTTCAGGAGAGCCTGCTCTGATGGTTCCACTGAGATCTGATTGTATGGAACATCGCTACTTTTTCACACTGTTCCCAGCATGCATAGAACCTGATCCAGGAGCACAGGCCTACAAATGAGGAAGAGTACCTTCACACTACTGTCACCCCCCCTGTGCTGCTGGCCCCCAACTGCTACCTCCAGCTCAACCACCCTCTCTACTCACCCACTGGCAATTGCATCCACCCCCAACGGTACCCCCAGCACATCCTTGCCCCTCATATCTGGTACACTCTCTACCTCCAATCCCCTCGTCATTTCTTTCCCCCTAGGTATCTTCAGCATTAATGAATAGTGTTCTCACCTCTCTCAATGCCACATGTCCTCAGCCTCTTTCTTAAGCAGCTCTGTCTAACTCTATCTCAAAGCTCTCCTGATACCACATCTTCCGTCTCATCCGGCACTTCGTGTCTGAATGATTGCAAGCTCCAACAACTCGTGGCTACTAATATCTCTCTGGGTGTGTCTTCCCCTTCACTTCCTTCTCACCCACTACTCTCTTTCGCTCCTCATTGTGTATGCACGATACTCCCCTCTCTGAAATTGAAACATAGAAACTAGAAGCAGGAGGAGGCCATTTGGCCTTTCAAGTCAGCTCCGCCATTCATTATGATCATGGCTGATCATCAAATTCCATATCCTGATCCCGCCTTTTCCCCATATCCTTTGATCCCTTTAGCCCCAAGAGCTATATCTACTTTCTTCTTGAAATCACACAATGAAGTTGAGTAATCTGTTCTTAGCAAAGGTTTCCGCTTCACCTCACTATGCCACCAACTTAATGAATTTTGAGCTCAGCATGACACTGAGGTTTCTTCTATTGCCTTCACTTCACATCCATTTCTTTGGCCAGAGTCTTTTTCCCCTTTTAGGAATTTCCAGTATTTTCCTTCTCTACCCGAATCCCTGCCTTTGGCCTCTTATCCTGTATTAATCTTTTCATTAAGATTTACCAGTGTAATATTGGCCATCTCAGTTTCTCTTCCCCCCTCACTCACTCTAATCTATTTTCCTTTGAACTTACTCAGGCTTTACCTTCATATTGTCAGTAAACCTGCTGACCAGGGTTGAATTGTTGTTGGCTGGCAAACCAACTTCTGCCTAGCAGACGCTGAATACCAACTCTCTGACACTTCCTCCTATCTCCCACTGGGCAATGTTCTCACCATTGAAAATCAAGCTACTCTATATAGGACCATGACGGAGATCTTCTCTTCACAGGTTTCAACTGCATAGGCCTCACAATCCCAAACAATCAACTTAGAACTCCTCCCCCTGGTTCATATATAGAACTATCTTGGCACACCAGCCTGTTGGGCTGCCCTGGCCCACTGGAACTATTTCTTCTTATCTTGACTCCATTTTTCTCCCATTGCCTAATCTCACTCACTCTTCCGATGCTCTCCATCACTAACAGTTTCCTAGCTCTAAACTTCTCCTTTTTGCCATGGATTTCCAACATCTCTACACTTTAATCCCCCATCAGGATGGCCCAACTAGTCCCTATCCAACAATGGAATTTGTGGAAAATGGGATCGGGACTTCTCTATCTGGGCCTCACCTGTTTTTAAGGCCTCCATGTTGGCCCATCTCTATGAAAATCCAGTCTTAGAACAGCCAGTGGATACTATGCATTCCATCTCAGAGAGTGCCAGATATGCCAGGGTCCTGTATTTAACCGCATATGAAAAGGACAAAATTGCAATAATTGACTTCAAATCTGACATAGTGGCTAGGGATGGAAGTGGACGAATTTCTGTGCTTTCAATCGCTTCACGACGATGTATAACCTTTTCATATTTAATGGTTCTGTTAAGGATTTGACTCAGTCTATGAAAGAATCAATAATTTAATACAGCTAAAACATAGTAAAAAATCTTTTGAGAAACTCACACACTTTTTCCGCACACATACACAGTCACAAAGGCCTTGAGAGTAGGCTTTTCCACACAGAATCAAGAAAACAAGCTGATGATGTTGCTGCTGCTTTTCAGAAAAACATGTGGTTTGGCTTCTAAAGAATTTCTCAGAACAAAGAGGTTTAACAGTAAGACAGACAATGATACATTGTTATAAAAGCAACAAATTTCCTTTATATTTGAAACTTAGTGAAACAAGCCTGTCAGATTTTACGGGGCCATTATTGAGTTGAGATTTTAGACAGGTTTTCTTATAGCTGAGACAAAGACAGTGGGAACTTTATATTTTTTATTAGAATCACAGAATCCCTATAGTGACGAAGGAGGCCATTTGGCCCATCGAGTCTGCACTGACCACAGTCCCACCCAGGCGCCATTCCTGTATTTATCCTGCTAATCCCTCTGACACTAGAGTCAATTGGCCAATCAACCTAACCCGCAAATCTTTGGACTGTGGGAGGAAACCGGAGCACCTGGAGTAAACCCACGCAGACATGGGGAGAATGTGCAAACTCCACACAGGCAGTGACCCGAGGCCGGAATTGAACCCCGTTCCCTGGCGCTGTGAGGCAGCAGTGCTAACCACTATTGTGAGTATAAAACTAGTCATCGTGTGTTTGAATATTCTACTTTTATTCTCTAAGTGGATTTGAAATTTGCATGCACCATATTTAGATGAATTAATTTATCTTACATTTACACTCTATAATATTCAAAACAATACTATAATGCAATGCAAGATTTAAGCACACAATAAAGTATGATAAAAATAACCATTATAAAATGTTTTGTCTCATTTTTTAAACCTCACAAACCATAACTCTTCTAGAATTCTTAATTATAAGATTTTAAGTTCTAAGAGAGGTTATTCATTAAGAGAGACAATGCTATAAAGTACTGTGTACATTTTATTCTGGGATATTACCGTCTACATATAGCTGGAAGAGAGGATATTTTAGCTTGAGCGCAAGTTGATAGCTAGCACAACTGATTCAACTCTTATGATGATTTAATATTTCTTTCAGTTGAGAATTTAAGCTGATAGTAAGTTCAACTGAATAAATTCACCTTGATGGGGGGGTAACAACAGCAAAACCCTAACAGTTGTATGTACTCATTCCCCTCACCAGCTGCCACTTTTGTTTCAACAGATCTATAAAGTGGCTGATTCAGGTAGAATGCTACTAAAGCACTCCAAAATTAGCAATATTTTTTTTTGCCCTCAGAATTTGCAAGTTGGTCTGTTGGAAAGCACAACCTTGTCGCCACCTCTACCTCTGGCAAGACTGGAGACTACTCATTCACCAAACCCCTACTTTTAACTCCAGCCATCTTGCAATAAAGTTCAAATTGCCTTCCTAATTATTTGCTGTACCTGCATGGTAACTTTTGTGATATATGTACAAAGACACCCAGAGCCTTCAGTAAAACAGAATTCAGCTATCTCTCCATTTAAATAATATTCTGCTTTACTTTTCTGCCAAAGTGGACAACTTTATTGAAAACAATTATTTTAGATTTCTCTTTATTTAGACAGAATACAGACACTGACAGAGCTAACAATTGTGAGAGGAATGATAACTTACCCACATGTGAATGCAGTCAGAGATTTAAGACAAGTAACTATGATTTTAAGACATATAAGTTTATATTTTAAATGCATTTCAAAGTATTTTACTGTGATTAAACTTTCAGTCAGTACAAGGTACCAAAAAGCATAAAGAGAAAATTCAATAGTTTAGAGCCAAAGGTATGGGAAACCTTAGTTAGCAGACTCATATCTGGGAGGGAACATATTTTGCAATTTTATGAATAGTTTGTTTGCAGCCCAAATACAGATTAGACATGACCCTGGATGCAGGAACACATGTCTACTCAGCTTGGCGGAGGGCCGGTTGGAACCTCAACTTTAACCTTTACGATAATGTTTACCATATCCAGGCCAAAGGGAAGTAGCTTTAGCCAAGATGGGTGTAACATCCGGTTAGTAATGGACAAATGAGAATCCATTATGCTGGAAAGTACTAAGCAATTGGCTGAAGTATCTGACAAAGATTTGTATTGATATGAACATTAAATGAAATTCCTTTTAAACCAATGTAAGGCGAAGAATCAGATTAAGAAAATGTATAACTGTCCTGTTTTTTACTGATAACATTAGAACTTAATCGAGCAGTCCAGGTATTCTGTATCTGAGACATCTGATATCTGATATAATTATCTGTATCTGAGACATTTGAGTATCTGATATAATTTCTCCCATTGATCACTGGTTTTTAATAAAGTTTTACCTTTATACTGTGACATTGGTTTCCTGAGTATATTTGCCACTTCATTGGAAAACCCCGCCAACACTTATATTGTCAGAGGTCATCCATTTAAGATAGAGATGAGGAGGAATTTCTTCTCTCAGAGGGTAGTGAATTTGTGGAATTCTTTACCACAGAAGGATGTCGAGGCTGGGTTGTTAAGTATGTTCAAGGCTGAGATAGACAAATTTTTAATCAGTCACTGGGTTATGGGGATAAGGCAAGAAAGTAGGGTTGAGGATTATTAAATCAGATCAGTCATGATCTCATTGAATAGCAGCGCCGAATCGATAGTCTGAATAGTCTATTTCTCATCGTATGGTCTTATGGTTGTTTCCAGAACATTCTTAATACACTCTATGAACTCATCCTCAAGACTAGCTTTGTCAGTTTGATTTTTCCAATCTGTATGTGAACCGATACGTTATACAAATCCAGCTTACTGCCAGACTATCCAAACAGCTTCTCTCATGCTGTGGATGCCAGTTTTCATAGAATCATAGAATCCCTACAGTGCAGAAAGAGGTCATTCGGCCCATCGAGTCTGCACCGACCACAATCCCACCCAGATCCTATCATCATTACCCCATGCATTTACCCTGTTAATTTACCTGACACTAAGGGGCAATTTAGCATGACCAATCCACCTAACCCACACATCTTTGGACTGTGGGAGGAAACCGGTGCACCCGGAGGAAACCCACGCAGACACGGGGCAAATGTACTGACTCCACACAGACAGTAACCCAAGCCAGGAATTGAACCCGGGTCCCTGGTACTGTGAGGCAGCAGTGCTAATCACTATGCCCACCGTGCCACCAAAGGGCATTCAAAAGTCACTATTCAAAGGGGCTTGCAGGCTCTCTCAGCAGTCCAGCAGTCTCTCCTCCAACAGATTAATTGAATTGCTAACTTGGTGCTCTGGCTGGGTGGCTGTGGTTTCCTGGAGCAGTTGTCCTCTCTCAGGATGACAGCATTCAGCCTTCTACCTCTGGTCCTCTGCCAGTGCTTTTGCTGATCAATTAACAAGTCCAGATTGTTTTGCCCATTCCAAGATGGTGCAGGCCACAGCGACCCCTTCAAGACCGAGCACTGCACAAGGTCATCCTGCAAGGCCATCTTTTGGCTTTGCCACTGAAAGCCAGCAGTCTTCTATCAGCCATTCTTCAGACACAGGGGTAGAACTGTTCAGGGGCACTGTGACAGGCAAGGGCAATAGGAAGGCAGGCATCAATGTACAGACTGAGTAGTTAGTACCTGTATAAAATTGTGGTGATTTCTATTTTTGCCTTGTGACCAATTGGATGCTGTGACAGTCAGTGACAAAGTGAAGGTAAGGTGTGGAGCTGGTGGTGAATGAGTAATGGGGGATATAGTTATTGATATTGCACCTGGACCACACAGATATCCCTAGCATAAAAGGTTATCTCCTTCCACCTCTTCTTCCTATACTTTCTCCTTATGCCCCTGCACCTCAACTGCTCGTACTATTGCTGCTGGCAATGGCGTTCTCCTCATGATGGTGAGGTTGTGAGCATGGAACAGACAATCAAAACTCTTAACAGCTGCTCTGTTGAGTGTGACAGGTCTTCCCCAGAGCAGACCAGGCAGCGGAAGCATTGTTCCTGTACATCAATAGCCTCCTCTATTACATGGCACTCATTGTATGCAAGCTGCCTATGTGTACGTGAGTTACGCATTGGAGCCATGAAGCATGTCATCAGCAGATGGCCCTTTTCACCCAGTAGCCACCCTCTGGCTTTTCATGATCCCTCAAATGCAGATAGAACAGTGGACTGGCAGAAGTGACTGCTGATGGTGACTGCTGTGGGAATACTGGGCACTGATTTGCAGGAATCTCTTCCAATGGTCACACACTGGCGAAATGTTGAGGGAGTGAAATCCCTTACCACTCCAATGTAGGGCAGAGTTGCCTGCAAAGTGGTGTGCATGCAGTCAATGACACCCTTACACCATGTGGAATCATGCAAGACTGATAAAATTGCATGCCCTCCCTATCTATTTGTATCTGGCAAGAGAAAATCAAAAGCTCTTAGCCCTCTTTAGAGAACTCCCTTATGCAACAGTGGACAGAGAGTGTAAGATGTTGCAACACACCAGCCTGGAAGGAACCAGATGCATGAAGTTCATGGCCACATAACCTTCACAACCACTGGCACTGTGATACTTGCCATGCTCTGGGGCTATTGTTATAGTTGCAGACTGCTGAAGATGCCCTGACTGGAGTTTAAACATCTTATACACTGTTCCTCACTGAAGGTTCAGGCAAGAGACTTGCTTCCTGAACAGCCCAGTTGGATATGGACTCCCACAGAGCGGCCTTTTCCTCTTCTTCCTCTTTCTCCCTCATCCAGCAGCTTGTCCTGCTCTGTGTGTCCTCTCTCTGCTCATTCTCCCGCTCATGCTGCATTCCAAAGCTCAAGGTTTCTAGTCAATCCATGTCTGGGAGCAACTGTTTTGTTCAGAAGCCTTGATGTCATTGAAAAGTCCTTCAGAACCTATCTCAGCACTCCGGTGCAGACTTACTCAACTCGAAAAAACTGTAGAAATAAACATTGGCCGAATCATTACAAAAACTAGAAGAAATCAACTTACAAATCTCTGCCTCTCTTTCTTCTGGTTGATATAAATGTAAAGCAACATGTAATACTTTATATTCAGATAGTTAAGCCAGATAATTACACCAGGAGTAGCAGAGTGCACCATTGTGATAACTTCTTTGTATTTGTAAATCAATTATTTTATGTTCCAAGGTCTGTTCTGAGTGAATGCTACCACACAATGGAGAGTTTATAATTCACTATTTGTGTATTGAACTCTCTGCAGCTGCCACAATCTGCTAGGTGACAGTTTAGGATTGCCCAGGAGTAAGATTGGGCCTGTGATCTTCTGCTTTTGTCTTCTATGAGATGTTTGTTTCTGATCTTTTCCTCGGTTAGTTTGACTTACTGGAAGGTTGCACACTAATAGGGAATAGATGGGAGAGCAATGTGTGGCATGATGGATAGCCAGGATGTTGAGACTGAATGAGGGTTCCAATGATACACTGCATTGTAATGTTTAGTTGGACACTGACAATTTGGGTGTTCCTACTTCTGACCTTTACTGGATCACGGTGCTAGGTTTCAGAGTACAAAAAGGCCAGCAATAATGCCCAAAGCACTGATGCTGCCTTGCCTGTGCTTACCAGATTTGGGACCTTGTCTCCACCTTGGTGGTTACCTTCTTCAAGTGGCATGCAAGATTCGCATGTGGTCCAGCGTTAGTGTGAGATAGAGTCACTTTGCCTTAGAAAGTCACTTTTATGGTGGTTTAACATTCCAGGTATTTAGGTGGAATGCAGTGACTGTAATTTTGTGGTGGGGTTTGACTTGAGATTCCATTTCTAGAAATATTCCTCCAAGGTGGATGATTTGAAAGCGACCATTTGCATTGCCATCAGCAGATGCAGGTTTGTATCACTGGTGGCATGTAAACATTGAGGAGCATCTGAGTGAGTATTGAGCCTTATGGTTATTTATTGTTTAGGAACTAGGGCAATCTGATTCTAGTGTCCAAATGGACCCATAGTCACCTATTGCTCAGCATTATTGAGAGAAGACGCAGTACTTTGAGGCAGAGTGATCCTACTGAGCTTCAGAATCAGTTCTTTAATACAGACCATGTCATGGCACGTCAAGAAAGGCTGCGCGAGGCTTGGATTTTTGCAGGAGTTTAAACATTGGACGCAGACTGATATTGGCTAATAGGTTGTCAAACAATTTGGTCAGTTTGAATATGGCAATGGCCATTGCCTCTTGCCATGATTTTGGGATGCACCTCGTGGCAGATTCCATGGCAGTGATGAACAGTTTCACCATTAGAGTCCCTTGGAACCAAGCTGATGAGGGAACTCTGGGGAGAGAGCGGCATGAATTTTCCCGGTCCACCTGCCACAGGAATTGTAGCGGGCAAGGGGCGGACCATGGAAAGGTCCATTGACCCTGGGCGGGATTTTCCAGTTTTGGGGTGGGCGCAGCTGGAAAATCCTGCCCATCATCTCCACAGGTCTCTCTCCCTTTCTGTATTATGGATAAATCCTCTTTCACTTTATCTGTGCTGATGACAGTGGGATCTTGTGCAGTGATTCAGTCCCTCGCCCAGTGATGTTGTTCATGAATTTCTTGGTTGATATTTTTGTTCAGCTGCCACGTTGTGCTCTCCAACAGTTTGAAGGTTATGGTGTTCGGCCAGACTTTTCAAGTCTGATATTCTAATGGAATAGCAGCTCCAAGGCATTGGCTCACGCACGGCAACCAGAATATGTGAAGTTCAGAATGTCAATGCACTCAAACCACTGCTAGAGTTTAGCTGAGTCTCTAGACTGTTGAAGAGGCTTTGTAATGTGCTGGCTACACAACTGGCAGCAACTTCAGCACTGATTCTGGCCTTCTGTTATCCAGCATGGGATGCATTCTTCCAGGCAGCCAAAGGAATATTCTTCTTGCAGCAATTATAAGGACGCAGTCAAATGAATGATAACATTGTCTTGTTGTGCAGATTTGGATACCACTTTTTCTATGGCATCCCTACAGCAGTGAGCAGTCAACTATGGCCATGTTCCACAATGGGATTCAATGTGACAAAAACATATGGCATGTTGCTTGGTCCCAAAGAGAGCCATTTTGATCGCTTAAATTGTTGTTCTGAAGACCAGGAGACCATGGATTGATAATTGGTCACTGGGTTGATAGCATTGGAGAGGTGATGGTGTAGTCGTATTGTCACTGGACTAGTGATTCAGGATAATGCTCTTGGGGACACAGGTTCGAATCCCACCAAGGCAGATGGTGGAATTTTAATTCAATAAAAATCTGGAACCATTGTCAATTGTCGTAAAAATCCATCTGGTTTGCTAATGTTCTTTAGAGAAGGAAATCTGTCGTCCTTACCATGTCTGTCCCACATGTGACTCCAGACCCACAGCAATGTGGTTGACTCTTAAATGTCCTCAGGGAAGGCCAATAAAAGCTGGCCCTGCCAGCGAAGCCCACAATCCATGAACAAATTTTTAAAAATGGTTGTGATTTCTCACTTAACAGAGTAATCCACATGAAGGCTTCCACCCCAACCATCGACTAACATGTTAGTGATTGATGTTCTCTATAAATAGTGTTGTTCGGAGATTCTTACTGCTGCTTAATGCTTTTTCAGCAACATGAGGCTAAGGGAAGGCATCAGCTGGAGAGTTGAGTTCCAAAGTGGCACTGATGGCATCAGATTGTTAATATATGTGCTGCCTATATCTAGTGGCCATTCACTAAGTCCGTGCTAATATGGCGCTGGCATGATTCACCTTGCAAGTGCGCATGTGCGTGTATGCCACAGAGACGGTTTTGGAGCTCTGGGGGCAGTAATAGTGTCCAAAAACAGACATTCATGAGCCCAATTTCTCTCCCAGTTATATACATTTTCAATGCCTGGATTAAACAACTCCCAGAAAGATCACTCCTTTCACAATAACCCTGAAATCATTGAAAAGAATTGGGTGTCTGACCAAGCTCGCAAGAGGAAGTGCATGTCCCCAAAATACAACTGACCTGAATAAAAAGGCAGGAGACAAATAATGGCATCCACTAATGAAAAAAAATAGTTCCACAACTGGATAGACTTAATTGAATGTAATTAGCTGCAGAAGGCCAAGAGACTTCCTTCCTTTCAGGAGGTACGTCTCTACAAGCCATTTGTCTTTCACATTGAATAGATGGCCCTGGATTTTGTTCTAACGAAGCTTTTTCATTATTTAGAGATGAAGAAAAGATCAATACTTGAAATGTTGGAGGTGAAGTTTTACGAGTATGTCAGTTTAGAACATCTCTTGTCTGATTTAAAATAAGTGACACTCTATCAAAGCAACCCTTGCCTGGCTTGATGGACTTTTAATTAAATTGATCTTAAACAGTTCCCAAACGTCGTTGAATATTTTCCATCATTAAAGAGATGGAATTTTAATGGTTCCACTTTTATAAAAGCACTATTTGTATACGACATATATAGGATAGACATTGAGTGAAGATTAACAACAGTATCATTAAAACCATGTCAGAAAATATGACATGCAGATATCTGTGTGTGTGTATATATATATATATATATATATATATATAGTACAGCCCCATTATAACACGATGGTTGGGGTCCATAAAATGTTATCGTGAAAAAAGCGGGGTCGCGCTAAATCGGGGTCACGCTAAATTTGCCAATTTTTTGCGGAAAAAAAAGGGTCCAATGATTTATCGCGTTATATCTGAATTCGTGCTAAATCGGGGCGCGTTAAATCGGGGTTCCACTGTATATATGTGTGTGTGTGTAAAGAAATTGAATAATTCCTACTGGATGTTTTTTGAAACAGAGAATTCACAATTATATACAATGGGCAGAATTTTCTCAGATAAATTCTGTTTTTCAGCAAGATAAGTTACATGAGTTTATGGCACTCTGTGCAATATAGAGGCTGTAATCTGATTTCCATCAGTAGGGGAGCCTATTCATGCCGCAAAGCCGGCTGCAGACTGCAAGGGGCGCGATTGTGCTTGCTCCCGATCTCTTGATGGAGAACTGTCAACCCCTCCACACCACAGACATCGGTCCCTCACCCCCCTCGATCACCACCCCCACCCAGTCCGCAGTGTCAGGGTGCCCAAGGGGCACTGCCCAGTCCTGCCCCCAATCACCTGGGGGGCTTTAATGGCCTCCAGTCTCACTGGTGAGGCCATTGCATCTGATCCCCATTGGTGGGGACCATCTGTGATCCTCGCCGGTGAGGACCTCCACCGGCAAGGTCAGAAAGCTAAGTGAGCCCAGACTATTACGTCCCAGGCTCACTAATAATATTAAAATGAGCCAATACATATTGAAATCGCCTTTCCAAGGTGCGAGAATGATTACATCGGCAGAACGGGGTCCGCAATATCAGGAGAGGCGAGAATTCGGGCACGAGCTAATCTTTCACCTCTCGTTCATATTTCCCTGTCCACTATATTACTCGATTAGTGCAGAAAAATCCCACCCCACATGACCCGTCCGCAGGCTGCTCCTAAATACTTTGCAGCTAACAAATTACTCTTGAAGTGTGGTGACTTTTATTTGATAAGCAAGTACAGAAACAAATTTGTTCATTACTAGGTTCTGTAAATATCAGTAGGATGAATGTTTGGCTAATTGGTTTTCCCAATGCTAATTGAAGGATAAATGCTGGCCAACATATCAGGAGAATATCCGTCTCATCTTCAAATAGTGTCAATAGATGTTTTATATCTAGGGCAGGCAGAGCCTCGAGCACCTGTGACAATGCAACACCCCCTTAGTCCCAGTGTCAACTCAGACGATGAACTCACATTCTAGAAAAGGTGTGCACAAAGGAAGGTCAGATGTGCTTAGTATCGAGAGGAATGCAATTTTATATTTTTAGAAGAAGTATAAAGAAATGCTTCATTTCTGGAAGTATTTTACCGGCATAACGATCGAACAAAAACAGAATTCAGCATTGCTGTACATGCCATCTCATGGACTGTGGGGACCAAAATAGAAATGAAAAGAATCAATGTCTCACCTAATTACTTAGATTTCTGAACTTGGCTCTGTCAGAGGATCCCAGGGCATTTGTAAAGTCATTAGCTTTCTGTCTGAAATGAGGCACACTGCACTTCATGCACACACTTGTCCCAGTAATTTTCTGATTTTTTTTGTGTTGTTAACTTCATGGCAGGTTCTTTTTAAATCATATAAAGAAATGAGAATTTTTTCTGTAATTGCAGCAATGTTTTCCTTTCGGGCTGGATTCTCCCATTTTGAGACTAAAGGCCCTATTTTACCATTTGGAGCCTCAGGGTGGGATTTGGGCGTAATACGGATCCGCGCCTGGAATCCTCTTTGCAGCGCGCCCATACGCGTTTTGCCGGCTCCGGTTTGGTCTGCGCTGTGGGCGGGGCTTAGCGCTGGCAGACCGATCGGAACTCTGAACTGCGCACGCGCAGTTTGAAAAAAATCTGACAGAGCGCGCCCGGGCGCGAAAGAAAAAAAAGCAGAAAGAGCAGCTCTCTGACGGTCATCCTCTGATCGGGAGGGGGGGGGAGGGAGGGAGGGAGTGTGACGTACCATCCCCTGGGGGTGGGGGGGGGGGGGGGGTGGGAGGGGAGGGGGTGTGACGTCTCATCTTCTGTGGGGGGGAGGGGAGGGGGTGTGACGTTTCATCCTCTGTGGCGGGGGTGGGGGTGGGAGGGGAGGGGGGGTGACGTTTCATCCTCTGTGGCGGGGGGCGGGGCGGGGGAGGGGAGGGGGTGGGAGGGGAGGGGGTGTGACCGACCATCCCCTGGGGGGGGTTTCCGCTGAACTTTAAAATTTAAAATAAACAACTTTCTTCGGCACACAGCCAGCATTCAGACACACCTGTAAGGCTTTGTTTTCCAAGAGGGTGGCATTACAGAGAGTAGCATTTTCTTTAAAACATTGTAAAATGCAGATACAGTTTGAGAACAATATTCTGTTACACCAGTCATAAAAAGTGATTTTAAAAAGTCCCCCTCCCCAAATGCTGCACATTTATACATAGTAGCATAAGTTTCAGAGTCCAATATTTTATACTTCATTATTTTACAATTGCATAGTAAAAGAAGCAAAGAGGAAAAGACAATAGTCAAAACTACTTGTTGGGTCTCCACAGGTAAGCTCCTTTGATGAGACCAATTGGTGGAACTGATATTCTTTGAAGTCCCATTCAGTTTCATTATTATTCACAACTGCTGCTGGTCATACAGGAAGTAGTGGTCTCAATGCAAGTGTCCCCCACAATAGTGTCACTCTCTCCAGCCCACTGGACCCTGCAGGATGCCAGGACCCTGAGGATAGCAGCCCCAAGGAGTCTGTTCCTCGATTGAAGGGCTCTTCCTGCCGATCCCGGTACCTGCAAGATGCCCATGCTCCACTTGGATATCTACCCACTGCTTCTTAAATCTTCATCCGTTCCCTTCCAGTACATAGAACCATAGAATCTACGGTGCAGAAAGAGGCCATTCGGCCCAATGAGCCTGCACCAACAACAATCCCACCCAGGTCCTATCCCTGTAACCCCACACATTTACCCTCCTAATCCCCATGACACTAAGGGGCAATTTATCATGGCCAATCAACCTAACTCGTACATCTTTAGACTGTGGGAGGAAACCGGAGCATCCGGAGGAAACCCACACAGTCACAGACAAAATGTGCAAACTCCACATAGGCAGTCACCCAAGCCGGAATTGAAACTGGGTCCCTGGTGCTGTGAGGCAGCAGTGCTAACACTGGGCCACCGTGCTGCCCACACATGATGTGATATCCTTTTGACCCTCCTGTTTGTGGGCTTTATATTCATCTTGATGGAGTCCAGTTTCCCTCCCCTCCTTGGCTCTCTACCTGCCATTGTGAGCCCTTGACTTCACTCACTTTGCCCCTTGCATAATCCTCCTTCCACATTGTTCCCCCTTGTCTTCGTCAGACCACCACCTACCTGACCCCCAGCTTCACCTCGCACTCCACCCCTGGTTGAACACCCCAACCCGTGGAACAGTACTGATCCAAGATGGTGACACAGGAGGGTCCAGGGGTCCAGAAGTACGGTGCTGTCCACGAAGACCAGCTTGGCTTGGAGATGAAGGCAGGAACCAGTCTACACTGGCAGAGTGATGAACAGTGCATCAGGAGCAGCACAGCACTATGACAGTGTTGCACTCACCTTGAAATCTCTGGTGAACTGAAGACCATCTTGCGCATGCCACTCTTTAGTGATCGGGTTTGAGGGCAACGTGACTTCCTGCTGGTGTGATGCAAGGAAGGCCTGATGGGACACCAGCGGACAGCTGTTCTAATGAGCATTCATGAGATGCAAATAATTGCAAAATGGTGTTCCCTGCCAGCGGGAAAACTGACCCGCCATTGGGAAAATTGCAATGTGATGTTACGCCGACAGGTTTCTGAGTTTTCGCCTCCCGCTAGATTCTCTGCACCCACCTGCCTTCGAACCCACCGTGGGCAGGATGGGAAACTTCTGCCCTTAGTGTGTAGGTGCTGCCATTCAAAAATGAGAACAATAGAGATTAGGAGGGAGTTTGCCCACAGCACCATTTTGGGAGAGGAACTCGGTGTGATTCCTGCTCACCCCAGGGGGTCCCCTGAGCCCTTTAATGAAGACAGCGCTGTATTTGAACAGTTATGCAGCACTTGATCTCATTCAAACCAGGAGGCTGGCAGTGAGGGAACCAGTTCCTAGATTTATGAAGGGACCCCACCCAAATGTGGGATGCCATGGAGAAAAGGTGGGCTACGGTATACCCTTGGGTTGGCTGGAAGCTCTCCACCAAGATTATCAATCCCACCTGGGAGACAGAGGCAGCACTGGTCACTTCCAGCAGCCTGACCAAGAAGATGGTTGTGCAATGCAGGAAAACGATGAATAATGTCCTACGCTCAGCAAGGGCAAGTGCTCCCGGCCTCCTCCTGGCACTCAACTCAACTTTTCCATCACCACCCAGAATGTCACCTGGAAGCCACATGCTGTCACCTCGTAGGTCTTCAGCACATGACATCCAACCGGCATCCTCAACCCCACATCTCCCCCGCCCCCCCATGCCCCAATCCCCATCCCACCCCACCCACCCCCTGCCCGGCACTCCTCATCGAAACCCTTCCCTGCTTAGGTGCAGTACCCGCACAAGTCAAGTGACCTCTGACCTGCTAGACGTCCATCTCACATTATCCCCTTTTGTGTTCCCGCAGGGGAAGATTGCCCACAACTGCCAAGAGAGAGAAAGCAGATAGTGGGATGCCTGAGCTGAGGATCTTGACTCCGTACGAGGAGAGAACCATGGAGGGTAAGAGCAGGAGTGGGCCTTTGCTGAGAGCAAGGTGGGCCTGAGAAAGAAAAGTGAGGAGCCACTGCACCTTCATTCAGATGGCCAAACTCAAGTGAGTTCTTTGTCGTCCAAACCCTTGACCAGACCGTATACTAAAACCATGCCCTTTGCCTTGCAGGAACATCACTTGAAGAGCCAGGCCTACCCATCAGCAACGTCCCACCGCCCACTCTCAACACCACTTCGGAGGAGACCTCAGAGGAGGACACGAATGAAGTGAGACGGCTGTTAGTCCACCATGGCAGAGATACACACCTCGATGGGCAAACCTGGCAGGCAGGCTTCTGCCTGGTGAGCATCAGACAGCAGGTGGAGGCAGGAGAGTCCCAGGGATCTGGGACAGATGTCTGCTGGATCCTAGGACACAGCTGTGCCCCAGCCAGGTGCTGTACCTCTGGACACATTTGTCCCTCAGCTGCTGGAGATGCAAAGGCAGAGTGGGGAATACCGGGGGATGTTGTCAGTGACATTCCCATGCCTACAAGGCTGAAATGAGGAGTTCCAAGGCCTTCTGTTGTAGAAGATGTTGCCAGCGATGCATGGCACCCGGCCAACACTGCGTGACGTCTACAATGGAAGGCCTGGAGCAAGATGTTAGATCCATGACAGGAGATGTCCAAAGCATGGCTCAGTCCTTGTGTCTTTGCGGCATGGTTGAGGGTTCAGCACCATGGTGCAGACAATGGCAGGCCTCCAGGACTGGCAGCGCCAGATGATATTGAGGCTTCTGGAGCTCACTCCAGCCACCCCTCCAATCCATGGAATAACCCAGCAGCCCACAAGCACCCGGAGGGAGGAGTATCTGCTGGAGAATAGCCCTGGGCCTTCCATCCAGAAGACCCTGGGAGTGACTAGCCAATCTGAATCCTTCCTTCCTGAGACCGGTGCAACTCAGTTACAGCAGGCAGAATAGAGTGACTACAACACCAGTGCCACCTGAAAGTAGGCCAGGGCTCTTTAGGATTCTGCTCTCCAGTGCCCACTAACAGCATCTCAGGGTGTGGAAGGCAGCAGGCCGTCTCCACCTCTGATGTGCATCCTGGGAGTACACCTAGACACAGTGGGAGGGTTCACAAGTCTAAGGTATTGTAGGAGCACTGACAATTGGGGGTCTTTATCAAATGTTACAAATGCACAAGTCATTCCATTAAATGCTCTTGTTCATTGCAACCTTAAGGCCTCACCCCTCCCAGTGGGATAATACTTCTCCCCATCTGTCCACAGCTCTTCTCACAGGCCCTCAATGTCAGGCAGATGGCTAGGCCCACTCAAATCGAAAGTGAATGGACTCAGACATTAATCAGTGAACCCCAGACCCTCACTTTGAATCGCCCTCTGGTGCTAAGGGACAAAAGGATATAGGGTCAAACCTCACTCAGACATGAACCAGGGAGACAGCGTGCTAGCAATAGACAGACAGGAGTCTGACATAAGCAATAGCTGAAGGGTATCACAGAGGTGTCCTCACCACGAGTCGTCATCATCCTCCTGCACTGACTGGTCGGCAGGCACAAGGATTCCCCAGGCCCAAAACCCTGATGACAAAGATTTCATACGACCCTCTTTCCATGGTTGTGGAGGGGTCGCAATGGACCTGGGGGTACTGGGGGGGAAAGGGGGGTGTGAGTGGGGAGGTGTTTGTTGAGCTGTCGGACAATATGCTAGTCCTATTTTGTGAAGCAGGAAGCGATGAGGGCATCCCCACAGCTACAGTTAACTCACATCTCAGGTACCATTCCATCTCCATTGCATGACTGGCCACAGACTGTGCCCTTGCCCTGTCAGAGTCACATCTGCCCTCCTGTCTGGTTGTGGCCCCTCCCTTATACAGCAATTATCATGGGGGATTTTAATCTACTTAATCAATTGATCAAACCAGATCTGGTCAAGGCAGCCTTGAGGAGGAGTTCATAGAATGTATCCGCGATAGCTTCCTTGAACAGTATGTAATGGAACCTACACGGGAGCAAGCTATCCTAGATCTGGTCCTGTGTAATGAGACGGGAATAATTAATGATCTTGCAGTTAAGGATCCTCTCGGAAGAAACGATCACAGTATGGTTGAATTTAAAATACAGATGGAGCGTGAGAAGGTAAAATCCAATACCAGTGTCTTGTGCTTAAACAAAGGAGACTACAAAGGGATGAGGGAGGAGTTGGCTAAGGTAGACTGGGAGCAAAAACTTTATGGTGGGACAATTGAGGAACAGTGGAGGACTTTCAAAGCGATCTTTCACAGTGCTCAGCAAAAGTATATACCAGTGATAAAGAAGGACTATCGAAAAAGAGAGAATCAGCCATGGATATCTAAGGAAATAAAGGAGGGTATCAAAAAGAAAGAAAATGCATACAAAGTGGCAAAGATTAGTCGAAGATTGGGAAATCTTTAAAGGCCAGCAGAAAACCATGAAAAAAGCTATAAAGAAAAGAGATGGATTATGAGAGTAAACTAGCTCAGAATATAAAAACAGATAGCAAATGTTTCGACAAATATATAAAACGAAAAAGAGTGGCTAAAGTAACCATTGGTTCTTTAGAGGATGAGAAAGAGGATGTAATAACTGGAAATGAGAAAATGGCTGAGGTATTGAACAGGTATTTTGTGTGGGTCTTCACAGTGGAAGACACAAATCACATGCCAAAAATTGATGACAGGAAGGCTAAGGCAGGTGAGGACCTAGAAACTATCATTATCACTAAAGAGGTAGTGTTGGGCAGGTTAATGGGGCTAAAGGTAAACAAGTCTCCTGGTCCTGACAGAATGCATCCCAGGGTACTAAAAGAGATGGCGGGAGAAATAGCAAATGCACTAGTGGTAATTTACCAAAATTCGCTGGACTCTGGGGTGGTTCCCACAGATTGGAAAACAGCAAATGTGACGCCACTGTTTAAAAAAGAAGGTAGACAAAAGGCGGGTAACTATAGGCCAGTTAGCTTAACTTCTGTAGAAGGGAAAATGCTTGAAGATCATCAAGGAAGAAATAGTGAAACATCTGGATAAAAAGTCTGCAAAGGAATATAAATAGTCTAAGTGAGTGGGCGAGGGTCTGGCAGATGGAATACAATATTGGTAAATGTGAGGTCATCCATTTTGGTAGGAATTTTGTCCTTCATTGCTAGAGGGATGGAGTTTAAAAACAGTGAGGTTATGTTGCAGCTGTATAAGGTGCTGGTGAGGCCACACCTGGAGTACTGTGTACAGTTTTGGTCTCCTTACTTGAGAAAGGATATACTGACACAGAGGAGATTCACTTGGTTGATTCTGGAGTTGAGAGGGTTGGCTTATGAGGAGAGACTGAGTAGACTGGAGCTAAAATCATTGGAATTCAGAAGAATGAGGGGAGATCTTATAGAAACATATAAGATTATGAAAGGAATAGATAAAATAGAAGCAGGGAAGTTGTTTCCACTGGTGGGTGAAACTAGAACTAGGAGGCATAGCCTCAAAATAAGGGAGAGCAGATTTAGGACTGAGTTGAGGAGGAACTTCTTCACACAAAGGGTTGTGAATCTGTGGAATTCCCTACCCAGTGAAGCATTCGAGGCTACCTCATTGAATGTTTTTAAGGCAAGGATAGATACATTTTTGAACAGTAAAGGAATTAAGGGTTATAGTGAGCAGGCAGGTAAGTGGAGCTGAGTCCACAAAAAGATTAGCCATGATCTTATTGAATGGCGGAGCAGGCTCAAGGGGCCAGATGGCCTATTCCTGCTCCTAGTTCTTATGTTCTTATTATGTTCTTATGTTCTTATTCTTTAGGTCACTGGGGCTTCTGAGAGGAGGATTCTATGGTGGCCCATCTCTCATGGGCAGGGTCAACTGGATGGTGATGTTCACTCTGGGGACTAATGGATCCTCAATGGCAGTTGCTGGGGTCTGGCACATAGGTGGACACAGTCCCTCTCGATCCTGTGCACCCAAGTGTTTAGCCTTGAACCCTGAGTTTTCACCCCTTTCCTTGACTTTGAGACTGTGGACAGCTGACATTGTGAAGGGTTAGCTCTTGATGGCCAATTAGTTTGATGAGCACCTTAACCACCACCTCTGCACCACCCCCCCCCCTCTTCCTCGCAATCCACCTAGCCCATTAGGCCTGCCTCCTTCACTCTCATCACACCTCATGTGACCCTCACCCACAGCCACCCCATAATCTCATGCCACAACCAGCAGACTAAGCCAGTGCTTTAAGAACTTTGTAAACTACACAAGCAGCAGGCTTCAGGACCACACACATCATCTACAAACCCCCATCCTGGAAGCCCATGAATACTAACCACCGAACCCACTCTCGCACCACCCCGACATCCCATCATATGAGGAGAGACTAATTCGGTTAGGATTATATTCACTGGAGTTTAGAAAAGTGAAAGGGGATCTCATAGAAACTTATAAAATTCTAACAGGGTTAGACAGGGTAGATTCAGAATGTTTGCAGTGGTGGGGGAGGCCAGAACTAGGGGCCATAGTTTGAGGATTAGGAAAAAACCTTTGAGAGGAGAAATTTCTTCACCCAGAGGGTGGTGAATGTGTGGACTTCATTACCACAGAATGTAGTTGAGGCCAAAATGTTGTCTGATTTCCAAAAGAAATTAGGTGTGGTTTTGGGGCTAAAGGGATCAAGGGATATGGGAGAAAGGAGGGATCAGGATATGGAATTCGATGATCAGCCATGGATCAAGATGAATGGTAGAGCAGACTCGAAGAGCCAAATGGCCTACTCCTGCTTCTCATTTCTATGTTTCTATGTTTCTATTAGGCTCACTTGCCCTCCTCTGGAGCGGGCCCTATCCCCTTGCACTCCCTGGTACGAGGCGGAGTAGTGTGCTCACCTCCTACCTCCCTCTCGGAGGTCATGGCACTAGGTTTGTTTTTTAAAAAGTAGTAGGAATTCATGGTCACGTGACGTCACGCATGGTGGGTGCAGAGATTCAATGAGGTCTGAAAATGCGACATTAACCTCTCTAAGTACATTATAATGCATTCAGATTGATGCAAATCAGCTTTGTACCCTTCCTGGGCATGAACCTAATCACGCCATTGGGGAGGGCCCAGGGAGACCACATTCTGAAATCTCACTGGCACAAATCCCATTTTTGGCCTCTTGTAATATTTTGGCGGCCATTACGGGATTTGCGTCTGGGGCTAACGGGTCCATTAAATTCCACCCTACATTTCCATTCATGCACAATTCTAACCAGAAGGAGGATGAATTACACAGCATTCCTATTCAAAATCAAAAGTGATAACACTTCTTATGTTAGCTTCACTTTAATACTTTAATGCTAAAAACTTGCTCTTCACTTTAATACTTTAATGCTAAAAACTTGCCTTTGTTGCAGTGAAACATTTGATTTGATTTGATTTATTACTGTCACATGTATTGGAGTACAGTGTAAAGTATTGTTTCTTGAGCGCGATACAGACAAAGCATACTGTACATAGAGTACATTGGGGAGAATGAAAGGAGAGGGTGCAGAATATAGGCCGGGATTTTATGACCTTGCTCAGGTGAGGCTCATAAAATCCCACCCAAGGCCAACGGAGGATTCCATTCTGCGAACCTCACCCTCCCCGATTCTGGGGCGGGAAGGCAGTAAAATTCCAGCAGTCATAGCTAGGGTGGAGAGAAAGATCAGCTTATTATAAGGGAGGTCCGTTCAAAAGTCTGATGATAGCAGGAAAGAAGCTGTTCTTGTGTCGGTTGGTACGCGACCTCAGACTTTTGTATCTTTTTCCCAACGGAAGAAGGTGGAAGAGAGAATGTCTGAGGTGAAACATCCCATGGTGCTTCACAGAAGTGCTATCAGACAAAGGAAATCACATATTACAAGAGGTGACCTGTAGCTTGGTCAAAGAGGAAAAGTTTTATGGAGCAGCTTAAAGGAGAAATAGGCAGAGAGGTTTAGGGAGGGAATTCCAGGACTTAGGTGCTGGACAGCTGAAGCACGCCCACTAATGGTGTGGTGAAGGAAATTGAGGAAGAGTCCGGGATTAGTAATTCTCAAAAAGACTGTGGATAGAGATAGAAACAAATAAAATCAATAAGAAATTTAACGCAAAGTTGAGAATGTTAAATGAGAGGCATTCCTGGACTGGGAGCCAGTGTAATGATCGCAGAGGTGAAAGGAAAACAAGTCGGATTTTGCATATAGTTCTTCAAAGTCACATATGCATTCTCACGATCTTTTCTCCATTAATGTCACTGGTCTTGACAAATTCTGCCCAAGCTCCGACCAAGTTGGAATATATTTTTTACAAATGAGTTGCTTCATAGAATACAGTAAATATAGATTATTACAAGTTTAAAATGTTTGAAAGATGACAAGATTAACACTAGATTGGTAAACAAAATTATTTTGGAGAGCAACAGGTTAAATATAATTAAGCAAATGTCCTTCAGATGTGAATGTGTTCCGGCTGCTTTATGTCAGTTGTATGAATCCGAGTGAGAGTGTGGTCTAATGACTTTAATGAAATGAGTGTCAAATGTAATTTCAAACCACTGACCTGCACTTCAGGTCACATCAAACGCTGGTGCACATGAACAAAGGGACAAATTATCTATTTGTGCACTGCAATTTTCTGTGCCACACTATGCTTCTGAATGTCAATTTACATGTATATTTTGCTGGCTGTTTCGGCTTTGTGAATTCACTCTACACGAGTTCTGCATATAATGTAGGCTGATACTTGCATATAGCATTGAGGGAGTGCTGTATTGTCAAAGAAAGCTGCCTTTTGGATGAGATGTTACAATAAGATCCCATGTGTGGTTAGTATATAAGATCACAGGACATTATTTGATGAAAAAATAGCAAGTATTGTCAATATTTTTATCCCTTAATCAACCTCACCAAAATACCCTGTCTAGTAAGTTCAGGCCAAAGTTTTTCCAGTACGCCCACCCTGATTGTGGGGGCTGGCGAAGTTTGGAGAATGGCATTCTCCATTGGCCTCAGGTGGGATCGTACAAACTTTGGGCGGACGCGGCGGTAAAATTCTGCCCTCATTCTTTGTTTGTGGGAGCTTGCTGCACAAGGATTGGTAGCTTTGTTTGCTTACATTACATCTGGAATATATCTGGAATTAAGAATCTACTGATGACCATGAAACCACTGTCGATTGTCGGAAAAATCCAACTCTCAACTAGACGTGGGCAACAAGGGATGGGCAATAAATGCTGGCCAGCCAGTGATGCCCATGCCCCATGAATGAATAAAAAGAGAATCTGTAACTGTAATTATAAAACATGTCATTGGCTGTGCAGTGCCTTGGGTTATCATCAGGAAATGTAAACTGCTAAATACAAGCCCTTTCTTTTATACTGTTGTTAAAATTCCTCTTCTGCAGTAGGTGTTCCACAAGTGGATATAATCTCTGTGTTTGGACCTGGATTAACAATGGCAGCTTCCTTTTATTTATAAATCTGTTGTTTTTTTTTTCATTTTTGGTCCTGATAATCTGGTGCAGTTCAACCTCTCCAGTCCTGGATGCTTAGGATCAAGAAGTTCTTTCTGGATATCGGAATGATCTGACTGTTTGAAAGCCCACCAAGTGTGAACCAGAAAACAGCACAAATATTAATATTTACCTGAAGCATAAAATAGTGATAAAACACTACAAAACAGCATTAAAAATTGTTTTACTTATCCAAATACTGCATCTTCCATGCTTGCACTCCCCAAGGGCTGTAGTGAAATTATGCTTTGGATGCTCAGAAGAAAATCCGGTCAACCTGAGATTCCAAATAATGGATTTTTGGATTGGACAAATCACAGTGTATCACTTTATATGCCTGGTTTCCCTTGAGGGCTGATGATTGGAGATAGGGTATCCGGATTGTCTACATGGTGTTTCTGTCCGGCTTCCCATAATCTAGATATAAACAGGCATTAGGTTTATTTATTGGTATCACAAGTAGGCTTACATTAACACTGCAATGAAGTAACTGTGAAAATCCCCTAGTCAACACACTCCAGCACCTGTTCGGGTACACTGAGGGAGAATTTAGTATGGCCAATGCATCTAACCAGCACATCTTTCGGACTGTGAGAGGAAACCGGAGCACCCGGGGGAAACCCACGCAGACACGGGGAGAACGTGCAGACTCCACGCAAACAGTGACCAAGCCAGGAATCGAACCCAGGTCCATGGTGCTGAGAAGAAGTACTGCTAACCACTGTGCCATCGTGCCACCCGTGTGCCACCCTTTAGGTGTATTGGGAAGAAGACTTTTGTGTTCCCTGACAACCAGAGTTCAGAATTGAGCATTTTATTGGCAGGATTCTATAATGATTGGCATATTTAAAAACAAATACTCTGGTCATCTATGCCATTTTGTTTCAATGTTCACACAATGTGAGCATTACTGGCAAGGCCAGCATTTGATATCTATCCCTAATTTCCGTTGAGAAGGTGGTGTTGACCTACCTGTTAAATGCAACCAAGAGGCAGCTAGATATAGCACTTAAGGTGAATGGGATCAAAGGTTATGGGGAGAAAACAGGATTAGGCTATTGAGTTGGACAATCAACCATGATCATAATGAATGGCGGAGCAGGCTCGAAGGGCCAAATGGCCTCCTCCTGCTCCTATCTTCGATGTTTCTATGTTTACCTTTTTTAACTGCTGCAGCCCAATGGGATGTCGGTTTAGCCACAGTGCTGTTAAGCAGGGTGATACAAGATTTTGACCCAGTGACAGTGTAAGAATGGCTATATAGTTCCAAGGCAGGATGCTGTGTGGCTTGGGGGGGAACTTGCAGGTGATGATGTTTCCATGCTTTCCTCTGTTCTCCGAGGTGATAGAGGTCACGGGTTTGGATGGTACTTTTGAAGGAGGCTAGGTGAGTTGTTGCAGTGAATCCTGTATATGATCACCTCTCTTTCTTCGAAACTCCAATGAGAACAGGCCCAATCTACTCAACCTCTCCTCAGAAGAAAATCCCTCCATATCTAAAATCAACTTAATGAATTTTCCCTGGGCCGTTTCCAATGCCGTATATCTTTCTTAGATAAGGGGACCAAAACTGTTCACAGTGTTCCAGGTGTGGTCTCACTAGCCTTGTATAATTTATTTTTCACTTCTGGCTGAAGTTGATTGCAAATGCTGGGCCTCCCCATCATTGAGGATGGGGATGTTTGTGGCTCCTCCTCCTCTGGTTAGTTATTTAATTGTTCACAACCACTCACAACGAGGTGGATTGCAGAGCTTTGATTTGGACTGTGTAGTGTAATCGTGCCACATTTCAAAGACAGGAGGCATTCTGTGGAGGAGCAGGATTATACTAATATCAGATTTAATCAAGAAAAAAAATCTCTGTTGATTATCAAAGCTTCCCTATATAGCAGGACAATTTGAAATATTCTTAAGGATTAAGGGCATACCAAGCAACCTGAAATATGGAGCTGAAAATATCAAGACAACCTGTATATCGGGTACATTAGGGGAGGCGATGGCCTACTTGCAATATTGCAAGACTAATCCAGAAACCCAGCTAATGTTCTGGGGACCCAAGTTCGAATCTCGCCAAGGCAGGTTGTGGAATTTGAATTCAATAAAAAAAATCTGCAATTAAGAATCTTCTGATGACCATGAAACCATTGTCAATTGTCAAAAAATACCCTTTAGGCAAGGAAATCTGCCATCCTTACCTGGTCTGGCCTACATGTGACTCCAGAGCCACAGCAATGGGTGGCATGGTGGCACAGTGGTTAGCACTGCTGCCTCACAGTGCCAGGGACCTGGGTTTGACTGTGTGGAGTTTGCATGTTCTCCCCATGTCTGCGTGGGTTTCCTCCGGGTGCTCCGGTTTCGTCCCACAGCCAGAAAGACATGCTGTTAGGTACATTGGTCATGCTAAATTCTCCCTCAGTGTATTCGAACAGGCGCTATAGTGTGGTGACTCGGGGAATTTTACAGTAAGTTCATTGCAGTGTTAGTGTAAGCCTTACTTGTGACTAATAAATAAACTTTTAACTTTAATGTGGTTGACCCCCAACTCTCCTTGGACAACTGGGGATGGGCAATAAATGCTGGCCAGCTAGAGACACCCATGTCCCATGAATGAATAAAAAAATCCCACTTTTTGCTGCAGGGCACCCCTTCAGAGTTTGCATATCCAGTAGGAAGTGTCACTGAGTTTAAAGATGGATGCCAATGCAGGCAGATGTGGAACAAATATGGAAGAAAATTACATACCACCAATAAAATTGTCTTGGTTCCAGGAAACAAGCCTTGGAAAATCATTGAAAACATTTTCAGTATTTTTAATGCTGAGCCTTTAGAAGAAACCACTTATCTGAAAGACTACATCAAGGTAACATTTACCAAGCTTTTGACTCAAACTTTAATACCACAAAATGTCAGGCAACCCGAGAATGGACATTTATTGCTCGCCCATAGTAACTGTTCAAGTAATGGGCAGCACGGTGGCACAGTGGTTAGCACTGCTGCCTCACAGTACCAGGGACCCAGGTTCAATTCCGGCCTCGGGTCACTGTCTGTGTGGGGTTTGCACGTTCCCCCCATGCTTGTGTGGGCTTCCTCCGGGTGCTCCGGTTTCCTCCCAAACTCCAAAGATGTACAGGTTAGGTTGATTGGTCATGCTAAATTGACCCTAGTGTCAGGGGGATTAGCAGGGTAAATATGTGTGGTAAGGGGGATAGGGCCTGGGTGGGATTGTGATTGGTGCAGACTCGATGGGCTGGATGGCCTCCTTCTGCACTGTAGGGATTCTATGACAGAGTTCCAGAATCACAGGGATAAAATGGAGGTTAAAGAAAATCTAAATATGCAATGGCGAATTGGCAGCATATTTTATACTCCAGTTGTGAATCGTTTCCAATGCTCAGTGCTTCTCTTCCCGCCCAGTAGTCCTCCTCACTTCTATCAATTTGGTCAACAGCCACCCTGCCTCCAGTTTCTCACTGCACCGTTCCCCAGTGCCGCCACCTCGGCACTGGGGAACGGGCCTCGGCACCTCCCTCTGCGACTAGATCCTGAACTTCCTAACTCACAGACCACGATTAGTAAGGATAGGTAACAATGCTTCCTCCATGATAATCCTCATCAGCAGTGCCCCACAAGGTTGTGTTCTCAGCCCCCACTATACTCCTTATACACCTATGACTGTGTGGCCAAATCACCAACAATCTGTCCTGGTCCCCCCATGTTGACACTATAGTTAAGAAAGCCCACCAACGCCTCTACTTTCTCAGAAGACTAAGGAAATTTGGCATGTCAGCCACAACTCTCACCAACGTTTACAGATGCACTATAGAAAGCATTCTTTCTGGTTGTATCACAGCTTGGTATGGCTCCTGCTCTGCCCAAGACCGCAAGGAACTATAAAAGGTCATGAATGTGGCCCAATCCATCACGTAAACCAGCCTCCCATCCATTGACTCTGTCTACACTTCCCGCTGCCTCGGCAAAGCAGCCAGCATAATTATGGGCCCCACGCACCCTGGACATTCTCTCTTCCACCTTCTTCCTTCGGGAAAAAGATACAAAAGTCTGAGGTCACATACCAACCGACTCAAGAACAGATTCTTCCCTGCTGCTGTCAGACTTTTGAATGGACTTAACTTGCATTAAGTTGATCTTTCTTTACACCCTAGCTGTGACTGTAACACTACATTCTGCACTCTCTCGTTTCCTTCTCTATGAATGGTATGTTTTGTCTGTATAGCGCGCAAGAAACAATACTTTTCACTGTATGTTAATATGTGACAATAATAAATCAAATCAAAACCACAGTTACACCTTTCAGTCTGAGGGCTGCAGGCTTCGGCACACTGCAGTTCCAGCGAGTGGAAGCAGCTTTTGGATTCCTTTGTGGGAAAAGAAATTGTAGTTATCTGCTCAACTGCCTCTGCCTTCTTCAGTCACACTGCTTCCTCTGGTACTTTGCAGTCCGCCTCCCAGCCTGCAAACGTCAGCAATATTTTCTTGCTCTCTTGGTGGCTACAAATGCTAGTTCAAGCAACAAGTTCGACAAACAGTGGAAATGTCAAGTTGTGCTGTTTTGTTCTCGAGAGCATTATAGATGACATGATTTACAGGATGTTTGATGCAGGGCATATTATTACAAACACATTGCTATTCCCCTTTCATCCTGTTGCCCTTATTCCCTATGACAGTTACCCATGTGCAAGATTACTGGAATTGACCCGTACAGCAGCATAAAAATGAATAACAATGAAAGCTGCCTATTTGCAAATAGCAATGAATTCAGACAATTCAAAAGAATTATCATCCAAGTACTCAATGTGATCCTATGGCTGAAGCCTAAATACAGTTAAGGGCAAGGTTGGTTCAGGCTTATGCCATGCACACATCAATAATCAAGTGAAAACTGCATGCCTAGCGTTTTGGAGACTTGAATAACCTTCAGCAGCCTTTGGGGAAGTGTCACTTTGCACAATCCTCCGGGCCTTCACACAATCTTCCAAATTTAGTGCCAAGAAAGTTGGGCCAACGGCAGTGTCCTCTCGCAAGCCAACATGCCCAGTGTCGAGACAGTAATCACTCATAACCAATTCCACTGTGGACTGGACATGTCATTCACATGTCTGATGTCCGACTCTCGAAGCAACTGCTCTACTCTGAACTTAGTCACAGCAGGAGACCCCCAGGAGGACAAAGGAAATACTTTGGGGATGTCCTCAAAACATCCCTGAAGAGATCAAATATCCCTTTGGGCTCATGGGAATTTCATAGAATCCTACAGTGCAGAAAGAGGCCATTCGGCCCATCAAGTCTGCATCAACCACCATCCCACCTAGGCCCTATCCACATATCCCAACATATTTACCCACTAACCCCTCTAATCTATGCATCCCGGGACACTAAGGGGCAATTTAGAATGGCCAATCAACCTAGCTCGCACATCTTTGGACTGTGGGAGGAAGCCGGAGCACCCGGAGGAAACCCACACAGACACAGGGAGAATGTGTGAACTCCACACAGACAGCGACCTGAGCCGGCATTTCAGGCCTATGACCACCCAAGATGGAGAAGCTTCGTTTGTGGAGGCACCAAATGCTTTGAAAGTCTTTGTCACACACAAAGGGGCAAAGTTGAGGCATCAGACAGAGAGCACAAATCTCCGAACTCCTGAGCTGCCCGACCCTTCAGGCACCACCTACCCCGTATATGGTAGAGTCAGCAAACTGTGCAATGGGCTTATCTGTCACCTCAGAACCCAACAAAACCAGAATGGAAGCAAGTTATCCTTGATCCCAAGGGACAGTCGAAGAAGAAGAGGAGTACTCCTGATTTTATCAGTGATAATGTTTCATATTTAAAACTGGAATGTCAGCTTGGCTCAGTGGCAATATTGTTACCTCAGAATGCGAAAGGCATGAATTCAGTTCTCACTCTAAGACTTGAACTGACACTTCAATGTAAAGCTGAGTGTGTGTTGCACTATTATTGGTACTGCCTTTTGAATGAGACATTAACCTGGGATCTGTTCAGACAATGTAAAAGATATCATGGGCAGGATAATTGTGATAAGAGAATTTCCAATCCTGTCACCTGAAGAGTTGGCAGTGAATACATCCCTATCAACCACACCACCAAACAGGCTTCTAACATTAGCAGGAGTATTAATTGAATGGAAATGGGACTTTCATCCCTCACTTGGCAGAAGTCCCAGGATTAGCCGGCATCTCGGTAGTCAGGTAGGTTTGGGTGGTCTCAGGGTGGTGAGGTGAATGAGACCTGAGGTGGAGTGGGGGTGGGTAACTTGGCAGAGAAGCCAGGAAAGAGGGAGCATGGATACTCTCAATGTGGAAAACAGCCTTGCCTTTCACACCCGAGGTCAGAGCTGTGTGATCAGCTGGGCTTCTCCTCTAACCCTGGATGCCTCCATGCAGCCAGCCTCAATGTTGAGGTGGGAAGCAGCCTTTAAGTGGCTATTAACTGGTCACTTAAGGGCTTCACTGATGTGAGGATAGGTGGGCCACCCTAAACCTTGCTCATCCTATGTAAAATTGCAGGCAGGGTTGGGAGGGAGGGCAGTGGGAAGGTTGCCAGGGGAAATTTACAGACTCCTCTCCCTCCTGCAAACCCACCGGAGGGAGATCATACAATTCTGCCCTATGTCGCTATTTGAAGAGGACCAGGGAAATTCTCAGATGATCTGCCAAGCATTTTTTGTAAAATCTGTTTGATTCTCAAATTTCCGTCATTTGTAGATTTTGCCTTTTGTGTTATAAATTCCTGTGTTTAAACGTGTTTGTCATTTCACTACAGTGGGCGGCATGGTGGCACAGTGGTTAGCACTGCTGCTTCACAGCGCCAGGGACCCAGGTTCGATTCCCGACTTGGTTCACTGTCTGTGCGGAGTTTGCACGTTCTCCCGGTGTCTGCGTGGGTTTCCTCCAGGTGCTCCGGTTTCCTCCCACAGTCTGAAAGACGTGCTGGTTAGGTGCATTGACCCGAACAGGCGCCAGAGTGTGGCAACTTGGGGAATTTCACAGTAACTTCACTGTAATGCTAATGTAAGCCTTACTTGTGACTAATAAATAAACTTTAACTTTTAACAATTCGCACAATCTTTGCCTCTCCGAGCACTGAACGTTCAGCCTGGAAATCCACAGGGAAGTTAAATCATCAAAAATGTCAGTTTATCTCCTTAGGCATTAATATAGGGCCCCTCTGTTGTGTAGGGGCCTATGGCCATACGGAACACTGTTAAGAATACCACTTTCTGGGTTGATAGGAGAAAAAGATGTCCCCGTTACAATAAAAAGAATTGCAGCTTCTTTGATATTTAACTTACTGGAGATTGAAAGTATACATAATGTATTTGATGGCAGATATGTGCCATCAGTTATTCAAACACGGATGTCATTTGGGGAGCTCTGCTGCCAGGCACTTCATTAAAATGCATTGACAAGCTGCCACAGGCAAGTGACCCATCAATTTTCCTTTATCCCCAATCGTGCAGATTCTTTGGCAGTCAGCCTAATACACAATTTATATCCTCTGCTCTCTGAGGAAGATTATTATTGATGTTACCCAGAATCTAATCTTGGCGAATCTAATCTTCAGGCATAGTCAAATCACATGGAACTGCACTTTTGATTTTCAAAATCCTCCCCTGCAAAATATAGAGACAGAGCTGGAAGTATTTCAAAGTTCTGTCAGAGTTCAATGGTACAGTAGGAAATTTGATTGTTATTTCGAATACAAAGCTTTTTGAATAGTCACAGACTGCCTCGCATAATTTTTAAGCTCCATTAACATGGAACAGCTTGAAATATCCTCCCACTGTTCAATATAGCCGATCCAGAAGTCCCTCCTGTCTATTCCTTGCTTCATTCCTATATTGCATTAATGGTTATGTTTCTTGCTCTGTTTCTGATTAGAAGAGATTAATTGGCTGCGCTTTCCATTCTCTCCATCCTTCATGCTCCATTTCTATCTCTTCCACCACATTCTTAGACTTTTCTCTTTCCATGATTGTCCTGTGTAGATATCTGTGAGTTTTGCAACCACTTGGATTGTTTTTCATCCCACTGCATTCTATTTTCTTAAGTTCCCAGTTTGAGTCGTATCTGATTCGGTGGTTCACTTTTCCTCTGTTTAACTTCCCTCTTGGTCCTTGATTGCATCTAACTATTGTTTGTGGCTCCCTTTGCTCATTCTCCCCTCTTCAGAATGCAGGTGGCTTCCCTCACCTACATCCCAAATATTCCCTTCCATTTTGCAGTTATTTTCCCTCTTTTAAATTTCTTAAAGTTTATTCATTAGTGTCACATATAGGCTTACATTAACACTGCAATGTAGTTACTGTGAAAATCTCCTAGTCACCACACTCCGGCACCTGTTCGGGTACACTGAGGGAGAATTTAGCGTGGCCAATGCACCTAACCAGCACGTCTTTCGGACTGTGGCAGGAAACCGGAGCACCTGGCAGAAACTCATGCAGACATAGGGAGAATGTACGGACAGTGATCCAAGTTGGGTATCAAACCTAGGTCCCTGGCACTGTGAGGCAGCAGTGCTCACAACTGTGCCATCATGCCGCCCTATTGTTTACATGCATTGAAATTACTTTATATTTCACCTCTTGTCATATCTTGAATCCATTTATAAGACGACCAAACCCAAAACCCAATACTGATGACCTCTACCTGTTGTTCCCTCCTTGTCTCTTTTTGGTTTGAGCAATCCAATTACGAAGATTTCTTGCAGTTACATCAGTTTTCATGACTGTTCTTTTTGCTTTCAGATTCTGTTGGATCTTCCGCCATGGCATTTCCGCTCTGACATTCATGATAAACATGTTTTCTGCCTAAAATTTCCATCCTTTGATCCTGGTGTAAATAACAAATTTCCCATAGTTCTGGTTCTGACTTCGCTAAGGCTGTCAGGTTTGGGGAAGTCGCCCTCAGTTACAGAAAGTGGATCTCGCCTGTGCCATTGATGGGGTACATCGTGGGTGTCTGTCACAGGTGGAAACCCTGAGATGTGACTATGGATGCTGAGTCAGAGAGAGGGGCAGCAGCAGGGTGCAAGAAACATTCCTGCATTCTATTCATCAGACCCTATTATAAGCAAATGGAGAATATGTGTTAAAGTTGATATTTTTCTGGGTTCAGGGTGTATCCAAGGCCTAACACCCAAATTGACCCCTATATTTGCTGTTTTGGTAGGCTGCAACGCTTACTTCCCCTTGATGTATTGCCCCATTGATATTCTCGGCTGTTGACAGGAAAACTCCCAGGTTGTGAATTGATCACAGCGCCTCTTGTGCCACTGGCCTTTTTGGAGGAGGGGCACAGAGGCTTTGCCCTAATAAGGCCCTGTGGAACCAGTTAGGGAAAGCTGGTGTTCAGCCTAATTTGTGGTCCTTCTGTTACATTTCTTTAAGAAAACAGAAGTATGCCAGAAGGGCCCCAGCTGCTTGATTCTAGTTCCTTAGAGAGAATAACAATTAGTTACTATGTAGTGTAATTAGAAAAATTACTAGCATTATTTTTTTACCACAATAGATTTTGACTAGTAGGATGACAATAATAGCCTGATTTGGAAAGAACAGCACCTAAAGCTATTAGCAAGGTCTCTGTGCAATCTAGGGAAAGCCTTAATTACACAGTTTGCTTTGATATACATCAAGGAGTTTGAATGTCTCTGGTCTTTGAGAATGCGTTTACAATTTCATTAAAAATACAGAATTCTTCCTGCATAACTTCAAACTATCATTAGGCAGAATGACCAAAAAAAACCCTTATCTCCATAGTGCATGATTTTTTTTAACAAGTTGATCCGAAATGATGGGCATAATTTTAACACAAATAAAAGCTGTTATTTAATGCACAAGGCAAAGCAGGTTATTCCCTCATTATGCACGGCCAACTACTTGCTGTGCCACCGATATTCAATGGCACCATGCGGGACACAGCCACAGTTATGTACAATCACGGACCTGCTTGATCAAACTCCACTTTACTACACTTGATTTAAGATATCACAAGCACATACATCTTTGCTTGCTACATTGTCAATAATTCACTGATTTACAATGAGCCTATAACCATAAATCTTAGTCAGTGCTACTTACACATGACTACATTTGGCTTCATCTTGTATTCCCACGGTACCATTTTTGTACTTTTAGTGCTGAGTGGACAATTGCATTCTGGGTGCTATTACCATTAAGTTACTGCAAAATAATTGTAAACATTAAGCATTACCAGTGAAGTAGAAATCGGCAATTAAACCAAAAATTATGAAGTGGAATTGACTGAATTAGGCCTAATAACAATTTTGAATTACTTTTCTGAAAACTAAGCATGTGTGTTATTAAACCCATTTGAAATGCTTAGCTACAATGCCACAATGTATCTTTTGCTATAAAGAAAATTACTTGGATTGGTAGAGCTATATTGGAACCATTAGCGATGACTATGATGCAAGTGGTGACCAGGAGTCAAATGAACAACATTTTTTCATCACTTCATCTTCCATTATTTTCCCTATAAAAGAGATGCAAATGAAATTGGGGAAAAACCTGCTCTGTGGGATAATTAATACATGGGTCTCTGTTGCTCGGAAAAATGAACTTGCAGAAGCTTTTATATCAAATCTAGACTTGTGTTCTCCTTATATTGATGGTTCAAGTACAGTGCTATCGTGCCATTTCTGAGATCCAATAACATGCAGCAGTCTATACTACTGTTCACTCATAGTCTTGTGGGTGGGAAGTGACACAGCTCAACATATAAGGCTGGAAATTGGTTGCACTGTTTTTTGGGCAGGGGTGTCATGCATCATGAATTGTCGATGCCCATTACCATGCAGGTAAGCAGGAGCTCCTCAGGGGAATGTCCATCTTCAACTACTCCAACTATGATCTTCCTTCCATCATAACATCAGAAGTGGGAATGTTTGCTGATGATTGCACAATGTTCAGTACCATTCACAACTCCTCAGATATTGAAGCATTCCATGTCCAAATGCAACAAGACTTGCTCACAGTACAGGCTTGGGCTGAGAAATGGCAAGTATAATCCATGCCTGCCACACAAGTGCCAGACAATGACTATCCCCTACAAGAGAGAATCTAACCATCTCCCAATGACATTCAAGGGTATTACTGAATCCCCCACTATCAACAACTTGGGGGTTACCATTTGCCAGAAACTGAACTGGACTAGCCATATAAACATTATGGTTGCAAGATCAGTTCAGAGCCTAGGGATTCTATGGTGAGTAACTCACCTCCTGACTCCCCAAAGTTTGTCCACAATCTACAAGGCACAAGTCAGCAGTGTGATGGAATACTCTCTGCATGCCTGGATGAGTGTAGCTCCAACAACACTCAAGAAGCTTGCCACCATCCAAAACAAAGCAGCTTGCTTGATTGGCATCCCTTCCACAAACATTCACTCCCTCCACCACCAAGGCACCCAACCTCAATTTTCAGGCAGGAAGTTGGGATGTGGGGGTAGTGGGCACCTCCATCAGAAGCCCTTTTCTGACTGGGGGCACCCTTTCCTCATGGACTGGATATCCCTGACCTTTCTCTCATCCCCTCACCAGCCCCCACACACTACCCACACCCCCACTGGCCAATGCCCTGATAATCCAATGATTCCCCCTTGCAAAGCCCCAGGCATTCCTTACTCTCCCTGGAACCCCTGCCATTTACCTTCATACCACCTCCCTGCACTTAGTCCCAGGCACGGCGTTGCCATGCCTCCTCCAGCCACTATAGCACTGTGCCTGGATGGTCTGGAGAGCTCTCAGCCAATCAGCTTAACCTGCAGCTCTCCATATGCAGACAGAAGTCCTGCCTGCTGCCAATCAATACTTATTTGAGTATAAAATGGCTGCAGGCATGTCAGAGTTGGTGGGAATGAGTTCCCTGCTAACTCTCTAGATGGCAGCAATTGAGTCCTTGTCATCTGAAAAACTCAGGCCTACGTTTGCACTGGAAGCCTCAAGCAATGGTCTGAGAAAGAATGGGAGCAGGTGGCCAGGGAGGTCAATTCCCAGAGTCTGACCCCGAGGACCTGGCAGAGGTAGCACAAGGAGTGTAATGATTCCACACATGATCAAGGTCAGTGAATACATGATATCTTCCTACCCACCACATGGCCAGCCTCTCACACTGCTCAATGCAACACATGCCCACCATTAACCCACTAACCATCTCTGGGACTCAGGACTCACAGCTAAAATTCACATACGCAAAATCTCCCTCACACTTCTTCAAATGATGAGCTTTACTCCTAGCTGCCACTTGTACCACATAGGTCCAGCTGTGGAAGGCACATTATCCAAACACAGAGCAACAGATTCTCTCCATTTTCTTGCAGGAAAGGGTAGCCTATGGCTCCCAGGAGCAGAGCAGAAACACTAAGAAACAAGTAGAATTGCATCTTCTGTGGACGAGATGGTTCCCTGCATCATGAGGCTGGTTGCAAAGGAGCCTGTAACATCCACTGGAACTGGGAACATTGAGGAAGATGGAACGGTTCTGTCTTATGCCCCTTCCCAACTCCCACTTCTCCTATCTGGCATGATGAACAAGCTACTGGTGATATGACCAATGGACATCTTATTTCCCAATCCACCCACCTGCCTAAACCCCAAACTTCCCTTTCGTGATTTCCTGCCGTCAGACACCCGAGAACTGCTATCTGCACAGCCATAGCATCGCCAGGAGGAAGAGTTTCAGCAATAACATGACACTGGTGAAGAATAGGGACCTGAATCAGGGACTAGCATTGTATGTATCTTCAAGATAAACAGAGAGTGGGATCTGAACATGGTAACAAACCTGAAATGAGTGACCTGCAGCCAGGCCAGGGGAAAGGAAAGTCTGTGTGCCAGCTAAGCAGATCACAAGCTTGCTGACAGGTTCTGCTGTTGAGGACACATCTGAGGACTTTGATTTGGCACTGGGGGACACTGATGAGGATGCACACTGAGACGCTGAATGAATTGGCTGGCTTGTCAGACAGGCAGCCTTCGGTTACTGTTAAGGGGTGTAAGTTTCAGGGCAATCCTCCATATTTTAAAAGGACTCAGGAGAAACCTGACAGTTTAAAAGTGGCCAACTCTGGCTGCTGGCTGATAAAAACCTGATGTTTAACCTGGTGTTGTTAAACTTCTTACGATAAAAACCTCCCAGAAGGCTCGGCAGGACAAACATGACCTGTCTGTGGACTGTGCTAAGAAAAAGGTGTGAGCCCTCTGAATATGCAAGTGGCCAGAAACGCAGGCACACCAGTGATCTAATCATCAGAAGGACAAAGGGGGATGGAGGCCAGCAGATGAACACATCCACAGAAGACAAGAAGACCCATCCCACTGATGGGATACCGTTCAGGAAGCTCCGGACGAGCACTAAGAAGACATTAAGATAACGACCCACGGGGGGTCAAGGCAGTTCCAGCCTTTTGTGTTTGGACTTGACTAAATTAAACCGAGACTGTTGGTGATCGAAAGCCCATTGTCCTTGAAAATCACCTACGGGGGCAGGGAAGTTGTTTGTTAAATCAAGCTGAAGTTAAGACAAGCAGGAGAGAGTCAGACAAGCAGGACCAAGCTCTTCCAGTCAGACAAGCAAGAGAGAAGCAGACAAGCAAGAAGGAGCCCTCTTCCAGAATTGCAAGCAGGGACACAGACAAGCAGGACCAAGCTCTCTTCCAGAATCGCAAGCTGATGTGCAGAGGTGAAGGCCAACAGCACCCCAGTTTCGACCCTGCACTAAGACATTCGAGCCCACCACAAAGGAACCCCTTTTAGAATTGTGAGTATCCCAGCCAACCTTGTGAAGCTCCCGAGGATAGGATAGAGGTTGAGGCAAGGGGAGGGGTGATGTGTTGTAAGTTTAAAGTTCAGTAATCTTGTTTTGAACCGTGTAAAGTAAGATTTTACTCCCATAGTGATAGTATAAAGTATAAGTTTTATTCATGTGTGGTGAGGTATTGGAAAGGTTGATTCTATTGTTAAATAAATCACTGTAAGTTTTGAAACTCGTTTGGAGTTCGTCTTGCCTCTTGTTCTCTCATCAGCGCACTCTGGCGAGGTCACAATTTCAATATCCCTTACCATAAATCCGGAGTCTAGAACTGAGGGTGATCTGAGCGATTTGAACCCACTCACTCAAGGGAGACTGCTGGTCAGGAGATAAAAAGGACAGAGTCTCTCTGTTCTCTCTCTTGGAGACCTACTCGAGTGGAGTGGGTGCAGGGTGGCCGTTGTCCCACCGACAAGGGAGAGAACCACTCAGGCCTTGGGGGCGGCTTTGGGATGGCTGTGTGATATAAGTATCAGGCTACCGGTCAGGTATAAACGGTGAGCCTGGTTCAGCGCTCTCTCCTGCGGAGTTGCCCCAGTGCAGCATTCCCCGGCCTTTGAAATTTCAAGGCCTGTAAGAGAGAGACACTCACAGCTATCGGCAGACCCCCAAATACCGGCCTGTAAGTGGAGTAAAGAGAAAGATCCCACTCCAGGAGCATGGGGGAATACAGCTCCAGCTTGGCAGAGGCCATCACACAGATCTTGACCGCTCCACAGACTATGCTCAAACTCTCTGCTGTGCTGCAGTCCCAGGGACAGTTGCAACTACAGACCCCAGACCTGTTGCAGTTTTCTGTGTGGACAGATCGCTAATTCCTCTGCCCTCCCTGTGAGGATGCAGCAACCCTCCCTGCCATACCCAAGAACTCATCAATACAATTCCAGAAATACTCGACAGTACTTTCAGAGATTTATAGACAGAAACAAGAGCAGAATTCGTTCTACATGAGCATACCTGCAAGTTCTGCATCTACCTTTCAAATAGCGATTGCAGCAGAATATATGATCTTCGATGAGTGACAAGCAAGCAGATTGAATGGACCTGTGTGCTTCAACTTGACAAATAGAGGCATCAAACAGCTGATAGAGTGGAGTGATATCAGGACAGCACCAGTTCAGAGGCTTTTGGCTCTTGCAGCTTGCTCGTGGATGCCCCCTTGAACACTGGGATGGAAACACAGTGAGCCAACTCAGTGAGCAGCGCTACATATTCAAATTTCATGCCCTAGAAATTAGAACACATAAACAAACTGTAAATCCCAGCAAGTTTACGTTGATGTTCAGCCTTGACACAAACAGTAACCTAATTGCATGTGCCTGATATATATACCTTTAACACCCTATCCTTCAACATCCCATATGACACAGTCTTCAATGCCGGCATTAATCTCTGCTTCAATCACAAAGTCTGATAGTATATTTCACAGCCTCATTACCTCTCCTCTAAATCTATTACATTTATAAAGAATAGGAAGAAACCATTTGGCCCTTTGGGTCTTTCACCATTCATGTCTGATCTACCTCAAATCATTTCACTTTCATTGAACTGCTTACTCCAATTTGGTTTCACGGAGAATCGGAGTCTATCCCAACAGGCACTGGGTGTTAGGCAGAGTACATCCAGGGTGGATTGCCAATCCATCACAGGGCGCACACTCACATACAATTTACCATGGTCAATCCACCCAAACTACTCACCTTTAGATCATGGGAGGAAAATCGAGCTCTTGGTAAAATCCCACACAGACAACGTGCAAACTGCACGTAGACAAACATCAACGGCCAGAATTGATCTTGGTTTCCTGGAGCTGTGAGGCAGTAGCACTAACCATTGTGCCACTGTGCCACCATGCTGTTCTACCTCAAATCAATCAACCTGTATCATCTCATACCCCTCGATTCTCATAGTGTCCAAAATCTGTCAATCTTGAATATGCTCAAACTGAGCATCCACACCTCTTTGGGGTATAAAGTTCCAAAAATCTGCAACCCTTTGAGTTCTGAATTTCTCTTCGTCTTCATTCTAAATGGCCATTCCCTAGTTGTAGACTGTCCAGCCAGCAGAAACGTCTTCCCAGTATTTAGTCGGTCATAGCTACCCTTAATCTACTATTAAGCGTTTTATATGTTTCAATGAGGTTACTTCTCATTTTTCCAAACTTGAGGGAATATTGGCCTAGTCTACTCAATCTCTCCTCAGGGGAAACTCCCGCATCCGAGGAATCAGACAAGTCAAATTTCATTGCACCTTTTCTAAGGCACGAATAACCTTACTTAGGTAATGAAACCAAAACTGTACACAATATTCCACGCACCCTGGACATTCTCTCCTCTACCTTCTTCCGTCGGGAAAAAAATACAAAAGTCTGAGGTCACATACCAACTGACTCAAGAACAGCTCCTTCCCTGCTGCTGTCAGACTTTTGAATGGACTTACCTTGCATTAAGTTGATCTTTCTCTACACCCTAGCTATAACTGTAACATGACATTCTGCACTCTCTCGTTTCCTTCTGTATGAATGGTATGCTTTGTCTGTATAGTGCACAAGAAACAATAATTTTCCCTGTATGTTAATACATGTGACAATAATAAATCAAATCAAATCAAATCAAGTTGGATTTTTATCTCTGAGGTGGGAATCGCTAGTCAGGCTATTTCCTGATGTTGCGATCTCGCCTCCAGCCCAGAAGTGCCCTACCATGCTATTTGTATAATGGAGTGGTGGGAATGGGCTGGAATCAGGGTTGTAGCCTCCAGAAGAGGGCTTAAGGTGGAAACAGAGGTGGGTAAATGCTGAGGATGGCAATTTAGAAGGCCTGCCTCTGTATGATGGCACATTGGTCCAGTACTAGAGATGAATGTGAGGCTCTCCATCTCTCAGCCCTACCCCATATCCTGAATTTTCATCTCAATCTCCATGCCACCATTCCTTCAAGCCCCTTCCATTCTGTCAAGCCCTCTGGCTTCCTCCATACACACTCCATTTTCCCCATACCCACTCATCCATTATCCAGTATGTACAGAACTCTTGAGCCCGATAATACCATTTGGAAGACTTTGAGATGCTCAAAAACTGTAAAAATAAACAGCCATTCAAAAATCATTTTAAAAATGCTGTAATGCTATTAAGTAGTCATAGAAATGTCAAGGTAAACAACCATTATTCAAAACCCACTTGAAAATTGTCGTCCTATTAAGCGTTCAAACATTCTCAAACGAAACAAACTAAGAGTCCCCTTGACAGCGATATCAACAATCCCTGCTGAGCTGAACAATTAGGGGGATTTGAAACTCAGTCAAGCATTCATAATGACATTCCATTGCAACCTATGTCTGCAACACATCCAGAGCTGAGTACGTTAAAGCCTTTGAAGTTACTGAAATAGGTCAGCTATGTTTTCAATATTTGAGCATGGATATAGATGCCTGAGTTATCAATCAAAGATCTCAGCCATCTGTTCAAATCTGAAGAAGGGAAACAGATGTCTGAGCTGTTATTCCACAAAAAGATTAATCACAGGGAACAATTGACGAAATGAAATCTGAATTTCAGTATCATTTGAAGCGGAAGAACACTTCACCCTGGGGGTGATTTATAGTAATGTATCTGAAGACTTTTCAACTTACACAATGCTGGTCAATTTAATGGTCCCTTACCTTTTAAGAACAAAGCCTATCATCAATCACTGTATTAAGAACATATTTAATTTACCATACAACACTTCTGAATGACAGCTATAAGCATCAACACATGAACTTACGAGTCAAGAAGTTTGTGACTCCAGATACAAATTCCTCCAAGGTTCATGATACCTTTGAACTGGTGTGAACCATGTCACCTTCAGAAGGTAGTTTGACTCCATCAAAGTGGCATGGAATCTCTGTTGTCACCCCTGCAATGGAGCTGGCAATGTAGGGGCAGCTACACAAAAGCTCGCTTCCTGCACCATTATGTTGAGTTGTTACCATTTGCCAGCACTGGGAATGGTGAGCCTGAATCCTGGAATTAAATCTCGCTGCCGTGGTTTCCCAATACAGATGGAGGCATGTAAATCTGGGCCCAGCTGTGGTTTCACCAATGCTCTATGTAATTGCAGTAATACCTGTTTGTTCTTCTACCACAGTCACTTTGCAATAAAAGCTAATGTAGCATGTTCTTTCTTAATTACTTACTGTACCTCCAAATCAACTTTCTGTAATTGATGTACAAGGTCAGCCAGATCCCTCAGTAAGAATAATTCCCAGTCAGACCATTGAAAACATATTCTGCATTTCTCCTTTTCCTACTAAAGGGGATAATGGTGCATGTCACAAGCCTCCACCTGAATTAAATAAACTCCAAAGTTTGAATCGCCAACAAACTTGAATACATTACAGAAGCGGTCGGGTCAGTTCTGGCTCAGGGAGGGTGGTTTGTCCTTGGTGGTCCCTTGGTAGGGTGACAGGTCCTCGGAAGAATGGGGACTTGGCCCATTTCTTTATTCTGTCGAATCATAGAATCCTTACAGTACATAAGAGACCATTCGGCCCCTTGAGTCTGCACTGACTCTCTGACACAGGCCCTCTCCCCCACCCCATCCCTGTAACCCCACACATTTGCCATGTTTAATCCATCTAATTTACACATCTTTGGACATGAAGGGCAATTTAGCATAGCCAATCCACCTAACCCGCACATCTTGGGAGTGTGCAAGGAAACTGGAGCACCCGGAGAAACCCACACAGACACGGAAAGAACGTGCAAACTCCACACAGACAGAGGCCAGAATTGAACCCGGGTCCCTGGAGCTGTGAGGCAGCAGTGATAACCATTGCGCCACCGTGCCACCCTTTATATTTTCTCCTATCTATACTTCCAGGAGACTCGTGTTTAGTCATAGAGGTTTACAGCATGGAAACAGGCCCTTCGGCCCAACTTGTCCATGCTGCCGTTTATGTTTGTTAATTTTTTCTTTTCGCATAGCTGTACAGTAGAAGCTTTTATTTCTGTTGCTAATTTAGCGTCATACTAAGTTCTCTTTCTTTATCAATTTCTTGATCCTCCAATACGGAATTTAAAAATACTGCCAATCTTCAGGCTTCTTACTCTTTTTGGCAACATTATAAATTTCCCCTTTCAATATAATACCATCTTTTATCTTCTTTAACATTCAGCTTTCGATGGTTGAATCACTTTTCCCACAGCAATTTTATTCCTGAAGGGAAAGTATATTCAATGTGTGTGATGAATTAATTCTTTAAATGTTTACTATTGCTTACCCACTTCCTTTAAAGTTCCCTCTGCAATAGCCCTGAACTTACATGATTCTTGTTCTCACGTTTCTCTTGCCCTGTCCAGGTTCACCTTGTCAGTAAGACTAATTTCGTGCTCCCTTAATCCTATTCCCATTAACCTGCTGTCCACCCAACTTCGATTCCTGTTTCTCATGCTAGTTGAGTTAATGGTTCTCTCTTTTCAGGTTTCTTGCCCTCTCTCCTTCAAACCTGCCATCATCAACAGAAAAAAACCCCATCAATCTTACTGTTGTTGCAAACTACACTCCTATCTCCAACCTCCCAGTCTCTTCCAAAATTCTTCAATACATTGTTGTCTCTAAATCCGTGCCCATCTTTCTTGGAGTTCCATGCATGAATTTTGCAATCAGGCTTCAGCCCCTGCAATGATATTGAAGCGGCTCTTATCTAAGTCACAAAGGCATTCTATATGACAATGACAAAGGTAAGATATCTCTCCTCATCATTCTTAGAATCTCTACTATGCAGAAGAGGCCATTCGGCCCATCAAGTCTGTACCGACTCTATGTCAGAGTATTTTATCCAGGCCCTATCCCCCGCCCTATCCCTGTAATCCCACACATTTACCATGACTAATCCATCTAACGTCTTGGGACACTGAGGGTTAATTTAACATGGCCAACCCACTTAACCTGCACACCTTTGGACAGTAGGAGGAAACCGGAGCATCCAGAGGAAACCTATGCAGGCACGAGGAGAATGTGTAAACTCCACACAGGCAGTCACCCAAGGCTGGAATTGAACCTGAATGGCAGAATGGAATCATAGGATCATAGAATAGAATCATAGAATCCCGACAGTGCAGAAGGAGGCCATCCGGCCCATCGAGCCTGTACTGACAACAATCCCACCCAGGCCATATCCTTGCAAAACTCTGTATTTACCCTGCTAATCCCCCTGACACTAAGGGACAATTTAGCATGGCCAATCAGCCTAACCCACACATCTTTGGACTGTGGGGGGAAACTGGAGCACCCGGAGGAAACCCATCTGGACATGGGGAGAATGTGCAAACTCCACACACAAGCCGGGAGTTGAACCCGGATCCCTGGCGCTGTGACGCAGCAGTGCTAACCCCCACTGTGTCACCGTGCCGCGGAGTAGGCTCGATGGGATTTTCTTCCCATTCCCATACTGTTAACTGTGTGCCCCAAGGATTTATCCCTGGTTCCTTCCTATATCCTGTGACACAGTGGGGGTTAGCACTGCTGCGTCACAGCGCCAGGGATCCGGGTTCAACTCCCGGCTTGTGTGTGGAGTTTGCACATTCTCCCCATGTCCAGATGGGTTTCCTCCGGGTGCTCCAGTTTCCCCCCACAGTCCAAAGATGTGTGGGTTAGGCTGATGGGCCATGCTAAATTGTCCCTTAGTGTCAGGGGGATTAGCAGGGTAAATACAGAGTTTTGCAAGGATATGGCCTGGGTGGGATTGTTGTCAGTACAGGCTCGATGGGCCGGATGGCCTCCTTCTGCACTGTCGGGATTCTATGATTCTATTCTATGATCCTATGATTCCATTCTGCCATTCAATTAGATCATGGCTGATCTGATTGTAACCTCAACCTCACATTCCTGTCTACCTTGTATAACCTTTTGTGTTAATCATGACTCTATTTAGCTCTGCCTTAAAAATATTCAAAGATTCTGCTTCCACTGGCTTTTGAGGAAGAGAATTCCAGAGACTCAGAGAGAAAACAATTCTCCTCATCTCTGTCTTAAATGAATGACCTCTAATTTTTACACAGTGACCCTTAGTTCTAGATTATCCAACAAGAGGAAACATCTTCTCCACATCCACTCTATCGATACTTCTCAGCTTCTTAAAGGTTTGAATCAAGTCATCCATCCTTTACACCAATCGCTCCATTATCTCGTCCCTATAACCACCTCCAGAGGCCACAACCTACCGAGTTATCTGCAGTCTTCTAATTCTGGCATATTCAGTAACCCCAATTTTAATTGCTGTACCATTGCTAACCACAGGCTCCTTCCAGACCCCGAGCGGAGATGTCTGTGACATCTCCCAATCAGCCGTGCACACCTGTGTCAACCAGGTCACAGGAGCCCTGTGTGCCCGGGCTGGGCAGTACATCAAATTTAACCTGGACCAGGCCCATCAGGCAAACCGGGCTGCAGTATGCAGGGATGCCTAATGTACAGGGGGCCATCGACTGCACCCACGTCGCCCTCAAGGCCCCCCTACAGAATCTGCGAAGATTCATCAACAGGAAGGGGTTCCACTCCCTGAATGTTCAACTAGTGTGTGACCATAACATGAACATTATGTATGTCTGAGCAAGACACCCAGGCAGCGTGCACGACAGCTTCATTGTCAGGAGCTCGGACATCCCGGAGGCATTTGAGGAGGAGCCCAGGCTGCGGGGGTGGCTCGTGGGTGAGACGAGTTACCCACTTTGGACATGGTTGATGATGCCTGTGCAGAGGCCTGTGACTGAGGCAGAGACCTGCTATAATGAGGCCCATGTAGCCACCCGCGCGATAGTGGAGAGGTGCATTGGGCTCCTCAAAATGTGATTCTGGTGTCTGGACCGATCTGGCGGGGTCCTACAATACAGCCCAGTGCTCTCTTCTCGCATTGTGGTCGTGCGCTGTGTCTTGCACAATCTGGCTCTACAGAGAGGTGACATATTGGAGGAGGAAGAGGAGGAGGAGGAGGATGTGGAGGCTGACCAGCGGGGCATCGCTGGGGAGGATGATCAACGGAAGGAGGAGGAAGAGGAGGGGGAGGAAGAAGAGGAAGAGCACACTGAAGAACACCACCCGGGGGCTGGAGGGCTAACAGCCCAAATGAGGCGCGTGAGGGCGGTAAGGGAGGCCCTGATAACCTGGCGGTTCAGTCACTAGGGGATGGTGTCTGTGGGTTCCATCCTCCCCCACCCCCCCAAAATTCCTTCTATATCCTGCACATTGTCACGGAGTGGTGGGCCTGGGTACTCTGTGTTAGCGAGTTTTTTGGCAGGCAGGAGGGTGATGATGACTCACTAAGCACCATTATGATGATGCCCTGGTGCAAACTAGTCTGACTCCTACCTGAGCTCCGCATGCACGCTGGCACCTGGGCCCACATCTGTGTAGTGGGTAAGGGATCTGAAACTCCCATACAGGGCCCTGGGGCAGGTGGGGTGGGGGACGGGAGGGAATCGCTCGTGCGTTCTGGGGAACCAATGCCTTCCTTTTCTCAGTGACACAGCATTGAGGGGCCTCCCCAACTGACATCAACATGAAGCATCCCTCCGGCGATCATCAATGGAAGAGGGTTCCTGTTCGAGACAAATCGGAGACAAATTAGTCACAGGCGGGTGGTTAAAAAACATTTAATTACAATAAATGTGTTTAAAGAAGACGTTCTAACATAAAAACTTGTGAACAGAAGACGTTAAGGTGCTTAAACATCTTTCTAACTAGTGCAGCCCTTCACCCGTGCCATCTCAGTGCAACTACAACTTCCTAACTTTACGTGGCCTATCACTATGTCTCAGTGACTCCCCAGAATGTACATCGGAGGTGGAGGGGGTTAGCTGCCTACCTCGTCCTGTGGCCTGTGATGTGCGTGGCGGGCGTCCTCTGGAGACGCTGGACCTTGAGGGCCCTGGCCTGCTTCCAGGTGTCTGGGATGTTTCCATGGGACCCTCCTTATCCTACTGCCCCTGAGATGCCCCGGTGTCGGGAAGAGGGCAGTCAGAAGGTGTAGCCACAGCCACAGTCTCCTGGCTGGAAGGCCTCGGCATGGGCTCAAGCCCTTCCTCATCACTTGGGGTTCCTGAGGGCCCCTGGGTCACTCCATAGGATGGCAGTGCTTCTGCAGTGAGCTCCAGAAGCTCTGGCATCACCTGGCACTGTCAGTCCTGGAGGACCACCCGCATCCTACCCATGGTGGTCGAGCCCTCTGTGATGGCTACTTGAGTCGGGGGCCACTTCTCAATGGCCGTAGCAAATGATCTCTGAGACTGGAACATGTTCTGGAACCCCTCAGTCATGACCCTCTGTGACTGGGCCACATTCTCAAAGGCTACTGCCATAGCCCACTGTGTCTCAGCGCTGCCCCGCTGGGTCTCCTGCAAGCTCTCGAGCCTTTCAGCCATGGGCTGCAGAACCTCGAGAAGCCTGTTCAGACCCTCAGCTGTGGCCCGCTGTGACTCAGCCGCGGCCCTGTGGAACTCTGCTGTGGCCTGCTCTGGCTCGACCATCGCTTGGAGCCTGCCACTCATGGTGAGGATCCCCTGCCCCAGACTTTCCACTGCAGGCGCCACCCTTGCAGTGTTGGCCTGGGAACCACACAAGACAGGCAATAGCTGGTCTGCTTGAAATCTTTGGGACTCCTCCCAACAGCCTCGCAGTTGGTCCAGTGTGGCCGTCAGCCCCTCCTGCATTTCCTGGCTCTGTTGCTGCATCTCCAGTAGCTGAGGGAGAAGTGATCTCAGAGGACCAGCATGTAGCCTGGGGCCAGCTGAGTCCTCGCCTCTGGCAGGCCCACGAATGCTAGAGGCCTCAGACGTTCCCGCCTCCACCCGATGTACATTATCAGATGTGTCGTGCTCCCCAGTGACCCAGAAGCCTCACCACTAACTGGACCCACCGATGTGTCAGTATCTGGGATGGTGAGTTGTGAGTTGGAAGCTGACGCCAAAACGGTGCCACCCTCGGAGGTCCCTTCACCCATATCCTCCGAGGACTCATCTGAGCTGTCTGGACCAGGAGGGGCGGGGGCTATAGCCGGGGCCTGGAGTCCAGAAGGCCCCGGGGTGTTCGGATCTGTCCCTGCAACACAGGACAAAAGGTTAAGTGTAAGGGAGGGAGAGGAATCCAGGATGCCAAAACCATGATTCACATTTCTCCATTGAACATAGAACAAAGCACCAAGAAAATTACATCACAGGAACAGGCCCTTCGGCCCTCCAAGCCTGTAGTGACCAGGCTGCCCATCTGATTTGTAACCCCCTACCCTTCCAGGGACCATATGCCTCTATTTCCATCCCATTCACGTAACTGTAGAGATGCCCCTTAAATATCACTATCGTATCTGCGTCCGCAAACACCCCCTGGCAGTGAGCTCCAGGCACCTACCACCCTCTCTGTGCAAATAAACATGCCTCGTACATCTCCTTTATACTTTGCCCCTCGCACCGAAAACTCATGCCCCCGAGAAGTGAGTGGAGGAATGACAGGTGCTCATGTCTTGACGGCAGCCCGGCCATTCTGTCGCTGACAGCCCGCATCTCCCCTTCTCTGGAGAGTGAGGACCTGGCGGTCTGGCTCACCACCCCCTGTCTTCACCCTCTCACAGGTGTTGTGCTCAGTCTTCTTCTGTGGAGACAGAAGGAGCCATGAAAGAAATGGTGATATGACTCCTGCAGAGTATCAGGTGGTGGCCATTCGTGGACAAGTGCAGTGGGCTCTTGTGGGCGGGAATAGGAAGGAGCTGCTTGGAGGTTGGTGCTGGGGATGGGAGGATCTGGGAGAGATTTGGGGGAAGATGCAAGATGGAGTTCAGCATTCACCCTTGCTGATGAGGTCATTGACTTGTTTTCAGCACTGCTTCCCGGTTCGGGGGGCCAGTGCCCTGCCACTGACCGAGGCGATGACTTCCTCCCAGGCCACATTTCCAGCAGCCCCCCTGGATCTGCGTCCTCCTGGGAGGAAGAGGGTGTCCTGCCTCGCCTCTGCTGCATCCAGCAGATTCCCCAGGTCGCTCTCAGAGAATCGGGGGGCTGGTCGTGCACACATTGTTCTGCACTGCCTGCCTGTCCATTCCTGAGTTTTTAATGGAGCTGCCCCTCGTTAGGGTAGATCAGCTGCAGGCAGTTTGGCAGAACATTCCAGCAAATTCCATGCAGTTTGCTTGTTAGCATTGAGGGGAAAGCAAGTGAGCACTTGCAGGTGTGCTGATGGGGAGAGGGGCGGTTGGTGGATCTGTACCTCAATGATTGGGGACAGAGGAGAGAGAGGGAGGTGTCACACAGCCATCGGAGTCCGGAAGAGGTGGGGGCCTTGTGCGGGAGGGTCCGGGGTGGGGGTGAGTGGGATCACCCTGCCTGATATCTGTAGGGTGGAGGGGGGAGGGTGGATCTCTCTGCCTGAGATCAATGTGGAGGAAAGGGGGGGTTCGCTGCCACTCTGCCTGAGATCATTGGGGAGGAAGGGGGAGGACCCCACGATCGGTCTGGGTGGTGGCGGGATGGGGGGGATAAGAGGGTCAGTAATGTTGAGGGGGGTGGGGCAATGTCTGTGGGGGCTGGGGGAGGCATTATTCAGCCCAGGAGGGATGTGGCAGGGGAGTTTTATTCTCTCAGTTTTTTTGCGCATGCGTAGCTGGAGGCACCAATCGGAGCTGCAATGTTTTGCGTGTGTTAAGCCCCGCCCACAGGCTTGTGCAGCGTGATTTGGAATTGCTGATATTTTTGCAGGAAGAGTGCGTATGGGGGCGCCTAAGAAAGGGTCTAAAAGTCGGATCTGAAACACTCTCAGTTTCAAGTCCGCCCAGCACGTAGAATCAAAATGGTAAAATAGGGCCCTCTGTTTCTCTCTCTGAAGATGCTTCTATTTCTGCTGCATATTTCCAAGATTTTCTGTTTCAGGTTTTCAGCAGCTGAATTTTCTGTTCTTCAATAAATTGTACCATGCTGTGATCACCCTTCCCCGAAGCTCCTTTATTAAAACAAGTTATCAGATAAGTCATTTTCATTGCTCAATAGCCTGTAACAAAGTTGGCTCCTCATCATTATATCCTGCATTTTCCTCATGGATTCAACCCTGAAGATGTGCTCATTCCCAAGTCTGTTCTGTTGACATCATGGGCAGGATTTCCACGCAACCCACTATGTGTTCAATGGCAGTGGAAGTGGCCTCTTATTGGCTAGTGCTGGGATCTTCTGCTCCTGCCATTGTCAATGGGGTGTACCCCTTGCCACCGGGAAATCCATGGTGGGGGTGCACCATCGGCGTGCCTGGAAGATCCCGCTGGCATGAACGGCCGGAAAGTTCTGGCCCTTGTTACATTTAAAGAGGTACTTCTTTAAAGTACCTCAAATAAAAAATCAGCAACAGTGAGCAGAACTCATCAGAAACCATCGGCATCCAAGAAAAGCACAAAATCCACATCATTTATTCTTTTGTTCAGTATAAAGTTTCCACTCAATTAAATATCATTTGTACATGTTGGGTAGAGCATGTTTAAAGAAACCTGCAATCACTGAAGCATTTAAACTTTTAATGTGACTTCCATTGACACCAGAAAATGCATTCATAGAAAGGAAAAATACAGCACAGCATTTTATTGAGGTATATTTTGAAATGGTCAGAAAGTTGCAGCAACCACAAAAGAAATGCTGCCTGCTGTGCCTGAAAATCTGGTTGTATTTTAAATACAGTCTCCGAGCAAACACCATTGCAATGCTCTTAAGTAAGCCTCTGTGAGCTGGAGGAGTGAGTCCATTATTCTGTGCTTCTGTATGAGACATTCTCAAAAGGTCAAGGAGATTTGGGTATATTTCACTTTTTACCCAAATCACCATTTTATCATCAGACAACATGCAGTTTCTTTTTGTCTTCAGTTTCCGTCTTGTGGTTGTCTGCAAAATGGACATCAAGCCCTTTAACCCTTTATCTAAAACTAGAAATAGCCGCAGGACAGATCCCTACGAGGCAGCTCTGGACTATAATTCTCAATCCCTTTGAACCTATTTTAAATCCAACCTGTTACTCTGCTGCTAACTTCATCGCTGCGAGCCTTCTCCAATTAGGTGGCAGCTTGTCAAAGGCATTTGAAAAGCCCATGAACCCACATCCACTGCATTCCCTCAATTTATCATAACTTCCTCAGAGAGCTCCTATGTGGAGTGCAAGGTCTGCAGTGGGCCAGCAGCGGGTTACTGAGTTCAATCTGTCATAGAATATGGATGTAATTGGCACATTACATGTTTTGAAAATAAGTTCATATGAAATGTAATCTGAAGCACCTGCAGACAAATGAAGGTGAAATCAGGCGCTGAAGATGAAGACAAATGAAATAACATCACAGAAGGCTTGGAGCTGAGGCAATAGTGATCTTGGCAATAGTGCTAACTGTCTTGTAATTCTTTCCAGTTTACGGCTGTGCATTGATACAGATGGATTCTGATGTTCTTCTGGTTATGAGTGCCCTTGTTGGAAAATTAATCATCTCTTATCCTCCATCTGAGCCCTCTCTGTAGGATCCATGGAATTGGCAGATGTTGGACTATTATTGCTTGATCTACTTTATTAATAGTTGGATGCAATTTGCTCTTAGGTCACCTGAATTACAAGATGATACAGGGAATAAACTTTTAAAAACATGTCAATCATTTTATTTCCATCGGCAAACTTTTTACTGTGGGCAATGTGATACATGTATTAGCTGATACTAACATCATTATCTTTCAAAAATAGAAATGACATCTTTGAAAAGAAAATAAATATTTTAATGTGCAGATATGCTCTGAACTGACTTGATGGGAACATATTTCTGGAGGGCCTAATTCTCCCACTTGTGGTGCCATCCCTAATAATTTTGATGGGGATTCCACAGCACTTGGGTCAAAATTACAATAGGTGAGCTGGAAATCTCCAGAATAATTTATCACCTATATCTGTCTAAACCCATGTATTTAATTGCTGATAAGTAGCCTACCAAATTGAGAAAACGCAGGATTGTTTTAATATGCCATGGGTAAAAAAAATCAAATGATAGATTATTGATATGTTATGCACCTCACATCACCCATATCTTGTCAAACTCTGCGAGCAGCTCCCTACGACAAAGACTCGGAAATAGCCACAAGTCACGTGTCAGGTATTACTGTGAACCATCAACCCTGCCTATGATGAATTTCCAGTCAATATTAGTGGTAGCATGGTTTCGAGGCAGCCAGTGGCAGCTTCCAAGCTACAACATGCTAAGATGCAAATTGGTGTTTAACAATAAACTGCACACACAGACTGACATTTTTTGAAATGTATCAAAGGATTATCAATCAGCTCAAAACATAAGATCATGAGAAATATGAGCAGGAGTAGACCAGTTGGCATTCTCAAGGACCCTTTCAGCTGTCCTAAGGTATGGGGGTCAAAACTGGATACAATACTCTAGTTGTGGCCTCACCAGTGCTTCATAAAGGTCCAGCATTGTTTCCTTGCTTGTTTACTCAATAGCTCTATTTATAAAGCCCAAGATCCCATATTCCTTGCAAACTCTTCTTCCAATATCCTGCCACCTTCAAAGATCCATGCATCTGAACCTGCAGGTCTCTCTGCCCCTATACACTCTTTAGAACTACATCATTTAGTCTATTTTGCCTCTCCCTATCTCCTCTACAGAAATACATCACCTCACATGCCTTTGGATTAAATTCCACCTGTTACTTTTCAGTCCATTCTGTAAGTCTGTTTATGTCCTGTTGCAGTCAATTAGTATCATCCCCACTGTCTGACACACCTCCAAGTTTGATATCATTGGCAAATTTTGAATTTTGACTCTGTATTCAAATATCCAAGTGTTTTATATGTAGATAACACTCTCCTATTCTATGAGCTTTGATTTGTTAACTAGTCTTTTATGTGATACATTATCAGAGGTTTTCCTAAGATCCATATGGACCACATCCATTGCTTTCTTCTCACCAACCCTCTCTGTTACTTCATCAAAACATTAAATTAGATTAGTCTTTGCCTTTTATAAACCCGTGTTTGCTCTCCTTAATTGACTCAAACCTCTCCAATTGCTTGCTGATTTTTTTTCCCCCTGTTAATTGTTTCTAAAGCTTTACCCACCACTGATGTGAAACTGATTGGTCTGCAGTTACTACAAATGTTCTTGCACATTTTCTTAAATAAACATGTCACAAACTTTCCCGGCTTGCTTTCTCGCTCTCTTTCTTTCTCCCTGATTCTTGCAGACAGACTTGAGTCTGTGAGGTTCAGTGATAGCAAGGGAACGACTCTAACCTGAAACTACAATGGCTTGCTATGGACTCTTCCCCTCTCAAAGCTTGCCTCCATGGCAACATGCATCACATGGGCCTTGTATCCAAATAGAAATGCTACTTAGTTATCCTCTAGACCCCAACTCCATTTTATCTTGGAATGAAATAGACAATTTAAAATATAACTACTTATAAAACCTAACCTTTCTAACACTTTCCTGAGAGACTTGGAGATGATCAGTCTGTCCACAGTCAGCACAAATGTTTTTATCATGGTATTCTGAGCAAGGCCCTTGTCTTGGGCCTCTCTTGTCTCTATAGCAACCAAGATACCCAGGTTTTGTTTTGGGTAGAATTCAAAGCAGGTCACATAGAGTCATAGAGGTTTACAGCATGGAAACAGGCCCTTCGGCCCAACTTGTCCATGCCGCCTTTTTTTAAAAAAACCCCTAAGCTAATCCCAATTGCCCGCATTTGGCCCACATCCCTCCATACCCATCGTACCCATGTAACTATATAAATGCATTTTAAAAGATAAAAGTGTACCCGCCTCTACTACTACCTCTGGCAGCTTGTTCCAGACATGATCTACTCTATGATTCCGCCACTTTACCTTAAATTAGTGGGAAAGTCCCAAAGCATAACAATCTTATAAGCTTTCTATTTGTAAAACCTCCCCACTAAAAGATGAAAAATCAACACCAAAATGATGACTTTTCTACAACACTGTCAAAAATATAACATCTTATAATATTCTACACATTTTAACAACTAACTTACTAAACACAGTTGGTGAGATTCTCCGGCCTCCCAGCTGCATGTTTCCCGCCAGCAGGGGGTGGCGTGTTGTTTGCTAGCAGCAGGATTCTCTGATCCCGCCACTGTCAATGGGAATTCACATTGACGTCACCCCACGCTGGCGGGAAACCTGCGGGCGGGGGTGCACTGCCGGCGGGACCGAGGAATCCCATCGGCGTGAACGGCCGGAGAATTCCGGCAAGTATATTTATCAATTCCTTCCCTTTTGTTCCATCTCACCATTATACAATCCATTTACATGGATTAACCCATTACTGCCAATCACATGCAACAATTAAGGTTTAAAGCCCAGCTTATAAGAATTTTTAAAGTTATTTCTCTCTTGTAAGTTTGGCTTGCCAGTGACTTCACCTTTCATTGCAGTCCAAAGATGTGTGGGTTAGGTTGATTGGCCTTGCTAAAATTACCCCTTAGTATCCTGAGATGCATAGGTTAGAGGGATTAGTGGGTACGATATGTAGGGATATGGGGGTAGGGCCTCGGTGGGATTGTGGTTGGTGCAGACTCGATGGGCCGAATGGCCTCTTTCTGCACTGTAGGGTTCTATGATCTATGTTGGACAATATAACCCTTGCCCTTTGTATGATTTGTTCAATTTTCTGAGGTCCTTGCTTATAAGATGACACAATTGGTTCAGTCTGGGTAACTTTGTTAAATTGATGTTAATTGCTGACAGTCTTGTAGATTTTTGAATTCCATTAAGTGTAAGCTGTAGATTGAGATGAAATTCTCTGTCACAACTCCTCTTCTCACATGGCCCCAGTATGTCCCTTGGTTCTTCTTTAGGGCAAGGTACCCGATTGTCAAATAGGTATTAAATTTTAAACACAGTCTATGAAATTATGTTCAGGTTTTAACTCTTGAATGCCATTCTCTTCAATAGCTGTAGGTATGGAATCATTGACTCCTACGATGCAGCAGGAGGCCATTCGGCCCATCAAGCCTGCACCAACAACAATCCCATCCAGGTCCTATCCCTGTAACCCTACCTATATGTCCTTCTAGTCCCCCTAATGATGCGCTACTCAAACACGAGGCCTGAAGCTCAGTAAATGAAAGGCTTTTATTTACTGTAACGAAGCTGCCAGAACTTATATACACTATCCCAGACTGAAGGGGTCCCGGCCAGAGCAGGGACTCTTATACCTCTCCCAGGAGGCGGAGCCCGACTGGGATGTGCCACAACACTACAGTACAAAGGTGTAACAACCCCACCCTAACCCCAACAGCAACAATAGCACAACCCAACAGTAACATATGTACATCCTCGTAGTCCTGGCCAGCCCCTGGCTCAGCACTATCCAGTGGGAACCAACGATGGTTCACCACATTCACCCCTCCTTTGAGAACAAAGGCCGACGGGGTACAAAAAACAGAATAAAGTGTCAGCAGTCTATAAGTTCAGACGGTCAGGGGGACCGCCGCAGCGTCGTTGTGACCTCCTCAATACCGGCGGTGACACCGGAGTAGGCACTTGCGGTGGCGTTCTCCCCAAGGCGGCGTCCAGCTGTTCTTCCACGGACTCACAGGCTGGTTGACCCTGAGGTGACGGTAGTCCATGGGATCCTGACACGCCCTGTGGTGGCGACCATCTTCTGGGCTCAGGCAAGCTGTACATGGGAGTAAAATGGTTAAGCAATGGTCCCGATGCTGCCCGCGCTGTGTCCGGGGAAGAAACAAGAGATAAAGGGTTTGTTACAGGGGGTATGGGAGCGACAGGGGTTGCTACGTCCCCTGCTGGCGCCAGGTCTCGGATCGAGACCGTGTCCTCTCGCCCGTCAGGGTATGCCACATAGGCATACTGAGGGTTGGCGTGGAGGAGATGGACCTGTTCGACCAACGGGTCGGACTTGCGGGCCCTTACATGTCGCCGCAGGAGGACGGGTCCTGAGTACATCAACCAAGACCGGAATGAGGTCCCCGAGGAAGACTTCCGAGGGAATGAGAACATCCTCTCGTGGGGAGTAGCATTGGTTGCCGTACACAGGAGGGAGCGAATAGAATGGAGCGCATCAGGGAGCACCTCTTGCCAACGGGAGACTGGAAGGCCTTTTGACTTCAACGCCAGTAAGACAGCCTTCCAGACTGTAGCATTCTCACGTTCCACCTGTCCATTACCCCTAGGGTTGTAGCTCGTGGTCCTACTAGAGGCAATCCCGTAGGAGAGCCGGAATTGCCTCAAGTCATCGCTCATGAACGACGAGCCCCTGTCGCTATGGAAGTAGCCGGGGTACCCGAACAGGGTAAAGAGATCACGGAATGCCTTGATAACCGTGGCAGCAGATGTATCAGAGCAGGGAACAACAAAAGGGAACCGAGAGTACTCGTCAATGATATTGAGGAAGTACACATTCCGATCTGTTGAGGGAAGGGGGCCCTTAAAATCGACACTCAGTCTCTCGAGTGGCCTTGACTAAATGTGCCTGGTCAGGTCGGTAAAAGTGCGGTTTGCATTCCGCGCAAACCCGACAGCTCCTTGTTACTGACCTGACGTCCTCCACTGAGTAAGGCAGGTTGCGGGCTTTTATAAAGTGGTAGAGCCGAGTGACCCCAGGATGGCACAGGTCATTATGGAGGGTGTGCAAATGGTCCTCCTGTATACTAGCGCATGTTCCACGTGAGAGGGCATCCGAGGGCTCATTGAGTTTCCCTGGACGATACATGATGTCGTAGTTATAGGTGGAGAGTTCAATTCTCCACCGCAAGATCTTGTCATTCTTGATCTTGCCCCTCTGCGTGTTGTTAAACCTGAACGCCACGGACCGCTGGTCCGTGATCAGGGTGAACCGTTTTCCCGCCAAGTAATGGCGCCAGTGCCTGACGGCCTCCACAATGGCCTGGGCCTCCTTTTCCACCGCTGAATGCCGAATTTCGGGGCCTTGGAGGGTGCGGGAAAAAAAGGCGACGGGCCTGCCCGCCTGGTTAAGTGTGGCGGCCAGGGCGAAATCAGATGCATCACTGTCCACCTGAAAGGGGATGGACTCGTCTACAGCGTGCATCGTAGCTTTCGCGATGTCGGCTTTCAATTTATCGAAGGCCAATCGGGTCTCTAGCGTTAAGGGAAAAGTCGTGGACTTAATGAGCGGACGGGCTTTATCCGCGTAGTTGGGAACCCACTGCGCATAATAAGAGAAGAAGCCTAAGCATCTTCTCAGTGCTTTTGCACTAGCAGGTAAGGGAAGTTCAGAAAGGGGGCGCATACGGTCTGGAGCAGGGCCAATTACCCCATTTTCCACCACGTCTCCTAGGATGGCTAAACGGCGCGTACGAAACACACACTTCTCCCTGTTGTAGGTCAGGTTCAGGCGAGATGCAGTGCGTAGGAAGTTCAGGAGATTCGTGTCGTGGTCCTGCTGGTCATGGCCGCAGATGGTGACATTATCCAGGTACGGGAAGGTAGCCCGCAGCCCGTTCTGGTCCACCATTCGGTCCATAGCACGCTGGAAGACCGAGACCCCATCGGTGACACCAAAGGGAACCCTGAGAAAGTGATACAAGCGACCATCCGCCTCAAAAGCCGTGTATTGTCGGTCCTCTGGGCGAATGGGGAGTTGGTGGTAGGCAGACTTGAGATCTATGGTGGAGAACACCCGGTACTGCGCAATCTGATTGACCATGTCAGATATGCGCGGGAGGGGATACGCATCCAGCTGCGTATATCGGTTAATGGTCTGACTGTAGTCAATGACCATCCAGGGTTTGTTCCCGCTCTTGACCACCACGACCTGCGCTCTCCATGGACTAGCACTGGGTTGTATGATCCTTTCTTTGAGGAGCCGCTGAACCTCAGATCTAATGAAGATCCGATCCCCAGCGCTGTAACACCTACTTTTAGTCGTGATGGGCTTGCAGCCTGGCACAAGATTCTGGAACAAGGAGGGTGTGGTGATCATTAGCATCGAGAGGCTGCAGGCGGGGCGCGTTGGGCAATTTGGAGGCTGCTGCTGTTTTCCCACTGCCAGTGAAGGGAGTGGCCCACCGTACTGTAGGATTACACTCCTCAAGTGGACCATGAAGTTTAGTCCGAGAAGCGGCACGGTAGCACAGTGGTTAGCACTGCTGCTTCACAGCTCCAGGGTCCCGGGTTCGATTCCCGGCTCGGGTCACTGTCTGTGTGGAGTTTGCACATTCTCCTCGTGTTTGCATGGGTTTCCTCCGGGTGCTCCGGTTTCCTCCCACAGTCCAAAGATGTGCGGGTTAGGTTGATTGGCCAGGTTAAAAATTGTCCCTTAGAGTCCTGGGATGCGTAGGTTAGAGGGATTAGCGGGTAAAATATGTGGGGGTAGGGCCTGGGTGGGATTGTGGTCGGTGCAGACTCGATGGGCCGAATGGCCTCCTTCTGCACTGTAGGGTTTCTATGTTTCTATGTTTCTATGTTTCTATTGGCGCGCAAAGATACGGCAACACAAGGAGCTTGAAACGCTCGTAAACTGTGCCTTGCACCTTCAAGGTTACCACGCAACTCCCTAGCACGGCAACCGCACATGGATCTAGCGTAAGGCGTTCCGGCTTCAGAATTTGCTCCATACTCTCTCTCTTTTTTTTTCCAACGAGAGTTTAACGACAGTAAATAAAATTGATGCGCTACTCAAACACAAGGCCTGAAGCTCAGTAAATGAAAGGCTTTTATTTACTGTAACGAAGCTGCCAGAACTTATATACACTATCCCAGACTGAAGGGGTCCCAGCCAGAGCAGGGACTCTTATACCTCTCCCAGGAAGCGGAGCCCGACTGGGATGTGCCACAACACTACAGTACAAAGGTGTAACAACCCCACCCTAACCCCAACAGCAACAATAGCACAACCCAACAGTAACATATGTACATCCTCATAGTACTGGCCAGCCCCTGGCTCAGTACTATCCAGTGGGAACCAACGATGGTTCACCACACCTAACACTAAGGGTCAATTTAGCATGGGCAATCAACCTAATCCGCACATCTTTGGAGTATGAGAGGAAACCGGAGCACCTGAGACCAGAATTGAAACTGGGTCCCTGGCACTGTGTGGCAGCAGTACTAACCGCTGTGCAGCAGCAGTGTTAACCACTGTGCCACCGTGCCACACCCAAGGTAGGTTTTTGAAAATCTAAATCTCTAAAGGACGTATCAGCTGAATCATACTCCTTCTGTTTAAATGCAGGATTGTGCTTCTCCCTCACTGCTTTATGAATCTTGTTAAGGTCACATTGATGATCATTCAGGAAAATTCTGTTACTCTTTTCTAAATAGCCCACAAATTCTGTTAAAATTTTCCCCCCACTCAGCATGTATTTTGTTCACTTGCTCTCTTAGAAGAGGAACAGTGTCGTCATTCTAAAGTTTTCATTTACATTTCAGAACTCAAATTTTTTCTCGTAGTTCCACAGGATCACATGAACATACGGACGTGTGAAATAGGAACTGAGGTGGGCCAATCATCCCTTCAAGCCTGCTCTGCCATTATCAGTGCTGATCTATTTGTGTTTCTAATTCCACATTCTCATCTGCCTCCAATAATCTTTCATTTCCTTGCCTAACAAGAATCTTCTGCCTCCACCACCTTCTGAGGTAGGGAGTTCCAAAGTCGCACAGCCTTCTGAAAGAGAAAAATAAATGCCACTTTTCTGGCTTAAAAGGATGACCCCTAATTTCAAAACAGTAGCTCACCCACAAGAGGAAACATCCTTTCCACATCCACCTTGTCAAGATTGTCCAAGATTTAATTTGATTTGATTTGATGTGATTTATCTTATAGATAGTTATATATCTTATCTTGAAAATCTTATATACTTAAATCAGCATAAGCTACAACCAAGGCCTTGTTGTTTTTGATTTGATGTAATTTATTATTGTCACATGTATTAGGATACAGTGAAAAGTATTGTTTCTTGCTTGCTATATAAAGCATACCGTTCATAGAGAAGGAAAGGAGAGAGTGCAGAATGTAGTGTTACTGTCATAGCTAGGGTGTAAGGAAAGATCAACTTAGTGCGAGATATGTCCATTCAAAAGTCTGAGGGCAGGAGGGAAGCAGCTGTTCTTGAATCGGTTGGTATGTGACCTCAGACTTGTGTATCTTTTTCCCGACAGAAGAAGGTGGAAGAGAGAATGTCCGGGGTGCGTGGGGTCCTTAATTATGCTGGCTGCTTTCCCGATGCAGCGGAAAGTGTAGATGTAGTCAATGGGAGGCCTGTTTGCATGATGGACTGGGCTACATTCACAACCCTTTGTAGTTCCTTGCGGTCTTGGGCAGAGCAGGGGTCATACCAAACTGTGATACAAGCAGAAAGAATGCTTTCTATGGTGCATCTGTAAAAGTTGTTGTCTTCCTTTGATCCTCCATTATTCTTGAGTAGTGCCATTGTCTGATGGCGCCATAGATGATCTGGAGGAGGGGACTGAGTGTAGGGTAACAAAGTTTGCTGATGACACGAAGATAAGTGGGAAAGTGAATTGCGTGGAGGAAGCGGAAGGTCTGCAGAGAGATTTGAATAGGCTGAGTGAGTGGGCGAGGATCTGGCAGATGGAGTATAATGTTGGCAAATGCGAGGTTATTCACTTTGGAAGAAATAATAGCAAATTGGATTATTATTTAAATGGAAAAAAATTACAACATGCTACTGTGCAAAGGGACCTGGGGGTCCTTGTGCATGAGTCGCAAAAACTCAGTCTGCAAGTACAACAGGTGATCAAGAAGGCAAATGGGATGTTGGCATTTATCGCGAAGGGGATAGAATATAAAAGCAGAGAAGTCTTGCTGCATCTGTACAAGGCATTAGTGAGGCCGCAGCTGGAATACTGTGTGCAGTTTTGGTCCCCTTACTTGCGAAAGGATATATTGGCCTTGGAGGGAGTGCAGAGAAGGTTCACCAGGTTGATACCAGAGATGAGGGGTGTAGATTATGAGGAGAGATTGAGCAGATTAGGTTTGTACTCGTTGGAGTTTAGAAGGCTGAGGGGTGATCTTTAGAGAGGCATATAAGATAATGAAGGGGCTGGATAGGGTAGAAGTGGAGAGATTCTTTCCACTTAGGAAGGAAACCAGAACTAGAGGGCACAGCCTCAAAATAAAGGGGGGTCAGTTTAGGACAGAGTTGAGGAGGAACTTCTTCTCTCAGAGGGTGGTGAATCTCTGGAATTCTCTGCCCACTGAAGTGGTGGAGGCTACCTCGTTGAATATGTTTAAGTCACGGATAGATGGATTTCTGATAGATAGGGGAATTAAGGGTTATGGGGAGCAGGCGGGTAAGTGGAACTGATTCATTTCAGATCAGCCATGATCTTATTGAATGGCGGGGCAGGCTCGAGGGGCTAGATGGCCTACTCCTGCTCCTATTTCTTATGTTCTTATATTCTTATGTCTGCTTTGTCCCTTGTTGCCTAGGTTCTGCCAACAAGTTTAATTCAAACTGCTTCAATTCATTTCCAGCTGCTTTTAACCGTTTGTTGTCAGAGGTTTCAATGTTTTTTAAACTTCAAGCAGTCTGACCTTTTGACTCTTTGGACACCTCCAGATTGAAACCTTTGTTAATTTACAACAGGTTCAAATACAGGAATATGATTTTTTCCATGTCCTTTGATCTTTCTGACACATCCTTATCTTTGACGACTTCAATGGATTTTTTTCCGAAATGTCTGGAGGCAGTGCATGGTCTGGGAGTGGAATGATAAAGGAAGCAGGGAGACAGGGGGCTGGGATTCGGATGATAAAGGAGCCAGGGAGACAGGGGACTGTTATACTGACAATGTGACGTAAATAATTAAATGTTGAAATACTTGATACAAGATTAGTTAATGCAACTAACAGTGAATATCTATATCGACCACAATATAGTAGAGATGGGATATAATGCCACAATGTCAGATATCAGTTTCAGTAATATAGTGACTTACTAATGACAATGATGACAGAACAGCATATTAAAATATAGGGTAAATAATTATTGAGTGATAGAAACACCAATAGATCATGACAGGAATGCACAATAATAGTGATAGGCAGCGAGCAACACAATTATTGAGCAAAACGAGAACACAATATGACGGTAATTGTTACACACTGGGCCCTCCAGCTACTTTATCTGGTACAGGCCACGTATTACAAAAACATCAAGACGTGCTCTGGCTGGCTTCCCAATGTTACATGATGGGATAGGCAATGTGGGAGGAAAATCCCCCGGAGCGGGAAATGTCAAGGGGTAGTGCCAGGGAGCAGTAGCAGGGGCAGTGCAAGGCTGCCAGGGCATAGAGCCAGGGGGAAAGGCCAGGGGGCAGTGCCAAGGCAGTCCCCTCTGGGGAGCTATGTTGGAGGGGTCCCCCTTATCTATGGGAGAGGATTCCCACGTCTATGGGGGAGTGTTCCCCTTATCCGTGGAGAGCACGGAGGTTCCACATGTCCATTGGGGGGTGGAATTCCTCTTGTAAATGTGAGGGTGGGGGGGTTACCATGCACTTGGGTGGGGTTGGAAATTACTTTTTTTTCCCAGAGATCGGGGGTGCATTTTTAAAAAAGGCACACGGGAACTCAGGATTGCTGGCGTTGCCGGCTTTTTCAGTTGTGCCCGTGTGATGGTGTGGGACATGCCTGCAGAATTATTTTGCACAGAGTGCTGCACAATATGGGGAGAAAAGCTGGCTGTGCAGCCGCCAAGCTGGATGCCGGTTTTCTCACCTCAGCCGGCACTCTGTGCAAGGAGAGAAAATTCCACCCATAAGGTGTAACTGACTGCCCACATTCGACAATGAAGGCAGTCCCTGATAATCCATTAACGTGCAGCTCATGCGCAAAGCCAAAAAAAACCCTCATGTCAATGTGTGCAAGATTTTCAGGAGCTGCAGTGATGCATTCAGCCTGTACCAAGCCATCTTCCCTGAGCACCTCAGATTAGAGAGCAGAATTACTGACAGCCCCCCTGGTGAAGGTGCAAGCAGAGCCCCAGCAGCGCGCTAATCAAAACCTTGTGATGACGAGATGCATAATTAAGTAGCCAATTAAAATGCTGAAGATGCACTTCAGATATGCGAACAGATCTTGCAGACCTTCAACACTCACCAGTCAGGGACTTCTGGCTGTGTGAGTCCTTGGTGAGTATGTGCGCACACTTGTTGATGGTCTTTTTCGATGTTCCTTGCCAATGGCATGAAAGAAGACATCATCACAAAACCGTGACATCATGGCACTTATTCTTGATCTGCTCGGATGAGGAGGATCGCAACAGACACCTCCAGACGCTGAAAGATGCCCTCATAAGAACAGGATATGGCACCCGACTCATCGATCGAATGTTCCGATGCGCCACAGCGAAAAACCGCACTGACGTCATCAGAAGATAAACACGGGACACGGTGGACAGAGTACCCTTCGTCGTCCAGTACTTCCCCGGAGCGGAGAAGCTACGACATCTCCTCCGGAGCCTTCAACATGTCATTGATGAAGACGAACATCTCGCCAAGGCCATCCCCACACCCCCACTTCTTGTCTTCAAACAACCGCACAACCTCAAACAGACCATTGTCCGCAGCAAACTACCCAGCCTTCAGGAGAACAGTGACCACGACACCACACAACCCTGCCACAGCAACCTCTGCAAGACGTGCCGGGTCATCGACACGGATGCCATCATCTCACGTGAGAACACCATCCACCAGGTACACGGTACATACCCTTGCAACTCGGCCAACAGTGTCTCCCTGAAACGCTGCAGGAAAGGATGTCCCGAGGCATGGTACATTGGGGAAACCATGCAGACGCTACAACAACGGATGAATGAACACCGCTCAACAATCACCAGGCAAGACTGTTCTCTTCCTGTTGGGGAGCACTTCAGCGGTCACAGGCATTCGGCCTCTGATATTCGGGTAAGCGCTCTCCAAGGCGGCCTTCACAACACACAACAACGCAGAGCCGCTGAGCAGAGACTGATAGCCAGGTTCCGCAGACATGAGGACGGCCTCAACCGGGATCTTGGGTTCATGTCACACTATCTGTAACTCCCACAACTTGCCTGGACTTGCAAAGTCTCTCTGGCTGTCCTGTCGGGAAACAATACATATCTCTTTAACCTGTGCTAATGCTCTCTCCACGCACATTGTCTGTACCTTTAAGACTTGATTAGGTGTAAAGGTTCGCATTCCAATCATTATTCAGTAAATTGAGTTTGTGTCTTTATATGCCCTGTTTGCTGCTTATGAGCAGATCTCCCACTCAACTGACGAAGGAGCAGCGCTCCGAAAGCTAGTGGCATTTGCTACCAAATAAACCTGTTGGACTTTAACCTGGTGTTGTTAGACTCCTTACTGTGTTTACCCCAGTCCAACACCAGCATCTCCACATCATGCCTTATTCTTGAGACAGCTTCCTCCTGTTATAATGCCAAAAAACCCAGGTTATGAAGGGTATAACTGGATAGAATACACACTTTTAGAAGCCGTTTTTTGTACAGTGAAACAGATTACAAACATTCGCTTCTTCATCCCTTCTTAATGCCAACTTCAATAGGATTGATCAATATCTTGCCTTGGCTTTTCAATGCTGTATTGATGTGCAAGGCCATCTATATTTCCCCCTTTTACCAGCCAATCTGCAATCACTGGGTGTAGAACAGGGTAGGAGACAAGGCCAGGCAAAGACACGCACATGATAGAATCTTCCTTACAAGATTTGTGAACAGTTCATTGATGTTTGTATTCTTGGATGAAGTTGTTGGATAAAGTTGCAACAGATTTTCCTTTTTTGTGGCTTATTTTGCAGGAATTTGACCACAAGTCACTGCGAAGAGTCATCCTAAAGGAGTCACAGTGGGTGGCTTACAGAAGGCAAAGGGGTCCTGGATGCCTCCTCCTCTTCTGCCTGAGGTGGTCTGTGTATGCCTGGTGACAGTGATAGCAAGGTTGTGGAGGATGCAGCGAACCACAGGAGACATGTTCCAGTGTGTAATGGAGGGATCTCCCCCAATAGTCAGGCATCTGAGTTCTTGTTAAGGCCACAGATGTTTCTGATGGCAGCTTTTTTGTCATTGTGCCCAATGCCCTGTGATGGCAAGGTTGGATGGCAGACGAAGCTCATCAGCCACATGTACAGGAGGCATCCCTTGTCAGTCAGCCTCTGATTCTTCGTGGTTAGCTGAAGGCAGCAGGAATGGTAGATTGCCTCAGGATGAAAGTTTGCTGCCAGGGTGCCAGGCATGATATTTTGGGAATGGTCGCACATCAACTTGTGCGTCAACTAAGTTGTAACCTTTGCAGTTTCTGGACCTCTTCTCATTGATATAAAGAGCCTGTGGAGCTGCGTACCTGCAGTCAACTGCCCACTACAATATCATAAATCCCACTGACTGGTAAAGCCTTGTGCCCTCTCATCCTGCATCTTTTGGTGAGAGAGAAAATGTACAACTTTCCTGGAGAGCTGGGCACAGCAGTTATAGTCCCAGCACCAACTGCACTCAGGAGTCCAATTGCATGACCTAAGATAATCATAGAATCCCTACATTGTAGAAGGAGGCCATTCGGCCCATTGAGCCTGCACTGACAAAAATCCCACCCAGGACCTATCCCTGTAACCCCATGTATTTATCTTGCTAGTCCTCCTGATACTAAGGGTCAATTTTGCATGGCTAATCAATCTAACCTGCACACGTTTGGACTATGGGAGAAAAGCGGAGCACCCGGAGGAAACCCACGCAGACACGGGGAGAACGTGCAAACTCCGCAAAGACAGTGACCCGAGGCCAGAATTGAACCCGGGGCCCTAGCGCTGTGAGGCAGCAACACTAACTACCGTGCCGTCTCAGGTTATTCTGTATCAGTATTTTTGATTTGGATTGTAATGATGATTTTTGCCTAATCTGAAAAACAAAATTAGCTTCACTATTCTAGTTCCATTGCCGAATTATTAAATTGTTAAAACAATGGTCTGAGATTAGTGTAATGACAACATTGCAATTTCTGAATATGTGCCCATTTAAAGAACTAGCTAATCTGTACAAGCAGGTACCAAGGGAACAGGAAGACCTGCTTCACCGAATTAGATCACCATGAGGATGCACTAGTGAATCCACCTGAGAATGAGGCTTCCAAAACATATTTTCATATTAAATATCTAATGCAGCCACCTGTACCTAACAGCAATAAACTGCTTCCTATTTTACAAATCTATTATTTTGGACCACTGAGTCACCACTCCCCCCCACACCTTTTCCATTACTATTGCATTACCCTTATGCTATCAACAGAAAAAAAAAGCCACCTTTAATGTACTCCCCTGCATCAGTTAATCTTATTAAAATATTTAAATCATGTTAATGTACATCTGGTGGATAATACCTTGCATGATGACCACAATTAAGCTGGGCCACAGGACATTATTGGAGAGTATGATTCATTCTTGCAGTAATTTATTATGTTTAAGATGAGGTAAATTGGTCACAAATATATCACGTATTGTCTCGTTTGTGAATTCATTTATTCTACCATTTGGGCATACAAAGTCTAGCCCATTATAATTCCATCCCACAATAGTGAATTGTAGGCTGATTAGGGATAAAAGAAAGGATATCTTTCTGTGGGTGCAAAGAAAGTATTAAATGAGCACTGTACTTCTGCCTTCACTGGAGACACACATGCTGTGAATGCACAGTAATGGAAGAGGAGATATTGACACTGGATAGGATGAAAATAAAATAAGAAAGAGGAGAAGATGTTTCCATCAGTAGGCGAGGATCGGAGGGCACAGCCTCAGAGTAAAGGGACGCCCCTTTAGAACCGAACTGAAGAGGAATTCCTTCAGCCAGAGGGTGGTGAATCTATGGAATTCATTGCCACAGAAGGCTGTGGAGGCCAGGTCATTGAATGTACTTAAGACAAAGATAGATAGGTTCTTGATTGGTAAGGGAATCAAATATTATGAACAGACTGGGAATAGATGGATACAAATGGATGGTCTAGTTAGGAACACATGATCGGTGCAGGCTTGGAGGGCCGAAGGGCCTGTTCCTGTGCTGTATTGTTCTTTGTTATGGGGAAAAGATGGGAGAATGGGGTTGAGAAACTTAGCAGCCATGATTGAATAGCAGAGAAAACTCAATGGGCTGAATGGCCTAATTCTGCTCCTATATCATATGGTCTTATGGTCTTATATCAAGATAAAAATAAACTAAATAAGAGGAGATTGATAAAAGGTTGGCTGTATTCCAGGTAGGAATATCACGTGCTCCAACAGAATGTACACTAACCCACTGAGGAAAGTTAGAGTGGGAATTGTAGAGATTCTGGACAGAATCTTCCAATTCTTATTAGATATATGTTCATGTCTAATGAATGGAGGATTACAAATACAACAGCCTTGTTTAAAAAAAGAGGGGAGAGATAAACCCATCAACTATAGGGCAGTCAGCCTAAGTTCAGAGGTGGAGAAACTGCTAGTGGTAATAATCTGTGACAAAACGAATTGACATTTGGGAAAGCTGAAGTTTGAAAAGACACGAGTCAGCACGAATTTGTTAAAGGCAATTCATGTTTGACGAATTTGATTGAGTCCTTGGGTGAAGTAATTAAAAGGGCAGCGCAGTTAATATCCTGAATACAGACTTTTAAAATAAATTTGACCAATTTACACACCACACAAGATGCTTGTGACAAAATTAAGGCCCATGGGATTAAAGGGGTGATGGTATTGTGGATATGAATTTGGATAAGGAGCAGCCAGCAGGAAGTAGTGGCCAATGGTTATTTCTCAGACTGCAGGGTGATATACAATAGTGTTTCCCAGTAGTTGTTATTGGGACGACTGCTTTTTATATATATATTAGTGTCTGGACTGGGCTGTACAGGCATAATTTCAAAGTTTGCAGGTAACACAAAATGGTGGCACAGTGGTTAGCACTACTGCTTCGATTCCCAGCTTGGGTCACTGTCTGTGTGGGGTTTGTACATTCCTCCCATGTCTGCGTGGGTTTCCTCCAGGTGCTTCGGTTCCTCCCACAGTCCAAAGATGTGCGGGTTAGGTTGATTGGCCATGCTGAAATTGCCCCTTAGTATCAGGGGGAAGAGCTAGGGTAAATGTATGGGGTTATGGGGATAGGGCCTGGGTGGGATTGTGGTATGTGCAGACTCAATGGGCCGAATGGCCTCCTTCTGCATTGCAGGATTCTATAATTCTATGAACTCAAAAATGTTGTGAAAAATGAGGAAGATTGGAACTGGCTTCAGGAAGAGATAAACATAGAAATGTTCAGTCACATTGTTATCATCCCCTTGGAGACTAATAATGTGCTGTGCAAATCCTCTTTAGCTGCTTTAAGGACTTCATTGAGGTTATTTTGATGATCTGCTAAAGAAGGTTTTGATAATCCTATTTGTTAAGTTCATGAATTCTCTTAACACCCTCTTCCTTTTCCTTTTTCCACTGAGTTCGAGTTTTTCGAAATCAGCTCTGGCAAGAGCTATTCTGAAGTTTGGATTTACATTCAAGAGCTCTATAGTGTTAACACCAGATTCAGTTTTTCCACTTTCCTCCAAAATATGCCTTTTCCCTGTTCCGTCATTGCTTTGAGCACTGTTGCTATTTGCTTTGCCACATCTTCTTCATGCTTTAATGAATCTCTTGTTCAGCTTGTTTTAAAACTTTGCCAACTGCCACTCACATCCCCTCCTTAGCCTGGCTCTTCAATTACATTTTCAAATGAGCAGATCAAGGTTCCAACTCTTGACATCACAGCATCAATTTTAGAACAGATTTACAAAGAGAACTTGGCTTTCTTAAGTCGCCCAGATTTTCCTGAAATGCCTCAGTTTCAGCAACCTCAGTAAGTCTTCCCAAAACCACCGGTGATGCCAATACTTTATCCCCAGCCAAGTCATTTCCTAATCAGAAATCCATCCCTTCAATGGGCAAATTAGGAACCACACTGACAATAACAAGGCCGATGACTAGATCACATACTAAATTAACTTTACACAATTCTCATCAATACCCCACACCAATACTTTCTTCCATCAACATTTTAGAAAGGAGTTCATGTCACCTGTCAACATCAATGACTGCGCTGCCCCTATATCTTTAATGATGAGAATTGAGTTTCCCGCCTCACCAAACAAAGGTGAGGACACTTTACCTTTGACAGAAAATTTCTATAAGTTCCTGCATTCTGACTTGCGCTATCAGTAAACAAAAGAGAATATGTTTGATTTGTCATAAGCTTTGCTCGCTACAATAATTTTTTCTGCATGAACATGGGGCAACCATACAAATGCCATTGTCTTGTTTTACCACTTCCAACGTTCAGTCTTTACATTGCCTTTTTATGACACGAATAAAATGTTGGGTGCCCTCAAATCAGATTTGTCCTCCAGACTTTCTCTTTCTCTAACTTAAGGAGTGCATATCTTTTTACTTTCATTTCCCTCCAGAGCAATTTGTTTTCTTCCTCCCTCTCCAATTTCTCTGGGAATTTCCAAACTGGGGCCTATTAGTGATGTTCTAGTGAGTCAAATCACAATCAACTGCCGTCATTGTGGCTTCCCTAATTTTCTGATCTTTGGGTGGGATTTTCCAGCCATGCTCGCCCCAAGACTGGAAAATCCCGCCTGAGGTCAACGGACCTTTGCATGGTCCTGTCCCATCTGCCATGGGAATCATAACAGGCGGAACAGGACCATGCAAAGGGTCTGTTGACCTCAGGCAGGATTTTCCAGTCTTGGGGTGAACGCGATCGGAAATTCCACCCTCCATGTTCTTTTAGGTGGAGCCTTATGTTCCCATCAGAGTCACTTACCGAAACTTCTCAAAATTTTGTACAGACTTTTTCGATCAATACAACTGATCAAACACCATTTCCTTCCCTTTAGTAAATTCCACATAAGTCTGGCTGTGTTTCCTTTATATTTTTCTAAATTGCTACATCACTTTGTAAGATTCTTTAGCTCAGTGGGATCAAATGACTTGACCTTAATTTGAGTAAATAATAAGAAGCATGATGTGCAGAAAATGATCCAATGATTCCGCATATTGAAGATCATGACCCTGATTTCATAGTTAGTGACAGCACTCACTGCTGACCTCAAATAAAGTTGCCCACAAAGATCTAGAGTTTCTGTGGTGTGCTTTTCCCTTTTCCCTTGAATCTGGCACCAAGTCAGGGGAACTTCCAGATGTCTGGCAGCAGTGATGTCAGCTACATTCAAGTATTCCTACAGACAGCAAGCCAGGAAGTAAAATGCACTGAAGGCCCTTATTTTTAATTAATTTTTCCAGAGAGTGAAATGAATGATTTGATGCGCTATCAATAAGGCGAAAGACTACCGATATGCCAATATAAGTGTAGGCTTTTATTCACAACAGAATCAGGAGCAGATCCCAACATATAACCAATCTGGACTGAACAAGGGGGAGGAGACAGCCACCTTTATACTAGGTGCTGAGGGGAGGACCCAAACTGGAAGGGGATGTGTCCAGGTATGACAAGCACACACAACGGTGGTCCATATAGGACAAAGGCACAACTGAGGTCCACCACATTCATCCCTTCCTTTAAAAAAACAACATGGGGGTGAAGCGGAAACAATATTACAAGTCCAGACGAACCGGTGGCTTGATCCGCCGTCGCGATCGCGTAGTGCAGGTCGCAGAATCGTCCGAGCAGGGAGCGATGTCGGCCCAGGCTCCGTACAGTGAGCGTCGAGAGAAGGCGCCAGGTGATGTGAAGCGGACCGATCCGTCGTCCCGTCCAGTCGTCGGGTACTGCGTGGCGACGGCTCCAGCGACTCAAGCGAGCTGTACATAGGGGCGAGAGGAGTGAGCAGTGGCCCTGGTGGCGTATGAGGAACAGTGGAAACAGGAGCTGGGGGGTGGGGGGCCGCAGCAGGCTCTGGGCGCACTACATTGGGGACAGGGACTGAGGGAGGAAGAGGCGTAGCAGTCTCCGAATGGATGACACCAGGGACCGTGGGGCGGATGGACGTGGTGACCACCGGGGCACCCGCGGGTGCCAAGTCACGGACAGAAACCGTGTCCTCCCGCCCATCAGGGTAAGCTACATAAGCATATTGGGGATTAGCGTGGAGCAGTTGGACCTCCTCGACCAAGGGATCTGCCTTATGGGTCCGGACATGCTTCCGAAGCAGAACGGGCCCCGGGGACATCAGCCAATCTGGGAGCGAAGTACCCGAGGAGGACTTCCTGGGAAACGAAAACATCCGCTCGTGAGGGGTCATATTGGTCGCTGTGCACAAGAGTGACCTAATGGAATGTAATGCGTCCGGAAGGACATCTTGCCAACGGCTGACTGGAAGGCCCCTAGACCGTAACGCGAATAGAACGGCCTTCCAGACGGTTGCGTTCTCCTGCTCTACTTGACCATTGCCCCTGGGGTTATAGCTAGTGGTACGGCTGGAGGCAACGCCTTTGGCGAGCAGGTATTGCCTCAGCTCGTCACTCATGAAAGAGGACCCACGGTCGCTATGAATATAGGCTGGGAAGCCGAACAGGGTGAAGAGCTTGTTCAGGGTCCGAATCACTGTAGCCGTGGTCATATCCGAGCAGGGGAAGGCAAAAGGGAAACGTGAGTATTCGTCAATGATATTCAGGAAATAAACAATGCGGTTAGAGGAGGGGAGGGGGCCTTTAAAATCAACGCTAAGGCGCTCGAACGCGCGAGTGGCCTTTACAAGGTGCGCCCTACCTGGCCGGTAGAACTGCGGTTTGCACTCAGCGCAGACCCTGCATTGCCTGGTAATCGTCCGGACCTCCTCAAGGGAGAAGGGCAGGTTACGGGACTTGACAAAATGGAAAAATCTGGTGACACCCGGGTGACAGAGGTCGTTATGGAGGGACTGTAGCTGGTCTAGTTGGGCGCTGGCACATGATCCACGGGACAGGGCGTCTGGGGGCTCGTTGAGCTTCCCGGGCTGGTACATGATGTCATATCTGTAGGTGGAGAGCTCAATCCTCCACCGCAAGATCTTGTCATTCTTAATCTTGCCCTTTTGCCTGGTGTTAAACAGGAAGGCAACTGACCGCTGGTCCGTAATTAAGGTGAATCGTTGGCCCGCGAGATAATGGTGCCAGTGCCGGACGGCTTCCACGATGGCCTGGGCCTCCTTCTCGACCCAGGAATGTCGAATCTCAGGGCCTTGTAAGGTCCGGGAAAAGAAGGCCACCGGACGGCCCCTCTGGTTAAGGGTGGCGGCTAGGGCAAAGTCAGACGCATCACTTTCCACTTGGAATGGGATGGATTCGTCCACAGCGTGCATCGCGGCCTTCGCAATGTCCGCTTTGATGTCGTCAAAGGCCCGACGGGCCTCCTCCGCCAGGGGAAAAGAGGTCGATTTTAGGAGCGGACGGGCTTTATCTGCGTAACGGGGAACCCACTGGGCATAATAGGAGAAGAAGCCCAGGCATCTCCTCAGTGCTTTGAGAGTAGTAGGGTGGGGAAGCTGCATAAGGGGACGCATACGGGCTGGGTCGGGGCCAAGGACACCATTTTCTATCACGTACCCAAGGATGGCGAGGCGGCGTGTCTGGAAAACACACTTCGCCTCATTATATGTGAGGTTCAGGAGAGTGGCCGTACGAAGGAATTTTTGTAGGTTGGCATCATGATCCTGCAGGTCATGGCCGCAGATGGTGACGTTATCCAGATACGGGAAAGTGGCCCGTAGCCCGTGCTGGTCTACCATTTGATCCATGGCCCGCTGGAAAACTGAGACCCCACTGGTGACACCAAAGGGGACTCGGAGGAACTGGTAGAGGCGGCCATCCGCCTCAAAGGCAGTATATGGGCGATCCTCCGAGCGGATAGGGAGCTGGTGGTAAGCCGATTTCAAATCGATCGTCGAGAAAACCCTATAGTGCGCGATGCGGTTGACTATGTCCGCGATACGGGGAAGAGGATACGCATCTAGTTGGGTATACCTGTTTATGGTCTGGCTGTAGTCAATCACCATGCGGTGTTTCTTCCCTGATTTAACTACGACCACTTGCACCCTCCAGGGGCTGTTGCTGTCCTGGATAATCCCTTCCCGGAGCAAACGTTGTACCTCGGACCGAATGAAGGCCCGGTCTTCCGCACTATAGTGCCTACTCTTGGTGGCTATAGGCCTACAATCCGGGGTGAGGTTATCAAATAAGGGGAGGGGGGTGATCTTGAGGGTCGAGAGACTGCAGGTGGTGCGCGAGGGGCGCTGCCGTGACGGCCCCTTGCAGAAATCTAACCCCAGCAGTACAGCTGCGCAGAGTCGCGGCAGCACGAGGAGCCGAAAACGCTCGTAGACTGTGCCCTGTACCGTCAGCGTCACCAAACAGCACCCGAGGACCTCCACCGAGTGGGAATTCGAGGACATGGAGATGGTCTGGCTCCAGGGTCGCACGGGAAGGGCGTATTGACGCACTGTGCGAGGGTGTATAAAACTTTCCGTGCTCCCACAGTCAAACAGGCAGTTTTCTGCATAACCATTTACCTTGATCTCCATTATGGACTTGGAGAGTTGATGAGGCTGCGACTGGTCAAGGCAAATCGATGCCACTGTTGAATTAAAGAAGAATCCATCTTCGTCGCCGTCTGATGACGTCACGGATGAAGCTTCCTGCTCAGCTCGCCTTGATGCCAGTCTCAAAGATGGCGACTCCCGCACTTCCGATGACCGCATCAAAGATGGCGATTCCCGCACTTCCGGTGACCGCATCAAAGATGGTGATTCCTGCACTTCCGGTGACCGCATCAAAGATGGCGAATCGCACGCAGCCGCCGCCTGCATCAAAGATGGCTGCGCCCTCGGAGCACACATGGCTCCACGAGTCTTCGGAAGCGGCTTTGCTCGGCAGACTTTAACAAAGTGGCCTAGTTTACCGCATCTGGAGCAAATCGCGTCCTTTGCCGGGCAGCGACGTCGAGGGTGCTTAGGTAGGCCACAAAAGTAACATTTGGGCCCCGCCGGAACAGCCGTCGCAGTGGAGCCGTCGGTGGAACGGGATCCAAGGTAAGACCCGAGATTATGGGAGGCCGCTTCTAACGTTTCAGCCATCGTGGCCGTTTTCCGGAGGTCTAGGTTATCTTGTTCCAGCAGACGCTGCCGGATGTATGTAGACTCAATGCCCGCAACGTAGGCGTCGCGGATCAGATCCTCCGTGTTCTGAGCTGCTGTAACAGCCTTACAGTCGCATGCTCGAGCGAGGACCCGCAGGGCGCGCAGAAATTGGGCGCACGATTCTCCTGGCTGCCGCTTGCGGGTAGTTAGGAGGTGTCTGGCGTAAACCACGTTAGGGCTCTTTTGGAACTGCCCTTTTAGGAGTTCGATAGCGTCCGCGTAAGTAGCAGCGTCCCGGAAGATTCCATAGACAGTTTCGCTTACCCGGGCGCGGAGCACGTGGAGTTTAGCAGCGTCGGTGTCGATGGCCGTAGTGGTGTCGACGAATGCTTCGAAGCAGTCCAGCCAATGATCAAATTTATCAGAGGCTCCAACCTCTTGAGGGTCTAATGCTAACTTGTCGGGTTTTAGAAACTGCTCCATACTAGTAACTGTTGTGAATAAAATTGATGTGCTATCAATAAGGCGAAAGACTACCGATATGCCAATATAAGTGTAGGCTTTTATTCACAACAGAATCAGGAGCAGATCCCAACAGATAACCAACCTGGACTGAACAAGGGGGAGGAGACAGCCACCTTTATACTAGGTGCTGAGGGGAGGACCCAAACTGGAAGGGGATGTGTCCAGGTATGACAAGCACACACAACGGTGGTCCATATAGGACAAAGGCACAACTGAGGTCCACCACATGATTGGAACATGAGATTAAAGTAAAAGCATTAATACTAAAAACAAACTTTGAATACACATGTAAAAATATGAAATCTTCTATTAAAATGACACTCAGTGGTCTGGAGTGCAGGCTTCCAACCTGTAGCTGTCTAGCTGTTTAGCAACAGAGTGGTTCAAAACCACCTTTCGACCGTGTGCTGCCCACCTGTAGGCAGTTTTTGGGTGGCACGTTGGCACAGTGGTTAGCACTGCTGCCTCACAGCGCCAGGGACCCAGGTTCGATTCCCAGCTTGGGTGATTGCCTGTGTGGAGACTGCACGTTCTCCCCGTCCAAAAAGCGTGCTGGTTAGGTGCATTGGCCATGCTAAATTCTCCCTCAGTGTACCCGAACAGGCGCTGGAGTGTGGTGACTCGGAGATTTTCACAGTAACTTAATTGCTGTGTTAATGTAAGCCTACTTGTGACACTAATAAATAAAATTAAACTTAAAATTTAAACTGAGAACTTTAAAGTTCCATAAAATTGCTTTGCCCGGGCCAAAATGCCTAGCATAACTTATGAACTTGGTAATTATAAGTTGTTAAATGTCCAGTTAAACTAAATGTCATTCAACAAAGGTGCAACCTTTACAGGGGTTTTTACGGCAAGACAAAAAAGTGGAAGCACTCATTAATGATTATCAGTGTATTACAGATTGGGAATCCTAAACAGCACAACCTATCGAGGAGTTAAGAATCACTGGCAACATCTTCTGGATTTCCACATTTCACAGCGTAGGTGCAGATTCAGAGGAGTAATGAGGGCAAACACTGACAGGTTCACCATCATTACTTCTGCAAAATCCGAGCCATTATTATCCCAGCTTCCCTTCATATCTGTGCAAATGCCTGCAAACTAAAATATTTTTAAACTCCTTGAATGCTTACCAAAGCATGGTCGCTGTCTGATTCTGTAGTCCAAACGAGTTTTACATCGGAATATTAATAAACACCTGCAGATTCCAAACAACAACTGTACTTGAAGTAAACAACAATCCTTCGCATCTCAAAGCAATTATCAAGTATTTTTATTGCAGCTTCAAGCTGTTAGATATTTATGCTGACATTTTCGGCATCAATATAAATAACAATAAAACATCTTCATTAATTCCAAGACAGCATTAATAATAGAATATTATTAAAATTAGGTGTGAATGTTTGTATGTCAATGGTTGAATGTACATCAGCTGGATAAAATAGAATATAGATAGGAGTAATGCAAACGGCTACAGTACGATTATTCATAATGAGGCAACCTCTGTCACCGATGAATAACCTTTCTGCATTAATATTTTGGATCTTGTAGGTAACAAGATTCATCGAGCATTCTGAACAGATGAGAATTGTGCTACTTAACAATTCAGAAGCCCAATATCTGACCCGGTTTTACCTTGCTCATTGGTTGATTCTCTGCCAGAGTCAAACTATCCTCCTACTCCCTTCTTATTTACCTCTCATGTAATTCAAACTTATCTTCCCCGTTCCTGCCTACACCCCATCAATCTCAAATGCCACTCCACTTGACTTCATATGAACATTCAAATTAGGAGCAGAAGCTGGCCCCTGAAGTCTGCTTCACCGTTGGATAAGATCATGGCTGATCTGGTGTAGCCACAACTCCACAATCCTGCCTATTCACTATACACTTTTGACTCTCTGCTCAATCAAGCAGCTGTCCAACTCAGCCTGAAAAATATTCAATAATCCAGCCTCCACTGCTGTCTGGGGAAGAGAATTCCACATGCTAACAATCCTCTAAGGGAAAAACAAGCTGCTGTCTGAAATGGGAGACCCCTTATTTTGAAACTGTGCCCCCTAGTTCGAGTCTCTTCTATAGGGGGAAACATCGTCTCAGCATCCACCATGTCAAGTCTCCTCAGGATCTTATATGTTTCATTTAAATCACCTCTCATTCTTCTAAGCTCCACTGGATACTGGCCCAACCGGTCCAACCTTCCCTCATAAGATAACCCTTTCATCCCAGGAATCCATGATGTGGAGAGGCCGGCGTTGGACTGGGGTGGGCACAGTAAGAAGTCTCACAACACCAGTTAAAGTCCGACAGGTTTATTTGGAATCACGAGCTTTCAGAACACTGCTCCTTCATCAGGTGATGAAGGACTTGATGAAGGAGCAGCACTCTGAAAACTCATGCTTCCAAATAAACCTGTTGGACTTTAACCTGATTTTGTGAGACTTCTTACTGTGCCCACCACAGGAATCAATCAAGTGAACCTTCTCTGAATTGCTTCTAATTATATCCTTTCTCAAGTAAGGAGACCTTCTGTACTCCAGATGTGGTCTCACCAAAACCCTGTACAATAGTCACAAAACCTCCTTAAAGTCCATTCCCTTTGTAATAAACAACAATGTTCCATTTGCATTCCTAATTACTTGTTGTACCTGCATGCTAACATTTATTGATTCAGGACACCCAGGTCCTTCTGCATCACAGAGTTCCACAATCGCTCTCCTTTTAAATAATATGCTGCATCTCTCTTCATCCTGCCAATGTGAACAAGTTCACATTTCCCCACATAAGACTCCATCTGCCAAATTTTTGCCCACCTTAGCCTTTCTGCATCCATTTACAGACTCATTTTGCCCTCTTCACAATCTACTCTCCAACCTATATTTATATCATCAGTTAAGTTAGCAACCATACATTTGGTCCCTTCATCCAAGTCATTGATACATATTGTAAAAGGTTGAGGCCCCAGTAATGATCCCTGTGGCACTCCACTCATTACAGCTTGCCAGCCTGAAAGTAACCCCTTCATCCCTACACTCTGTTTGCTGTTAGTTAACCAATCCTCTATCCATGCTAAAATGTTACCCTCTACATAATGTGCTTTTAATTTGTGTAGTATACTTTGATGTGACACCTTATTAAATGCCTTCTGGAAATCCATGTACAGCACATCTATAAGTTCCCCTTTATCCAGTTTGCTTCCTCAAAGAACTCTAATTAGTCAAACGCTATTTTCCTTTCACAAGACCATGTTGAATTTGCCTTATTACATTAAGATTTTCTAGGGTCCCTCCCATGAATTGTTAATAATAGTTCTTACATTTCCCTATGACAGATAGTAAAGTGTGCACAGTGCACTGTGAATATTGCCCCCCCCCCCCCAATCTTGGCCCTCCCAATTCCCAATCTCCTCTGCCGATCACCGATCCTAGTGCCAGGCTGGCACACCCCAAGGGCACTGCCCTCGACCATCTGGGAGGCCTCAATGGCCTCCTGTCCCACTGGTGAGTCCATCATGTCTGGTCCCCGTTGCTGGGGACAATATGAGATTCTCACCGGTGAGGACCTCCACTGATGATGCCGTTAAGTCACGTGAGACCGGACAATTGAGTCCCGGGTTCACTCATCACATTAAAATTAGCACATGAATATTATAATCAGCCTCAAGCCCTTCACAAGGGGAACCCCCCCACCCCGCCCCCGAACTCCCGGGGAGTCCTCAATGGCCTCTTTCCCCACCAGATGGTGATCAAGCTTGGTCTCTGTTGATGGGGACAAGCTTTAATCCCCGCTGGTTGGAACCTCCCTGCCCGGGGCGAGGGAGGGGGGGGGGGGGGGGCGGAGGGCAGTGGGGTGGAAACTCTAGTGAGCCTGGAGAATACCGTCCCAGGCTCGCTAATGATATGGAAATGTGAATTTCCACATTGTAATTAGCCTTGCGCTTAATCCCGGTGCAAGGCTGATTACGTTAAAGAAAGGGCCTGGAGACTCGTGACTGGACAGACGCTGATCACAAATCCCGCTCCAGGCCCCCCGCTGATATCTCCTGGCCCACTGCACTACTTGAGCAGTGCAGCGGGCTGCAGAATTACGCTCATAGAATCTGCTCAGCTAGTGAATAAACTATTGTTTGTTCTAAATTCTTGGGTACCAATCTTTGGGAACCTAGCATTCTACATGGTGTCAGGAGTTGGCAGTATGACACAGGGTGCTCACCGCATTAACCCATTTGTATTCAACTAAAATATTGCGGAAAACTGGACCAAGTTTGAAATGGAATCGCATATCTATTGCGTTGCTGGATTATCAGATAAAAGAAAAAAGTACAAGCGTATATATCTCACTAAAGATGGTGGCCCCGGAGGCCACCAAGAAATTTCAGTCATTTGTATTTCAAATGGAGGAGAAAGAGGACCCCAAAATAATTCTACAAAAGTTTGAGAACATTTGCCTGCCAGGGAAGAACATAATGCTTCACAGATACACATTTAACTACAGACCAAGATTTGACAAATCGATACAATCATGCAAGGCAATTTTAAAAATCTCTTTAACCTGTGCTTAACCCTCTCTCCACTCACATTGTCTGTACCTTTAAGACTTGATTACCTGTAAAGACTCGCGCTGCAACCATTATTTTGTAAATTGAGTTTGTGTCTTTATATGCCCTGTTTGTGAACATGACTCCCACTCACCTGATGAAGGAGCAGCACTCTGAAAGCTTGTGGCTTGTGCTATCAAATAAACATGTTGGACTTTAACCTGGTGTTGTGAGACTTCTTACTGTGTTTGCTCCAGTCCAACACCGGCATCTCCACATCTTAGTCAGGGTCACCAGCCTTTCGGAAGCCAACACTTTTACTGAACCTTTAGCCCATTGTGCTTTCCCAGCCTTAACTGGTTATGATTTCAGATATCCAGTATTTGTTATTTCATCTTATCTGTTCTTTGCTCTACAATGTGTGGTATTGCAATGTGGCAGTAAGGCTACAAGTGAATCACATCAAAATGAGGAGGCAGCTCACTGACAGCACATCAAACCAAGAAGACAGTTGAGCTACTTTCTTAAGATAGACTTGGATGAAGAAGGCTCTTGGGTTCATTGATTTACCAATACTGAAGCATTAGCTGTTTTCAAAATAAATCCATTATGCTGCCTTCAATCATTCTTCCTTGTAGTCTACTCCAGCTGTTGACTGCTCACTGTATAAAAAAATGTTTTCTAACCTCTATCCAAAGCCTATTTTCACCATTGTCAAGGTGTCTCTTAGATCGTGTTTCCTTTGCGTACTGGAAAGATTGGTTCCGGGTTTACTGTCACCACACCATTACGTATCTTCAATGTTTCTGAAATAATCTTTCTGAGGTATCTTTGATTGAGAATTGTGGTTGCTTGGCCTCTTTAAGGGGTGAGCCTTCATGGGCCATGTGACCAGGCCAGAGCCATTGATGTGCGAGCACGTGAACTTGGGCCAATCGGGAGCAAGGGTGAGCAGCCCAGGGGCTTAAGAACATCAGCTGGAGTCAGGAGGCGGACTTTTACCGGCATGTCCGCCCGAGTTTCATATGATCCCACCCAAGACCAACGGAGAATGCCATTCGGGGAGAATCAGGGCGGGCGGGTCAGTAAAATTCCGGCCATGGTGTTGTGAGCAGTAGACCTGTATTGGTTGTGCTGTTAAATCCTTTGTGTATATAGTTCTTCTTATCAACAAACCCTTTAGTTAATTGTTTGCCACATTGAGTCACCGTGAGTTATTTCAAGAATGAAGATCACTTTATTATCTATTTTTTCCCTCATAACTTACGGTCTTATTGTTCCTCTCCCCATTATTTCTAAAGTTTGTATGGTTCTTTAATGTTATAATAGCCAGAACTATGTGCAATACTATAATTATGCTTTGATCAGGGCACAGCCAGTGAAGCCCAAAATGCTGGAAATGGATCAGCAGGTTAGTTCCTTAACAGAATTGAATAAAACAACATGGAAAACAATAGGCAGAAGTCGAGAATTTGCCAAATTTGCATGAAAACTGGAGTAACTCCCGCTGATTTTTTTTTAGAGTGATATTCAGAATATCACTGCAGAGTGCCCTAGCGAGATTCACTCTGAAAATCTAGGGGCGGGGCCTCTTCCCACTGGAGAGGCCGGCAGCATAGAAACATAGAAAACTACAGCACAAAACAGGCCCTTCGGCCCCACAAGTTGTGCCGAACTTTTAGGCCGACCTATAACCCTCAATCCTATTAAGTCCTATGTACTCATCCAGGAGTCTATTAAAAGACCCTATTGAGTTTGCCTCCACCACCACTGAAGGCAGCCGATTCCACTCGCCCACCACCCTCTGTGTGAAAAACTTCCCCCTAACATTTCCCCTGTACCTACCCCCCAGCACCTTAAGCCTGTGTCCTCTCATAGCAGCCATTTCCACCCTGGGAAAAAGCCTCTGAGAGTCCACCCGATCTATGCCTCTCAACATCTTATATACCTCTATTAGGTCTCCTCTCATCCTACGTCTCTCCAAGGAGAAAAGACCGAGCTCCCTCAGCCTATCCTCATAAGGCATGCCACTCAATCCAGGCAGCATCCTTGTAAATCTCCTCTGCACCCTTTCACTCTTTTCCACATCCTTCCTGTAATGAGGTGACCAGAACTGAGCACAGTACTCCAAGTGGGGTCTGACGAGGGTCTTATATAGCTGCATCATTATCTCCCGACTCCTAAACTCAATCCCTCGATTGATAAAGGCCAGCACACCATACGCCTTCTTAACCACCTCCTCCACCTGCGGGGCCGATTTTAGAGTCCTATGGACCCGGACCCCAAGGTCCTTCTGATCCTCTACCGTACTAAGAGTCTTTCCCTTTATATTGTACTCCTTCATCCCATTTGACCTGCCAAAATGGACCACTACGCATTTATCTGGGTTAATGGTGCTGACCGAGCCAATGCGAAAACCTTTGCCACGGAGAGACGAGGAGGCCCGGACGCCCAGCGGGGAGCCCGTTAAACGGCCTCCACTGATGACTCCAGGCCCGTTGTACTGCTAGAGCAGAGCAGAAGGCTGGGAGAATCGTCCCTAATATATATACACAAAAAGTTCAGACTAAACTACAATGCGACTGCTCTACTCGATTCCCTGGTGAGTCCCTCCTTGATCCAAAGCGTCATGAGCCATAGAGGTTTACAGCATGGAAACAGGCCGTTTTGACCCAACTTGTACACGTCGCCCAGTTTTTACCATTAAGCTAGTCCCAATTGATAGAGTCACAGAGGTAATAATCTCCGCCGGTACGGAAACTGAACCCATGCTTTTGCTGTCCCTCTGCATCACAAACCAGCCATCCAGCCAACTGAGCTAACTGATTCCACATGGCATCCCATGGTACATGCCGTCCAGCCGATTGCCTCAACTTCCCACCGGGACAATCTACAGGGTCCTTGCCAGTCACATGGCCGGGGAATGCCCCCCCCCTTAAAGGCCCACTACATCACATTAAACTGCAATGAGTCAACTACATTCCCAGATCATGTTAACCAAGGTCTATCACTATCAGGTACATGTACCTCCAATGTTTCTGATTTAATTTGCATTGACTGGATTGACCTTTATCTGCTATTGGCCAACGAGAGTGTGCACCAGTCTGGACTCAATTTTTGCAAGTTGTTCACTGCCTTCTCGAAGTCTTCAATCCCTCTGCCAGGTTAATGTTATTCATAATTCCATCATGCAATAATATTGCAAATGTAGGTTATTCGTGGAGAACAAGAAATGTAGTCTTCTGAGCATCCGCTCAATTAAAACACTGCTGCCTCACATCACCAGGGATCTGGGTTCACTTCCTGGGGCTGGGCCACTGTCTGTGAGGAGTTTGCACATTCTCCCTGTGTCAGTGTGGGTTTCCTCCGGGTACTCCGGTTTCCTCCCACAGTCTGAAAGACGTGCTGGTTAGATGGATTGGCCATGCTAAATTCTCCATCAGTGTACCCGAACAGGCGCCGGAGTGTGGCGACGAGGGAATTTTCACAGTAATTTAATTGCAGTGTTAATGTAAGCCTACTTGTGACATGAATAAATAAACTTTAAAGTTAAAAACTCTTCCTCTGTCTCCTCATTTTGATCTGTTTCCCTTTTTGACCGTCTCCTGCACATCCCTGAAAAGAACAGGGACATAGTCAGCAGAGGCAGCACGGTGGCACAGTGGTTAACATTGCTGTCTCACAGCGCCAGGGACCTGCACTCAAATCTGACCTAGGCTCACTATCTGTGTGGAGATTACACATTCTCCCCATGCCTGCATGGGTTTCCTCTGGGTGCTCTGGTTTCCTCCCATAGTGTGGAGATGCCGGTGTTGGACTGGGGTAAACACAGTAAGAAGTTTAACAACACCAGGTTAAAGTCCAACAGGTTTATTTGGTAGCAAAAGCCACAAGCTTTCGGAGCGCTGCTCCTTCGTCAGGTGAGTGGGAATTCTATTCACAAACAGGGCATATAAAGACACAAACTCAATTTACAGAATAATGGTTGGAATGCGAATACTTACAGCTAATCAAGTCTTAAAGGTACAAACAATGTGAGTGGAGAGAGCACCAAGACAGGTCAAAGAGATGTGTATTGTCTCCAGACAGGTTCTGTTGTCACAGCGTCTGCATGGTTTCCCCAATGTACCATGCCTCGGGACATCCTTTCCTGCAGCGTATCAGGTAGACAACATTGGCCGAGTTGCAAGAGTAGGTACCGTGTACCTGGTGGATGGTGTTCTTTTCCGTTGTCGCAGCATCTGCATGGTTTCCCCAATGTACCATGCCAATGGTTTGACCTGTCTTGGTGCTCTCTCCACTCACATTGTTTGTACCTTTAAGATTGATTGATTAGCTGTAAATATTCGCATTCCAACCATTATGCTGTAAATTGAGTTTGTGTCTTTATATGCCCTGTTTGTGAACAGAATTCCCACTCACCTGACAAAGGAGCAGCGCTCCGAAAGCTTGTGGCTTTTGCTACCAAATAAACCTGTTGGACTTTAACCTGGTGTTGTTAAACTTCTTACTGTGTTCCTCCCATAGTCCAAAGATGTGTGGGTTAGGTTGACTGACCATACTAAATTGCCCCTTATTGTCAGGGGGACTAGCAACGTAAATACATGGGATTATAGGGATAGGGCCTGGGTAGAATTGAGTTGGAGCAGACTAAATGGGCCAAATGGCCTCCTTTTGCCCTGTAGGGATTCTATGTTCATTGCGGTAGATGGAGGTTCAACTCCAAAACATACTTCTTAATTTAAAATGTGAAGCAGTTGTTTATTGGAATTTATACTATATGCACATAGGCAATGGTTTAAAACTCTGCGATGTGAATCTCAGCTTTTATTCTTGTGTTTATTATTCAGAGCAATGAATATACATTTCGCCAAATAATCTATTTACTCCTATGTTCAATTTGTAGATGTGTAGCAGAGCAAGTCTAATTGATCTCCAGTTACATTTATTAATTTGAAAATTAACTGAAATTTTCAATCAAAGTTTTCCAGTTTTCATTCAAATTAAGTGTCATTATATTGTTTACAGGATCTTATTCAATCCAAACAAATTGCTTGCACGCATTAAAAAATAATCCCACTCTTCGATTGGAGGGATATTTGCCGTCTTGAAGTATCAGCTGGCAATACAATTGAACAGAACATTTTATCTTGAACTCAGGCTTTCATCATGCTGCATTTAATTTTACTGCTGGTAATATTGTTGTGCTGGTGATATTATTATTCTCCTGCAGCAACTCCTGTGTTAAGTATTAATAAATGTTTACTTCAAAGTAGGTCCTATGTGCACTGCCAATAGCCTGTAATTGGTAACAATAGCATCATTTGGCCCTGGTTTGGTCCCATTCGCCTGCTTAAATTGCTAATGAAAACTACCTCCCTCGCAGTCATGACACTTTATTAGTTCAGCTACCATGGAGCAGCTGCAGTGTTCAGACGTGAATCATTCTGACTCCCACCGTATTATTCCATAAACATCGGAGAGATAAATGATTTGATGAGGTTGGGTATTTACTGTCAGATGTAATTAAATGCTATATGTGTGTGTGGTCATCAGTGCTGAGTGACTGAGCCAGAAACACTGCCCTCTTAAGGCGCATCAGTGAAGAAAATGAACACTGAATCGCATTGAAATTTGCTAAAACGCCAACAGTGGTTGCAATTTAAATCAGCACACTCTCCACCAGAGCTTTCTCTGCAACCGATTTTTGGTAAATTGTATCGAAACATATCATTGCCGTTTGCTTGCACTTGGCATCCTTGATGTTAAACTTTGGAAATAAAATGATTGACGGTTCTTCCTCCCCAAGAAAAACACTTCCACCAAATACTGCCTTTATCAATCAGACATCCTTTAAATCACTGTCAGTCTTTCTATCCATGCAGTGATCTTCGACACAGGAAGGAAATGGTGCAAATGTTGAGGCAAAGTCAGAGCCATTTGTCTTCATATCTGGTGAAGCAAAACCGATTTTTAATGATGACCATTTTGCATATTGAGCCTGTTTAAACACTCTTTTCTGAGGAAATGCCATATGGTCATGCAGCAATTGTCCAGAAGTTTCCCCTGAACCATTGCGCTGTGCTGGGAACCAGCTGACAAAGCGATTCGAATTGCTATATTTGGGTGGTTCTGCCTGCGATAGGCTCATAGTTACTCGAAAAGAGTTAGAAGAAATAAAACACTTCTAACTTCAGAGTAATGATTTTCAATACCCAGACAAGCCGTGCATGGCATTCCCCTCACACTCTGAATCCCCTATCCCCCGATGTCCAAACCCCCACCATTGCCCCCAATGTCCAACGCTCGCCTGACTCCCTACCCTACACGATCCAACTCGACCCTCCTCCACCCAACCTAAACCGGCACAAGCCCCCATCCCTCCACCACCACCCCTGACCCGGCACAACCCACCCCCACTTCCCCCTTCCTCCCCCAACATGGCTCAAACCTCTCCCCCCGACTTCACCTCTGACACGATTAAACTCTCCTGACCAGCCAAACACCATCCCCTTATCTTACACTCTTACCTTCTCTCTGGTCTGTCAATTTCACTGGGCCCTTTAAACTTACCTGCTTTCTGGCAGCCAGTGCAGTAAAAAGGATGCACAGCTTCCCTGAGTTCACCGGCTTTTGAGCCTGTGGGAACCCTCTTGCTGCCTCCCCAAGCAACTCCAGCTAGCAGAGGTTTCAAACAAGTTTCCCAGAGCAGGTAAACATACTTTAAATTCTTGAGGGAGGCACGGTGGCACAGTGGTTAGCACTGCTGCCTCACAGCATCAGGAAGCCGGATTCGACTCCCGGCTTGGGTGACTGCGTGGAGTCTGCATGTTCTCCCCATGTCTGCGTGGGTTTTCTCTGGGTGCTCTGGTTTCCTCCCACAGTCCATAAAGACGTGCTGGTTAGGTGCATTGGCCATGCTAAATTCTCCCTCAGTGTACCCGAACAGAAGTGTGGAGACTAGGGGATTTTCACAGTAACTTCATTGCAGTGTTACTGTAAGCCTACTTGTGACTAATAAGTAACATTTAATAAACAAACTTTAACTTGGAATTACAGCGGGCCACCACTTTCCGACACTAGTTGGAATTCATGGTCCATTGACGATTCAATTCTTCCAGGATTTTAGTACAATGCTTTGAGTATTTTTGAATAATGTTATCCTCACTGTTGTTGCACTGTATTTTCTGACTACTGAAATTATGTTTATTAAAATCTCATCAAATCACATGCAGCAAATTGTATAATTCTAAGTATGTTGCTAAGAGAACATGACATAAACATACGAACAAGTCTTCATTCTGTTTTTTTAGTTCATGAAATTTAGCAATTAAAGGGAGCACTGCTTGCAGAAGTTGAATATTTCACAGCAACTCCCAGCAAATCAAGTTTGATGATCTTCCTCGCTGCTGGTCAGGAACATGTTCAACTTTGTCAGCAACTTCGCAGCAGTGCCTGCCCTCAATCAGCAACATTCACATCCAGTGAAGCACTTCACAATCCCTGCTCTGTTTCTTTTCGCTTCTATCATTTAGCTCTGAATGAAGGATTTATCCCTCATAATAATTTCCCCAGTTTAACTTGCATCCTAGCTGCATGCTTTATGTGGCATGTGCAGAACGATTAGCATTAATTGCTGACTGGTTTCAAAGTGGAAGGCCAGTGGAAACATAAATCACCCCGTTAACAGGTTCCATTCACCCGTGAAATCGCAACATAACTTTCTGCAGTGAGACTATTTCATTTTTACAGCACAAATGCAGGACTCTCTTGACAGCCAGCAGAGTTTGATGGCACGCTGCAGTTTTTGCAAGGCTAACAGCAGTGTGTTGCCTATCATCCAGAAATGTGAGATGATTTGCAACTCACTCTGTACCTCTTCCGTGCCACAAATTGTTATTTTTCTTTATGGGTTAATGTTGGTGGGCAAAATGAACTCAGTGTGATGTTTGCAGCAAATTGTGTATCATCCAACTGTTAAACACCTATCTCCATCATTTTGATGAATTAGTGAATGAACAAATACCTACTTTTGCTCTAAACATACATAGGTTGTAGCAAAGCGGATACAAACATTTGTGCTCCCCTTCGATAGCTCAGCTGGTAGAGTGGAGGACTGCAGAAGATTCAAACTACCATCCTTAGGTTGCTGGTTCAATTCTGGTTCAAAGACAGTCCAACGTCCACTTTTAACCATGGCACGTTGGTCGAGAGGTATGATTCTCGCTTTGGGTATTGCAATTAGCGAGTTTGCGAGAGGTCCCGGATTCAAATCCCGGATGAGCTCTTTACTGTTATGGGCCAGTGGTGCAATGGATAATGTGTCTGACTATGGATCAGAAGATTCCAGGTTCAACTCCTGGCTGGCTGGCTCACTGTCAATGTTTAATTGGCTCCATAGCTCAGTGGTTAGAGCACTGGTCTTGTAAACCAGGGGCCGTGAGTTCAATTCTCGCCGGAGCCTGTGGGTAAAAGTTTGGAGGCAGCATGGTGGCACAGTGGTTAGCACTGCTGCCTCACAGCACCAAGGAACTGGGTTGATTCCTGGCTTGGGTCACTGTCTGTGTGGAGTTTGCACATTCTCCCCATGTCTGCGTGGGTTTCCTTCGGGTGCTCCGGTTTCCTCCCACAGTCCAAAGATGTGAGTTACGTTGATTGGTCAAGCTAATTGTCCATTAGTGTCAGGGGGATTAGTAGGGTAAATATATGTGGCTATGGGGATAGGGCCTGGGTGGGATCATTGTCGGGTGCAGGCTTAATGGGCTGAATGGCCTCCTTCTTCACTGTAGCGATTTTATGATTTCCAGGATTTGACAAATTAGTTGAATCATTTTTCCAACTTGAAATGTAAATTATTTCCTTGTTAGATTAGCACGACATTCCATTCGATTCACTTTAATCATTCATGGGGTGTGTGCATTACTGGCAGAGCCAGCATTTGTTGCCCATCCCGTTGCTCTTGGGAAGGTGGTGGTGAGGCACCTTCTTGACCTAAAGGCACTTCCATGGTGCTGCTAAGGTGGGGAGGGGGTTTCAGGACTTTGACCCAACGCTGATGAACCAATGGCAATATCTTTCTAGGACAGTTTGGTGTGTGGCTTGGGAGAGTATGTGGAAGGTACAAGTCAGGAGTGTGATGGAATACACCCCACTTGCCTGGATGGGTGCAGCTCCAACAACACTCAAGAAGCTCGACAACCATCCAGGACAAAGCAGCCTGCTTGATTGGGGCGTCTTCCACAAACATCCACTCCCTCTACTACCGACACTCAGTAGCAGCTGTGTGTACTATCTACAAGCTGCACTGCAGAAACTCTCCAAGGTTCCTTAGACAGCACCTTCCAAATCCACGACCACTTCCATCTAGAAGGACAAGGGCAGCAGATACATGGGAACACCACCACCTGCAAGCCACTCACCAACCTAATGTGGGAATATATCACCATTCCTTTGGTCGTTTGGTCAAAATCCTGATCCTAACGGCATTGTCAACCCACAGCACATAGACTGCAGCGATTCAAGAAGGCAGCTCGCCACCATCTTCTCAAGGGCAATTAGGTATGGGCAATAAATGTTGGTCAGCCAGCAACGCCCATGTTCCAGAATGAATAAAAAAAAATTTGGAACAGAAAGCTGCCTGAGATCACCATCCCAAGAGTGATCTCCACTTTTCCCAGGGTGTTGCTGGGCACCCCCTGCTTTTGTCCTTCTGGTTGCTAGTGGTCGCTGGTTTGGGAGGTGCTATTGAGGAAGACTTAACGAGTTGCCACATTTCATCTCGTGGAACTTACACCCTGAAGCCACGGTGTACCAATGGTGGAGGGAATGAATGCCTAATATTTATCAGTGGAGCCAAGACGACGATTCCTGAATCAAATAAACCAGGGAAATGTCCCTGAACATGAGCATCTCTCTGAATCTTAGAGGCAGGAAATTGAAAGGAAAAATATCTGCAATCCTTCTCAAAATTCCTCCCAGTTTTGCTATTTAATAATATTGGTGAAAATCTAGAGTGGAACTAATTAAACTAAAAGAAAAACCTCAAAGTAGACTTCTGCTAAGAAGGAAGAACAAAATTTAAATTTTTGGAAAGCATTTTGAAAAGTACTTTAACAGATTTGCACATTTAACTTTTCATACCTTTGTTTTGATCGAACCAGCCAAGCTTCTCAATGGCAACAGAAACAAATTAATTAAATTAACTAAAAACAGCATCAGGAAAATGTTAAATAAAAAGTGGGCAAGGGCAGGGAGAAAATTTGACATTTCTGGATCATAAAATGAGCAGCAGTAGAAACAATCCAATACAGATATTTATGGAAGATGTACTTTGCGAAGGAAGTACCACTTCCTCTACATTTGTGTGCAATCAGGCACAAGCAAATTCATTTGAAAAACACAGTTGGAAAGATTGACTAATTAATTAAATAAAACCTGGAGGCTGCTTTGTTTCCCACTGGCAGCGGGAAATCTAATTATGTAAACAGACAACAGAACATTTCAATGGACATTGGTACCAAACAAAGCACCAACACAACTACTAAACATTAGAGCAGCTTATTTTGTGGTCATTCAAAAGGAGTTCCGAGTGTGGCTCACTATGAGAGGAATTAATTAATTAAAAACCTTAAGTGACACAACTTATTTCATTTACAGAAAGAGTTCATCTGGCCCAACTGGTCTTTAGAAGCTGGTTGCTTTGGCTCCATGCAAGCTGCCTGCTTCATCTTACCTCCTCAACACAGCTCTCTCCACCATGAATTTATCTAGCTTTCCCTAAATTCACTTGTACTGGTCATCTTTACCACTTCGTCAAATTCATAGAGGTTTACAGCGTGGAAACAGCCCTTCGGTCCAACTTATCCATGCCGTCCTTTTTTTTAACCACTTCATTGAGTAAATTTAATTTAGGGTGGGAGGGAAAGTCGCTGTGATTTCCACTGGCCAACGAGATGGATTTTCACACCAGATTTATGGCTTTTCAGTTCACTAATTATGCATGAATGAGGAGCTTATTGAATTTCGTGGCAGGGACGGCCAAGGATTCATCCATCCATCTGATCCTTTGTGGGGTCCAAGGTCCTGGTGCCATGTATAAATGGCACCTGCAGAGATATTCGCTCACTGCACACCAGGTGTAGGCTGAATGTCTGCGTTACCATGGCAACCAATTGCCACAAATCTGGGGTTTCCTAATTCAGCAAGGTTTCCTTGGAGATTCTTCTCCAGGCTCTCCAGGAAAGGTGGGAGGTCCTCTTTCCGAGGGATGGGAGCAGGGTGGGGTGGGGGTGATGGAAGGGTGATGGTGGATGGGGTCGGGGGGGGGGGGGTGGAGGTGGTTGTCCTCCCACCAAACCTTGCCAAACTGGAAGATGTCGCTAGGGCGGTCAACAAAGGAGTGCCTTGCAGTGCAGGAAACAATGAGTGATCTAATGTTCTCTGCCAGGTTACATGAAACTTCTCACTCCAAACTCACACTTTCATAAGGACACCAGGCAATCTAAGGGATAGAGACCATAGAGATATCACACACTAACATAAATTGGGACATTGTTGGAAGGGTGTTGGTTAAAGAACAGTGTGCCTTAAAGAAGTCTTTGTAGTCTTCAATAGGTTATATGTAAGTTTTTATTAACTGCTAGAAGTATTTACACAGGTACAGTAAAGGGTACAGACTAGTAGCTATCTCCATGTTTAACTGCCTCTATACAACACTAAACGGACCCCTGGGTCTGGGTCATGTGCTTCCTTACAAATACTGTGTAGGCGGTACTGTACTCAATCCTACATTAGCCCTGCATGTGTCAGATCATTATGCAGATATCAGCACTTAATGTCTGCCAGCCACGCCAAGATCATAGGACTGCATGGTGGCACAGTGGTTAGCATTGCTGCCTCTCAGCACCAGGGACCTGGGTTCAATTCCTGGCTTGAGTCACTGTTTGTATGGAGTTTGCACGTTCTCCCCATGTCTGCATGAGTGCCCTCCGGGTGCTCCGGTTTCCTCCCACAATACGAAAGACGTGCTGGTTAGGTGCATTGGCCATGCTAAATTCTCCCTCAGTGTACCCAAACAGGCGCTGGAGTGTGGCAACAGGGAAATTTCACAGTAACTTCATTGCAGTGTTAATGTAAGCTGACTTGTGACAACAATAAATAAACATTAAAAAGATACTGCACACTTACTGGGGAGGGCTCAGCACACACAATGGGCCTACAAGGTTCTCCAATATGCATTCATCCACAGTGCTCACAGTCAATCCATCTGTCTTCATGAAGAACAAGATGGCCCACAATCGATGGGAGAGAGCCGAGCCCGGAGGGAAACTCCAGAGCTCAGAACATTTTTCTCTAAAGTGGACTAAGCATCAGAGCTCGCTGGAGTGGGTGTCCAGTCGCTCCACCTCCTCTCTGCCTGTGACCCTATCACCTCCAGCAGGTCAGACTGAGGAGGGTGCACCTAAGCTAGAGCAGGAGATCCTTGGCAGCCCAGTGCCCTCAAGGCCTTGGGCCTCCAGAAGACGGTTGCCAAAGTCATCTCAGACAAGAGGATGTGGCAGGCAGCCGGCTGTTTTGCCTCTGCTGTGAATCACAAGGCTGCACCTAGACATAATGGTGCATTTAGGAAAATTAAGACACTGGGCCCTATTTTACCATTTTGATTCTAAGTGCTGGGCGGACTTGAAACTGGGGAGGGTTTTGATCCGACTTTTAGACCCATTCTCAGGCGCCCCCATACACACTCTTCCTGCAAAAATATCAGCTATTCCGAATCGTGCAGCACAAGCCTGTGGGCGGGGCTTAACACGCCCAAAACCCTGCAGCTCCGATCGGCGCCTCCAACCGCGCATGCGCAGAAAATAAAGGTAGAATGCTGCTCCCCTGCCACATCCCTCCTGGGCTGGATAATGCCCCCCTGGCCCCCACAGACATTGCCCCACCCCCATAACTTTACTGACCCCCTTATCCCCCCACCCCCTCTGCCACCCTAATCGATCCCGGGCCCCTCCCCCATTCCCCCTCATTGATCACAGGCAGAGTGGCAACGGACCCTCCCCCCCCCCCCACCCCTGCCCCCACCGATCTCAAGCAGAGAGTTGTCAGATGCTCGGCACTTACCTCCTCACTAACTGGAGCGTCCGAATTGGACTTTTGTGGAGCATGTCTGTTTTGCACCGAATTTGGACGGGCGAACATGGTGGTAAAGGGGGAAGTGCCGGTAAGGTTGGGCATGCAGCCCATTAAGTCAATTTAAATGCATGCAAATGCATTTAGGTGGCCGCCACGCCCATTTTGGGCGCAGTCCCCATCGCAGCCATTTTCTGGCCTTGGTAAAGGTGAGAAGGCGGGTGCTGAGGCGGGCGCGGATCACGCTACCCACCTCATGCCCAGCTTTAGCAAATTTTCGCACCCGAAAGCGGGCGCAACCTGATGGTAAAATCAGGCCCACTGAGTGCATAATGGTGGCATGGATATTCATTCACTGTATATGATCTGCACTCCTGTAAATATATAAAAGCAAATTACTGCAGATGCTGGAATCTGAAGCAAAAACAGAAAATGCGGAAAAATTTCACCAGGCCTGACAGCATCTGTGGAGAAAGAACAGGGCTAATATTGAGTCTGAATGACTCTTTGTCAGAGCTCTGGCATCGTCTCCCTCATTTTCATTCAGTCTTATTCAATCCCATCACAGTGGGATTTATTTCCACATCAGTGGCATGGACAAAGGCACTTCCTGAATGAAAATTATGGCTGGATGAGACACATCCAGTGTCATCAAGTAAGTCTTGCATCTGGGGCAGATGTTATTTGAGTTCTTGGGAATTGCATCAAGGTTAGTGTCAGTGATTATCCTGATGCAGTCACAGTGAAGATGGTGGTTTGTAATGTTATAAGTATTTGCCACCAGCATCTTTGCAGTCTTTTCACCAAAATGCATTTTGCAATGGTGATTATTTTGTGATTGTGAGGTTTAGATTAATGTTGTTTCTATTGTCAACCATCATAGCCTCCCTGTAATGTAATGTCATCTGTGTTTAAGGCTGAACATTATTCCCTTCTTAATCCCCACTGTGATGTTGAGCAATGGGTGTTGGTTCCACTCAATGACATTTGAAATATCTGCTGGACAGCAATGTGTGTGTAATGTCAGTGGTGTGTGCCCATCCTGATGAATTTGTCCACTTACCTGTGATGATCGTAGTTTGCTCCTGAACGGCTAGCGAGCATCGCTCACGGAATCCCCCTGAGGTCACAGAACACAGATCAATATGCAATTAATGGCATGACTGTGCAGTCATTGACTTAGGGCTCCTAGAAATAATCGGCCTTTGTCAGCTCGGTAGTGTTGAGATCTGTAATGGTATGAAAGCAATGCGGACACCTCACCCGAGTGCTCAGCAGCAACTATGAAGGGACTAAGTTATCAGTGAATGTTGTGCCTGACTGGACCACGTCTCTCCCAAATACCGAGCCAACACAGGATGTGAACATAGCAGGCTTCTGACGAATGCAGGGTAACGAGCATTTGTCAATAATCACACAAGTATCCCGCTGAGCTAATCTTTTGGACAATGTTAATTAAACTCCCAGGTTTGGCTGGGTGCTTTCGCATTACTGATCACTGTGTGCTGTTGTCCGATGGCGTACTGGAACTCGGTATCAAAGATGCAGCCTCTATATTAGTCATGCATGAGAGCTGTTGTTTGCAGAGATGGTCTTGTATGAATGTTGCTCCGTCTTGAGACAATCAGTCACTAGTCATTGACAAATGTTTCTCATCCTAGAGCCGTCTTGCTATGATGCTGTCACACAGCCATGAGTGCATTAATGTGTGTAATAGAGATTCAGCCTTTTGAGAAATGTCATGACCACTGACTTGTTACCACCATGGTTGAAAGGACTGCACTATGAGTAGTTGCTTAAGGATGTGTGCTTGTGACATGCTAAGTACATTTCACAGTGGCTACATGGTGCCTAGCTAACTGTGCCTTCCATCAGTAGGGTTGAAGGTAATACATGCTTACTCAGTGTTCGTTGTGAGATTGTTGACCTTTCCTGATATGTTGAAGATGAAATTGCAAATGTTGTGTCTCATTCATCGAAGCCTGAAGCATCTGCACTTGTAAGAACTTGTCTTCACCTTTAAAAAACAAGCTAGAAAAATCAGCTGGTGTGGGCTCTCAGGACATGTGAGAGTTCAGCACAGCAAATCTTGGAGATTGATGGGGCACCCTCCAACTGTCTTGGTCAAAGCATGGGGAGCATGGCCCAGTTCAGTTCTGGAATCAAGCATCTAATGCACAATGAATCAGTTTGGTTCCTTTCCTAAAGGTGTGCATTCAGGTGAGAATCCATTACATTTAGTTGTTACATATAGTGATAATTGGCATCTGATCCTTACAGAGGCATGTCAGAATGGATGGCTGGTCCAAGAATCAATGACCAGATCTGCTGACAGAGGCAGCATGGACCCTACAAACATCAATGTTCCCAGTACATTGGTCATGGCATTCAGTTAGGAGATAACTGAAGGACTGGATATCCATAGTTACTGGCGAAGCCACTGGGGAACAATCAACACAAAGATAGCTGCGGCTCCTATCACTTGGATGCTTTGACCCTAATGAAGACCCTCATTGTGAATACACAGTTACATCTGAGGGGAAAGCTCAGCCTGCAAGGAATGGCCTTAGTATGCAATATACAAATTGGGGGAAAGTCAAACGCTGGAAACTGCATTCCTGCCATGTATATAGAGGGAGACCATTCCACTGGAAATACCATTGATTGCTCAATTGTCTCCATTCACAGAAACAAAGAGTGCAGAATGCAGCCTGCAGGCAATGTTACTCTCATGATATCTTTGATTAGAATGAGAAGAAGGGCCCATCGCTGACTGGTACAGCTCAGCGGAGAATATCACCCAGATGAACAAGAGCTAGCAGTGTCGCAGGAAAACCTAGGTTCCAATGAGGAGGGACCAAACCCAGAAAGCCATTTGGCATGACCAAGGGTCTAGAGAAGACAGAGCTCATACATGGAGCTAAGCAAGTGACAATGTTACAGATGCCTTCACTTGTCTGGGATGTGGAACTGATGCCACATGGACTTGGAGAGGATCCAATGCCAGTAGCTCTGAAGGTCACCACTGCACTGAATGCTTTTTCCCTGAGGGTCCTTCCAGGGCTCCATTGGGACTTTTGCAGTATATCATAATTGACTACACATGCGGGTAAGGGAGGTAACAGCTGCCTTTTTCAATAAATCTCATCACTGTGCTCCATATGGATGTAGCAAGGCAGGTTTTCAGAACTGTGAGATTCGCTATGATCTCAGGCTATCCTCAAGCGCAGGGCGCTATTGACTGTACACATATGGCCTTGGAAGCTCCCTGTTGCAGCCTCTGAGATTCATTAATAGAAAAAGCTTTCACACTCTGAAAGTCCAGCTAATTTGTGATTGCAGAAATCATGTCTATGCTAACTATGGGGAGCTCACATGACTTGAACAAAGAACAAAGAACAATACAGCACAGGAACAGGCCCTTCGGCCCTCCAAGCCCACGCCGCTCCCCGGTCCAGGATTGAATCCTGAATCCAGGATCCCCGCTCAATTTTCCAGCCTATCTACATCCTAATATCCTATCCATCGAGCTGTCCCTCACAGCTACGATGCTTTGTTCATCACAACCTATTAACTCACCCCCACCCCCCCATTCCAGACCATGTGATCTCCAGGGAGAGGCAAAAACCCAGAGTGAAAACCCCAGGGCCAATATGGGGAAAACAAAATCTGGGAAATTCCTCTCCAACCCCCTGTGGCGATCGAAACGAGTCCAGGAGATCACACTGGCCCTGATCAGAAAATGCTTCCCAACCCTATTCATTTCCACTTCTGCTTTACGAACACCATCTGAATTCCCTGCCCCCGAGACAGGTTCCCAACTATCCGCAGTCTCGCTCTGTACTGGCACCAGCAAGATGATCATAGAATGAAGCCTTGAAACGAGAAACCAGGAACAATTAGCCCGCGCCGCTCCCTGGTCCAAACTAGACCACTCTTTTGTATCCCTCCATTCCCACTCCGTTCATATAGCTGTCTAGATAAGTCTTGTTGTTATAAGTCTTGTTATAAGATAAATGACTTGTACATTTTAAGTCATTCACTAGTGCCTGTTTGTCATCCATAGTGTATAATTGAGGAGAGGTAAAATGCTGCACGTTCAGCTGCAAGGTCCTGAATAGAGCTGTCTATTTATCACTTCAAGATGCATTTCTGATGTTTGGTCTGCTCAGGCAGTGCTCTCCAATATACCACATCACCATTGATATCATGCACCATCATTGTTGGCTGCCCCCTGCACAAACTAGCATTGAAAAGGAGAGGTTTTTATCACAGGGACACATGGAGAAGCCAGACACCTCCTTGAATCAGGAGGATGTTGAAAGGGTTGAAACTGAAGGGTGTGGAGATTAAGATGAACCATGTACCATTGCACGGGCCCAATGTGCCTATTGCAACCTCATAGCTACAAGATGCCCTGAGACCCCACCCCAGCTGATTTTTCTAGCTTGTTTTTTAAATTGCGTCATTGTAATGTGATCTCCAAAATTATGCTGCTGACCTTTGTCTGCGAGACCAGCTAGCAACCTCCCCCATCACTCACCCAGTCCCTCTCACCATCCTGCATCCTCACCACCTTCAAATTCCCCTTCCTCCATCCCTATCCAACCTCCTCCTTTTACACTTCAACCCATCATTATCCATGTGGATATTCCTGTTCTTCCACTGGAAGCCTTTTAATATTGATGTCCCCTTGCCTTTTGTTGACCTGACCCCACCTCTCCTCGAGGTCACATGTGCCCTGATCTCTGGGAACCACCACGACTGCCAATATACCCATGATTTTTCACCCACTGACTTGCAGGATGCAGATGCCTACCATGAGAATGGCTGTCCCATCTGCCTCACAGTGCCATGACCATAACCCCCAGGATTATGATAACTGACCACGTTCCACAAACCATATGAAGCACGACCATCAGAGAGAGGTCTTTCCCCACCCTAGAGCATGCAGAGCCCTCTATCATGGTCTGTGCAGCCCCAGGGTAGCCTCTTCAATATACCCCTAACACCATGGCCTCAGTCCCAGGACAGTCTTGGACTCTTTCTTGAACTTTCTTATAACTCTTAGCCTAGTACAGTCTTTCACTACTCCACTCCATTCCTTGAATACCTGGTGGTGCTGCCTCTGACACCCCCTCCCTGCCCATGCTCTATAACCACCCCCAATGCCCCAACATTTTCCTGCTTCTGTCTCCCTCCCATGCTTAGCCTTGGTGGAGCACCTGAAATCGTGCAGCAATGCTGTTCAAGGTAGGCAAAATCTGTGTCTGTAGCTCAAAATCATTGATGAACTGAGACTGTCCAGGTCAGGAAATGGACCATCCTCATTATTCACTGGTGGGACACTTATTTGGAAGGGGGACTTAATTCTGTCGAGTTTGCCTTTTAATGAGCATTCATGAGTCGCAAGTTAATAGCTCAGTGGAAAACCTGACCTTTTAACCCGACATCAAAATGGGAAGAACAAAATTTCAAACTAATTTCCCATCTACAGGAAACTGACGTTTTCTATTGCACCAGATTTAGTCACCCCGCCCACCGCCATTCCCACTGCTGGCAGACAGAAATTCCACCCTCAGGCCTCTGCACATACTTAACAAAAGAAAAACGTGGAGGCACCAGACAAAGAAAAAGGCACTAAAAGTTACTGATGGAAGTCCAAAAGGCAGCACTGGCAATCACTAGGATGAGCTTCTGAATTGGAATGGGGCGGATTTTTTTATACAAATGTGGGACAAAGTTCTCTTTATTTTACTAATCAGCCTTTTAAAGGTGGCCACACCTTGTAGGGGATGAACATATTGCAATGTAGCACGGAGGTTTAGTAGAAAATTAGATGACAATCTGCATTTTTATGGCATTAGTGAGTACATAGAACATAGAACAGTACAGCACAGAACAGGCCCTTCCGCCCACGATGTTGTGCCGAGCTTTATCTGAAACCAAGATCAAGCTATCCCACTCCCTATCATCCTGGTGTGCTCCATGTGCCTATCCAATAACCGCTAATATGTTCCTCAAGTGTCTGACTCCACTATCACTGCAGGCAGTCCATTCCACACCCCAACCACTCTCTGCGTAAAGAACCTACCTCTGATATGCTTCCTGTAACTCCCACCACGAACCCTATAGTTATGCCCCCTTGTAATAGCTCCATGCACCCGAGGAAATAGTCTTTGAACGTTCACTCTATCTATCCCCTTCATCATTTTATAAACCTCTATAAAGTCTCCCCTCAGCCTCCTCCGCTCCAGAGAGAACAGCCCTAGCTCCCTCAACCTTTCCTCATAAGACCTACCCTCCAAACCAGGCAGCATCCTGGTAAATCTCCTCTGCACTCTTTCCAGCACTTCCACATCCTTCCTATAGTGAGGTGACCAGAACTGCACACAATACTCCAAATGTGGTCTCACCAAGGTCCTGTACAGTTGCAGCATAACCCCACGGCTCTTAAACTCCAACCCCCTGTTAATAAAAGCTAACACACTATAGGCCTTCTTCACAGCTCTATCCACTTGAGTGGCAACCTTTAGAGATCTGTGGATATGAACCCCAAGATCTCTCTGTTCCTCCACAGTCTTCAGAACCCTACCTTTGACCCTGTAATCCACATTTAAATTAGTCCTACCAAAATGAATCACCTCACATTTATCAGGGTTAAACTCCATTTGCCATTTTTCAGCCCAGCTTTGCATCCTATCTATGTCTCTTTGCAGCCTACAACAGCCCTCCATCTCATCCACTACTCCACCAATCTTGGTGTCATCAGCAAATTTACTGATCCACCCTTCTGCCCCCTCCTCTAAGTCATTAATAAAAATCACAAAGAGCAGAGGACCAAGCACTGATCCCTGCGGCACTCCGCTAGCAACCTGCCTCCAATCCGAAAATTTTCCATCGACCACCACCCTCTGTCTTCAATCAGACAGCCAGTTACCTATCCAATCGAGCTGTTAACCTATTTGATTAAAAGGTAGTGGGCGAGAAATTGGGACTCTTGCTTAGCACATTTTTTTGTGTCCTATGCAGTTCAGAAATGTGTCCATGGTGTGTCTGCGCACTGCATGGGATGCCACATTGGTAAGGACATTAGTGTAGACACAGTGAACATCCACTGGCAGTGGGCAGATTGTGTGATGCTGATTCAATACCGGTTGGTGCCATTTTGTTACTCAATGTTCCAACTCGTTCCCTGTTTTAATCTTGAACAGATAAACACACGTTCAGCAGCAGGAAGGACTCCATACCAGCGCTATTGAAATAAATCATTAAAGGTAACTTGCTATTTAGAACAAAGAGAACAAAGAACAGTACAGCACAGGAACAGGCCCTACGGCCTAGCAAGCCTGTGTCTTTCTAAAAACCATTTACCTGTACGTGGCTCATATCCCTCTATTCTCTGCCTATTCATGTATTTGTCAAAGTGCTTCTTAAATGTTGCTATTGTATCTGCTTCTACCACCTTCTCTGGCAGCGCATTCCAGGCACTTACCACCCCCCGTATAGAAATCTTGCCTCTCACATCTCCTTTAAACTTTCCTCCTTTACCTTAAACCTATGTCCCCTAGTAATTGACATCTCAACTCTGGGGAAAAGACTCTGACTAACTATTCTATCCATGCCTCCCTTAATTTTGTAAACTTCAATCAGGTCACCCCTCAGCCTCCATTGTTCAAGTGAAAATTATTTTTCTAACATTTCAGTGATTTGACATATTAGGTTCTTTTAATAGTTGTGTTCTAGTGTCTACAGAGAGTGATGCAGCGGGTGCTGAAGGACTCTTGCTAACTTCAAGGTTTCTGCACAAATCAGTTGCTCCCAGGCATGCCTGAACTAGTAGGCATTCTCCTTGGAAAATACATTCCCCTTGGAAAATACATGGCAATGAGAATGAAGAGGTTGCACAGAGCAGGGCAAGCTGCTGGAAGATAAAGGAGGAGGTGGGAGAGAGAAGCTCTCAGCTGAAGTCCATAGATATCCAGGTCATTCAGGGAGAAATTTCCCATGTGAATCTTAGTGAGGAACAAGTATTTACTTTGGCAAAGACATCCTCACTGAATTCTGTCATCCACTGCAGCCACAGCTGCAATCTCAGAGCAAGTCCAGTGTGCCAGTAGCTGTAATGGTGACCATGTGAATGAAGCATTATACATCTGATTCCAGTTTGGGCTGGAGCTATTTGTAGCATCTCACAGCTTGTCACTCAATGTTGCATAAGGCTGCATTACACTGAGTTAATGCAAATTAAGATAACTACAATTCATTGTCTCTTGCCAGACACCAGCAGGTGGAGTGAGCATGTGGCTTTTGTGGGATTGCAGACTTGGCCACAATGCAGGGTGTTATTGATTGCCACACATTGCTTTCTAAGTGTCGTGTATCAACTCTGCCATATCGCAGATGCAAAAGGCAAACCACTCCTTGAATTCCCTCGACGTTCAGCTGGTGTGTGACCATAGGCAGTGATTCATGCAGATCAGTATTAGGTATCCTAGCAGCAGTCATGGCAAACCACTATATGTCTACTGTGCAATAAGAGCTATCCTCTGTACACTTGGCTCATGGCTCTGGTGAAAAACCCACGCACACATGGGCAGCATGCCTACAATGAAAGCCATGCTCCCACACAACATGTGGTAGAACAGTTCATTGACATGCTGATACAATGGTTTCCCTACCTGGATAGGTCTAGGGGAAGTTTGACAGTAGAGTAGTTGTCAAGATTCATGGTGGCCTGTTGCACAACTTTACCGTCACAAGAGGACAGCTCTTGCCACCAGCTACAAGGCAAACAGCTGAGGGGCATGAGTAGAAAAAAGAAGAGGAGGAACAAGAATGGACTTTCGTTGGGTGATGTGGCTGTCATGGTTGAATAGCTGGTAGTGTGTGCAAGTTGAGAGGCACACCCATGTCTCCGTGTGCAAGGATGAGGTGGAGCATATGAATGTTAGTATGAGTCCTGATTAATAGAGATTACTGATATAGATCATAGAATCCTACAGTGCAGAAGGAGGCCATTCGGCCCATCGAGTCTGCATCAACCACAATCCCACCTAAGTCCTTTCCCCATAACTCTATGCATTTACCCTAGCTAGTCCCCCCGGCACTAAAGGGCAATTTAGCAATGCCAATCCACCTAATCCGCACATCTTTGGAGTGTGGGATGAAGCCGGAGCACCCGTAGCAAACCCACGCAGACACGGGGAGAATGTGCAAACTCTGCACAGACAGTCACCCAAGCTGGGAATTGAACCCAGGTCCTTGGTACTGTGAGGCAGCAGTGCTAACCACTGTGCCACCTATGATAGTGATGGCGGTGTGATGAATTAAGCAGTGTCTGAGGCCAGTAGCACAGTTGGTCAGATACATCATTTGAAGAAGTATTCACTGATGTGTGAAGTCACTGGATGTCTTGTGGTATCGATGGTAGTCATGATGTGAAGATGCCGGCGTTGGACTGGGGTGAACACAGTAAGAGTTTTAACAACACCTTGTGGTACACCTTGTGTCTTGTGGTATGGCAGCCAGGTGCCCAGGGCTAAACTCCTGACTTCGATCGCCATGACTACTTGTCTATGCCTGGAGGCCTTGTGGCTGTCCAAATGTATATCTCCTCCTGTTCACCTCCTCCTCCACCAAGGCCTCCAACGCAGCAACTGAAAAAGTTGGAGCATGTGTTGTACCATGTTGTAACATTCTGCAGTAATTCCCAGAGCAAATTCACTTATTAAATAATAAAAGCAAAATACTGCGAATGCTGAACTTCAGAAATAAAAACAGAAAATGCTGGAAAAATTTGATCTAATATTTTCTGTTGTCATTTCACTTCCTTTCATGACTGCCAGTGCCTGGTCCAGTCAGAATATAACTCCCCCTTTAAGTGTTGCAGGATATTTGTAGGCATTGGAGGAGTGGAAGATATATAGCTTTAAGTGGTGCCAGCAGTTCACAGTATTAATCCCTATAAATGCATTCAGTTAATGAACAGCAATGCTGCCATTCACTGAAAGGTGAACTGATTTAAATGCACGAAGTTGGCACATTGCAATGAATGGGAGTGGGATAATCATGCTTACAATTTGTGCATCCATTTTTGGGAGCTTAGCGTTCACCCACATTTCAGGATTTTAATAAAGGATTTTAAGTTTTACTTTTTTATTTAATCAAATACAATGGTTCTAAGTCAGGGCACACAAAGTCACCATAGACTGAAAGCCATATGCAATGTTCTCTCGTTTGTGAAAGTATGCAAGCACGGCACATTTTTAATGGAAAGATGCAACTCTGCACAAATGAATTAAAATGTTCCCCAAATAAATCAATGGAGACATAACAAGATAGGAATGTAGAACCCATTGTGAATATATACTGGTTTCCATGGGGGAACCTCAGATGTTCTGTGCTAATTAAAGCTAGTTGCTTGAAAGTCATTTGAAAATAACTATGAGGAAAATAATTTGAGCTTCATTTTTTTGAGGAAAGGCCATTGATATAAATCAGAGCACAAAAATCCTTGAAATTAAACTCTGAATTGGGTACAAACTAAATCGTTGCCTAATTGATCACACCCCCTCAACATATCAGGAATTAAAGTGGTAGCATTTTCTCACAGTTGTTTTAATAAGAATGAAATGGGATGTTACCACAGATGTGAAGAAAGTTACTGCCTGGAGTCATAAGAAATGATTCCTGACATTTTGAGTATTTTGGAAAGTAGACCATACAGATTCACTAATAGGATCGGTAGATAACTTAATAAATTTATAAATAATAATTCATTTTTTGCTGTTAACATTCCCCTGGTGATATTTTAGTGATGATGTGAAGATGCTAGCATTGGACTGGGGTAAGCACAGTAAGAAGTCTCACAACACCAGGTTAAAGTCCAACAACTTTATTTGGTAGCACGAGCCACAAGCTTTCGGAGCACTGCCCCTTCATCAGGTGAGTGGGAATTCTGTTCACAAACAGGGTGATGCGCGATATATCACACGAGAGGCAGGATGTACTCGGGAAATAAAGGCTTTTATTGCCAACAATAACAGAGCTACTATATACAGTATACGATCCCAGACTAAAGGGTCACCAGGCAGAGCAATGACCTTCATACCTCTCCCTGGAGGCGGAGCCAACTGGGGTGTACCATAGGACTATATTAACAGGTAGAACAGCCCAACCCTAACCCCAACAGTAACATATCTACAGACTCACAGTACTGGCCAGACCATGGCTCAGCACTACCTGGTGGGAACCAACAATGGTTCACCACACAGGGCATATAAAGACACAAACTCAATGTACAAAATAATGGTTGGAATGCGGGTCTTGAGGTTGGAAGACCATTATTTTGTAAATTGAGTTTGTGTCTTTATATGTCCTGTTTGTGAACAGAACTCCCACTCACCTGATGAAGGGGCAGCGCTCTGAAAGCTTGTGGCTTGTGCTACCAAATAAATCTGTTGGACTTTAACCTTGTGTTGTGAGACTTCTTACGATATTTTAGTGCACATGCTTGTGTGAAATTCCACTATGCACTACTTTAACAAAGTTGCCAGCATGTTTATGGGTGAACAGTATTTTAAATAATACCGATAGGCATTTTACATAAGTACTAACATCTCTTATATCATCATTGTGAGTCTTAGCTGAGGTTTTCATTGGTCAGGATCAATAGAGATTACTGAAGACAAGGCTGCTGATAAACTTGAACTTTTATAAAACATTCTTCTAACTATATACAGGATAAGGCTTAGCGCAAGACTTCACATAGAACTATCTCTCAACATACTCTGTCATCCTGTGATCCTACATCACTGATGACCTAGGCTGTCTATTATATTAACCCTATACATTATATCCCCCCGCCCCCAAATCCCTGACTCCATTAAATACACAATTTACCATTATCATACAGTACAAAAGGTAAATCACACTGATCTTATTGTCCAGAGCCTGCCATGGTGTTCCAATGAAGCCCAATGCAAGTTCGAGACACAACACCTCATCTTGGCATTCTAAAGCCTTCTAGACTCAATATTGAGTTCAACAATGGTGATCATAATTTGCCTCCATCTTGTTCTATGATTTATTTTAGTTTTTTTTTGTTGTTGCCTTGTTTATTTCTTTATCCCTTCATCACACATTCAAATGGGTGCCATATAATCATTCACTCTTCACCCAGACACAACCTTTGTCTCTATACTATGCCCATTACCACTCTCTATGCTTTGCATTTTAGTGGTTAATCTTTTTAACCCTCCACTTTATCACATACTTTTCCTTTAGTTCTTCTTGACACCCTCCCTTGTCTACTGGCTTAAAAACTCTTCGATTCCTATCTTCTTATTTTTATTCATTCATGGGATTTAGGCATCACTGGCTAAGCCAGCATTTATTGCCCATCCCTAGTTGCCCTTGATAGAATGAGCAACTTTCTTGAATTGCTGCAGTCCGTGTGGTGTAGATACACCCAGAGTGGTGTTAGGGGGTGGTTCCAGGATTTTGACCCACTGACAGTGAAGGAACGATGATATATTTCCAAGTCAGGATGTTGAGTGGTTGGAGGGGAACTTCCAGGTGGTGGTGTTCCCATGTGTCTGCTGTCCTCTTCTTTTATAGATGTTAGTGGTCATGGGTTTGGAAGGTGCTCTCTAAGGAGTCGTGCATCTTGTAGATGGTACACACTGCTGTCACCGTGCATCAGTGGTGGATGAAGTGCATGTTTATGGAAAGGGTTCCAACTAAGCGGGCTGCTTTGACCTGAATGCTTCTTGAGCTGCACTCATCCAGGCAAGTGGAGAATATTCCATTACACTTCTGTCTTGTGCCTGATAAATGGCGGACAGACTTTGGGGAGTCAGGAGGTGAGTTACTCGCTGAGGATTTTTAGCCTCTGACCTGCACTTGCAGCCAATGTGTTTATATGACTAGTCCTGTTCAGTTTCTGGTCAATGATAATCCTCAGGACCTTGACATTATTGATCTGCCCTGATGAAAGGCCATTGATCTGAAATGTTAAATCTGCTTCTCTCCACAGATGCTGCCTGACCTGCTGAGTATGTCCAGCATTGTTTGTTTATACTTTGGACTTTCAGCATCAACAGCATTTTACTTTCCTAGCAGAGCAATTTTGGTTTGTTTTTTCCTATGCTTCCTGAATTGGGAATTCTTTATCTTGATATTGAGTACAAAAGCCTGTTGCCTAAGCATTTTCATTCAAACTATAGAATAAAATATAATTATTGGGAGACAGTAATTGGAAAAATATTGGTGTCAAGTTCCTATTAGCTGAATGTCAGATGACCGATACAAATTGAAACCATTTCAAATGCTTCCCACACCTTGCTGCATAACACTGATAGTCATTGTGTCAGGACTCTAACCTGTCACTACATTGAAATGTCTTGGACTGTTTGATAAAAAGAAAAACAGCATTGAAGTTCAGAGAAATTAATAAGCATCACGGTGTAATAGACACACAAAATTAATATATTAGATACCTGGTTTCTATGTCCCATTTCTGAAACTTCAAGAAACAGAATTGTTGCACTCTTATAATAGAGAATTTATTTCACTTAGACAAATTGCTGTTGTGCAAAGAAAGCAGCAAATTGGCTGTTTGCAGAATGTATCTATTATGTGACAGGGTGTGTGGAACGTGACAGCAAGTGATACTTTGCCTGTCACACTGGAGTCTAATTCAGACTCTATTCACTATGTGACTGGCATCACTTGTAATGAAAGCTACCGAAAGGCAGCACAGCCTGACAGTTCTAGATTGTTGTAAGAGATCATGTCATTGTATTTACTTATAGTGTAGTTAAGGCACTAGGTTCAGCTTGCTGCTTTGCTCTATAAATAGAAGGAAATAGGGCTGAAGATGCAAACTAAACGTGACTGCGCAATGACATTATTCCATTTGTATATGTGGTTAATAGGGAAGTTAATCATTTCATTCATTTCTTGAATTTGCTTTTGACACCTGGGCATAAGGAATTACAAGCATGTCCTTCTATAATCAGGAACTTCCTTTTGAATAGTCCATTAGAATCAGAATCCCTAGTGCTGTCAGGCTTGAAGTGCTGTCTATACGTGAAGATATTACCGTATTCATTTTGCAAAGTTACCTGTCCGGGTTCCTTCATTATCATTTCCAACTCCACTTCTTCCAACATTGTACACCACATCGCCTTTACATCTATCTGACTGATTACTTTGTCATTTTCGAAAATTGTGTTTTATGTCTCAATTTGTTACACTGAGAATAAAATTTAATTTTCTTAGAATTTCTTCACAAGATAGAAATTGTCTTTATGTTCACCTCTCTGAGTTCTATGCAACAATATTCCATGTGGAGTTTCATTATTGTCTACCAAAGTATCAGGTTTTCCTTTGGGTACATGGATTCCAATGAGTCCACTGAAAATTCCCTTTTTTTTAACCTTTGCAACTATTGTAATACTTTCAATGTTATTGCATTTCAATCTTTTCTTGATTCTAAGGCTACACCATTTATGTTTTCCATTCTTAGAAACAAAATGGATTGTTCTGCATTTCCCAACAGTGAATTCAATTTATTTTTACAGGTTTAATCTCACACTTTGGAACTCCACTTTTTATATTATTCATTCATGGGACATGGGTGTCACTGGCAAGGCCAGCATTCATTGTTTATTGGTGGTGAGATGTCTTCTTGAAAGATATACAGTGCCTGTTGTGTAGGTACACGCTCAGCGGTTGTAGTGAGAGAGTTCCAGAATTTTCAGCCAGCAATTCCAAAGGACCAGTGATATATTTCTAAATCAGGACAGTGTGTGACTTGGAGGAGAAATTGCAAGTGGTGGTGCTCCCATGTGTCAGATGCCCTTGTTCTTCCAGGTGGTAAAGGACACAGCTTTGGAAGGTTATATCGAAGGCTCCTTAGTGAATTACTGCAGTGCGTCTTGTATTTGATACACACTGCAACCATTGTGTACCAGTGGTAAAAGTGATTGTTTAAGGTGGTGGATGGGTTGCCAATCAAGCAGACTGCTTTGTCCTTGGTCGCGTAAGTGCTGTTGGAGCTGCACTCTTTCAGGCAAAGTGGCGGATATTCCAGCACTCTACTGACTTGTGTATAGAGGAAATGCGTTGGGCAGTCAGGAGGAGTGTCATTTGCTGAGGAATACCCATACTCTGACCTGCTTTAATTTGTAGACACAAGTAGTGATGTGTCTGGTCCAGTTAAGTTTCTGGTCAATGGTAATTTCCAGGATGTTGAAGGTGCCATTGAATGTCAAGGGAAGATAGTTGGATGCTCTCTTGTTAGAGATCATCATTGCACATTTGTCTCTGAATGATACTTGCCACTAAATCAAAAAGTTATGGGTTAAGTTGCACTTCAAAGACTTGAGCAATAATTTCCACTGATGCTTAGTGCAGTATTGAGGAAGTGTTGCACTGTCGTAGATGAGATGTTGAACTGAGGTCTTGTCTGCAGAGCAATGCAAAATGTCCCCTGGCAGCATTTTGAAGAAAAGAGTTCTCTCTGGTATCCTTGCCAATATTTACTCTTCAAATAACATCACTGAAATAGGTCATTTGCTTATTGCAATGCTGTTTGTGGGAGTGAATATCTGTGCACATATTGGCCACCATGCTTTCCTACATTGCAACAGCGACACTTCAAACATTGGCTGTAAAATGCTTTGGAACATCATGCTGTTGTGAAAGGGATGGTATAAATACAAACTTTTTCTTTCACCAGGCACTGCTCATCAATTCACCGTCGCAGCATGTAGAAAGGTGGGTTAATCTGTGCTGCAGGTTAGCTCCTGCTACTGTTCGTCATAGAATCCCTACAGTGCAGAAGGACGGCATTTGGTCCATCAAGTCTGCACCAACTCTCCAACTAAGCACCTTACCCAAGCACCACTCCTGCCCCATCCCCGTAACCCCACGTTTTTACCCCACTAATTCCCCTAACCTGCACATCTTGGGAGACTAAAGAGCAATTTAGCATGACCAATCCACCTAACCCGCACATCTTTAGACTGTGGGAGAAAACCGGAGCACCCAGAGGAAACCCACGCAGACACGGGGAGAATGTGCAGACTCCACACAGACAGTCAGCCAAGGCCGGAATCGAACCCGGGTCCTTGGCGCTGTGAGGCAGCAGCGCTAACCATAGGTCGCCCCTATCTTTCCAACATCAATATTTTGCACTTGTGCTTCAAGCAAAGGGATCTGACCATGTCACTTTGTTCCCTGGACTATGTATTATCTCAATTAAGACAATGTTGGAAGTAGGGACAGAGAAATGAAAGCACGCCATAGAGAAATGATTCACAGCCTAGAATATGTTTGTATCATTTTTATGGGAATTGCTCTAAAAGATGGAACTTTTTTAAGCAGCAGCTCCTGACTAAGTCTACTTGGGTGAGAATTACCAGGAGAATTAATTGGTTTCTGTAAGCCTGCGTTTTAACAGTTTAAATCAGTATTAGTACTATTAGGTGATAATGGCCAAATAATGTAAATTGCATCACACCTTGTACATGCAGAACCTGTTCAATTCATAATGTGTGACATTCTGCAGACTTTAAATCAGATTCCTAGGCAGTGCTGTGAAAACAGTATTCAAATGAAGTTTGAATTAGAAAATGTGTAAGATCATTAAAATAGTTCTATTTTACTTTCAGCTCATTAAATTCATTTCAGATAGATTGGAATTTGGAATATGGGGGGTGCGGGGGGGGCATGCACAGGGGGGCGGGGGAGGGGGGTGGCAGAACTTTAGATTTTTGAAACTAATTTTAAATTGTGGAGACACATGTAGGTAGGTCATTCAGTGAACTACCAGGAGCGCTCAGACTGTCAATATTGAGCTCACTTTCTGCAAAGTTACCAGGATTATTCAGTGCCCTTCTCTGCACACGATGTGGAGATGCCATTGTTGGACTGTGGTGGGCACAGTAAGAAGTCTCACAACACCAGGTTAAAGTTCGACAGGTTTATTTGGAAATGCGAGCTTTTGTAGTGCTGCTCCTTCATCACGTGAGTGGAGGTAAGTTCACAAATATGGCATATATAGGCAAAGACACAACTGCAAGATAATTACAGATTGGAATGTGAAGAATGGTTGGAATGCGAGTCTTCACAGGTAATCAAGTCTTTACAGGTACGAACATTGTGCGTGGAAAGAGGGATAATCACAGGTTAAACAGGTGTGAATTGTCTCAAGCCAGGACAGTTAGTAGGATTTTGCAAACCCAGGCAAAATGGTGGGGGTTACAAGTATTGTGGCATAAACCCAAGATCCCGGTTGAGGTTGTCCTCATGCGTGCGGAATTTGGCTATCAGTTTCTGCTCAGCAATTCTGCATTGTTGTGTGTCTTGAAGGCCGCCTTGGAGAACACTTACCGTAAGATCGGAGGCTGAATGCCCCTGACTGCTGAAGTGCTCCCCGACTGGAAAGGAACACTCCTGCCTGGCGATTGTTGCGCGGTATCCGTTCTTCTGTTGTTGTAGCATGGTCTCACTGATATACCACACCTCAGGACATCCTTTCCTGCAGCATATAAGGTAGATGACGTTGGCCGAGTTGCATGAGTGTGTACCGTGTACCTGGTGGGTGGTGTTCTGACATGTGATGGTGGCATCCACTTCTCTGCACAGAAACACTTCTGTTCATAGCCAGCAAAAAATAATGTTGTCTGCTTACAAATCACACAAAAAGGATTGTCCTAAACGTTTCTCATTGAAAGTGCGCCCAGCATATTCACCCCCAACTAAAATAAAAATAATGTACTGAGGATGCTGAAAATCTGAAATAAAAAGAGAAAATGCTGGAAAATCGCAGCTGGTCTGGCAACATCCTTGGAGAGAGAAACAAAGTAAATGTTTCAAGTCTAATGTGACTCTTCATCAGGACTAGAGAGGTAGAGATTTGATGAGCTTTATGCTGTTGAAAAAAGAGGAGAGAGTCAGGTGGAGCAAAGTAGAAGGTCAGGGATAGGTTGGGGGGCAGAAGGGATGAAATGACATGTCATGGAACACAAGGCAAAGGGAATAGCAACGTTAGTATGTAGACAAAAGTTTTGGCCCAGAGTAGCTGTTCATAGCAGAATAAAGGCCAGCACTGTCTTAAAGTAAAATGGCAGAATATGTGAATAGCAAAGAGATCAACATTGTCTGAAAGCAAAAATATAAGACACAGACTGGCACTTGGGTGAAAATGAAAATGGAAGACAGAGTTCATGGTTTGAAGTTGTTGAGTCCAGGAGACTGGAAAGTGCCGAATCAGAAAGTGAGGCGCTGTCCCCCAGCTTGCATTGGGTTTCACTGGAACATTATAGTGGGCCAAGGACAGAAATGTGAGCGTGATGACAAGATGGTGAATTGAAGTGGCAAGTGACAGGAATGTTGGGGTCATTATAGAAGTCATAGAATCCTTACAGTATAGAATGAAGCCATTCGGCCCATTGGGTCTGCACTGACTCTCCAACAGAGCATCCTGCCCAAGCCCTATCCCCATGACCCCACGTGTTTACTTTGCTAATCCCCTAACCTGCATATCCTGGAGCACTAAGGGGCAATTTAACATGGCCAGTCAACCTAACCGCACATCTTTAGGCTGTGGGAAGAAACTGGAGCACCCAGAGGAAACCCACGCAGACAGGGGGAGAATGTGCAAACTCTACACAGACAGTCACCAAAGGCCAGGTCTCTGATACTGTGAGGCAGCAGTGCTAACCATTGTGCCACCGTGGTGCTCTGGTTTCCTACCATAGTCCAAAGATGTGCAGATTAGGTTGATTGGCCATGCTAAATTTCTCCTTAGTGTGCCACGTTGTGTAAGCTAGGCGATAAGTGGGGTAAATTTGTGAGCTTACGGGGATAAGGCCTGGGTAAGATGCTCTGTCAGAGAATCGGTGCAGTCTTGATGGGCCAAACGGCCTCCTTCTGCACTGCAGTGATTTAATAATTCTATGACTGCTACTGTGGATCTGTTCATGTCAGAAGTGGCATATAGCACCACAATGGTGGGGTTTGGAAGGTTACTCCAGAGCTGAACTTGTTTCAGTTAACTGTGCATCTTTTCATCCAAATGGTTTTCCACATTTGACTTCAGAATTTTGGTATGCTGCAAAAAAGAGATCCAAATTTGTAGATTGTTGACTGACATGTAAGTGTCCTACATGTAAAAAGATCCATTATTTTTTAATAAATTGAATAATTCATATCTTAAGAAAGTAAGTACATCCTTCCATTATGATATTGGTCATTCATGTATTACAGAGACCCCAAACATTCTATATATTGGATTTGTGCCAAAATGCTCCCAATCTTGTCAGCATTTACTTCAAAAGATTTGACAGCAAAGCATAGCAGTATTAGTGTTTGGTGCAATGCTGCAATTTATTTGGCTTTTTAGACTTCTAACCCCTTAAAGGATTGTGGCGTCTGAGCGCTACAGAACAGATGAGCAAGATTTAAGTCTCACAGTGCAGGTCTTGATAGCGGACCTAGAAGAACAGAACTTCCGCTCACATCAGGAATAGTTAATCACTGTGCCACCGTGCCACTCCTTTGAGTGAGGAAATTCTTCCTCATCTCAGTCCTTATCCTAATACTGTGCCCCTGAGTTTTAGATTCCTCAACAAATGGAAATAATTTCTCAGCATCCACCCTATCAAGCCCCTTCAGGATTTTGTAGGTTTCAAAGAGATTACCTCTCATTCTTCTAAAATAAAGAGACTATAAGCCCCATCAACGCAGCCTCTCATCATAGGATAACTCTCTCATCCCAGGGACTAATCTAAAGAACCTTTGTTGTACCACCTCCAATGCAAGTATATCCTCTTAAATATGGACAGCAAAACTGCACATAATATTCCAAATGTAGTCTCAACAAAACATTGTACAATTGCAGCAAAATGTCTTTATTCATGTACTCCAATCCCCGTTCAATAAGGTCAACTTGCCATTTGCCTTTGCCTGCCTAATTGCTTGCAGCATCTACATGCTAACGTTTTATGTTCCTGTATGAGCCCTAGTCTCTTTGGACATCAACATTTACAAAGTTCACATCTTTTAAATAGTATTCTGCTTTTCTATTCTTATGGGCAAAGTGAAAAACTGCATACTTCCCTGCATTATACTCCATCTGCCATCTTATTGACCACTCACTTAACTTGTCCATATCTCTTTGCAGCCTCTGTGTCTCCAGAGCTTATCTTCCCACTTAACTTAGTATCATCAGCAAATGTTGTTGATACCTCTCTGCTTTTTTATCCAAGTTGTTAGTATAGATTCTAAATAGCAGAGCCCCCAGCACTGATCCTTGCAGCATTCCATTATTCACTACCTGCCAAATTAAAAAAGCTCCATTTATGCCCACTCATTGCTTTCTATCCATTAACCAATCCTCTATCCATGCCGAAGTATTACTCCAACTCTATGCGCCCTTATCTTGTTTACTAACCTTTTATGTGGCCTCATATCAAATGCCTTTAGGAAATCCAGATGTACTACATCTACTGGTTCCCTTTCATCTACCCTACCAGATGTATGCTAAAAACAACTCGAATAAATTTGTCAAGTTTGATAAATTTATCAATTTGATAAAACCATGTTGGCTTGTTCTAATCATGTAAGTACATTGTTAAGACTTCTTTATTGATAGATTCCAGCAATTTCCCAACAATTGATGTTAAGGCTAACTGGCCAGTAGTGATGTGATGTTGCCAAATTCCAATCTGATGGAGCCATTCCCAAATCTAAGGAATCTTGGAAAACCATAGCCAGCATGTCCACTATCTCTGCAGCTTTCTCTTTCTGAACCCTAGGGTATAGGTCCTGGGGATGCATTAGATTTTAATTTCTTTAAGTTTCTCCAATTTCCTTATTTTTTAAAGCCACTAGGTTATTATCTATTTTTGGTATGAAAAATCTACCGTGAAAACAGACAAATATTTGTTCAATTACTTTGTTATTTCTTCATTCTCCATAATCATTTCTCCTGTATTTGCTTCTAAGGGGCCAACATTTATTTCAGCTACTCTCTTTCTCTTTATAAAAGCTCTTACAATCAGTTCTAATATTCCTGGCTAGTTTCCACTCTTTTCTATTTTTTCCTATTTTATCAACTTTTTGGTGGCCTTCTGTTGGTTTCTAAAACACTCACATTCCTCAGACTTGCAACATTGTAGTGATAATAATGATGTCTTGAGGAGTGTACATATTACAGAGAAGGAGGTGCTGGAAGTCTTAAAGCGCATCAAAGAACAAAGAACAAAGATAATAACAGCACAGGAACAGGCCTTTCGGCCCTCCAAGCCTGCACCGACCATACTGCCCAACTGAACTAAAACCCCCTACCCTTCCGGGGACCATATCCCTCTATTCCCATCTTATTCATGTATTTACCAAGACGCCCCTTAAAAGTCACTAACGTATCCGCTTCCACTACCTCCCCCAGCAACGAGTTCCAGGCACCCACTACTCTCTGTGTAAAAAATCTGCCTTGTACATCTTCTTTAAACCTTGCCCCTCGCACCTTAAACCTGTGCCCCCTAGTCATTGGCTCTTCCACCCTGGGAAAAAGCTTCTGACTATCCACTCTGTCCATGCCTCTCATAATCTTGTAGACATGTATCAGGTCGTCTCTCAACTCTGTCATTCCAGTGAGAACAAACCAAGTTTCTCCAATCTCTCCTCATAGCTAATGCCCTCCATACCAGGCAACATTCTGGTAAATCTTTTCTGTACCCTCTCCAAAGCCTCCACATCCTTCTGGTAGTGTGGCGACCAGAATTGAACACTATATTCCAAGTGCGGCATAACTAAGGTTCTATAAAGCTGCAACATGACTTGCCAATTTTTAAACTCAATGCCCCGTCTGATGAAGGCAAGCATGCCATATGCCTTCTTGACTACCTTCTCCACCTGCATTGCCACTTTCAGTGACCTGTGTACCTGTACACCCAGATCGCTTTGCCTATCAATTATCTTCTGCCATTTACTGTATATTTCCTATCTGTAGTAGACCTTCCAAAATGCATTACCTCACATTTGTCCAGATTAAACTCCATCTGCCATCTCTCCGCCCAAGTCTCCAACTGATCTGTATCCTGCTGTATCCTCTGATGGTCCTCATCGCTATCCGCAAATCCACCAATCTTTGTGTCGTCCGCAAACTTGCTAATCAAACCAGTTACATTTTCCTCCAAATCATTTATATATATTACAAACAGCAAAGGTCCCAGCACTGATCCCTGAGGAACGCCACTTGTCACAGCCCTCCATTCAGAAACGCACCCTTCCACTGCTACTCTCTGTCTTCTTTGACCGAGCCAGTTTTGTGTCCACCTTGCCAGCTCACCTCTGATCCCATGCGACTTCACCTTCTGCACCAGTCTGCCATCAAGGTAGATAAATCCCCGGGACCTGATGAAGTGTATCCCAGGACATTGTGGGAGGCTAGGGAGGAAATTGCGGATCCCTGGCAGAGATATTTGAATCATTGATAGTCACAGGTGAGATGCCTGAAGTTTGGTGGGTGGCAAATTTGTGCCTTTGTTTAAAAAGGGCTGCAGGGAAAAGCCTGGGAACTACAGGCCGGTGAGCCTCACATCTGTGGTGGGTAAGTTGTTGGAAGGTATTTTGAGAGACAGGATCTACAGGCATTTAGAGACGCAAGGACTGATTAGGGACAGTCAGCATGGCTTTGTGAGTGGAAAATCATGTCTCACAAATCTTATTGAGTTTTTTGAAGGGGTAACCAAGAAGGTAGATGAGGGCAGTGCAGTTGATGTTTTCTACATGGACTTTAGCAAGGCCTTTGACAAGGTACCGCATGGTAGGTTGTTGCATAAGATTAAATCTCATGGGATTCAGGGTGAGGTGTCTAAATGGATACAAAACTGGCTTGATGACAGAAGCCAGAGGGTAGTTGTAGAGGGTTGTTTTTCAAACTGGAGACCTGTGACCAGCAGTATGCCTCAGCAATCAGTGGTGGGTCCACTGTTATTTGTCATTTATATTAATGATTTGGATGAGAATATAGGAGGCATGGTTAGTAAGTTTGCAGATGACACCAAGACGGATGGCATAGTGAACATAGAACATAGAACAGTACAGCACAGAACAGGCCCTTCGGCCCACGATGTTGTGCCGAGCTTTGTCTGAAACCCAGATCAAGCTATTTCCTCCCTATCATCCCGAAGTACTCCATGTGCCTATCCAATAGCTTCTTAAATGTTCCTAAAGTTTCTGACTCCACTATCCCTGCAGGCAGCCCATTCCACACCCCAACCACTCTCTGAGTAAAAAACCTACCTCGGACATCCTTCCTATATCTCCCACCATGAATCCTATAGTTATGCCCCCTAGTTACCGCTCCATTCACCCGAGGATATAGTCTTTGAACGTTCACTCTATCTATCCCCCTCATCATCTTATAAACCTCTATCAAGTCTCCTCTCAACCTCCTCCGCTCCAAAGAGAAAAGCTCAAGTTCCCTCAACCTTTCCTCATAAGACCTACCCTCCAAACCAGATGGCATCCTGGTAAATCTCCTTTGCACTCTTTCCAGTGTCTCCACATCCTTCTTGTAGTGAGGTGACCAGAACTGCACACAATATTCCAAATGTGGTCTCACCAAGGTCCTGTACAGTTGCAGCATAACCCCCACGGCTCTTAAACTCAAACCCCTGTTAATGAACGCCAACACACTATAGGCCTTCTTCACGGCTCTATCTACTTGAGTGGCAACCTTCAGAGAACTATGGATATGAACCCCAAGATCTCTCTGTTCCTCCACATTCTTCAGAACCCTACCTTTGACCCTGTAATCCACATTTAAATTTGTCCTACCAAAATGAATCACCTCGCATTTGTCAGGGTTAAACTCCATTTGCCATTTTTCAGCCCAGCTCTGCATCCTATATATATCTCTTTGCAGCCTACAACAGCCCTCCACCTCATCCACTACTCCACCAATCTTGGTGTCATCAGCAAATTTACTGATCCACCCTTCAGCCCCCTCCTCCAAGTCATTTATAAAAATTACAAATAGCAGAGGACCAAGCACTGATCCCTGTGGCACTCCGCTGGTAACCGGTTTCCAGTCCGAAAATTTTCCATCCACCACCACCCTCTGTCTTCTGTTAGATAGCCAGTTACCTATCCAATTGGCCAAACTTCCCTCTATCCCACACATCCTTACTTTCTTCATAAGCCGACCGTGGGGGACTTTATCAAACGCCTTACTAAAATCCATGTATATGACATCAACTGCACTACCTTCATCTACACACTTAGTGCTCTTCAGAAAATTCTATCAAATTTGTGAGGCAAGACTTGCCCTTCACAAATCCGTGCTGACTATCCCGGATTAAGCTGCATCTTTCTAAATGGTCGTAAATCCTATCTCTAAGGACCTTTTCCATCAACTTACCAACCACCGAAGTAAGACTAACCGGCCTATAATTACCAGGGTCATTTCTATTCCCTTTCTTAAACAGAGGAACCACATTCGCCACTCTCCAGTCCTCTGGCACCACCCCCGTGGACAGTGAGGACGCAAAGATCAATGCCAAAGGCTCTGCTATCTCATCCCTTGCCTCCCAAAGAATCCTAGGATATATTTCATCAGGCCCAGGGGACTTATCAACTTTCAGTTTATTCAAAATTGCTAGTACATCTTCCCTCCGAACACCTACTTCCTCCAGCCTATCAGCCTGTGACACCATCTCTTCCTCAAAAACATGGCCCCTCTCCTTGGTGAACACCGAAGAAAAGTATTCATTCATCACCTCTCCTATCTCTTCTGACTCCATGCACAAATTCCCACTGCCGTCCTTGACCGGCCCCAGCCTCACCCTGGTCATTCTTTTATTCCTCACATAAGAGTAAAAAGCCTTGGGGTTTTCCTTGATCCGACCCGCCAAGGACTTCTCATGGACAGTGCAGAAGGTTATCTCGGATTCCAACGGGATCTTGATCAATTGGGCCAGTTGGCTGATGAATGGCAGATGGAGTTTAATTTAGATAAATTCGAGGTGATGCATTTTGGTAGATTGAATCAGGGCAGGACTTACTCAGTTAATGGTAAGCGTTGGGGAGAGTTCCAGAACAAAGAGATCAAGGGGTACATGTTCATAGCTCCTTGAAAGTGGAATCACAGGTGGACAGAGTGGCGAAGAAGGCATTCAGCATGCTTGGTTTCATTGGTCAGAACATTGAATACAGGTGTTGGGACGTCTTGTTGAAGTTGTACAAGACATTGGTAAGGCCACACTTGGAATACTGTGTACAGATCTGGTCACACTATTATAGAAAGGATATTATTAAACTAGACAGAGTGCAGAAGAGATTTACTAGGATGCTACCGGGAATTGATAGTTTGAGTTATAAGGAGGGGCTTGATAGACTGAGACTTTTTCTCAGGAATGTAGAAGGCTGAGGGGTGATCTTATAGAGATCTAGAAAATAATGAGGGGCATAGTGATGCACTATCAATTACGACACGAAGACTTCTGAGAGTGAGGGAAAACTAATAGGCTTTTATTCACAGAGAACAGGAGCACACCCTTGTAGCTGACCTGGTCTAGACTGAGGCAAGGAGGAGGGACCATCACCTTTATACCCCACTCTGGGTGGAAAGGGAGGGGTCTCAGGTGGAAAGGGAGGAGTCTCGGGCCAGGTGCAGCATGGGTGTGTCCAGGCGCATACATGTAGTAACAGTGGTTCACCACACATAGTTCAGCGAGAAAGTCAAGATCTTTTCCCAAAGGTAGGGGAGTCTAAAACTAGAGGGCATAGGCTTAATGTGAGAGGGGAGAGATACAAAAGTGTCCAGAGGGGCAATTCTTTCACACAGAGGGTGGTGAGTGTCTGGAACAAGCTGCCAGAGGTAGTAGTAGAGGCGGGTACAATTTTGTCTTTTAAAATGCATTTAGACAGTTACATGGGTAAGATGGATAAAGAGGGATATGGGCCAAATGCACGCAATTGGGACTAGCTTAGGGATTTTAAAAAAAAGGGCGGCATGGACAAGTTGGGCCGAAGGGCTTCTTTCCATGCTGTAAACCTCTATGACTCTATTGTAAGCCTCTCCTTTTAATCTTATTCTATTGCTAACTTTCAGAGTGAGCTACAGATAGGTCTTTCTCACTGAGCTTTTGTTTAACAATGGAATGTATTTTGATAAGATTTTGCATTGTTTTTAAATGTTTCCCATTGTTCATTTACCTCAATGCCTTTTAATCTATCTACCCAATTAATCATAGCCAATTCTCCCTCATGCTATGTAATTGGCTTTGCTCAGGTTTAACATCCTTGTTTGCGATTGGAGTATGTCATTTTCAAACCTAGCATGGATTTCAATGGCATTATGATCGCTATTTCCCAATGGATCTTTTATGACAACATGGCTAATTAGTGCTGCTTCATTGTGCAATACTGGATCTAAGATAACTTTATCCCTCGTCAGTTCCACAACATATTGTTCCAAGAAACTGTCAGGAAACAGTCTACAAACTCATCTTCTCGGCCACTTTTTTTGTCCTAGGCTATAGGAAGGTTAAAATCCCCAACAATCATTTCGTTTCCTTTTTTTTACAAACTCCATTGATATCTTGTTTAAGGCTCTGTCCAATGGTATAAATACTGTTAGGAGAGTATCAACTACTCCCACTTGTGTTTTCTGACTTGCTATTCCTAATTTCTACCCATACTGATTCGACTTCATGATCTTCTGAAGCCAGATCCTTTCGCACTAACCTTCTTGTGTCATCCTTTACTATCAGGGCTACTCCTCCTCCTTTGCCATTCTGTCTGTCTTTACGAAATATCATTTACCCTGGAATATATATTTCCCAACCTTGATCCTCTTGTAACTATGGGCGGGATTTTATGACCTTGCTCGTCCTGAAACTGTAAAACATCACCGGAGGTCAACAGACCTTTCTATTGTCTGCCCCTCGCCCACTCTGATTCCTGCGGTGGGTGGGCCGGTAAGATTCTGGCCCATGTCTTTGTAATGGTAATTAAATCTAAATAATTTACCTCTGTGCCACTGGTTCATCTGTCTTATTGCAGATGTTGCATGCATTCAGGAAAATAACCTTTAATTCCTACTTCTATTTCCTGCAAGGTCTTTATTTGCTGGTGCACAAGTTTTTTAAAACTGCTACTTCCTTCAAAAAGAAGTTAGTTATAGCGCTCGAGGTGAAAAGGATCAAAGGATATGGGTGGAAGGTGGGATCAGGCTATTGAGTTGGATGATCAGCCATGATCATAATAAAATGGCAGAGCAGGCTCGAAGGGCAAATTGCCTCCTTCTTCTCCTATTTTCTATATATGTTTCTCTATATGTTTCCTGCTCCACAGCATCAACCCTTCCTCCATGGACAAATGTCTCAGTGGAGACAATCCGTGGCCCCACGGTTCAGTTAGTTATAGCACTTGAGGTGAAAGGGATCAAAGGATATGGGGGGAAGGTGGGATCAGGCTATTGAGTTGGATGATCAGTCTTCCTCCATAGGTTCTTGATTGGTAAGGGGATCAAAGTTTATGGTGAAATGACAGGAGAATGGGGTTGAGAAACATATCAATTATGATCGAATGGCAGAGCAGCTCGATGGGCCGAACAGCCTAATTCTGCTGGTATACATTATGGTCTTGTGTGCTGTTGGCACCAATCTGCTGCTGGGATAATTTAGTAAGTTTACCTCAACGCAAGTTAAAACTTGCCTCCGGCCCTATGAAGAATCCCCACTCACCTCCCTTTCCTGTACATTCAGCCAGCATTAAATTCAGCCCAACGTCCCATCCCAGAAGGTTGGAAAACCCATGTGGCTACTTCACTTCACACCAGGTCATCATGAAGTACCACTGAAAATGAATTTGTCCGTAATCTTCAGGCCAGACCATCCTCCGTTGTGGCTGATGAGGTGGACCATGGGCGTCAATTAAATCCCCTGGAAAAACAGACAAACACTGAATGAATAAACCAGCCATCAAATCCATAAAGGCAAATCTAACATGAGCATTCCTTGACCATTTGGTTCAATCACTGCCAAATCTCTGGTTCTTGTATTGACTGATTTCACCCTCCAGTCCCGCCTTGTTCAAACCACACTGACTTGTTGATTTGTGGAGCCACAATCACTTCCTATGACAGGAACTCATGACAAACTGCTCTGTTTTGCTGATTCTTACATTGATTTGCTCCTTTAAATCAATGCAAGGGCACCATTTTAAATTCAGCTTTGAAACTGCTCAGAAAACCTCATTCTGACAAGTGACAATTCATGCTGAGTGTTCCTGAACTGATCTGGGAAATTTCTATCATGTAACATGATACGATTTGAATCAAGTTACCTCTTGCATATGGAAAGACAAGACCTCTTCAGGTTGCTTAATTTGCTAACGTCAGTTAAGTACTGAAAACAAATTATTTGCTATGAAACGGCATATGAATGCTAAGTACAATACAGAATACCGGGAACAATAAATATGAATCAAGGTCTAGACTGTTCCTGCCGAATACTCATGCACTTTACAGCTGCTTAGAATCTGGCAGGCCATTGGGCTGGACTCCTGCTGATTTGGGGAAACTTTTCGGACCTTTAAAAATGGAGACTGGGAACAAGTTCGCAGTTTAATTCCTGATGCACGATATAACACACGAGAGGCGTGATGTACTCGGGAAATAAAGGCTTTTATTGCCAACAATAACAGAGCTACCATATACAGTCCACGATCCCAGACTAAAGGGTCACCAGGCAGAGCAGTGACCTTTATACCTCTCCCTGGAGGCGGAGCCGACTGGGGTGTACCATAACAACTATATTAACAGGTAGAACAGCCCAACCCTAACCCCAACAGTAACATATATACAGACTCATAGTACTGGCCAGACCATGGCTCAGCACTACCTAGTGGGAACCAACAATGGTTCACCACATTCACCCCTCCTTTGAAAACAAAGGCCGGCGGGGTACAAAACACAGAACAATTGTTCATTTGTCTATAAGTTCAAGCGGTCTGGGGGACCGCACCGTTGTTGTGACCTCCTCAACACCGGCGATGACACCGGTTCAGGCAATCGTGGTGACGTTCTCTCCAAGGCGGTGTCCAGCGACTCCTCCAGTTCCTCACGGGCCGGTAGACCCCGAGGTGGTGACAATCCGCTGAACTCGGGCACGCCTTGAAGTGGCGACCATCTCCTGGACTCAGGCAAGCTGTACACGGGAGTAAGAGGGTTAAGGGGTGGTCCCGATACTGCCCGCGCCGTGTCAGGAGGGGAAAAAATGGTTGCGGGGTCCCTAACAGTAGGTGTGGGAGCGACAGGGGTTTCCAAGCCCCCTGCTGGCGCCAGATCTCGAATCGAGACCGTGTCCTCTCGCCCGTCAGGATATGCCACGTAGGCATACTGAGGGTTGGCGTGGAGGAGATGGACCTGTTCAACCAAAGGGTCGGACTTGCGGGTCCTAACATGTCGCCGCAGGAGGACAGGTCCTGAGTACATCAACCAAGACGGTAATGAGGTCCCAGAGGAAGACTTCCTAGGGAATGAAAACATTCTCTCATGAGGAGTAGCGTTGGTTGCCGTACACAGGAGTGAGCGTATGGAGTGGAGCGCATCAGGGAGTACCTCTTGCCAACGGGAGACTGGAAGACCTTTAGACCTCAACGCCAGTAAGACAGCCTTCCAGACTGTAGCATTCTCTCGTTCGACCTGTCCGTTACCCCTTGGGTTGTAACTCGTGGTTCTACTAGAGGCAATCCCATATGAGAGCAGGTATTGCCTCAAGTCATCGCTCATGAACGACGAGCCCCTATCGCTGTGGATGTAACAGGGGTAACCGAACAGGGTGAAAAGATCACAAAACGCCTTGATAACCGTGGCAGCGGTCATATCAGAACAGGGAATGACAAAAGGAAATCGTGAGTACTCATCAACCACATTGAGGAAGTACACGTTCCAATCTGTCGAGGGAAGGGGGCCCTTAAAGTCCACACTCAGTCTTTCGAAGGGACGAGTGGCCTTAACGAGTTGTGCCCTGTCAGGTCGGTCGAAGTGCGGTTTGCATTCCGCGCATACCCGGCAGCTTCTGGTTATGGACCTGACATCCTCCACCGAGTAGGGTAGATTGCGGGCTTTTATGAAGAGGTAGAGCCGAGTGACCCCCGGATGGCAGAGGTCATTGTGGAGAGCCTGCAATCGATTCTCCTGCATACTAGCGCATGTTCCACGCGACAGGGCATCCGAGGGCTCGTTGAGCTTCCCTGGACGATACATGATATCATAATTGTAGGTGGAGAGTTCGATTCTCCACCTCAAGATCTTATCATTCTTGATCTTACCCCGTAACGTGTTGTTGAACATGAACACCACGGACCGCTGGTCCGTGAGCAGAGTGAACCGTTTGCCCGCCAAGTAATGGCGCCAATGCCGAACGGCCTCCACAATGGCCTGGGCCTCCTTTTCCACCGCCGAATGTCGAATTTCAGGGCCTTGGAGGGTGCGAGAGAAAAAGGCGACGGGCCTGCCTGCCTGGTTAAGTGTGGCGGCCAGGGCGAAATCAGATGCATCACTCTCCACCTGGAAGGGGATGGACTCATCGATAGCGTGCATCATGGCTTTCGCGATGTCGGCTTTTATTCTTGCAAAGGCTAAGCGAGCCTCTGTTGCTAGGGGAAAAGAGGTAGACTTGATGAGCGGACGGGCTTTGTCCACGTAATTGGGAACCCACTGTGCGTAGTATGAGAAGAAGCCTAAGCATCTTCTCAGTGCTTTGGCGCTAGTGGGCAGGGGACGTTCGAGGAGAGGACGCATACGGTCTGGATCAGGGCCAAGGACCCCATTTTCCACCACGTATCCGAGGATAGCTAGGCGGCGCGTGCGGAATACACACTTCTCCCTGTTGTAGGTCAGATTCAGGCGAGATGCAGTGCGTAAGAATCTAAGAAGGTTGGCATCGTGGTCCTGCTGGTCATGGCCGCAGATGGTGACGTTATCCAGGTACGGGAAGGTAGCCCGCAGCCCGTTCTGGTCCACCATTCGGTCCATAGCACGCTGGAAGACCGAGACCCCATTCGTGACATCAAAAGGAACCCTTAAAAAATGGTACAGGCGACCATCCACCTCAAAGGCCGTGTATTGTCGGTCCTCTGGGCGAATGGGGAGTTGGTGGTAAGCAGATTTTAAGTCGATGGTGGAGAACACCCAGTACTGCGCAATCTGATTGACCATGTCAGATATGCGCGGGAGGGGATACGCATCCAGCTGCGTGTATCTGTTAATGGTCTGACTATAGTCTATGACAATCCGGGGTTTGTTCCCATTCTTAACCACCACGACTTGCGCTCTCCAAGGACTAGCGCTAGGTTGGATGTTCCCTTCCTTGAGGAGCCGCTGAACTTCAGATCGAATGAAGATCCGATCTTCAGCGCTGTAACGCCTGCTCTTTGTTGCGATGGGCTTGCAGCCTGGCACAAGATTCTGGAATAGGGAGGGTGTGGTAATCCTAAGCGTTGAGAGACTACATGTGGAGCGCGTTGGGCAATTTAGAGGCCGCGGGTCTCCCACTGAAAGCGGAGGGAGTGGCCCACCGTACTGAAGGTTTACACTCTTCAAGTGGACCATAAAATCTAGTCCTAGGGGTATTGGCGCGCAAAGGTGCGGTAACACAAAGAGCTTGAAGTTCTCGTAGACTGTGTCCTGCACCGTCAGATTGACCACGCAACTCCCTAGCACGGTGACAGACCGGGACCTTGATGCCATCGAAATTGTCTGCTTGACAGTCCAAATCTGGAGACCACACCACTTCACGGTGTCTGGGTGAATGAAGCTCTCCGTGCTCCCGCTGTCAAACAAACAATAAATCGGGCGTTTGTTTGCCTGTATGTCCATCATGGACTTGTCGAGTCTGTGAGGCTTGGCCTGGTCCAGGATGATCGACGCCACCGTTGGTTCGTGGGCGCAACTGCAGGCAGCTGAGATGGTTGATGATGACCCCTGCTGGTCATTCGCGGTCGGTGCCGACCAACATGGCTGCCCCCATAGGTCGCATGTGGACGATGACGCACTAACCTCCATGCGATTTGCCCAGGAAGTTTGAACCTCAAATGGACAATTCTCCTGCCCCCTAGGACCCTCTGTGAATGTCTCCACCTCAGAGTTCAGATCTGCGACTTCAGATAATTCCAACTCACTTACTGGAATAGGTGCCCAGGAAATGTTAGACAGAAAAAATCTAATCTAACTTCAAGGTAACAACATAATTATTCCCCCCAACCTCTCACTGATCACCCAACTCATTCCCTCAACCCTCTGGCTAACCCCATCCAGACACCATCCACCACCTCCAAATAGTTGCTTGCCCCGCAGCCATCCCATCAACCACCTCCCTGACCTAGCTACATCCCCCATGCCCAAACTACCCCATTCAACCCCCTGACTCCTTACTACCTCCTCCCCTGATCCAACCCAGCTACCCTCCTGAGCATGCTAACCCCATCCCCTTGACCCCGATATCCCCCTTTGGCCAACCCAGAGCTAACCTGACTACATCTGCCAATCAGATTACTACCCACCCAGCCCAGCCAGCAACTCACCCACCTACCATTGCACCTACCTACCAGTTCAACCATCAGCCACCTCACCCAACTATCTCACCAACATTACCTATCCTCCCCATCCACACATACCCAATTATCTCACACACCCTATGCACTTAAGCACCCGCCCACACAGCCACCATAGGCATTCATTCATTCATCCACTCCACCATTCACCAACATCCATACTGGAGCTTTGAGCTTTGATTTTGATTTGATTTGATTTATTATTGTCACATGTATTAGGATATAGTGAAAATTATAATTTCTTGAGCACTATACAAACAAAGCATACCGTTCATATAGACAGAAAGGAGAGAGTGCAGAATGTAGTGTTACAGTCATAGTTAGGCTATAGAGAAAGATGAACTTAGTGTGAGGTAGGTCCATTCAAAAGTCTTATGGCAGCAGGGAAGAAACTGTTCTTGTGTCGGAATACAAAGACTTGTATCTTTTTCCCGATGGAAGAAGGTGGATGAGAGAATGTCCGGAGTGCATAGGGTCCTTAATTATGCTGGCTGCTTTGCCGAGACAGTAGGAAGTGTAGACAGAGTCAATGGATGGGAGGCTGATTTGCGTGATGGACTGGGCTTCATTCATGACCCTTTGTAGTTTCTTGCGGTTTTGGGCAGAGCAGGAGCCATACCAAGCTGTGATACAACCAGAAAGAATGTTTTTCATAGTGCATCTGTAAAAGTTGGTGAGAGTCGTAGCTGACATGCCAAATTTCCTTAGTCCTCTGAGAAAGTAGAGGCGTTGGTTGGCTTTCTTAACTATGGTGTTGGCATGGGGAGACCAGGACAGGTTGTTGGTGACCTGGACACCTAAAAACATGAAGCTTTCGACCCTTTCTATTTCATCCCCATTGATGTAGACAGGGGCATGTTCTCCTTTACGCTTCCTGAAGTTGATGACTACCTCTTTCATTTTGTTGACATTGAGGGAGAGATTATTGTCGTCACACCAGTTCATCAGATCCTCTATCTCTTTCCTGTACTCCGTGTGGTCATTGTTTGAGATCTACGGTGGTGTCATCAGAAAACTTGAAAATCAAGTTGACGGGGAATTAGGTGTATAAGGAGTATAATAGGGGGCTGAGGACACAGCCTTATGGGGCACCGCTGTTGGGGATCATTGTGGAGGTGTTGTTGCCTATCGTTACTGATTGCGGTCTGTGGGTTAGGAAGTTCAAGATCCAGCCACAGAGGGAGGGGCCGATTCCCAGGCCATGGAGTTTGGAGGTGAATTTTGTAGGAATAATGGTGTTGAAGGCTGAGCTGCAGTCAATAAAAAGGAGTCTAACATAGGTGTCACCACATGACAGCATGTCCTGGCTTCCCCTTCAACTCTACAATGCCGTAAGAGCTCTCAGAATGAAACGGTGCTCCACATTTCTGGTAAAGCCGGGCTCAGAAGATCAGGCCAGAAATGTGAAGTAATACTGAGGCGAGGGAAAGTTTATGCAGAGTGGCAATCCAACGACAGTTCCTCATGTGAGCCATATTACACATTATAAACTGCATTTCTTCATCCAGTGAAAGGTGTAAAACAATGAGAATGTACATTATATTATTATAATATTCTCCTTTCTCATGTAAAATAAATCTAATTATAAATGCGGAATTTTTACTCATAGTATTAATTTTCAAAAGTGAATTGTGGAAGGAGGGGTTGCACAGCTGAAGGTTTGCCTGGGGTGCCTAATACTTGTGCACCAACCCTGACTTTTAAACTTACCATTCAAAAGGTTCCCTAATCCAGACTATGGTTCACAACACTTCTGCAGGGCAGTGAGCCATGACTCATTGAAAAACTGGCCCGACAAAGTCCAAAGATGTGTGGGTTAGGTGGATTGGCCATGGTAAATTGCCCCTTAGTGTCAGGGGGACCATCTAGGGTAAATGCATGAGGTTACGGGGCTAGTGCCTGGGTGGTATTGTGGTCAGTGCAGGTTCGATGGGCCGAATGACTTCCTTCTGCACTGTAGGATTCTATGATTCTATGAAAATTGCAGGGGCTAAGAGATAGCTATTCCCACAATGGAGCTGAGGTCAGGTCAAGATTGCAGGGTGTGGACTGGCAATCCGCACTAGCTTGCTCCTTTATCCCGCCTTGTCAAAACTTGGGGAGGCTGGGGATGGGGCTGAGCATCCTGGAAGGCAGTCTCTAACTTTAAGGGCCTGTGTAGTCTTCCCGACTTCAGGAAAAAAATCCAGCTCTTTGCTCTTTTGAAAAAATAAATGGTGCCTACAAGCTATTCATATTCTTTGAAGTAGATACATTTGGGAGCCATGTATTTGCTAATGAACTGATATTAAGCAGAAGACAAACAATACTGTTAGCTGACATTATGTTCTCAACTGCACTCAGCAGAATATTAGCTGTAGCAATTAGTGGTTAATCTCCAACATAAAATGAGATGGAGAATCTAGGCACTAAAAGAATGGATAACTGACTTGGAACGGACATATGCTTTCCTTTCTCTTTCAGACTCGAGCAGTGTAATGGCGTCTATTCATATCAATTTGTTCTGCTGCATGCAGTTGTATTAATTCATCTTACCAACTCATCTGTTTAAATTCTCCTGCCTTGCGACATTAGAATGAGAAAGAGTAAACAGCGTAGTGAGGAAATACAGTGAGCTTTTACCCAGCACCGCACCAATCAAATTTTCCCACTCAACCTTATTACCAAACTTTAATGTAGCTGTGACCCAAGCTCATTTAGCTTGTTCAGTGTAACTAGTCCACCTTGGATTGCCCTGTACTTGTTCAGTGAAACATATTGAGACATTATTACAGCTATTCGACTGACCATAAAGTCCACTGATGCATAGCTAGATATTGCATTCCAGATGGTTCAAAGCTAACCTCTGATCTTTAACCAAATTCAAAGCCCATCAGAAAATCAGCAGCGCCATTAATTGCATTTTCTCCATGAAAGACCATTGAAGAGGCATATTTTCATGTGATATTTAAGACGACTGAAAACAATAAATGATCCAAATTTTTATTTTTTGAACATTGCTAATATATTCCAAGTACTTATTATTTTCCTTTCCACCTTCTTTAGCTTGGTTCTTTGAATTTCTAGACGGAGAACATAGAGCAAACACTCTGCCAAGAATAGAACCTTCTGACTTTAATTAGCCCAAATTATAATTCCCTATCTTGTCGACACATCAGGTTCGCGCCTTGGGACGAATCTGTATTTCCACCACCAAGTCTGTTCCAAACTACATGTGCTGGTAGATTTAATTGTACAGCACTGGATTATCGAGGGGTTATAGATGAAAAATCATTCAAACTTGCCCTCTTTCATGAGCAAGACTGAACTTTCTGGCCACATTGACAGTTGTAATGCCACTTGCTGAACAATGATGCGACAGAACACAGGAAAGAGATAGAGAATCGGGTGAAATGGTGCAAAAACAATAATTTCTCCCTCAATGTCAGTAAAACGAAAGAGATAGTCATGGACTTCAGAAAGCATGTTGGAGGACATGCCTCTGTCTACATCAACAGTGATGAAGTGGAACTAGTCACGAGCTTCAAGTTTCTAAGTGTCCAGATCTCCAACAACCTGTCCTGGTCCCTCCACATCGATGCTATAGTTAAGAAAGCCCACCGACACCTCTACTTTCTCAGGAGACTAAAGAAATTCAGCCTGTCCACTACAACTCTCACCAATTTTTGCAGATGCACCATAGAAAGCATTCTTCGCAGATGTATGAAAAACAAACTGTCAAGAAAGCTGTTTTCACTCCTTTGCTCAGGTCGATGGCTAAAAAACCATCAGAGTCTGCTCAGCATGTTTAAAGGATCTTGCCAGTTTATGGCAGATATTATTTTCTCAGAGGTTAAATGATAGAATCATAGAATCATAGAAACCCTACAGTGCAGAAGGAGGCCATTCGGCCCATCGAGTCTGCACCGACCACAATCCGACCCAGGCCCCACCCCCACACATCCACCCGCCAATCCCACTAACCTACGCATCACAGGACTCTAAGGGGCAATTTTTAACCTGGCCAATCAACCTAACCCGCACATCTTTGGACTGTGGGAGGAAACCGGAGCACCCGGAGGAAACCCACGCAGACACGAGGAGAATGTGCAAACTCCACACAGACAGTGACCCGAGCCGGGAATCGAACCCAGGACCCTGGAGCTGTGAAGCAGCAGTGCTAACCACTGTGCTACGTAGCCTGAGGGTTGGATGCAAAATATCATGGGCGAGCTCCACTGTCGATTTTAAGTTGCTGCCCACGCAAAGAAGGTTAAAAATCATCACTAAAGATCTTACTGAAGATTTTGGGGGCGATTCTCCCACCCGGGATAGCCAGTAATCGGGTGGTGGGGGGGAGGTCGCACAGCCGGCGATGTGGGGTCGTGGGCCTGGCCAGTAAGTGAGCTGGCCAGCGATCGGGAGCCTAGGAGTGAGGGGCTATTGCGCATGTGCCGATCTTGGCTCTGACAGATCGACACATGATGTGGAGATGCCGGTGTTGGACTGGGGTAAACACAGTAAAAAGTTTAACAACACCAGGTTAAAGTCCAACAGGTTTATTTGGTAGCAAAAGCCACACAACCTGTTGGACATCGGCACATGCGCAGTGGCCCGCTCAGTGCTATGCTGCCGGCCTCTTCAGCTGGAATAGGCCTCACTCCCTGATTGTTAATGGTATTCTCGCCAGTGCACACTTCAGTGCAGAGTGTGGGAGATTCATTTTGAAAATCTCACTGAAAAATCCAGCGGGATTTACTTCAGTTCTTACTCGAATTCAACACTTAGAATCTTTTGGGAGAATCCCACCCTTTGTCTGCGATTGTCCATCATGTTTGATTGGTTTGTGCCAAGTACACGACCAATCCTCACTTTTGAACAAAGGAAGATTGAGAAAGAGAATTGGAGGCAATGTGTAAAATACAGCAGTGACAGTATAAGAAAGTACGAGGCACACAGGATAAATAAGAGAGAGGGAAATAAATTTCATTGATTCATAAAATCTTTCAATACAGATTGGGGGCACTTGACCCATTGGGCCCTATTTTACCATTTTGATTCTAAGTGCTGGACGGACTTGAAACTGGGAGTGTTTCAGATCCAACTTTTAGATCAGTTCTCAGGTGCCCCCATACGCACTCTGCCTGAAAAAATATAGCAATATCAAATCGCGCTGCAGAAGCCTGTGGGCTGGGCTTAACGCGCCCGAAACACTGCAGATCCGATCGGCGCCTCCAACTGCGCATGCACAGAAAATAAACTGATAGAATGCTGCTCCCCTGCCACATCCCTCCCAGGCTGGATAATGCCTCTCCCTGACCCCCACAGATATTGCCCCACACCCCCAACATTACTGACCCCCCTATCCTCCCACCCCCCCCCCCCCCCACCACCCAGACCAATTACAGGCCCCTCCCCCTTGCCCCTCCACTGATCTCAGGCAGAGTGGCAGCGGACCCCCCTTTACTCCCCCCCCACCCCACCGATCTCAGGCAGAGAGCCATCAGACGCTCGGCACTTACCTCCTCACTAACTGAAGTGCCCAAGTTGGACTTTTGTGGAGCATGTCTGTTTCGCGCCAATTCCAGATTGGCGAATGAGGTGGTAAAGGAGGAAGTGCCAGTAAGGGTGGGGGTGCAGCCCATTAAGTCAATTTAAATGCATGCAAATGCATTTAAATGGCCGTCACGCCCGTTTCGGGCATGGTCCCGATTGTAGCCATTTTCAGGCCTTGGTAAAGGGGGAACCGATGCGGAGGCGGGTGCGGATCTTGCTATTCGCCTCACGCCCAACTTTACCAAATTTACGCACCTGGAAACAGGCACAACGTGATGGTAAAATTGGGCCCAGTGTGCCTATACTGGAAAATAGAACTATAAGAACGTAAGCAATAGGCACGGCAGTAGTTCATTTGATCTTTCAAGCTTGCTTTACCATTCAATAAGGTTATCTTCCACCTCAATTCTGCCTTTGCACACTCTCCCTGTATCCCTTCTTTATTCACCATGCACTCAACAGTCTATTAATCTTTTCCTCAAATATACTCTACAATTAAGTATCCAAAACTCTTTGGAAATAGAGGCTGGAACTTTTTGGCTGTTCATACTTGCAGGATCTTCTGGTCCTTCCGATGGTGCTCCCCCGCCGCGGGTTTCCAGACAGTGCAGGATGGAGTCAATGAGAAATCCCATTGACAGTAGCGGGATCAGAGTATCCCGTCGCTGGTAAACGGCAGGCCTTTCCAATTAGATCATCTCTCATTCTTCTAAACTTTAGAAAATATAGGCCTAGTTCACTTAATTTCTCCTCATAGAAAAACCCCCAATTTCCCCAGAATCAGTCAAGTGAAACTTTGTTGCACTCCCTCTCGAGCATGAATGTTCTTCATTAGATAAGGAGACCAAATAGTCTTCTAGGTTTAGCCTTATCAATGGCCTGAAAAAGCTGACTTATCCTTGAACCAAATCTTTAAAAAGCTGAAAACCCAACATTACGTGAGCATACTCGTTTTTTGTGCAAAGCCTAGAAAGGGGTGTATGTTTATGGGATGTTGTTTGACTTGGAACATCGTAGATAGCTAGCTGTTAATTTGTACACTGTTTCATGTTGGAACTTTGTAATTGGTAAATGTCATGCTAATTATTTTTATTACATTTTAATTGTGTTGAAATAAACTTTGTTTGATAAAACTTCCTAGTGGGTCACTTGAATCATAGCTGGAGTGAAAGACCTTATGCTCACCCATTACAAAAACAATGTAAAATCCTAGGGTGTAAGCTGTCTCCATAGAACACCTTGGAGTTTCTGGCCTGGGTCGTAACATGGGCAATAAATACCAGCCCAGGCAGTGATGCCCACATCCGCTGAATGAATAAAAAATACCATCTTTAATTATAGCACTCCAATTGCACTGGCCTTCCAGTGCCATTGTTGAAAACAATTGGGAGCAATAGCTCCACCCACATTGCAATCAATGTCAATCGGGATATTTCTGCATTTAAAGCACTTTTGCAACATTTGTCACTTAGACTTCAAAAGGATGGTACTGGACACCTGGCAGATGTGCAATTAACTGACTCTGGCTAATCAGGATATGGTTTGCTAATTTGATTACGTTTGCTGACAGGGACTTTCTGAAAGAGAGGCTCTTAAACATTACATTTTCTGTCAAATTAATAAAACCTCACAATTCCTTTTACGATGATGTTTCTGCTTTATTGTTGCCAATCTGCTATTTCATTAGGTTATTACACTATATGGTTCAGCACAGAAAAAGAAATGCCTACGACCTATATTTACAACCTATATTTATATAGCCACTTTAATGTGATGTAATGGACAGCATGGTGGCACAGTGGTTAGTACTGCTGCCTCACAGTGCCGGCGACCCGGGTTCAATTCCGCCCTTGCACATTCTTCCTGTGTCTGTGCGAGTTTCCCCCGGATGCTTTGGTTTCCTCTCAGAGTCCAAAGATGTATAGGTTAGGTGGATTAGCCATTGGTATATGCACAGGGTTAGCGGGATAAGATGGAGGGGAGTGCCTGGGTGGATGCTCTTTCAGAGAGTCCATAAAGACTCAATGGACCGGATGGCCTCTTCCTGCACTGTTGAGATTCGATGGTTCTATGGAAATGTTCCAATATAAAACAAAGCAAGACACTGAGCCACTGAAGGAGATATTAGGTCAGTTGACCAAAAGCTTGGTGAAAGAGAGAATTATCTTAAAGGATGAAAGTGAGGTAGAGAGGCAGAGAGGTGTAAGGAGGGAATTCCAGAACGTGGAGCTGAGACAACTGAAGGCACAGACTCCAATGTTGGAGCAACTGAAATTCAGCATGTACAAGAGGCCAGAATTAGGGGAGTGCAGATATTTTGGAGGGTTTTGGAGCTGGAGGAGATATGGAGATGGAGAGGGGCAAGGTCAAGGAGGAATTTGAAAACAAGAATAACAATATCAAAATCAAGACATTGCTTGACCAGGGGCCATTGTAAATCAGCAAGGGTAAATGGGGGATGGGACTTGTTGCAAGTTAGACACAGGGAATGGCAGGATGGCTTCCAATTCACAAAGACTAGAATGTGGGAGATGTAGATTTTCAAGGGCAGGAGGAGGGGGTGGGGGCAACATCCTGAGGGGAGATACTCTCCAAAATACGCACCAACCCCTTTCTTCCCCATCTTTTCTTCGCAGTTGCTCAAAAACCAACCTTTGAATCTCACCCACACCAACCGCTTGATTGTGTGGGCAGTGTGTTATTTGGGTCAATTGGCTTGTTAACAAGCTCAATTGCCCGTTACTTATTCATTCAAAAATGGTGGGCAGGCTGACGATTTTGCCACCCGCCCTCTTGTGGGAAGAGGGTCGGGGTGGGCGGTAAGGCAGTGGCTAGCCAGCCATCATATTATACACCCCCCACCCCTGCCCCCACACCATGCTAAAATCATAGGTGGGAGGTGTCAAATCCAGCCTTGATGTTTCAGTAACCTGAAACGATCATTTTGAACAATACAGCAGACAGAGAATAGTCTCAGTTTGATAAAGATTTCAATAAACGATAAACAAGGGAAAAGATGATGTGAAGCAGTCAGTGTATATTACCAGTCAAGGAGTTTATAGGAACTGTATCATCCATGCCTTAAGAATGGAAAAATGCAACTCAAAATGGATGACAATGTCCTATATTATAGGCAATATAGCTGTGATTTATTGGCATGCTACCCGGAGAGACATATTAAAAAATTGCACTGAGCTGCCTTATACTGAATCTAACTGTATGAAATACATGGGTACACGAAGTGTCACTTCCCAACTCAGCCTTTGATGTTCATTCATTTAGTACTCTGTGAGTAACTGTTAGGTTTGTAATTATATGTCTTTATTTAATAGAGTTTTTATTAATATGATTCTAACATGTTATCAGACTGATCGCTCTGCTTCTAGTACTCAAGTTCACCCAATTAATCTGCTCCAGGATGTGCTGCAGGGGCAGAGTAATGGTTGGAGCCTATTCTATCTTAGTCTGGAACAGAAAATGCACATCGCTAGCCCACTCAGTAAACTCGTTTTGATCTATGAATGTTAGAAGGAGCCACAATCAATATAACACAATTACTGGCTTTATGTATTTACTATCCATCAAGCATTCAGTACATTCTTCAGGATAACGCAAACTCAGGATCCCACACACGGATGACAGCAGATTCATCTCTTAGGAACCACAATTCCACTTTTTAAGCAGCAATACAAAGTGGTTCTTGTAAAGATGGAGCGGGTTGGTGCTGACAACAAAGAAACAATGACTTGCACTGCTTGTGTAGCAATCTGCTGTCTTCAACCACATCTTGCAGGTGGTGGAGGCGGGTGAGCTTCTCATCAAATTGGCCGAACGGTTACAAAAATAACAATTCATACGGATGCAGAAAGGTCTCACTTCTTTGGAACGGATCAAGAATAAACTGGTTGTTCGCCCTTGGTGTTGTACATGGGAGTTCAAGAGCGAGGGCAGTTTGGGTTGAGCAGGGCTGAAAGGTGGGTTAAGTGAAAAGGGAAATGGAAATGCTGGGAAAAGAGGCAGCTAGTACAGGGGAGGATAGAAAAGAGGAAAGGACTGAGGAAGCAGTGAGATGAAGAGGAGGAGGAGGAAGAGAGAGCAAGAAAGAGGGAAGGAGCAAGAAAATCAGAGAAGGATAGTGAATGCGATTGAAGGGGGTAAAAGGGGCAAGAAAATGGAGAGAAGTTTGGAAGTGGCACGGTGGCACAGTGGTTAGCACTAGGGATGTGGGTTCGATTCCTGGCTTGGGTGACTGTCTGTGTGGAGTTTGCACATTCTCCCCGTGTCTGCGTGGGTTTCCTCTGGGTGCTCCGGTTTCCTCCCACGTTCCAGAAATGTGCGGGTTAGGTTCATTGGCCATGCTAAATTGCTCCTTGGTGTCAGGTGGATTAGTAGGGTAAATATGTAGGGTTACAGGAATAAGGCCTGGGCACGATTGTTGTCTGTGCAGGCTTGATGGGCCGAATGGCCACCTTTTGCACTGTATGGATTCTATGATTAAGAAAGAGTATTGAAAGATCATATGTTGTCTCATGAAGGTCAAGAGGCTTGTATGGTTGAACAGCAATTGTTTATTAGTAATATATAATTATACACACACACATACAGGATACAGTCCTGACTAGATGCTATTTTCATGCCAATATCTACCAGACTCATCACTACATTCTATTACTCCCATGTGACTCTCTACATTATAATAGGAGGTGCTGTTTCCCCAGTCCCACACTAATCCTTACTGTCCTAAACACTCTACTACACCTCCCCCCACCCCCCCGTATCTTCCAAATATATTTACAAAAATGCTTACATGATACCCATTCTTCCCCCAATTCTCTGACTTTACAGAGTCAGATGATCTGGAAGTTTTACAACTCTCCCAGATGTCATTTTCTTCAAGTTCAGAGGATTGGGAATCTCAGCTGTTTTGGGCTGAGTTCGTTGGTCTGGAATTACTTGGTGTTACAATTATTTGAGTTTCTACATCTGGTTCACTCAAATGTATAACAGGAGGTTCACCACGAGGAATGAGGAGATGGGCAGCACGGTGGCACAGTGGTTAGCACTGCTGCCTCACAGCAACAGGGTTCAATTCCAGCATCAGGAGACTGTGTGGAGTTTGCATATTCTCAGCATGGGTTTCCTCCAGGTGCCCCAGTTTCCTCCCACAGTCCAAAGATGTGCAGGTTAGGTGGATTGGCCATGCTAAATTGCCCCTCAGTTACAGAGGAAATAGCAAGGTAAAGATGTGGGGTTGCAGGGATAGGGCCTAGGTGGGATTGTTGTCATACATAGAACATAAAACAGTACAGCACAGAACAGGCCCTTCAGCCCACGATGTTGTGCCGAGCTTTATCTGAAACCAAGATCAAGCTATCCCACTCCCTATCATCCTGGTGTGCTCCATGTGCCTATCCAATAACTGCTTAAATGTTCCTAAAGTGTCTGACTCCACTATCACTGCAGGCAGTCCATTCCACACCCCAACAGTGTTGTCAGTGCAGGCTCAATGGGCTGAATGGCCTCCTTCTGCACTGTAGGGATTCTGTGATTCTATTCCATGATTCTATGTTAAATCCAATAATAGTATATGGAAAAGGAATAAGCCTGAACTTGTCCTTTACCTTAAACAAGTTTATTTTCAGAGCAGCTCAGCCAGGTGACATCCTCAATCTGTTTCCCTACACCCAACTGTACCAGCAGTGCCCATTTATACTTTTGGTGGTTGAGTCAATGCCCATCACCTTTCTTTAACAATGCCATTGTCTTACCAATGTAATTGCCTAAGGATGCAATTGCTGATACATTGACAGATTCCCCTCTCTTTCTTATAAATTAAAGCTTTAGAAAAAAAATCAGAAGCATATTTTTTCAACCCAAACACATGGAAACAAAGCTTTAACATAATAGATCCCACATTCCATTTACCACATTAATGTGCACACAATTACAAAGCAAAAACTAATGTTATTATAACATTATAACTTACAATACATTTAGCAATTTCTTGGATCAGACATTTATTTTCATAAAACAGTTCGACAATTTGTGAGTTGCGTCAACTCATCGTATCTTCAAGATTTCCCACCTCTCCAACATTCATCTAATGCTAGCTAGGTCTATTCTTAACACTTTTTCAGTGACGATTTTGTTGAATGGACAATGTCCCCCAGGAATCGGTTATCAACATAGGCAAACACTTCTCACTTTGTTCCTTGTATCATACTTCTGTCAGTATTCTGGTTAGGTGGACTCCCATTTCTAGTGCTTCTACTCATGCCTGTGTTTCAGCAGTTAAGGTGCTCTTCACTACCCTTTTAATTTTCTTGGCTTCCCAAGTCAACTTGCTGAGCTGTTCTGAGAATAAACTTGCCTACTTTCCTACCAAGAATATGATAAGCCTTGCTGTGCTAGAATATTCGTCTGCGAGATTGGCATGCGAAGAATCACTAAAAATGACAAACTTCATATCATCTGGTTTACCCAAGGCTGGAAACTTGAGTGTGCATTTCTCCAAATTTAATTTCTTTAATGTTTTGTTTGCTCTTAGAACTTCCTCAACCGGACACACTTCATCATAATACTCAGCTCCAAAACATCGTAGCTAGTGTCAGGTCTAGTCTGAGTGCTTAACAAATCCAATCAAATTTCTCAGTTGATCGGTTTGTTTCTCAGATGCTGGATCCTCTCTTTTTGAAGGTCTGATATGATTTATTTATTTATTGCGACTAACATTTTCTAGATAAGATTGTTGATTCAGTGTCTCTCCTGACTTGTTTTGCCTAAAATTTAAACCTATTTATTTAAAGGCCCCTTAATCCTGGCTTCAACCTTAAGTTCCTTTTTGATTTTATCAATCACCCGTTGCTCAAATTCAACAGAACCTCCCCACAGAAAATCATCAACGTGCTGGTTTCTCCTTGTGATACCAATAGAACATCGCAGAGTCTGCCTTTAACTGGAGGCAGCCTGTTTTCAATTGGATTGACCTCATGGAAAAATACCATACTCTTGACGCATCATTTAATCCACAAACACCGGGTTTAATTTCCACAATTTTCTTTCTACGTCACAGTCTTCTTCAGGTGTTTACAAAAATACTTACCTTTGAAATTTCTCACCATGCAAAAACTCTGCTTTTATTTTGATCAATTTGCACTCCTCGGGGTATGTCACTAAAATAGCTAAAAACTATCTTTGAGCTTATTTTCCCTGCAGTGTGGGAATTCACTCTGATATCTTGAACCCCAAATCTTTCCACAAAATTCTGAAGTACCAATCTAGCTTTAGCCTTTTAAGGGCAAAAGGGAGCACCATTTCTGTGCATACCCACCTGTGTGACAAGGCTGGTTGTCCCCTACCTGGTATTTCCACTTACACTCCAAAATTCTTCCCATCTCTTTTTGTTTTGCTTCTTTCATCAGCTTATCTTCCAATTTATTAGCAGTTACTAAAACCTCTCTATCTGGAGAGCTTCTACTTCTAGTGACATCCTTAACTTGATGTGTAGTTCTCCTTGTCAAGCTACAACCTCCACTCGCTCCCCTTTCTCTTCCTGGGGCGCTGCTACATGACTTTTCCTGCAGGTGACTAGACTCCTGTTTGCAGACCTGTGATCTTTTCCTGGGATCATAACCTCCTTCCAGTTCACCGGCAGAACTCACACTGCACTTTACGACCTTCCACATCTTTAGCCTGTTTTGCCATGGATCTTATCTCCTGACTATCATCATTCATATTTAACCAATGTTTATATTTCCAAATGGCCTTTCTTGCTCTTCCTATGATGGTGACATCCCTCCGCACATTGGCCCCTTCAGGTGGGTATGTTATCTTTGGGTAATTGCCCTTTTGAATAAATAGCCTTATCCTGCACTTCAGTGTTATTTAGTTCATCATCAATCAATTCTTTATTTGCCATAGTCAGTTTCTCATAATTGCCCAATATGGGCATGTTTGAAGTTCACGGAGCCTCTTCACTCTCTGTGTCTTGTTCAGAGTCCGTAAAGGTATAGTCAGTGCCAATTAGCCTTGAAGAATGAACCTTAACAGTTTGATTCCCGTGTTGCACAATTACTACTTTTCCCTCACTGCCTATCACTTTGCCAGTGCCATTTCATTCTTTCCGCCCTTCTCTTTCATAATATATCAGTTCTCCCTGCCTAAACTATATTCCCGTTGGCCTTTAGTGGTGCCATAAGGCTTGTTGAATTTTCTCACAACCTCAGCTTTAATGAAAGCCTTTCTGCTGACACGCAAAGCATTCAGATGGGCAGAAAAAGTAGAGCTAATGGCTCATCCCTTCCAGAGCAGTGGGGGAGCATCTGATAGGACCAAAGGCAACTTTGGATTCCTGCTGTCCATCAACTGGTACGGATTTTACCTCCCAACCATTTGCAAAAAAGTACTTTGCATCCGCTGCCCCTGCCAGCACAATGTACAGTCCGGTTGATCAGCCAGTATTTTATGGAACATCAATCAACACGGCATAGTTTCTCTCATACAGCTGCAGTAACTGTGATGTTCACATTTTTCCACTTGTCTCGAAATTCTTCATTGGCAAATTCTCCACCATTATTTGTCAGGAACTCTGTTGGTGTTCCTAATCCTGCTCCCAGCCATTTCTCCATGACTGTTTCAGCAATGATCCATTTGTCCTCACCATGTTTCACCATGTTTTACAGTGGACAGGGTAAATCTGGTCGCCATAGCTATAAAGTCTAATAGAAAAATACCCTATCTTTGTCCCCTAAAGTCCAAAGCAATTATATTGTTAAATTCCCTAGCTAATGGTAATCTCACAATAGTGTCGTGGTATCTTTCAATATTTTACACAAATTTCACATCGAGCCATGACTTGCTCAATAAGGTCATTATATTCTTTATCCAGCACTTCAGCATCTCTTAGTAAAGCTTTCAGTTTCATGATGCAAATTGTCTATGCAACTTCCAAATAATCTTCTTGTGCTAACCAAATTCTTATTCCCAGAAGTTAACGAGACTGATTGAAATCTTTGATGAGAAATTCCTGCCTTCCTGAACAGTCTCACAACACCAGGTTAAGGTCCAACAGGTTTATTTGGTAGCACAAGCTTTTGGAGCGCTGCTCGTTCTCCACATCATTCCTAACAGGAGATGTAATGGTCTGATCAACCAAATATAGATCCATAGTCTTCCCGAAGCTGATCGATCTGATATTCTTCATGTCTGGCATCATCTGTGCTTTCTTCATCAAAGCTCTGCTTAACAAGAGGGTATGTCTCGAGAAACCACATCTGTACTGATGAAAAGGCTGATCCTAGCCATCCTGCAAGGTAGGACTACCATTTTGGAAGATGTTAGAGTGTTGTCATCTCCAAACCTGAAGCACGCAGAGCTTTCATACTCCTTGACTCCTGCCGATCTGCCTCATCAAGAGAGTCCAGGTAGCCGTTAAGCCAGTTTCCCCCCCACACAGTGGAAGAGCAATTGATGGGGTCCTCTTACATTGCACAGTGTTTCATTCTAAGTGCCAAATCTGGGCGTAGTACAGATCCGACTTAGAAATCCACTTTCAGGTGCCCCCATACGCTCTCAGACATCTCCAGTCCCATTCGCGCTGTGGGCGGGGATTAGCACTGCCGGAACGATCGGAGCTCTGAACTGCGCATACGCAGTTAGAAAAAAATTGGAAAAAGCACGCCCCTGTCGGATCGCTCTCGAGCCACAAAAAGCAGAGAAAGCGGCCCGGGAGTGACAAGCAGGAGTGAGGGTGTATCTCGGGACGGGTAGGTGGGGGCGCAGATGGATCTCTGGTGGGGGGACAGATGGATCTCTGGTGGGGGTGCGGGGGTTGCAGGGGGGTCTGCTGCCACTCTGCAGGCGATTGGAGGGGCGGGAGGGGGGCAGGGGTGGCGATCGGTCTGGGTAGCGGGGGGGTGGTGGATAAGGGGGACTGTGATGTGTGTGTGTGTCCCTTATTCACCCCCCCACTACCCAGACCGATCGCCACCCCTGCCGCCCCTCCCCCCCACCGATCGCCCACAGAGTGGCAGCAGACCCCCCTGCCCCCCACCAGAGATCCATCTGCCCCCCCACCAGAGATCCATCTGCCCTCCCCACCAGATATCCATCTGCCCCCCCCCCCCCACCAGAGATCCATCTGCCCCCCCCTCCCCGAGATACATCTTACCCAACTTCCTCCTTGCCCCCCCCCCCAAGACAACGATCTGGCCTCACTCCCTCCTCCCCCCCAAGACAACGATCTGGCCTCACTCCCTCCCCCCACCCCCCCAAGACAACGATCTGGCCTCACTCCTTCCCCCACCCCCCACAAGACAACGATCTGGCCTCAGTCCCTCCCCCACTCCCCCCCCCAAGACAACGATCAGGCCTCACTCCCTCCTCCCCCCCCCCCGAAGACAACGATCTGGCCTCACTGCCCCCCCCCCCCCCGACAACAAACTTGCCTCACTCCCCCCCCGCCCCCCCCGAGAATGGTCTGGCCTCACTCCCCATACCCTCCAGAGAAGCATCTGACCCACCTCCTCCCCTCCCCATGCCAGACAATGATCGCCCCCCCCCCCCCCCCCCCGCCAGAGATACATCTGGCCAGCCTCCTCCTCCTCCTCACCCCCAGCCAGACAATGATCTGGCCTCACTCCCCTCCTCCCCCCTCCAACCAAAGAATGATCGGACGCGCCTCCCTCCTCCCCCCCACCACTGATCTGAGTCAGAGAGCTGTTGGAAGCTCTGAACTCGCTCTTCAGAAGCTGGAGCGCCCGATTCAGACTTTTATTTAGCAGGTCCGTAAAAGCGCGGTTCCGGATTGGTAAACGCGGTGGTAAAGGGGGAAATGCTGATAGAGTTGGGCGGGCAGTTCATTTATTCAATTTAAATGCATGCAAATGTATTTAAATCACCGTTGCGCCCGATTTGGGCGTGGAACGGATCCCCGCCATTCGCGGGTTTCGGTAATGTGGCGATCTGCGCGGAGGCGGGTGCAGATCACGATAAAGGCCTCACACCCGACTTTACTGCGATTCCGCGCCCGAAAACAGGCGCAAATTGTTGGTAAAATCGAGCCCTGTGTCTTTCTTCTGCCTTTCAGCCTCCATGCCTGCAACGGAGTTTCTCAGGTGATTTCCAGCTGTGAGTTCGAGGTCTTCAAGTTAGACACACTCCTCTCAGGTCAAACTACAATTTCTTTACTTCTTCATTCTGAGAGATTTTGGGGTCCTTTACCTGCTGCATTTCTTTCAAGAAGAGGTCTAGAGGCATGTGCATGGTTGAATATTAACTGTTTATTAATAACCATTAGTCATATACATATATACAGGATGCAGTCCTGACTAGATACTGTCTTCATGCTGACTTCTACCAGACTTATGACTGACATGTGACTCTCTACACCCTAATGTCAGCAGTACTGTTCTTTCAGTCCCATATTAATCCTTACTGTCCCGAACACTCGAAATGTACAATGAGAAACCTAAAAATTGCCTGAGATCTTAAAGACAGATGAACATTGAAAGCCAGGGGTGAGCCATGATTTAGCCTGATGATGAGCGTGGTAGAGTGCTATGTGCTATCCTGCACTCTCTTTCAGCTCCTCAATTCTCAGTGGTGGCGGGGAGACGGGTTCAGAATCTTCCCTGCCATCTTCCCTCCCCCCCTTGCCCCAACTTGCATGTTTTCTCATGGGCAAGGAAGCCACCTTCTACCCAGCCAGCACTGTCACAATGCAGAATGCACAACTATCCTTCTAGCATCTAGGTCACAATTTTGGTTGCAATGGTAAGGAAAAAAAATCTCTGATAATCTTTCTTTGAGCTTGGGCTCAATTTTGGATTCAGAATCTAGCTAAAATGGACTTGAACAAGTCAGGAGGGGACAAAAATAGTGAATCAGATGCAAATATAAGGTGGAGGGTATCTTTGTGTATCACTGATGCACAACTAGTGGTCTCAGACCATCAGTCGAAAAACCTATCATTTAGCATTCTGTTAAACTGAGTAATTCTCAACTTCTTTTGGAGGAGAATGTGGCAGAAACCTGAAGTGCAAGGTCAGCATCAGAGCCGAAGTGATGCCTTGATGTCTGTCCTTCTATTTTTTTAGGACAAAGAGAGGTTTTGACCAACTGCTGATCCATAAAGGTAGATTTTTTTCCCAAGAAAACATTATTCCACACTGCCACTCAGTGGAGACGAATTGGAGCCACATACATGCTGACATTAAAGGTGAAAATACAATTTCTTTTTGCGTTTGGAGCTACCATTCCGTGACAAGTCTTCTAATATTTTCATTGAAACGCACCGTGTTTCTTACAAGTTTTAAGTTTGTTTATTAGTGTCACAAGAAGGTTTAAATCAACACTGTAATGAAGTTACTGTGAAAATCCCCTAGTTGCCACACTCCAGCGCCTGTTCGGGTACACTGAGGGAGAATTTAGCATGGCCAATGCACCTAACCAGCATGCCTGTTGGACTGTGGGAGGAAATCGGAACATTCGGAGGAATCCCATGCAGACATGGGGAGAATGTGTAGACTCCGCACAGACAGTGATCCAAGCAGGAATCAAACCTGGATCCCTGGCGCTGTGAGGCAGCAGTGCTAACCATTGTGCCATCATACCGCCATGTACAACAGAGACTGCAGATAAATGTTGGCATTTTCAAAATGAATCATCCCATTGACAAAGTCCATCATAGGTATTTCCACTTATCCTTGTACGGAATGGTATGGCCCAATCATCATTTTTAAATTTAAACTGGAAACGCAAATGTTACTGGAACCTTCAGCTAATCTCTCAACCCTGTGACTCAGCACAGCCAAACCGGAGTTGCAGTGTTCAAAAGACCTGCTGAAAAAGCTGCCATTGGATGGGCCGAATTATATCACAATTGATGGACAATAATTTGTCATCAGACTACAGCTTCATACAAAATTTACCACCATCACCAATTACTTCACCCTCACAGACCACTGTCAGATCTACTCCATCAGACACTTTGCAACAATTTTCTGCATGAAACATGCATCAAGATTGTCTTTGAAAAAAGAGCAGACAGCAATGAATTTGGCAAAATAGGGAATGTGGGAATTAATTTTAACTTGGAGGTGACTGTGTAAAATGAGTGACAGAGAATTGATTGTCAATTTTACAATATGTGTGGTTTTGCTTTCCATTGAAGCCATCAGCTTCATCCATTTTATACTATCACTATTAACCCCACAGGGGTAAGAGTTGATCATTCAGCCTCTAAAGCCTGTTCCACTATTCAATTAGATAATCAGTACCTCAACTCTAATTCCCTGGGCTGGATTTTCCGGCCACGTTTGCCCCAAGTCTGGAAAATCCCACCCGAGGTCAATGGACCTTTGTATGGTCCTGTCCTGCCCGCTACAATTCCCATGACAGGCGGGACAGAAAAATTCCGCCGCCTGCCATTGTTCATTTCTATTGGTGACGCAAAATTCAGCAAACTCAGTCTGGGAAATTTTGGGTGATGCACGAACAGCATTTTGTTGAAAGACTTCCACGTTTCCATTAACTTTTTTGTGAAAAATATCTTCCTGTTTTACTTTTAAATAGCCGAGTCCTATAATTTGCAGATTATAGCTTCTTGTTCAGATTGCTGCACTAGAGGAAATTGTTTCTCTATTTCTACCCCATTTATCATTTAATTATCTTGCTTAGATCACTCTTCAATGTTGTAAATTCTCGGGAATACAAACCAAGCAGCTTTTCCTCATCTTGTCACCCTTTTAAACCCAATATCATTCTGATGAGTCTGCACTACACTCCCTCCAGTGACATTGAGCTGTTTTTTGGGGTTTTGTTCATTTTCAGGATGTAAGTATCACTGGCTATGCTAACAAAGAACAAAGAACACAGAAAATTACAGCACAGGAACAGGCCTTTCGGCCCTCCAAGCATGCACCGACTGCCTGACTGAACTAAAACCCCCTACCCTTCTAGGGACCATACATTTATTGCCCATCCCTAGTTGCCCTTCACAAGGTAGTGGTGAGCTGCCTTCTTGAAGTGCTCTAGTCCCCAAAGTGTAGGTGCAGCCACATTGCTGTGAGGGAGAAAATTCCAGGATTTTGACCCAGCAGAGTGAAGGAACAGAGGTATATTTTCAAGTCAGGGTGGTGAGTGACTTGGAGGGGAACCTTCAGGTGATGATGTTCCCAGGTGACTGCTGCTCTTGTCCTTCTAGATGGTGGTGGTCATGGATTTGGAAGATGCTGCCTAAGCAACCTTGGTGCATCTTGTAGATGGTACACATTGCTGCCATAGTTTGTCAGTGGCGTAGGGAGTGAATGTTTGTGGAAGGGATAGCAAACATATGGGCTCCTTTGTCCTGGATGGTGTCGAGTTTCTTGAATGTTGTTGGAGCTGCACTCATCCACGTCAGTGGAGAATATTCCATTACACTCCTGACTTGTGCCTTGTAGATGTTGGACAGGCTTTGGGGAATCAGGAGCTGAGTGCCCTGGCAGAACCCAAACTGAGCATCTGTGAGCTGGTTATTGCTGGGTAAGTCCCGAACGTTACTGCTGTTGATGACCCCTTCCATCATTTTGCTGATGATTGAGAAGAGACCGATGGGGCAGTAATTGGCAGTTTTTGTGTACAGGACATACCTAGGCAATTTTCCACCTTACTATGGCGGCACGGTAGCACAGTGGTTAGCACTGCTGCTTCACAGCTCTAGGGACCTGGGTTCGATTCTCAGCCTGGGTCACTGTCTGTGTGGAGTTTGCACATTCTCCTCGTGTCTGCGTGGGTTTCCTCCGGGTGCTCCGGTTTCCTCCCACAGTCCAAAGATGTGCAGGCTAGGTTGATTGGCCATGCTAAAATTGCCCCTTAGTGTCCTGGGATGCATAGGTTAGAGGGATTAGTGAGTAAAAGATGTAGGGATATGGGGGTAGGGCCTGGGTGGGATTGTGGTTGGTGCAGCCTCGATGGGCCGAATGGCCTCTTTCTGTGCTGTAGGGTTTCTAAGATTCTAAGACTCTATGTAGAAGCTAATGTTGTAGCTGTACTGAAACAGCTTGGCTATGGGTGCGGCAATTTCTGGAGCACAAGTCCTCAGTACTATTGCCGGACTATTGTCAGGGCCCATAGGCTTTTTGGTGTCCAGTGCCTTCACCTGTTTCCTAATATCATGTGGAGTGAATGAAGACTGGGGACCACCAGAGTAGGCCAAGATTGATCATTCACTCGCACTTCTGGTCGAAGATCGTTGTAAATATTTCAGCCTTATCTTTTAAACAGATGTACTGTGCTTCTCCATCATTGAGGATATGGATATTTATGGAGACACCTCCTCCAGTGAGTTGTTTTATTATCCACCACCATTCACAGCTGGATGTGGCAAGACTACAGAACTTAGATCTTATCTGTTAGTTGTGGAATTGCTTAGCTCTGTTTATTACTTGCTGCTTATGCTGTTTGACACACAATTAGTCCTGTGCTGTAGCTTCACTAGGTTGACACATTTTCTTTTTAGATATGCCTGGTGTTGCTCCTGGCATGCCCTCCTGCACTCTTCAATGAACCAGGGTTGATCCCCTAGCTTGATAGTAATGGTAGAATGGGGGATATGCCAGACTATGAAGTGACAGATTGTGGTTGAGTACAATTCTGCTGCTGATGATGTAAGAGATGCTGGCCTCGAACAGAGCTGCCCACAGAGGACAAGTTATCTCTGTGGCATAGATTTTGTCTTTTCTGATGTCAGTTTGAACCTGGCACCTAGTCCAGTGATGTCATCAAGTAGAATTGAAGCATTCACACAGACAGCAGACCAGAAAGTAGAGTGCATTGATTTTTATTCACGTTTTAAACATGTTACAGAGTACATAGGATTAAGATATAAGCTGAAATATCACGAAAAAACTTTAAAACGTATTAAAAATGCTTTTTTCATAGTAATGGAGAAATTTGACATTCCACCCAATTACTAAAGTGTAGCAACTGTTTGAATGTAGGAAATATGGCAGAGGTGGGGTAGGTTTAGATAGTTTTTCTTTTCTGTGTCATTGGAAGAAAGGGGGAATTATGATTGTGAGGCCAGTTTGTTGTTCTCAGTGTCAGATGTGGGAGGTCCTGGAGTCAGCTAGCCTCCCAGACGTCCATATCTGCGTCAGGTGCGTCGAGCTGCAGCTCTTAAGGGACCGCATTGGGGAACTGGAACTGCAGCTCAATGACCTTCGTCTGGTTAGGGAGAATGAGGAGGTGATAGAGAGGAGTTACAGGCAGGTGGTCACACCGGGGCCACGAGAGACAGACAAGACAGACAAGTGGGTCATGGTTAGGAAGGGGAAGGGGAAAGGTCAGGTACTAGAGAGTACCCCAGTGGCTGTGCCCCTTAAAAATAAGTACTCCTGTTTAAGTACTGTTGGGGGGAGCAGCCTACCTGGGGGAAGCAACAGTGGCCGTGCCTCTGGCGCAGAGTCCGGCCCGGCAGCTCAGAAGGGGAGGGAAAGGGAGGATGAGCAAACTGACCACAGCACCAAGGTACAGGGAGCCATCCAAGTGGGGGGAGAAACAAAAAATGTCGTAGAAATTGGGGCTAGTACACTTTTGGATGCTGTTGGGGGCGGGGGAGGGGACTTAGCAGGGGTAAGCCATGGTGTACAGGTCACTGGCTCAGAGTCTGTCCTTGTGGCTCAGAAGGGAACGGGGGAGAGGAGTAGAGGATCACTCATTGGGGACTCCATAGTTAAAGGGACGGATAGGAGATTCTGCGGGAATGAGAGAGACTTGCAGTTGGTATGTTGCCTCCCAGGAGCCAGAGTCCGCGATGTCTCAGATCGTGTTTTCGGGATCCTTAAGGGGGAGGGGGACCAGCCCCAAGTTGTGGTTCACATAGGCACTCAAGACATAGGTAGGAAAAGGGATGGGGATGTAAGGCAGAAATTCAGGGAGTTAGGGTGGAAGCTTAGGGCGAGAACAAACAAAGTTGTTATCTCTGGTTTGTTACCCGTGCCACGTGATCGTGAGGAGAGGAATAGGGAGAGAGAGCAGTTGAACACGTGGTTACAGGGATGGTGCAGGAGGGAGGGATTCAGATACCTGGACAATTGGGGCTCTTTCTGGGGTAGGTGGGACCTCTACAAACAGGATGGTCTGCACTTGAACCAGAGGGGTACCAATATCTTGGGGGGGAAATTTGCTAATGCTCTTCGGGAGGGTTTAAACTAATTCAGCAGGGGGGTGGGTACCTGAATTGTAGCTCCGGTGTACAGGAGGTTGAGAGTAGTGAGGTCATGGATGAGGTTTCAGAGTCACAGGAGTGTACTGGCAGGCAGGAAGGTGGTTTGAAGTGTGTATACTTCAACGCCAGGAGCATCCGGAATAAGGTGGGTGAGCTTGCAGCATGGGTTGGTACCTGGGATTTCGATGTTGTGGCCATCTCGGAGACATGGATAGAGCAGGGACAGGAATGGTTGTTGCAGGTTCCGGGGTTTAGATGTTTCAGTAACTGCAGGGAAGGTGGTAAAAGAGGGGAGGTGTGGCATTGTTAGTCAAGGACAGTATTACGGTGGCAGAAAGGACATTTGATGAGGACTCGTCTACTGAGGCAGTTTGGGCTGAGGTTAGAAACAGGAAAGGAGAGGTCACCCTGTTGGGAGTTTTTTATAGACCTCCGAAAAGTTCCAGAGATGTAGAGGAAAAGATTGCAAAGATGATTCTGGATAGGAGCGAAAGTAACAGGGTAGTTGTACTGGGGGACTTTAACTTTACAAATATTGACTGGAAAAGCTATAGTTAGAGTACTTTAGATGGGTCGGTTTTTGTCCAGTGTGTGCAGGAAGGCTTCCTGATGCAGTATGTAGATAGACCAACAAGAGGCGAGGCCACATTGGATTTGGTACTGGGTAATGAACCAGGCCAGGTGTTAGATTTGGAGGTAGGTGAGCACTTTGGTGACAGTGACCACAATTCGATTACGTTTACTTTAGCAATGGAAAAGGATAGGTATATACCAAAGGGCAAGAGTTATAGCTGGGGGAAAGGAAATTATGATGCGATTAGGCGAGATTTAGCTGGCATAGGTTGGGGAAGGAAACTGCAGGGGATGGGCACAATTGTAATGTGGAACTTGTTCAAGGAACAGCTACTACGCGTCCTTGATAAATATGTACCTGTCAGGCAGGGAGGAAGCAGACGTGTGAGGGAACCGTGGTTTACTAAGGAGGTTGAATCTCTTGTGAAGAAGAAGAAGGAGACTTATGTTAAGATGAGACGTGAAGGCTCAGTTAGGGCGCTTGAGAGTTACAAGTTAGCCAGGAAGGACCTAAAGAAAGAGTTAAGAAGAGCCAGGAGGGGACATGAGAAGTCTTTGGCAGGTAGGATCAAGGAAAACCCTAAAGCTTTCTATAGGTCTGTCAGGAGTAAAAGAATAACTAGGGTAAGATTAGGGCCAGTCAAGGACAGGAGTGGGAAGTTGTGCGTGGAGTCTGAAGAGACAGGAGAGGCATTAAATGAATATTTTCCGTCGGTATTCACACTTGAGAGGGACAGTGTTGTTGAGGGGAGTACTGAGATGCAGGCTGTTGGACTGGATGGGATTGATGTTCATAAGGAGGAGGTGTTAGCAATTCTGGAAAGGGTAAAAATAGATAAGTCCCCTGGGCCGGATGGGATTTATCCTAGGATTCTCTGGGAGGCTAGAGATGAGATTGCAGAGCTTTTGGCTTTGATCTTTGTGTCGTCATTGTCTACAGGAACAGTGCCAGAAGACTGGAGGATAGCAAATGTTGTCCCCTTGTTCAAGAAGGGGAGTAGGGACAACCCTGGTAATTATAGACCGGTGAGCCTTACTTCTGTTGTGGGCAAAGTATTGGAAAAGATTATAAGAGATAGGATTTATAATCACCTAGAAAGGAATAATTTGATAAGGGATAGTCAACACGGTTTTGTGAAGGGTAGGTCGTGCCTCACAAACCTTATTGAGTTCTTTGAGAAGGTGACCAAAGAGGTGGATGAGGGTAAAGCGGTTGATGTGGTGTATATGGATTTCAGCAAAGCGTTTGATAAGGTTCCCCATGGTAAGCTTTTGCAGAAAATACGGACACATGGGATTGAGGGTGATTTAGTGGTTTGGATCAGGAATTGCCTAGCTGTAAGAAAACAAAGGGTGGTGGTTGATGGGAAATATTCATCCTGGAGTTCAGTTACTAGTGGTGTACCACAAGGATCTGTTTTGGGGCCACTGCTGTTTGTCATTTTTATTGATGACTTGGATGAGGGCATGGAAGGATGGATTAGTAAATTTGCGGATGACACTAAAGTCGGTGGAGTTGTAGACAGTGCGGAGGGAAGTGGCAGGTTACAGAGGGACATAGATAAGCTGCAGAGCTGGGCTGAGAGGTGGCAAATGGAGTTTAATGCGGAAAAGTGTGAGGTGATTTACTTTGGAAGGAGTAACAGGAATACAGAGTACTGGGCTAATGGTAAGATACTTGGTAGTGTGGATGAACAGAGGGATCTGGGTGTCCATGTGCATAGATCCCTGAAAGTTGGCACCCAGGTTGATAGGGTTGTTAAGAATGCGTACGGTGTGTTAGCTTTTATTGGTAGAGGGATTGAGTTTCGGAGCCAGGAGGTCATGCTGCAACTGTACAAAACTCTGGTGCGGCCACATTTGGAGTATTGCGTACAGTTCTGGTCGCCGTATTATAGGAAAGATGTGGAAGTGTTGGAAAGGGTGCAGAGGAGATTTACCAGGATGTTGCCGGGTATGGTGGGAAAATCGTATGAGGAAAGGCTGAGGGGCTTGAGGTTGTTTTCGTTAGAGAGAAGAAGGTTAAGAGGTGACTTAATAGAGGCATACAAGATGATCAGAGGATTAGATAGGGTGGATAGTGAGAGCCTTTTTCCTCGGATGGTGTTGGCTAGCACGAGGGGACATAGCTTTAAATTGAGGGGTGAGAGATATAGGACAGATGTTAGAGGTAGGTTCTTTACTCAGAGAGTAGTAAGGGCGTGGAATGCCCTGCCTGCAGCAGTGGTGGACTTGTCAACGTTGAGAGCGTTCAAGTGGTTATTGGATAAACATATGGATGATATTGGAATAGTGTAGATTAGAGGGGCTTTAGATTGGTACCACTGGTCGGCGCAACATCGAGGGCCGAAGGGCCTGTACTGCGCTGTAATGTTCTATGTTCTATGTTCTAATTTGCGCACAGCAAGGTCACACAAAGAGCAAAACAAAAATGATGAGATGACCTGTTTCCTTAGTGTGGTCTGAAGGATAAATATTGTCCCAGGCATTGGGATGCCTCGCCTGCCTTTCATCAAATTGTGCTGTGGGATGTTCTACCTACATGAGAGGCTGTGGGAGCCTCAGCCTAATGTCTCCTCTAAGGCCACCTCCCTCTGTGTTGCCCTAAGGAAGAAGTCAAGAGAGTTAAAAGAAAGAAAAATCTATGCAATTCATTGCACACAGGTGCAGAATTATTTTATTATAATGATATACTCAACAAATTGTTGAAGACTCAAGAAAAAAACACATTTCTCAGAGACTCAATGAAAAAACAAAGTGATTAGCATATCTGTAATGATCAGAACAAGACAAGGTCATGCTTTTCATGACACAGATCTATAGCTACAATTGAACAAAATGCATGTGGGAAGTACGAAACCTATACATGTGCCTTGCTGCCCTCTGTCTTGTTACCTTTATGAACCTTTCACTAGACCACAGGTCAAATAATAGACACAATTTCATTAAAATATTCACAATCTGAGTGCCTTGCTGATCCATCCAAATAAAAGCAAAATTGAATTATTTGCAAATGACGAGGATTTTTACAACTGAGGGATTAACTAACTGGGACATTAAAAAAATCTCACTTCTGTTTAGAAGAAAATCGTGTCTGGAAAAGATTAGACCGGTCTTCAAAAGACGACACAATGGAACGCGCAAGCTTTTTGTTCAACTGTAGCTTTACAGTCTGGATCTGGAAGACTTCATAAAATATTGTGAAATGTCTTAAAATAGATCTAAACCTTTAACCTGTTTAGCAACAACAATACCATCAACACGAAAATCATTCTGGTGAAGTGTTGTGCTTGAAAAGAATCAGAGAAACTTGCAGCACAGAAATGGGCCGTTCAACCCAAAGTAACTTGACTAGCTCTTGGAGAGCATAGCCACACCTATTCCCACGTCCTGGATTTGTGCCCGTAACCCTGTTAAGTTTCTCATTCTTGACTACATACCAGCTCCCTTTTCCAAGCATTTATGAATCTATTCGGCCACATTTTCAGGTTGATAGTTGCAAATCCCAGCAATCCTGACTGAAAACATTTCTCCTCATCGCCGAACTCGAAATGTTACTAATCATTTTGAATCTATAACCTCTGCTTATTAATTCCCTTGCCAGAGGGAACTTATTTTTCTCAAACTACTCTATCGAAACCTCTCATCATCTTGAACACCTCCATTAGGTCACCTCTCTGTTCCAAAAAGAAAACTCCCAACTTTTCCAACTTCTCAACAAACTTTCCAACAAAGGTTGTGAATGTAGCCCAGTCCATCATGCAAACCAGCCTCCCATCCATTGACTCTGTCTACACTTCCCGCTGCCTCGGCAAAGCAGCCAGTATAATTAAGGATCTCACACACCCCGGACATTCTCTCTTCCACCTTCTTCCATCAGGAAAAAGATACAAAGGTCTGAGGTCACGTACCAACCGATTCAAGAACAGCTTCTTCCCTGCCACCGTCAGACTTTTGAATGGACCTACCTTGCATTAAGTTGATCTTTCTCTACACCCTAGCTATGACTGTAGCACTACATTTTACACTCTCTCCTCTCCTTCTCTATGAACAGTATGATTTGCCTGTATAGCGCACATGAAATAATACTTCACTGTATGCTAATACATGTGACAATAATAAATCAAATCAAAATCAAATTCTCCTCATAACTAGAGTCACAGAGGAGGCCAATCAGCCTACTGGCAATCTAGTCAGTCCCATTCTCCCATTCTATCCCTCTAGGCCTGCAAGTCTGTTCACTTTAAGTGCTCATCCAGCTTCTTTTTTGAAATTCAATGATCATCTCCACTACCACCAGCCTCGTGGGCAGTGAGTTCCAAAGTCATTGCTATTGGCTGCGTAAAAATGTCTTTCCTTACATCCCCCCGCATCTCTTTACTGAAACCTTAAATCCACATCCCTAACACTTGTATCACAACTAATCATATCTTATCCAAACCTGCCATAATCCCATACACCTCTGTCAAATCCCCCCCTCAACTTCCTTTGCTCCAAGGAAAACAACCCCAGCTTCTCCATCCTAACTCTGAAGCTAAAATCCCCCATTCCTGGAACAATTCCAGTGAAGCTTCTTTGCACTCTCTCAAGGGCATCCACATCCTACCTACAGTGCGATGACCAGAATTGGACGTAATGCTCTAGTTGTAGTCAAACTTGATCTTATTACGGTTCAGCGTAACTTCCCTGTTGTTGTACTCAATGCCTCTTTTATGAAGCTCAAGATCTCATCTGTTTTGCTAACCATTCTCTCAATATGTCCTGTTACCTTCAGTGATCTATGTACATGTGACTGTGCAAGTCATTTATATATCTTTCAAAAAGCAGTGATCCTAGCACTGATTCTTGGGGATGATCACTGCCCTCCATCTTCAAGATTGAAAAATAACCCTTTACTACAACTCACTATTTTCTGTCCTTAAGCCAATTTTAAAACCAAGTTGACACTGACCATTCTACTCCACCATCCATTTTAAAAAAAAACTAGTCTTTTAATTGGTAATTTGGCAAAGACTTCCTTAAAATCCACTTCAACAGGACTCAAGGGACTGAGTTATAGGGAGAGATTGGACAGGCTAGGACTTTTTTCTTTGGAGTGTAGGAGACTGAGGGGTGATCTTATAGAGGTGTATAAGATCATGAGAGGCATGGATAGGGTGAATGTTTTTCCCAGGGTTGGGGAAGCAAGAACTAGAGGGCAAAGAGGGGAAAGAATTAATGGGAACCTGAGGAGCAACTTTTTTATACAGAGGGTGGTACGTACGTGGAATGAGCTGCTGGAGGAAGTGGTTGAGGCAGGGACATTAACAACATTTAAAAGGCATTTGGACAGATACATGGATCGGAAAGGTTTAGAGGGATATGGGCCAAATGCAGGCAACTAGGGTTAGCTTAGATGGGCTATTTGGTTGGCATGGACCATTGGGCCGAAGGGCCTGTATCCGTGCCAAAGATTCTAAAAAAGTATCTACCTTCATCAACCTTCTAGGAACATAGGACTTAGGAGCTGGAACAGGCCATTCAGCCTTTTGAGCCTGCTGCACCATTCAATAAGATCATGGCTGATCTGATTGTGGTCTCGATTCCACTTTCCGGTCTGTTTTCCATGACCCTTGACTCTCTTATTCTGCCTTGAATAAATTCACTGTCCCAGCCTCCACTACTTTCTGGTGAAGAGAATTATACATGCAAACAATCCTCAGAAAGAAAAAAAAATCTCCTCATCTCTGTTTTAAATGGGAGACTTCTTATTCTAGTCTCTCCCGCAAGTAGAAACATCCTCCAATATCTACCCTGTCAAATCCTGTTACCTGGTCATTTAGTTGTTACTTCAACAAAATATTCAATTAGATGAGTCAAACACAATCTGCCTTTTACAAATCTGTGCTGGCTTTTCTTAATTAACTTTTATCTTTTCAAGCACCTGTTGATTTTTTTTCCTGATTATTGTTTCTGAAGCCTTCCCCACCATTGATATTCCGCTAACTGGCCTGTAGTTGCTAGGAGACCCTGATTTCACTGCGTACTATGGTAAATTAGTTCTCTGAGCATGTGCATTAAGTCACTGATTAGTTTGACCTGCCAATCCACACTACCTCAACCGCTAAACATGTTGACAGGCTTGGTTTCCAGTCGAGTGTGTGGCTGTTCGGTGAAGGCTGCAGGAAAAGCTAAGTCTGTGCTGGGATGTGGGGGGCGGGGGGGGGGGGGGGGGGTGGTACTGGGTTTGGAGGTAGAGTATGGGGCCCAGTAGAGAGTGAGGCCAATCTGGGAGAGGAGTTGGGTTGATCCAGAGGTGATGAGGATGAAGGTGGCTGATTGTGAGAGTTGGAGGCTGATCCGGGGATGAGGGGGTTGATTCGGGACAGTGGAAAGGGATCGATTGGGTGACCTGCCACTCTAGGACTCCAGGAGATGGTAGTCTCAGTCAGGGGAGACAAGGAGAAAGCTTAAGGCCTCAGTGGAGGTATTGCAGGCCTTGTGAGGAGGTGATGTCAGGAACCTGAGTGTGGGATCAGAGAGAGGCCTGGGGTGGGCAGCTTTGGAGTGGTGACTGGAAGCCTTGGGGAGAAATAGGTGGCCTGGAGAAACGCGAATTGTAAATTTGATTTAATTTGATTTATTATTGTCACACATATTAACATACAGTGAAAAGTATTGTTTCTTGCGCAATACAGACAACACATACCGTTCATAGAGAAGGAAATGAGAAACTGCAGCGTGTAGTGTTACAGTCATAGCTCGAGAAAGATCAACTTATTGCAAGGTAAGTCCATTCAAAAGTCTGACAGCAGCAGAAAAGAAGCTGTTCTTGAGTCGATTGGTACGTGACCTCAGACTTTTGTATCTTTTTCCTGAAGGAAGAAGTCAGAAGAGAGAATGTCCGGGGTGCGTGGGGTCCTTAATTATGCTGGCTGCTTTGCCGAGGCAGTGGGAAGTGTAGACAGAGTCAATGGATGGCAGGCTGATTTGCGTGATGGATTGGGCTACATTCACGACCTTTTGTAGTTTCTTGCGGTCTTGGGCAGAGCAGGAGCCATAGCAAGCTCTGATACAACCAGAAAGAATGCTTTCTATGGTGCATCTGTAAAAGTTGGTGAGAGTCGTAGCTGACATGCCAAATTTCCAAATTGTGGGTGAAGTTGGAGGCCTGTGTATTGGGAGAAATGGAGGCCAGGTGAGGGGAAGTCAGAGGGCTGGGTCAGAGGTGGGGCAGTGGATCAGAGGCTTTGTTGGTTGAATCAGAGGCTGGGGAGGGGAATGGGATCAGAGACCTTGTAGGATGGTGGGAATGGTAAGTGTCCAAAAGCAGGAGTTGCCCAGGTAACTGTGTGCTGGATCCAGGGGGCAAGGTAAAAGCCTTTACCTCCTGGATCCATTAAGTTATTACTTGGAAGGAACTTCTGTGTCCCTCAAGGTTCAAGAAACACTGGCAACCAGAGGTAAAGTTGAAAAGCTGGATGATAATGAGATTCACAGCCTCTAGGGACTAGTATAGAGTTGTGATCAGCACAACAGGCTTGTGAATGGGCTGCAAACAAGCCAGGGGGAAAGGGTAGCTCATCTTCCAGCTCTCTGGGAGGGCAGGTTACAGGCAACATGTGCTGTAGGGGACTCAGTTGAGGACATTGATGGGGTGACTTACTGGAGAATGTGACGAACATATACATTGAGGTTCTTGATACATTAACAGGCCTATTAGCAGCCTCCTGCCACTGTCTAGGAGAAAGGTGGAGTCTGGTTCCAATGTAGCAGAGCTTGAAGTCTATTCTTCCCAGCATGAAAGGGACGGCCAATCCTATGGCAGCATTGGCAGACTATCCATGTTGGAGAAACTGGTGGTCATTGTCTCAGCTTCCATTGCCACACAGGCAGAATCACCCCCAACATCACAGAGCTACAATGGACTCTCAGACAGAAGTCATGAGAGAATTGCTTGTTGCCATGCAGACTCAGGCTGCTGCCATCATGGGTACAGATCTCAGTGCACAAAGGAGCAGCAGCTTCCCCATCAGTCCAGCAATCCATCCTCCAACAGATTACTAAGATTAGTGAGGGGCCACTCCAGGGGAATGGCAGTGGCTACGTGGTGCACTAACCTGATGCCCTCTCTCATGGATGACAGCATGTGGCTCCAACTACTGCCACTCTGCCAGTACCCATGCTTTTGTCTCTTAGCCAGTCAGTACAGAGTGCTGCCACCCACGCCAAGTGATGGAGCTTGAAGTTGGGTTCTCAAGACACAGAGGTGTTTGGGGATGCCATGCAAAGCCATCTGTGGTCTACCCCCCAGTAAAAATCAGCAGTCATCAACCAGACAAGCTACTGTCAGTGGGGCAACAGTGTGTGTCAGGCAAGGTAATACACAGGACAGGCACTAAGAGAATGCACAAAGTTGAATGGTTCATTGCTTTTTGTTGTGGCTTTGGAGGTGTGACACTTGGGAGCACAGAGTTTTAAAACAATGACGTTTTATTTCCAGTGTGTGATCTCTTACATGGCCGTTTCTTCTCTCTCTGTTTCCCGCACTTGGACTTATGGCGTCACTTCTGGTGAATACATTAATACAACAGAGCTTCACTGGAGCTTATAAGAATTAATGCAAATAACTAACAGTTCTTCCCTTCCCCCCACCTTATTGAATGTCCCCAACAAATTCAAAACAAGTTCAACATGTACAATAGTCAATAAGTCAGCCACTATCAATAAATCAGATAGTCTGTGGGTCATCACTCTTAGAACGATTGACAGCGAGCCACTAGTATCTACTGCTTCACACTGTAACCTCTGGCACTTTCATCTTTTTGCTAACGTCATTAGTGTTTGGTTTAACCGGTGTTGATCTAGAAACTAGAGGTTGTCACTGTGTCTGATCAGGAGGTGAAGTGATGTTTTCCTCAACAATGTCCGTTGGTGTCGGGGTTGTAGGTTGGTGCAAGTCATGACTTTTTCAGGTTGGACCTGGATTTTCCATGGGCTCTGATTCCAGAGGATCTGTCCTTCAAGCCAGCAACTGGTTTGTGTGTCTCCTTCAGATAACGTCATCTCTGGTCTGGACAGTATAAGAGACAGTTCCAGTCTGTGTAAAGATTGTAACAGAGACCTACTTCTCACTTGTGGAATAATTCCTGGCCAAAACTCCTTGTCCTTACTGGAAAACTCTATGATTTGCCTTGCTTCCTCACCGTTCCATTTGTACTTGCTGTTGCTGTTGTACAATCGCTTTAGTTTTCAGAGCAAACATGGAACGTAGTTGTTTTTCCATCATTAGTAATGCAAGAGAGGTGTTGGTTGGAGAATGTGTATCATCATGCTCAGGAAAGTGGACACCTAATATCTTGATCTATTTTGTTTGCCTGCGCAAAATGGTCAAAATGCTCTGTATAGGACTCCATCACCCCACAGTTTCATCAAAGGGTCCCACCACGCTGAAAACTCCCACCATTTTCTACTAATGGAGGCTTTCCATATGCACACCTCACAACCACATTTTCAGCAGCTACCTTGATTTCCTCACACACAAGGCAAAAACCCAAGCAACAGCCCCTTATTTATAACAGCTAGCTGTATAATCTGTTCTACATGCGAATTATCATTACTCACACAGATCTAGCCCATCAGTTCTCCATAGCATGTGTCACACTGGCTGAAAGGTTTTCCTTTCTAACTTTTCTCGGTAAGTTTCTTCTTCCCGCGTGGCTGGCCAACGTACGTTTGTAGTCCTCATCGCCAGTTTTTATGTTGTGTTTTGGAGGTGTGATGCTTGGGAGCATGGAGGTTTAAAACAATGAAGCTTTATTTACAGTGTGTGACCTCTGACATGGCTGTTTCTTCTCTCTCTGTTTCTCATGCTGGGACTTATGACATCACTCCCGATGAATACATTAATACAACAGAGCTACAGCGAATAAGAATTAATGCAAATAACTAACATTTTTTATTATTGGTTGTGTTGTTCTATAAAGGTGTTTCGTGAGGTAATTTTATTGTTGAGTGTTTGCCAGTAAAGGTTGTGATGGGGAGTGTGAAATAGATGTGCTGATGATGAATGGTGGCCTCATGTTGGAATGGGAAAGTCGCTGAAGTGAAGGTAAAGGTTCTTAGTTCACACTCTTACAGTTTACCCGCTTACACAGGGTCGAAAAAGTTTTGTCCCTCCTCCTCTTCTTTCCCCTCCTTCATTCCTTCTCACAGAGCTTTGCCTCTCTGCTCTTCTATTCCATTTGTTGTTCATGTTGCTGACCAGAAAGCCCTGCAACAAATGCCCCCATACTGGAGTCAGGAAGTCGTCTCTCCTTTTTGCTTCTATTCAGAATCTGCCAGTGCATGCAAGGTCATACCTGCATGTGCAAGGTCTATTTCAGTCATATTATGCGAGCAAACTGGAAATGGCCAGCATCACACCACATCCCTCTGAAGTACCAGTAGGCCTCCATAAGGCTGCCCAAAACCAAGCTATGTGAACAAATCTTTAGCCCTACCTGTTGTGATGGTCCGGATGGAATGCATCCCAGGGTACTAAAAGAAACGGCAGAAGTAATAGCAAATGCATTAGTTGTAAATTTATCAAAATTCACTGGACTCTGGGGAGGTGCCAGCTGATTGGAAGACAGCTAATGTAACGCCACCGTTTAAAAAAGGAGGTAGACAAAAGGCAGGTAACTACAGGCCGGTTAGCTTAACATCCGTAGTTGGGAAAATGCTGCAATCTATCATTAAGGAAGAAATAGCAGGACACCTGGATAAGAATGGTTCACTCAAGCAGACGCAGCATGGATTCATGAAGGGAAAGTCATGTTTGACTAATTTACTGGAATTAGTTGAGGATATAACGAGTGCGGTTGACAGAGGGGAACCGGTGGATGTGGTGTATTTAGATTTCCAGAAGGCATTCGATAACGTGCCTCACAAAAGGTTGCTGCATAAGATAAAGGTACACGGAGTTGGGGGTAAAGTGTTAGCGTGGATTGAGGATTGCTATCTAACAGAAAGCAGAGAGTCGGAATAAATGGGTGCTTTTCCAGTTGGCAATCAGTGACTAGTGGCATGCCACAGGGATCGGTGCTGGGGCCTCAACTATTTACCATATACATAGACGATTTGGAGGAAGGGACCGAATGTAGGGTAACAAAGTTTGCATATGACACAAAGATGAGTGGGAAAGCAAATTGCGTGGAGGACACAGAGTCTGCAGAGAGATTTGGATAGGCTAAGTGAGTGGGCAAGGATCTGGCAGATGGAGTATAACGTTGGTAAGTTTGAGGTTATCCACTTTGGAAGGAATAATAGTAAAATGGACTATTATTTAAACGGTAAAAAATTACAACATGCTACTGTGCAGAGGGACCTGGGGGTCCTTGTGCATGAATCACAAAAACTCAGTTTGCAGGTGCAGCAGGTAATCAAGGTGGCAAATGGAATGTTGGCCGTTATCACGAGAGGGATGGAGTATAATCCGGGTTGAAGTCCATCTGCCACTTCTCCGCCCAGTCTTGCATCCTATCTATGTCACGCTGCAGCTTCTGACATCCCTCCAGACTATTCACAACACCACCAACCTTCGTGTCATCAGCAAAATTACCAACCCATCCCTCCACTTCCTCATTCATAAATGACCTGGATGAGGAAGTGGAGGAATGGGTTGGTAAGTTTGCCGACGACACGAAGGTTGGTGGTGTTGTGGATAGGTTGGAGGGATGTCAGAAGCTGCAGCGTGACATAGATAGGATGCAAGACTAGGCGGAGAAGTGACAGATGGACTTCAACCCGGATAAATGTGTAGTGGTCCATTTTGGCAGGTCAAATGGGATGAAGGAGTATAATATCAAGGGTAAGACTCTTAGCAGTGTAGAGGATCAGAAGGACCTTGGGGTCTGGGTCCATAGGACTCTTAAATCGGCCTCGCAGGTAGAGGAGGTGGTTAAGAAGGTGTATGGTGTGCTGGCCTTCATCAATCGAGGGATTGAGTTTAGGAGTCGGGAGATAATGATGCAGCTTTATAAGACCCTCGTCAGACCCCACTTGGAGTACTGTGCTCAGTTCTGGTCGCCTCATTACAGGTGGGATGTGGAAATGATTGAAAGGGTGCAGAGAAGATTTACAAGGATGTTGCCTGGATTGGTTGGCATGCTTTATGAGGACAGGCTGAGGGAGCTTGGTCTTTTCTCCTTGGAGAGACGAAGGATGAGAGGTGACCTGATAGAGGTGTACAAGATGTTGAGAGGCATAGATCGGGTGGATTCTCGGAGGCTTTTTCCCAGGGCTGAAATGGCTGCTACGACAGGTTTAAGGTGCTGGGGAGTAGGTACAGAGGAGATGTCTGGGTTAAGTTTTTCACTCAGAGGGTGGTGGGTGAGTGGAATCGGCTGCCGTCAGTGGTGGTGGAGGCAAACTCAATAGGGTCTTTTAAGAGACTTCTGGATGAGTACATAGGACTTAATAGGATTGAGGGTTATAGGTAAGCCTATATATAAGCCTAGGTAGGTAGGGACATGACCGGCGCAACTTGTGGGCCGAAGGGCCTGTTTGTGCTGTATGTTTTCTATGTTCTATGTTCTATAAAAACAGGGAGGTCATGCTGCAACTGTACAGGGTACTGGTGAGGCCGCACCTACAGCACTGTGTATAATTTTGGTCCCCTTATTTAAGAAAGGATATATTAGCTTTGGAGGGGGTACAGAGAAGGTTCACCAGGTTGATTCCGGAGATGAAGGGGTTAGCTTATGAGGAGAGATTGAGTAGAGTGGGCCTGTACTCATTGGAGTTTAGAAGGTTGAGGGGAGATCTTATAGAGACATATAAGATAATGAAGGGGCTAGACAGGGTAGAAGCAGCGAGGTTATTTCCACTTACAATGGAAACAAGAACTAGGGGGCATGGCCTCAAAATACGGGGAAGTCAATTTAGAACAGAGTTGAGGAGGAACGTCTTCTCCCAGAGGGTAGTGAATCTTTGGAATTCTCTGCCCAATGAAGCGGTAGAGGCTACCTCGTTAAATGTGTTGAAGTCACAGATAGATAGATTTTTAACCATTAAGGGAATTAGGGGTTATGGGGAGCGGGCAGGTAAGTGGAACTGAACCCACTATCAGATCAGCCATGATCTTATTGAGTGGCGGAGCAGGCTTGAGGGGCTAGATGGCCTTCTCCTGCTCCTATTTCTTATGTTCTTATGGCACTGTGCCTTTAAGAAATGTATTTTAATCATGTTCCTTTGCAGGAATTTGTCGGCACCATGTTGTCTGCTTCCAGTGTGCTCTAATTGTTATTGAAACAATATAATGGACATCATGCTGATTTTAATCTGGACTAGTGCAGTGTTCTGTGGTTTAATGGTCTTTTGGGAATTGTTGAGTGGAGCTTGATTGAGATTGATGGACAGTTTATGTCATGTGGCTAGGGATAGCTATGCTTCAGAGAAAAGTCCAGTTTTAGTTTCATTTTCTCAGTTGCTGCTAGGAGCTGGTGGAAGAAGGCAATGTATCTGTCTCTCTCTCTCCAGAGACTTGCTGAATGTTCCAGAACTGGGAAGCCTCAGAGGATTGATCCAAAATTCAAAGGACCAGTTCATAGCAGGTGGTAAAAAGCTGCAAATCCAGCATCATTGTGAGCATACTTGTTTCTGTGCCAAGTCTGAACAAGTTTGTCTATGGAATAGTGTTTAACTTGGAACAGCAGAGATAGCTCGCTAATAGGAGTTATACTGTGTCATGTTTAATTTTTGCAATTGTTAAAAGTTATGCTAATTCATTTTATTATTTTTTAACTGTGTTCCTAATAAACTTTGTTTGATAAAAGTTTCCTAGTGGGTCACTTGAATCATACCTGGAGTGAAACACCTTATGCTTACCCTAATGCCAAAATCAAATGTAAAACTTAGAGTCTAGGCTGTCTTCATAAAACACCTTGGAATTTCTGTCCTGTGTCTTGACACTGTTTCTGAAATGTTTTAAGGATTCAATTCAATGTTACTTGTTAGCCAATCCTCTTAACCTCCTATATATTTAGCCTTCATTATATTATTTTTCAATTCTCATCTGTACTTTGCATAATATTTCTGGTTGCTAACCAAATCTTGCTCCTGGCATTTGTCCTTTCCCTAATTTATTTTAACTTTTATTTCCTTCATCATCCAGGGCACATTTGTTTTGGATGCTTTATCTTTTTAAATTCAAAACTGGATGAAATTTTATTATTTGATGAAAGAACTGATTAAAAATAGGAAACCTTGGAATCTGGTCAATTTATGCCGCTCATTAATAGGAAGCTCAGATGCGGTTTAATTGGCTCACATAGAATGATTGAGATTTATAAATGGAAGACCATATAGATTGCATTGCTGACAAAGTATACCAATGTTCAATATTCCTGCTATAACAAATTACAGGCTACATGTACCACCTTGGAGTGACTAAGTAGTTGATGTGACTAAGATGTAGTGCAGGTAAAATTCTATTGACCCAAAATGATGGATGTTCCTACCTTATACTTTATGAGTCTGATTCAACACAAATCTGAGGCCTATATTTTCCTCTCTGTGAAAAAAAAACTTCTTTGATATTTACCGGTCACTATCAAAATGGTGGATATCATAGAAATCATAGATCGTTTTCATTTCTATGATTTAATCGAACATAAAATTGTTTGTTTAAAATGTCAAAGAATGCCAACTATTCCAGATAGAGTTGTAGTCCAGAAGTCAGTGAGGGTGGTGAGGTATTGGGGAAGGTATCAGGGTCAAGGGTGGGTACCGGTAGACAGGAAGGTGGGTTGAAGTGTGTCTACTTCAATACAAGGAGCATCCGGAACAAGGTAGATGAACTTGGGGCGTGGATTGGTACTTGGGACTACGATGTTGTGGCCATTACGGAGACGTGGGTAGAACAAGGACAGGAATGGTTGTTGGACGTTCCGGGGTATAGATGTTTCAGTAAGTGTAGGGAAGCTGATAAAAGAGGTGGAGGAGTGGCATTGTTAATCAAGGATAGTTTAACGGCTGCAGAAAGGCACTTCGAGGGGGATCTGCACACTGAGGTAATATGGGCTGAGGTTAGAAATAGGAAAGGAGCGGTCACGTTGTTAGGAGTTTACTATAGGCCCCCAAATAGTAATAGAGATGTAGAGGAAGAAATTGCTAAGCAGATTATGGATATGTGTGGGGGTCACAGGGTAGTTGTCATGGGGGACTTTAACTTTCCAAATATTGATTGGAGCCTTTGTAGGTCAAATAGTTCGGATGGGGCAGTTTTTGTGCAGTGTGTGCAGGAGGGTTTCCTGACACAATATGTGGATAGACCGACAAGAGGTGAGGCCACATTGGATTTGGTACTGGGAAATGAACCGGGCCAAGTGTTAGATTTGGTTGTGGGAGAGCACTTTGGAGATAGTGACCACAATTCGGTGTCTTTTGTTATTGCAATGGAGAGGGATAGGGCCGTACGGCAGGGCAAGGTTTACAATTGGGGGAGAGGTAATTATGATGCAATTAGGCAAGAATTAGGGGGCATAAGTTGGGAACAGAAACTGTCAGAGAAAGGAACTAATGAAAAGTGGAACTTTTTCAAGGAACAAATACTGGATGTCCTTGATAGGTATGTCCCTGTCAGGCAGGGAGGAAATGGCCGAGTGAGGGAACCATGGTTCACGAAAGAGGTGGAATGTCTTGTGAAAAGGAAGAGGGAAGCTTATGTAGGGATGAGGAAACAAGGTTCAGATGGCTCGATTGAGGGTTACAAGTTAGCAAGGAATGAGCTGAAAAAGGGGTTTAGGAGAGCTAGGAGGGGACACGAGAAGTCCTTGGCGGGTCGGATCAAGGAAAACCCCAAGGCTTTTTACTCTTATGTGAGGAATAAAAGAATGACCAGGGTGAGGTTAGGGCCGGTCAAGGACAGTAGTGGGAACTTGTGTATGGAGTCAGTAGAGATAAGCGAGGTGATGAATGAATACTTTTCTTCAGTGTTCACCAAGGAGAGGGGCCATGTTTTTGAGGAAGAGAAGGTGTAACAGGCTAATAGGCTGGAGGAAATAGATGTTCGGAGGGAGGATGTCCTGGCAGTTTTGAATAAACTGAAGGTCGATAAGTCCCCTGGGCCTGATGAAATGTATCCTAGGATTCTTTGGGAGGCAAGGGATGAGATTGCAGAGCCTTTGGCCTTGATCTTTGGGTCCTCGCTGTCCACGGGGATGGTGCCAGAAGACTGGAGAATGGCGAATGTTGTTCCTCTGTTTAAGAAAGGGAATAGAAATGACCCTGGTAATTATAGACCGGTTAGTCTTACTTCGGTGGTTGGTAAATTGATGGAAAAGGTCCTTAGGGATGGGATTTACGACCATTTAGAAAGATGCGGATTCATCCGGGATAGTCAGCACGGATTCATGAAGGGCAAGTCATGCCTCACAAATTTGATAGAATTTTTTGAGGAGGTAACTAAGTGTGTTGATGAATGTAGGGCAGTTGATGTCATATACATGGATTTTAGTAAGACGTTTGATAAGGTCCCCCATGGTCGGCTTATGATGAAAGTGAGGAGGTGTGGGATAGAGGGAAAGTTGGCCGATTGGATAGGTAACTGGCTGTCTGATCGAAGACAGAGGGTGGTGGTCGATGGAAAATTTTCGGATTGGAGGCAGGTTGCTAGCGGAGTGCCGCAGGGATCAGTGCTTGGTCCTCTGCTCTTTGTGATTTTTATTAATGACTTAGAGGAGGGGGCTGAAGGGTGGATCAGTAAATTTGCTGATGACACCAAGATTGGTGGAGTAGTGGATGAGGTGGAGGGCTGTTGTAGGCTGCAAAGAGACATAGATAGGATGCAAAGCTGGGCTGAAAAATGGCAAATGGAGTTTAACCCTGACAAATGTGAGGTGATTCATTTTGGTAGGACTAATTTAAATGTGGATTACAGGGTCAAAGGTAGGGTTCTGAAGACTGTGGAGGAACAGAGAGATCTTGGGGTTCATATCCACAGATCTCTAAAGGTTGCCACTCAAGTGGATAGAGCTGCGAAGAAGGCCTATAGTGTGTTAGCTTTTATTAACAGGGTGTTGGAGTTTAAGAGCCGTGGGGTTATGCTGCAACTGTACAGGACCTTGGTGAGACCACATTTGGAGTATTGTGTGCAGTTCTGGTCACCTCACTATAAGAAGGATGTGGAAGCGCTGGAAAGATTGCAGAAGAGATTTACCAGGATGCTGCCTGGTTTGGAGGGTAGGTCTTATGAGGAAAGGTTGAGGGAGCTAGGGCTGTTCTCTCTGGAGCGGAGGAGGCTGAGGGGAGACTTAATAGAGGTTTATAAAATGATGAAGGGGATAGATAGAGTGAACGTTCAAAGACTATTTCCTCGGGTGGATGGAGCTATTACAAGGGGGCATAACTATAGGGTTCGTGGTGGGAGATACAGGAAGGATATCAGAGGTAGGTTCTTTACGCAGAGAGTGGTTGGGGTGTGGAATGGACTGCCTGCAGTGATAGTGGAGTCAGACACTTTAGGAACATTTAAGTGGTTATTGGATAGGCACATGGAGCACACCAGGATGATGGGGAGTGGGAAAGCTTGATCTTGGTTTCAGATAAAGCTCGGCACAACATCGTGGACCGAAGGGCCTGTTCTGTGCTGTACTGTTCTATGTTCTATGTTCTATATGCAATTAATGATTCTTTCCTCGCTTATCAATCAGCAAATGGACCACTTAACTAATATAAAATATCTAAAAGTTTGATCATCTAAGTGCAGTGTGCACAACATTTTTTAAAAATTGACTGAGCAATGGTTTTGTGCACTTCCTTTTTGTGCGCGGTAGCACCCTGGTTAGCACTGCTGCCTCACAGCACCAGGGACCCGGGTTCAATTCCAGCCTCGGGTCACTTTCTGTGTGGAGTTTGCATGTTCTCCCTGTGACTGCGTGGGTTTCCTCCGGGTGCTCTGGTTTCCTCTCACACTCTAAAGATGTGCAAGTTAGGTGGATTGGCGATGCTAAATTGTCCTTAGTGTCAGGGGAATTAGCAGGGTAAATACGTGGGGTTACAGGGATAGGACCAGGGTGGGATTGTTGTCAGTGCAGGCTCGATGGGCCAAATAGCCTTTTTCTGCACTGTTGAGATTCTATAATTCTTTTATTCTCATGGAGTCCTAATTTTGCTTGTGAACTGTGTCAGGGAGAAACAGCAGAAACTGATTGGTGCAGCAACAAGGGCCACAAACACATCACCTGAAAAAGCAAATTACTGTAGATATTAAAAATCTGGAATCAAATTTGATAAATAATCTGCAATATCATTATCTTCCTGGTGCTGCTAATATTTCTAAATGGTTACTTATTAGGAAGGTTGTTAACCATAGCCTTACAATTTTGCAAATGCATAATCTATATCCCCTATGCTGCACATTATGGCAATAGGTTACTTTTACAATTTATGTTCATCCTTCCTCTTTATAGTCTTCATACACAGTTCAAGCACTCAAATACTTGGGTATTTTTCAAACTTTCTTCCTGGCAATCCACTTTTACCAAATGGCTGTCCCTCACAACCCATGCAACATTCACTTACTACTTGTCTCTGACCCTTTCTTTCGCATAACCAAATGTTCATGTCTACAATTGGCTCACTAGTAAAGGAAAGAAAATTGGTGCCAAATGAATTGCCACCAAGATGCTTGGTACCAAATGCACGTATCGGGCACACTGACCTGTTTATTCTTGCCTCATGCGGTCATACACTACTGCAGTGAAAATTTACCCAAAATGGAAAAAAAGCTCAGGGGATCTTTGGGGATTATTTTTGCTGATCGATGGCCTAGTGGTATTATCGCTAGATTATTAATCCAGAAATGAGCTAATGTTTTGGGGACCTGGGTTTGAATCTGGCCAAGGCAGATAGTGGAATTTGAATTCAATTAAAAAAAATCAACTGATGACCATGAAACCATTGTCGATTGTTGGAAAAAGCCATCTGGTTCACTCATGTCCTTTTGAGAAGGAAATCTGCGTCCTTACCTGGTCTGGCTTTCTGTGACTCCAGAGCCACAGTATTGTGGTTGACTCTCAACTGCCCTCTGAACATGACCAACTATGGATGGGCAATAAATGCTGGCCAGCCAGTAACGTCCATTACTTATGAATGAAAAAGAAATTGCCATTTTGAAAAACACTGCTTTAACTAACATCCAGGTTCTGTTTCTGAAGAAGACATACTTAACTCGATGCATTAACCGCTTCTCTCTCCACAGATGCTGCCAGACCTGCTGAGTATTTCCAGCATTTTCTGTTTATTTCAGATGTTGAGCATCCTGTGGTGAACCACTGTAACTACATGTGTATGCCTGGACACACCCATGCTGCACCTGGCCCGAGATTCCTCCCTTTCCACCTGAGACTCCTCCCTTTCCACCAGAGCAAGGTATAAATCATAGAAATCATAGAAATGATTTATACCTTGCTCTGGTGGAAAGGTGATGGTTCCTCCTCCTCACCTCAGTCTAGGCCAGGTCAGCTACAAGGGTGTGCTCCTGTTCTTTGTGAATAAAAGCCTGTTAATTTCACTCACTCACTGGAGTCTTCGTATCGTAATTGATAGTGCATCACATCCACACTATTTAACTTTCATTTTAGTGTTTAATTCACTGCCACTTCTCTTCCAGGAATAGCTACCTAGAAGAAGTTCTGCTCTTCTCTCTGATGGGATTTCCATTTGTCTCTTTCATCTTGTTCACCCTGATTGCTTCCATTTCCCTCTTAGTAGTTGATAGGTGTTTTCCAAAACTCTCTTTCACAGTCACACCTCCTTCCTCAGCAACTGTCTCTGGCTCCTATTCCACGTGGATTCCAATTGAAGTTCTATCCTTTATGTTTTGAATCCACCCATGATTATAGGTATCTACAAGACATACAACCTTCCTCGGACTGTTGCTCTCGCCAACTTCTGAAATCCACACTCGCTGCCATGCATCGCCACGTGGGGGAGGCGATGGCCTGGTGGTATTGTTACTGGACTAGTAATGCAGAGACCCAGGGTAATCCTCAGGGGACCTGGGTTGAAATCTCACCGTGGCAGATGATAAAATTTGAATTCAATAAAAATCTGGAATTAAAAGTCGAATAACAACAATGAAACCATTGTCGATTGTCGTAAAAACCCATCTGGTTCACTAATGTCCTTGAGGGAAAGAAATCTGCCGTGCTTATCTGATCTGGCCTACATGTGACTTCAGACCCACAGCAACGTGATTGACGCTTAACTGCAATTAGGAATGGGCAATAAATGCTGGCCCAGCCAGTGACGCACACATTCTGTGAACGAATAAAAAAAAGTGTACATATTCATTATAGGGCAGGCAGTGGTGTAGTGAGATTGTCACTGAGCAATTAATCCAGAGACCCAGGGTATCACTTTGGGGATCTGGGTGCAAATCCCACTCTGCAGATGGTGAAATTTGAATTCAATAGAAATCTGGAATTGAAGTCTAATGATAACCTTGAAACCATAATCAATTGACCCATCTGGTTCACAAATGTCCTTTGCGGGAGGAAATCTACCTTACCCAGTCTGGCCTAGATATGACTCTAGACCCACAGCAATGTGGTTGACAAATTCAAGGGCAATTAGGGATGAACAATAAATAGTACCCTTGCCAGTGACACCCAGATCCCATGAATGAATTTTTAAAAATCTTCTCTCCAGCATCAATGACTCATCCTGTCTCAAAGCTGTCCTGATCCATAGTTTCCTTTCATCCTTCGTCTCATCCGATACTTCTGAAGAAGAGTCATATTTGACTTAAGCCTCATTGAAAGGATGGAGTTAGGTAGCATTGTGGTTATGTTACTGGGCTAGTAATCCAGAGTATGGGGCCAGATTTTATCCCAGTGCAGCTGGATGGATTATTAATTGGTTAACATTTGTACAAAGAGTTGAAAGCCCAACATGGCAATTTAAATTCAGTATATGAAATAAATTAGCAATAAAATGCTAGTATCTAGTTGAAAAGCTGGACCATGAAACTAACAGACTGCCATAAAATTCCTCTGGTTCATTAACGTTCGTTCAGGAACAAAATCAGTTCTGGTGCCCATGTGATGCCAGACCCACAATACTATAGTTGATTCTTAACTGGTCTTTGAAGTGGGTTGGGAAACCCTTCAGTTGTGCTCAGAGGCAGTTCAAAATCAGCTTTTCAAGAGAAACTTGGAGCGAGATTCTCTGGCCTCCCATCCGCATGTTTCCTGCCAGCGGGAGGTGGCGCGTTGTTTGCTAACAGTGGGATTCTCTGGTCCTGCCGCTGTCAATGGGAATTCCCATTGACATCACCCCACACCAGTGGGAAACCCATGGGTGGGGGTGCACTGCCGGCACCACCGGAGTATCCCACCGGCATGAACGGCCAGAGAATTGCGGCCTAGAAATTGTCAACAAATGCTGACCGTACAAGCAACAGACTCAACCTGTGAATGAATAAAGAGGAGTTTAAAACAAAAAGGAGAGTATAGTATCCTTAACCTCCTACAACCTCCAAGATCTCTAGGCTCCTGCAATCCTTGCCTCTCATGCATCTATTGGCAACTGAACCTTCAACATCCTCAAGATCTGGAATTCCACCCTTAAATCTGTTAACACCACTATTTCTCTGCTAGCATTGGAGCAGTAGCATTTACCATGACCTAGGGCCTTGCCCCCTTGTGGAAGGAAGAAAGCATTGCCTCTTCAGAGTTACTATCCTGGTTAAAGAGCAATAAAAAGTACATTGGTCAGTCTTGCATGGGGAGGAAATAGGTATTAAAACAAAATTCAGCCACACTCAGCTTTGCGAATTAGGTGTTCAAAGGAAGGATAAAGGGTTTAAATTTTCAACAAAAGTGAACATTAAATAATCATATTCACATTCTTCCTGCAACCTTTATCAGTATATCTACAGTACAGCAATATGAAGAGGGGAAGTCCAGGAGCACTTGTATAAGCCAGCGTCCTCACTGACAAAGCAACCTGGCTGGAAAGATATGGGGTGGGATTCTCCCCAAAACATTCCAAGTGCCGAATTCACATAAAAGCTGGAGCAAATCCCGCTGTTTTTTTTCAGCGGAGCTTAAAAATGAATCTCCCACATTCTGCGCACTGCAGAGTGCACTGGAGTGAATCTCACTCAGAATCAATGGGTGGGGCCTATTTCCGCTGGAGAGGCTGACAGCATAATGCTGAGCGGGCCACGGCACCTGCACTGTAGCCCGCACTGCCGGCCTCCCGATCACTGGCCAGCACAGCAACCCCCCCATCGCTGCCCCACCAAACCCCCACGGCTCGATCGCTGGCCTCCCGGACACGTCTGGGCCAGCCCCAACAACGCCCCCTACCCTGGCCCATCTCAAACTACCCCGCCCCCCATCCCTCCCCTGGCAATCCCAATCTCCCGATCACCCCCCCACCACCGGCAGCCGTGAACGCACCCCCGCCGCCGCCCCCCCCCCCCCCCCCCCCTCCACAGTCCCGACCTCCACAGCAGGTCGACCCCAGCTCACCTTCCCTCCCCCCTGATGGCCCCCATCACTGGCCTCCTTCCCTCTGTTACTGATGTCAAAGTGCAGAGTAGCAGGGGGACCACCCACCCCCACCAATCTCCCTGAGAGGCCCCGCCCCATATATTCCCCGCCCCCTCTGGCCCCACCTCTTTGGCACTGCCCAATGCCTGGTGGGCAGTGCCAAGGTGCCCCCTGGGCATTGTCACTTTGCCTCTTGGGCAGTGCCAGGGGGCCGGACTGGCACTGCCAAGCCGCCAATGCCTGGGGGCACCCCCCCCTTACCCCCAACCTTCTGGGGGCCTCTATAGCCCCCTTCACTCCAGCAGTGTTGGGCCGCCAGCTCCATGCTAGTGGGGTGCTGTTGTAAACCCCGCTGGAGCGAAACACTCCTGGTGAGGGGGGAGACGCTAGAGACCCAGAGACTTCAGTCCCAGGGCCGCTAATTACATGCAAATCCCCATTTAAATAATTTAATCAGCTCCGCGCCGATTTCTGACACAGAGCTGATGACGCCAGAAATGCAGCAGATGGAGGCCATGGCACCCAGCAGGAAGCCCGCTACGCGGCCTCCGCTTAAGTCTGGGAGAATCGCCCCCATACTTTCACTGATCTATTTAAACAAGTAAGTGAGACCTTAGTATGTCACAATGAAAATAAACAGGATTTCAGCATTGCAGTGTGCTGCACATTACTGCCTTGGACAGTACTTGAATGAAGAGGAGTAGGTAAGCTGTGGAAGTCCTGCAGCACAGTAGCCACAAGCACCACACTTAACAGAATTATTACAGTGCAGAAGGAGGCCATTTGGCCCATCGTGCCACAGCAGAGTTGGTGGGAAGGGATATTATCACATTGACCCAGATTCTGCTGTGGCAGGAAGGCAAATGGCACCCAATGTTCATTAGACTTGCTCTTGCCCGTTTAATGTTGGCATTATTGTGCACTATGAGTTGTAGGAAGTTCAAGATGGAAATAGCATGGTGCCCACTGCCTGAACTGCTCTAGAAGAAGCTGAAGTATTTGACAGAGTGGGAGTCAATGATTTGTGGTGTTCTGTTGTAAGTGGCATTACCTTGTTATCATATGGGCATTGAACATGCCGGCAGTTGGGCGGTGACTATCTGAGGAACAGGATCAGATGGAGGAGAAGGAAGAGAAGGAGGAAGAAGATAAGCCAGGCACTCCCTTTTTGGCTAGATTATCCCTGACCAACTCATCCATATCAAATGTATAAATCAAACCGTGGGGGAATGAATATTGTCAACCTGGGAGAGGACATAAGATTCATGCTTCCCAGGGATTGCACTTTAACAGACCATGTAACCTGTCAGGAGGTTCCACTTCAAGTTCCTTTGAACAAGAGTGTCTACAGCTATGTTGACACCAGTCTGAGCTTGTATATCATTGCACTATGGAAGTCTGAGCTCCTACAGCATCCAGACATTGGGTGGCTTATGCTTGTGGTACAATAGAAAATGTTTCATGTTGCATCCATTCATGTGATAATGGAGTTGGACACCATCTGCATGCTGGAAAGGGTGGGTTCCAAACTCTAACAAAACTCTGCGCAAAAATTGGTGCCAAACTCCACCATTAACTTTGGCTGGACTTCCTGGCAGGTCTGCCAATTCACCAAGCATTTAATTGTGACTATCCACCAGCCTCCTTCTGTAACCTGTCCCATTGGAGTTCTCACCAAAGTGCTCTGCAACATAACTCATTTGTGAACCTGACCTCTGGGATCAGTGTCTTGCCACCTGCAGACACTCCCTCGAAGCCATCCTCTGAAATATACTGTGAGTGATGAAAACGAGTGATGGTGTTTCTTCTTCATTACTATCTTCCTGCTTTTTAAGTTCATGCTCTTCTACCACTCTCTGGGCAGGTTGCAAAGAGATATAGACCAGAATTCTCTGGTCTCGCCTGCCACTGCCAGTGAGAATAGAGAATTTGGCGCTCAGCCAAATTGCTGTTCACTGCAGTGGGATCGGAAAATCCCAGGTGCAGGCGAAGTCGGAAAATTCCAGCCATGAATCTCTAATTATGTGCTGAAACTCTAAAATAGATCACGCATTGTAGTTTTGGCATTTTAACTATTGAATTAGTTATTGAAGATGGAGCATAATTTCACCGCTACTGGCAGTCAATTATTGGGCAAAACATTGAACAAATGCTTTCTTGTTGTCCAGGGTTATTGGATACATGTAATTGCTGTATAAATGGCATCAATCTCCATAAACAAACCAGTGCCACCTGTGGTCTTCACAAATTCACAAAATTGAGAAAGGATGAACATACAATGACAGCAATTAACCACTATGAATAGTATTTGTGAGTCTAGTTAAAGAAAAAACTGTGATGCATTCAAACATCCCTCCCCACAGAATTAGATAAAATACAAGAGGAGCAGTTTACTGTTATTATGAACAGAGTAATCTCCACATTATGAACAGAAACAGTGCTATCTGACATACTATGGTAAGAAGAAAACACAACACAAAATAAATGACTTTGGTGAGACTCAGATGACTTCATGGTGCAAATGACTTGGATAAAAATTGCTCTAAAGCTGGTCCTACACCTCTTAGAGTGCAGATATGTTGAAGTCTAGAAGCTGACACACATTAAGCCATTGAAGAAGTGTTGACTCAGCGGTCATTCCGCAATGTTTGGAGAGCATCCATAATAAAAAGTCATTCACTTACAGTTGCTAAGTTGACTAACCATGATGGCACAATGAATATTTTATCTCCAAGTGGAGAAATGGATTTGAAGGGCATGTGAATGTAACGCACTGAAGGAAAACAAGATGACCTAAAAGGACAGATTAATGCCAATGTCAAGTCATCGAAATACAGCGAGCATAATAAATTTTACAGCTATTTAAATGTAACTCAAGCTTTATAAACTGTGTCATTCATAATAGAGTCAGGCTCTGCCTACAGAAAAAAAGAAACTTCATGTTGATTTAACCTCTCCCCTTCTTTTGGATGCTTTCATCCCTAATGGTTTAGTTTTTGGCTTCTGCGGGGTGAGGAGAGAAGACATATATTCAACATTAAATGCTGGAGTTTTAAATGCATAGTTGTTCAAATTGATATTTCAGCATTTATTTCTTGATTGCAACCATTAATTAGCAATGGCAGTTAAAATAGAATACTCAATAAAATGCAGTAATCTTGTGACAGGATATGATACAAACCATTTAAGAGTAGATTTTTGGTCTATTACCCCAATGCTATATATCAGAAAGTTGTGGATGTGGGTCAGTGCAGGGTGGGGTGAGGTGCTAGGGCAGGGCAGCGTGATAAGCTTAGAGAATCTGGCTGATAGGCATAAAGGCAGATCTGTGCCACATCAATGTGAATTCTTTTCTGCAAGCATTTTTAGCCAACTTCAATTGGATCTTGCCTAGAATGAGTCATAGCTTCAGTGATTAGCACTGCTGCCTCACAGTGCTAGGGACTTGGGTTTGATTCCCGGCTTGGGTCACTGTCTGTGTGGATTTCCTCTGGGTGCTCTGGTTTCCTCCCACAGTCCAAAGATGTGCTGGTTAGGTGCATTGGCCATGTTAAAATTCTGCCTCAGTGTACCTGAACAGGCGCCAGAGTGTGGCGACCAGGGGATTTTCGCAGTAACTGCATTGCAGTGTGATGTAAGCCTACTTGTGGCTAATAAATAAACTTTAACTTTATATTGAAAGGCAGCCCAGCAACGACTATGCTCAATACTCACAATGGAGTAATGTGTACAGCACCATCAGGTCTGTCTAAAAGTGCTTTCAGCATTCTAAGGATGTGTGTTATCATTAATCAGGTAGATGCATGGCCTTGTCAAACTTGCCCTCAGCATCCAGGTTGTCTGTAGCTAGGCTTGCAAGGATGAACTTTTATCTCCAAATTGTGGACAGATTCTTTAAGGGAACTTTTCTTGGGATAATAAATAGCATGACATTCTTTTCTCCTCTGTTTTTGACCTTGCTTGGTGTGGAAAAGTGGAGGTATGACAGGACCAGAGAATGATTAGCTATATCAGCAGAGGCTGAAGAAAGCAAGGAGTCACCCAGACAACTGACTATCCCAAGTATGAAACTCATGCTTTCAGTTGCCTGAAGGATAGTGCATGAGGAAACACCAATTGTTCAAAGATGTACTCCATGAGCTGTGCAGTGTGGTGGAGCCCGATCTAAAGCCACCGTCAAGGAATGTTACTCTTTAATTCTCGCAGTCGCATGTAGCGGGTCTCTGCAACATTTCATCGTCAACAGGCCATTGTTGCATCAAGCATATGACTGATATCATCTTTACGTGAGCTAGTCAGTTCATTACATTGCCCATGCATGCATTATCTGAACATGAAAGGATGTTGGTTTTTTTTTCAGGCTGGCAGGCTTCCCAAATGTACCAGGGGTGATGGGCTGCATTTATACAACAATCAGAATGCCAGTAGAAGCTGCAGTGGGTTACATCAATAGAAAGGACTATCATTCCTTTGATGTGCAGCTGGGATATGACCACAAGCTGCAGATCCATGCAATGTAACCTAGCACTCCCAGGATGCATTTATACTGAAACTAGCCAGCTCATTTTGCCAACTCGAAGGAGCTCAATAGATATTTATATTTGGGGCTTTCCAATTCCTCCCTTGCAGTTTATCCTGAGAGGTGAGCATACCCGTTCTATTCCAACTGGTGTTGTGACAATGGAAATATTGGGGGTAAAGTGACACGTCCTCCATTTGGTTTCTAGGGGACCTTGGCAGCATTCTTCTTGAGGGGTGACAGAGAAACCAAAGCACGACAGAGAAGCAGCAGAGTGCAATTCCTGCTCCGGGTTGGCAGTGATGACTTTTTGCCAGGTGCATTATGGAATACCAAGGCTGAGATATTTATGGACCAGATTTTGTGGTAAGAATGATGGTGAGACTATCAGCACTCACTGGCACTGAAGAATAAATTGCACTTGAACTTCCAGTAACTGCAAACAGGAATGTCATAACAGAAGTAGGCCATTTAAATCCTTCAGCCTGTTCCTCTATTCAATGATCACGGCTGATTAGTCACCTAACTCCATATTGGGCCTTTGTCCCTTTCTTGTCCTGCCCACCACAGGAATCATAGTGGGCGGACCATGCAAAGGTCCGTTGACCTTGGATGGGATTTTCCAGTCTTGTGTCACTGAAGTCTGAAAACCAAAGTTTCACTCCGGTTTTTTCAGCGAACTACCACATGCAATTTTCCCATGTTCTGTTATTGTTTTTGGCAGTAGGGAGTTTCACGCTGGTTGGGGGAGTGGGAGAGTCAGACTTTTGTGACACTTAGTGGGGTGACTTTCCCAAAAGAAAATTGGGCGATTTTCCCAGAAAAAAGCTAAGTGCACAATGGGTGGGAAAACGAGAGATTTCCCTGCCTGTTTTTTGGGCACACTTAGTCGAATGAATTTCCAGCAGTCTGTGCTTCACAGAATCCACCAGGGGATTCATGCCAGTAAGATGGCGGGGGGGCCTAATCCAGCCTGAGAGGCTGGCATCAGCACGTGCTGGTCCCCTTGTCGCTGGCCTCCCGATGTCTTCCCCTACCCTCCCCAGTGGACAACCCGCTGGACCAGCCCAACCCCCCTCATGGCCAGCCCAACCTCCCCGAACCAGTCCCGATCACCCCCTTCATCCCCACCAATCGCTGTATAGAGTGTGCAGTGTTCCCCCCCCCTCTCCACCACCACCGACTGATGGGCAGTGCCAGGGTGCCCAGTGGGCAGGGTGCCCAGTGGGCAGGGTGCCCAGTGTCAGGCTGGCACTGCCCAAGGGGCATACCCCAACCCTGAGGTCCCGTGGTGTGCCTCAAGGACCTCTGCCCCCACCAGTGAGCCCATCATGACTGGTCCCCATTGATGGGGACCAGCGTCAATCCCTGCTGGTGGTGATCTCCCCCGGTGAGGTGGGAAACATTAGCGAGCCCGGACGACGCTGTTGTTACAGACCTCCCGCCAATATTTCCCAACTCTTTTTTTTGGGCAAGCTGAGTTTCATGAATTCACGGCACTCTGCACAATACAGAGGCCTTCAGAGGGTTCATGCCAGTAGTGGGTGTTGGGGAGAGAGAGCCCCAGCCCACTGGAGAGGCCGGCAGCAGAGTGCTCAGTGGTCACTGGTAATGCACTGATCTCCCAGAATACTGGGAGATCAGTTGACAAGACCCCCCCCCCCTTCCCTGCCCCCTACTATGTGAACTGCCATGATTCAAGAAGGTGATTCACCAACACCTTCTCAAGGGCAATTAGGGATGGGCAACAAATACCGAGCTATTCAATCATTCCCACATCACATGAAAGAATAAAAAAAGCGTTTGCTGTCTGACAAAGACACACATTTAATTTTTATGACAGAACATATTTTCCATACAACAAATGAACTGATCCTGCCTGGACTTTTGTCCAATTTCAAGCCTCAACATCGCTCAATAACAACATTAAACAGAACAATGCTATTGTATTTTCAGGAATATTAACATAGCTTTCTATATTCAGGGGTGTATTTGAAGAAGAAAGCAATTGACTTAATGCTATCCAAGTCATTCAAAAGGGCTTCAACCCAATATCAACCATTCTTCTTTTGACATACAGACTGACTGCACAGTACATTAAAAGTAATGATGCATAGAACAGACTCATCTTTTCTTTAGATTTTATGCTCACAGATTTAGTGACCTATATATTTACCAATTAAACAAACCATGTTTTACTCACTAAGGTCTGCCGAATAACCCTGATGACTTCTTTGTAACATTCTGAATTCAATAACATCAAACAGAGGCAGCTTTTTACCTGTCATGCACATGATTCCCTCACACATTTCAAAATAACAATGTCAACAACCTTTGGGTTTAACATTTTTGGCTGCAGCTAGTTCCAGTCTCATTATGTTAATTTGTATTGGAACACACACGACTGCAATGAACGTTGTGGATCTTTTGATCAGAAGGCCAGCCCCGCAGCCTTTAACACACATTTCACTTGGGTGCTACTGGGTCAAGTCACTCACCTTGTGAGATTGAATGGGTTGGGTTATAATGGGCCACATCTTGCTGGAAAAGTAATGGTGGTTTAAACAATGTATGCTGTTATTAATGTGTGAATCGACCAATGTGTTCAGAGGACTAAGAGTTATGAAACGATTGCAAATTTCTAGAACCTTCTGGTTTATTCATGTCGCTCCACCATTTGCTTCAAAAAAAATCAGCAGCCCTTTAGAAGAACCCCACCCCTCCCCACCCACTGCTATTTATAACGATATACTGGGTTTGCACATTAATGTCCCATTAAACTCATCACAGAAATCGCAGGTTCATCATTAATAGTGTAAGTAGCTTAATTCTTAATGACATGTTAATTGCTAATGCAAGGCCAATCAATCTCCCCGGTCCAGAACAGGAATAATTCAAAATGAAAAACAAAAAGTGCTGGAGATATTCAGCAGGTCATGCAGCATCTGTGGAGAGAAACAGAATTAATGTTTCAGGTCGACGACCTTTGATCGGAAGAAAAGAAAGATAAAAATGTAAGAGTTTTTCAACTAGTAGAAGGACGTGCACAGAAAGAAAAATGGGGTTGGAGGAAGGCAGAAGAAACTAACTAACAAAGGATGTTGCCAGAATAATTTAAACTGCTGAGTCTCAGTTCTGCATGAAGCAGATTGTGGTTAGAAGTGGTGGTGTTTGTCCCCTTTAAGGGTGAGCGGCTGTGAGGGTCACATGACCCAGGTAACCAATCAGGGAACAGGGTGGGAGATCTTCTTTGCAAGCATTGGGCTTCTGTATCAGTTCGATCCCGGAAGCTGACTTCAAGCACTGTAGTTATATGTAAATAAAAGTTGCAATTGTTATTTACCTAACAGGAATTATTACTGAAATCTCTAAAATTTAAAACAGTTCCATTCCATCACTTTTTTCTCTCTTTTGATACAGTCTTTCTTTCCTTCTAGTCATTTGTCTTTCTGTACCTGATTTGATTGCAATTCATTCTTCACAGTGACACAGTGGTTAGCACTGCTGCCTCATAGCACCAGTGACCTGGGTTCAATCCCTGGCTTGGGTCACTATCTGTGCGGAGTCTGCATGTTCCCCCCGTGTGTGCATGGGTTTCCTCTGGGTGCTCTGGTTTCCTCCAACAGTCCAAAAGACGTGCTGGTTAGGTGCATTGGCTGTGCTAAATTCTCCCTCAGTGTACCCGAACAGGCGCTGGAATGTGGTGACTAGGGGATTTTCACAGAAACTTCACAGCAGTGTTAAGGTAAGCCTACTTGTAACACTAATCAATAAACTTTTTAAAAAACTCCTTCTTATTCATCATTACGCTGTCTTGACCCATAAATGCATTGCTTAAGTAGATAAACTTGTTAGTCCTCTTGTTCATGAATTTTCTGTTTGTTTCCCTCGGTAACCAATATGGACTCATGAATTTGATGGTTTTAAACAATGTTTAAAAAATATTGCATAATGACATGAAGCAACCTAAAAGCAATGTATTTTAATGCTGGCCTTAGGGCACCCGTCTTTACACTTCACCCTTCAGATTCTTGCAGTGTAAGCATCAGCTGCATTGAGTTCACATCATCTAATGAACTCCATTTGTTTCAGTCAGAAGAACGTTCAAATTGGCGTTAGCAATAGCTACTTTTATTTCCTGACCCTCTAGAATCTTCTCTTGCCCCCATCCCTGTCAGGAAAGTGCTGTGTTTAAAAAAAAAGTCAAACTTTCTCTTCAACAAATAAGTAAAGCAACACGAGAATAAACCTTGGAGTGTAATTGATAAGAGGCGCCTGCTCCCAACTGGGGTCACCTAATGTTCAGTTAACAATACGAAAGTACCAGATATTGCAAATAAATTTGAGTGAATTTCTTCTATCTAGATGCATTGTATTGTTACTGGCCTTAAATCCAATAAATGGGCAATGCACGTGAGTTCAATTTTAAGTTCTTTTTGTGGTGCTTGTTAGTAATTTGGAACTTATAAATATCAATTATTTGAAGCACATGTCACTCATCTTCAAATATATGAACAGGTTTACCATCTTGTATCCTTGTTTTAGACTCTGACCCATATTCCCCCACTGAGATGTGAAAGTGTCTAACCAAGACCTTGAAGGATTCAGATGAAAAATGCCTTCAGCCTTCGGGGCTGCTCGAGATCGAAAACAATGTTAATGCAATGTATTGCTGAAAGACAAACTACTTACTACAACGAGGTGCCTCTCTTTCTTCTTCCAAGATGATACATGACTTGTTAACAGAAAGCATTTAGGGCAGAATTCTATCTCATTTGGGATTGCTATATGTTTGAATGCACGGTTTAAGTTGATATTTGCCCCATTCTATTTCAGGTTCTTGCTACTCGATTCCACAGTCTGCTAAACACCTGGGCTCCATTTCCCCATCTGGGATTATTTGTCATTTATTCGACTTCACAGTTAATGTGTTCGGAGGGCTATGAATAAAGACTCAAGACTGACATTTAGGTTTTCTGCCTGCAGGAATCTCATAACTAATTTGTAATGCCTGTCAGTCTGTGCTGGTCCTGTTTTGGCAAAACAGTATTCTTCCAAAGCTCCCATGCCAAACATAGCGCTCTGGAGAGCGTCAATCAACAGTGCAGGACACAAATGGTATGCACGTTTTTTTTGGACCAACATGTTCGCTTCCTTAAACCAAATAATATTAGCAGTCCTGAGAAGTTGAAAGGAAATGTTCTGTGACTTAGAATCATAGAATCACTACAGTGTAGAAGGAGGCCATTCGGCCCATCAAATCTGCACCGACAACAATCCCAGCCAGGCCCTATCTCCATAACCTCACATATATATCCCGCTAATCCCTCTAACCTATGCATCCTGGGACACTAAGGGGCAATTTAGCATGGCCAATGCACCTAACCTGCACATCTTTGGACTGTGGGAGGAAACTGGAGCCGCCGGAGGAAACCCACGCAGACACGGGGAGAACGTGCAAACTCCACACAGACAGTGACCCAAGCCGGGAATCAAACCCAGGTCCCAGAGCTATGAGGTAGCAGTGCTGACCACTGTGCCACCGTGACGCCCATATTCTCATATTCTCCTGACAGGAAAAAAGCTAGATGTGTGCTTTGTGTGTCAATTTAGATTTTACTATTTGCACAAGGAAACACATTTTACTAAAATTCTCAAAATAGGACAGCAGCAGATTAAAATTCAGCATCATTTTCAGACTCTTCGATTTGTTTCCTATGAGAACCGCCACAGCGTTAGGCATCAGTCTGCAGTTCTACAGAGAATAGATGGTCATGATAACAATAAACAAAGTGAAGCTTGTCATCTTTACTGATATTTGAACTCCAAATTTTGCGATTGTTCCTCTCCTTGAATAATGTACAACTGTGTTACACCTAGTCAGTCTAAGCAGAAGCTGGTCTACTACTGCAGGAAGAATCCATTTCTGTTGATTAAAGTCCAACAGGTTTATCTGAAATCGTGATCTTTCGGAGCGCCGCTCCTTCATTTGTTGATTGGAGAGGTAGGTTTCACAAACATGGCATATATAGACAAAGACACAATTGCATGATAATTATCATTATCAAGATCACTATCTTACAACTGTGTCCTTGGCTATATATGTCGTGTTTGTGAAACCTACCTCGCCACTCACCTGATGAAGGAGCAGCGCTCCGAAAGCTCCTGATTCCAGATAAACCTGTTGGACTTTACAACCTGTGAGACTTCTTACTGTGCCCACCCCAGTCCAACACTGGCATCTCCACATCATTTCTGCTGGTGACTGACGTTGATGCCAGTCAAGAAGTTTCATTCAGTTTGTGTGAGAATCTCCTCCCTGAGAGGTGAAGTCTGTGTTTTAGTCATTGTGAGAGTATTGCAATTTATTGAGTATCTAGGAATGATTACAGGGCAGTAATCTCATCGAGGGCATTCAGTGGCACCATCGTAGACTATGAAATTGCACCATTGAATAATATTTTACAAATGCTCGAAGCATAAGTCTGAGATTCCTTTCTTTGGAGATGGTCATTTACTTAATTTAAAGGGGTTACCCTGTTTATTAAATAGAAAATTTAAATGAGTGAATAAACCTTTCCGAGCTCTTATCTCACTATGCGGAAACTCATGAAACGAAATTTCAGCTGTTACTCAGCACTGAGTTCCTAAAAAGACTGTATCCTTGACATGGTTTGTAAGGTGAAGTTCCTGTAGGTGTTAATTAATTTTCGAGATTCTTTTGGCTGACACTTCAGAAGCATCCTGAGGGAATGCTGTGCTATCGTAGCTGCCAGCCTTCAAGGAGTCATTCAACTGAGGCAACACTTGTTTTCTTAGGTGGACGCAAAAGATCCCAAGGCACTTTTCAAAGAAGAGGAGTGCTAGTGTCCTGGCCCATATTCATCTTTCAATGACCACCCCTAAAAATACAGGCCATCTGGTCATTTATCTCAATGTTCTTTGAAGGAGTTTGTTGTGTGAAACATTTTGCAACATTTCCTACATTGTGACAGTGATTAGATTTCAAATGTTATGATCCCAGCTGACGTTACTGCTGGTCAGTCAGGTCCCAAAGCAGAAACCAGATTCGAGAGATCGTAACTTTAATTTTTCTGTTTGGAGACATGGATGAACAGAGTTGCAGCATTGCTGAATGGCTTTAAAAAAGCCTTTATAAACAAAAAAGGTTCACTATAATACACTATTCCTTCACCCCACCTTTACAGATGTACACAGATTTGTAAGGCCATCAGAGTTACAAAATAAATCTTATGCTCTAACGTTCTTGATAAGTACACAGTCCATATAAACCAACAGGCCAACTGTGGTCAGACACACCACACTTTGAAACCAAGTGACAGATGCCACCCAATACAATTTCATGATACTTGTCAGACTGTGAGACATTTGGTCTCACTGGAACTCTGACTTCCACACAAGTGTTTCCAAACTCTGCTCTCAAAGAATACACTTGGAATCTTCCCCCAAACAAAGCTTTCTTTCAGATGCCTTTCCTAAGGATCCACCTCCAGGCTTTCAATCTCTCCTTTCAGTATTCCTCTGCCTTGGATTGCCGTGTGCATTTAAGCTTCCATGCAATTTCTCAGGTGCCCAGCCATGCCAAAAGATCATGGCAGCTTCACAGGCTGAGATGCCACTAAACCTTTGATTTACCTCTGATATCTGGCTTCTCACCTCACTGGCTTTAAATTTGGTTCTTGCAGTTGTTTCCTTAACTCTTTAACTATCTCTGCTTTTTACTTGAATTCTCCTGAACAGGACCTTGTTCAACTTCTTGTTCTTTAATTGTTTCTTTAATTTAACTGTCTTCCTGAAGCATTCCTTTTTGTCCCCAGTCCTTATTTTTGGCACTTTCTTTTGATTTTTTGGGGAAGTCTGCTCCCTGTAGCATCTTTGTCCTGCCCAGCTTCTCCTTATTATAGCTTACAACTAACTCAAAAGTTCTTTCTGTCCTGGGGTGACTCCTAGTTGCCAAGCAACAGCCTAGTTATCCTATAAACTCCGTTTGTTTTCCTGTAGTAAATCTTTATCACCGTGCGCGCATCTAAACCAAACTGAAGTCATTAACCCAATCAAATACACAACACAAAATTCAAATTACTTAAAGCCGTACCCTATTTCTGATACCCACAAATATAAATATAGATTACTTTGAACTACCTCTGTTTCCTGAGAAGAGTCCTTAAGAGCAATAAAGTGTGTTCAAACTTCTTGTTTTCATGAAAGGCACGATGCATATGCAAATACATTTTCATTCATTTTTCACTGAAAGTAAAGCATGATTTGTTTTTGTTTTCATGCTCATTAATGTGCAGTATGTCACTAAGTATAAAATGCTCCATGTGGGATTATAACTTGGTGAGGAATAAAAACCTTTGCAGAATGGAATGCTTTCTATTTAAGGTGCTTAGGTCAGCACCTGACCCTCCTAGGACGGGTATAACATAATGAGAAACAGAATGAAGCTCCTACTGCGACAATGTGCATTTTCCATCCTCCACATAAGGCATCTTTTAACAACTTTGAACAAGTGAAACCAATTTAGCGTGGTGCGCACCTCTGTCTACTACAAATAGAATCAAGACTGCACCAATTTATATCTTGTAGGACCAATTACAGTTAATGGACAGGAGAGTCTTCTATCCCACCAGACTGAGCTAAATTTAAATCGAGCTTCCAGAAATAAAAACCCAATATTTTTCACAATGCATTTAGCCGTCTTCCTTCAGCCAACAATTGCAAAGGCAATCAGTGGGCCCATTATCCAATCCATCCTTCCTCATCTTATCAGGTGTTATGACTGAACAAATGCTCCCTTCCTACCTAGATGATGAACGGTGACTTTTCTATCAGTGAAATAAGGAAGCAAAAAGTGAAAGTGAAGACATTTTTAAAAAGAAAGACATACATGTCCAATCTAAGATGTGTGGGAAATATGATAAACTTGTAGGCCTGAATCCCCCGGCCATTCACGCCGGTGGGTTTCTCCGGTCCCACCAGAAGCGCACCCCCACCCATGGCTTTTCCGCCGGCGGGGAGGTGACGTCAATGGGAATTCCCATTGACAGTGACGGGACCAAAGAATCCTGCTGCTAGCAAACAACACATCACCTCCCGCTGGTGGGAAACATATGGCTAGGAGGCTACAGAATTTTGCCCGTAGTGTCTGCTCATTTCAGAATTCCTCAAGGGCTAATTCATTGTTAAAAGCAATACATTCAACAAAAAATCATACAGAGCAATAATCATAGAAACCCTATAGTGCAGAAACAGGCCATTCGGCTCATCAGGTCTGCACCGACTGCAATCCCACTCAGGCCCTACTCCCAAATCCCTACACATTTACCCACTAACCCACGCATCTCAGGACACTAAGGGGCAATTTTAGCATAGCCAATCAACCTAACCCGCACATCTTTGGACTGTGGGAGGAAACTGGAGCACCCGGAGGAAACCCACGCAGACACAAGGAGAATGTGCAAACTCCACACAGACAGTGACCCAAGCCGGGAATCGAATCCAGGTTCCTGGAGCTGTGAAGCAGCAGTGCTTAACCACTGTGCTACTGTGCCGCCCATAATATGTATGGATCAAAAGCTGTACAATCTAACTGGCTAGTGACAGCTGGAACTTTACTCCATCATAGTCGCTTTCTAGATTCCATCATGTTTTCCAATCCATTGTTCAGAGACTGTCTGGAATTAAGTTGGATAGTGAAGCCTTTCCAAAGAGAGGTGTAGTAACTGGAGATGACTCAATGTGGCTCAAACAATAAAAGTTTATTAAACTTATATAACTATATACAAGATAAGGGTCTGATAGAACACACGCAGAGATCAATACCCTTCTCCTCACGGCTCCAACTGAAAGTTCCTCCCATCCCAGGATGTGTGCCCTTGCTCCCGATTAGCCCAGCTTCCCATGCAGCCACTCCATAGGGCCTGGCCCCATCATGTGGCCCACAAATGATTGCCCTTAAAGGGGCCATGTTACCACAGGACGTAGGTTCATGGAGCAAGTTTTTCTTAATGCTGTCACCGAGGTGCTGTGAACAGTAAAAATCCCCTGTGCATTTGTCTTGGTTCTCTGCCATTCCATCACATTTCAGAAAAGTTGTAGGAAAATTTCACAAAATTACTTGTGAGGCTAAATGCTAACATATATTGATACTCATTACACTTTCACCTAGCTTTATTATTTTACTTCCCAAACACCTGCTCCACATATCAAAATGTGTGGGTCTATTGAAGTGCACTCACAATGATCGTCAGAATATTACAGCAGTCAAGAATGGTGCAGCATAACATATTACACTCCAGATTCAGCACTGAACTTGGGTGATTAATTAAGACATTTCTTTTTAATATGCTGTCCTCCCAGCAGCCAGGCCAGGTACACTTTTCATCTCATTAAAATTATAATTATACATTCCAATACAGTGACCTTAAGTGAAAATGGGAAAATAAAAACCGCAAAGGCAAAGATTAATTCATTCCCCACCTCTCAGTGTGCTAGGTGGCTTGGCATGAATGAACAGGGCTGATATTCTCCCCAGTTTCTGAGGGGGAGAGATCGGAATGATGAATACGAAACAACTTTGAAACAGCTTTGTGAGTGGGAGGCACAGGAATTGTTTTAGAGGGCTGAGGAATGTTATCATTAACAAAGCACAAAGTAATTCACATAATGGATACTTTCTCGCAAGTATCTGTGCTTGTATCGGTGCAGGATGAACATTCATTTTCTATTTAAAGCAATGGAAACAGAGATTGCTGCTTTATTTTCTTCATTCGTGAGACATGGGTGTCGCTGGCTGGCCAGTGTTTATTGCCCGTTTCTAGTTGCCCTTGAAGGGCAGTTGAGAGTCAACTTCATTGCTGTGGCTCTGGAGTCACATATAGGCCAGACCAGGTAAGGATGGCAGATTTCCTTCCCTAAAGGACATTAGTGAACCAGATGGGTTTTTCCGACAATCAGATCAGTAGATTCTTAATCCCAGGTGTTTTTTATATTGAATCCAAATTCCACCATCTGCCATGGCGGGATTCGAAACCCAATCCCAAGAACATTATCTGAATTTCTGGATTAATTATCTTGCAATAATACCACTAGATCATCGCCTCCCTTTGGGATTGCAGAGAGTGAAAAGTAGATTTCAGTAATATGTTGTTACAATCAGATTAGGAAGGGTGAACCAACTCCCCCTTTGTCCCATTCTTGGAGTTTAAATTTCATAAAAAGGTAATGTGGCCAAATCAATGTATACTTACTTAAGTAGAGCTCAGTGTAAGAAATAAGCCAGCCAGGTTCCTTGAGTTAACAAATTAGTTTTATTGATAACATTACCTCAGGTACAGATGTAGAAATGATTACCAAAAGGCTTAAAATGTACAAATACTATGCAAAGGCCACTCAGCTTGGATAATCAAAACTAGGAGAAGGAGTAGACTATTTGGCCCTTCGAGCCTGCTCCACCATTCATTATGATCATGGCTGATCACAAATTCAATATCCTGATCCCGCCTTTTCCCCATATCCCTTGATCCCTTTAGTCCCAAGTACTATATCTAATTTCTTCTTGAAATCACACAATGTTTTGGTCCCAACTACTTTCTGTGGTAGTGAATTCCACACATTCACCACCCTCTGAGTGAAGATATTTCTCCTCACCTCAGTCCTAAAAGGCTTGTCCTCAAATTATGGTCCCTACTTCTGGGCTCCCCCACCATCAGGAACATTCTTTCTGAATCTACCCTGTCTAATCCTGTTAGAATTTTATAAGTTTGTTTGAGATTCCCTCTTACTCTTCTAAACTCCAGTGAATACAATCCTAATCGACTTAGTCTCTCCTCATATGACAGACCTGCCATCCCAGGAATCAACCTGATAAACCTTCGCTGTATAGCAACCTTCCCTCTTTTGCAAGGACATCCTTCCTCAGATAAGGACACCAAAGCTGCACACAATACTCCAGGTGTGGCCTCACCAATGTCCTGTACAATTGCAGTAAAACATTCATATTCCTACACTCAAATCCTCTTGCTCTGAAGACCAACATATCATTTGTCTTCTTCACTGCCTGCTGCACCTGCGCGCTTACTTTCAGCGACTGGTGCATGAGGACACCAAGGTCTCGCTGTGTATCCACCTCTCTCAATTTACATCCATTGGCATCTGGCTGAATTCAAACTAGACACAGGTCCTGGTGTCTCACTGTTATCTAATAGAGTTTCACAGCTGAATAATATAACTCCGCACCCTTCCTTTCATCAACTTCAGGGTTCAGGAGGTATCACAATGAGAGCATGAAGGCAAATGCAGACAATCCTTCACTGTAATAAGAGAGAAATCATTGATACACTGTGTGTCATTCCAAATCAGTAATGTTCTTTGGTGAACAGACACGCTTGTGTAAACTTTGAATCTTTGAATCTAATTCCCAGCTCCAGCGGAAATTGAAGTTGACATGTTACACAGTGAGACAATCTTTATTGAAGAAACTTTGTCCCCAGGAGCACAGGAGGAGATTGCAGATCTCTTTGGGACAAAGCAGAGAATTACACCATGAATGTTAGGACCCTGGAAAGTACTGAAGATCAAAGAGACCTTGATGTGCATATCCACAGATCCCTGAAGGTGGTACAACAATTTGATAAGGTGGTGAAGAAGGCATTGCCTTTACTAGCCAGGCCATAGAGTGCAAGAGCAGGGAGGTCACGCTGGAACTGTATAAAACATGGGTGAGGCCACAGCTGGAGGAGGTGGAGCAGTTCTGGTCACTACATTATAGGAAGATTGTGATTGCACTGGAGAGGGTGCAGAGGAGATTTACCAGGATGCTGCCTGGGCCGGAGGATCTGAGCTACGAGGAGAGATTGGATAGGCTGGGACTGTTTTCCTTGGAGCATCAAAGGTTGAGAATGGACATGATAGAGGTGTATAAGGTTATGAGGGGCACAAATAGGATGGATAGGAAGGCATGTTTTCTATTAGTAGAGGGGTCAATAAACAGGCGGCATAAATTTAAGCTAAGAGGTAGAAGGCTAAAACCGGTGTTGAAGAGAATTATTTTCACCCAGAGGGTAGTAGGAGTCGAGAACTCACTGCCTGAAAGGGTGGTTGGGTCAGAAACTCTTGTGACATTTAAGAGAAATGCAGATAATCACATGCACTGCCATAATCTCCAGGGCAATGGACCAAGTGCTGGAAAATGGGATTAGTGAAGTAAGAGTTTGTTGACCAGCATGGTCACAATGGGCCAAATGACCTCCTTTTGTGTTGTAAACATACCTACGCCTCTATGAATATACCCTATCAAATTACCTAATAATCTTAAACACCTCAATCTGATCAACCAATAATTTTCTATATACAAGGCTGGTCAGTACAACCTCTCCTTAATTTACCCCTTTCAGCTCTAATGCTATTCTAATAAATCTGCAATCCGACATTGAACTCCATCTCTATGAACTCCATAGTCTGTGAACGATATGTTACTCTATAAATGGTATATTTCGTCTGTAACAGCTCACAAGAAACAATACTTTTCACTGTATCCCAATGCATGTGAATTAATAAATCAATTCAATCTGCCACAGTTTTGCTTGGTTCTCTCCGGCAAGGAAAACACCTGGGGCCTGATTTTACCAAAAGTTGGGCGTCGGGCCTCTGCCGAGATCCGCACCCGATTCCTAGCGGATCGCGCTTTTACCAACGGCCGATTCGGGCTCTGTTCCGGTGCGAGCCCAAATCGGCCGGCACGATGATTTAAATGCATTTGCATGCATTTAAATCGACTGAATGAAGCGCGCGCCCAACTTTACCATCAATTCCCCCTTTACCAGCGTTCGGCCCAATTCGCGTCCGCGCCTTTACCGACCTGATAAATAAAAGTCCAACTTGTACTTTTATTTGGCAGGGGAATCACCGAGGCCCACCCTTCGCGGGCACCCTCTCTAACCACCCCGGCAGACCCCGCCCCCCCCCTCCTCCCGGGATCGGACCCCTCTGGGAGGCAGCCCCCACCACCCCCCTCACCGCCCGGGATTGGACCACTCTGGGAGTCAGGCTCAGGCCCAAACCGCCCCTCCCGGGATTGGACCCCTCTGGGAGTCAGGCTCAGGCCCAAACCCCCCCCCCACCCCGGGATCGGACCCCTCTGGGAGGCAGCCCTCCCTCCCCCCCCCCCCTGGGATCAGACCCCTCTGGGAGGCAGGCCCCCCTGGCAGAGCACACCCCTAACCTACCTCGATCGTGGTCTCCCTCCACCATCCTTCCCGCTCACCTTCAGTCCTTCGACAGCCTGCAGCACGTTCCTGGACACTGACTTCGAGCCACGGCTGAAGTGACCGGGCTTCACACAGGTCCGCTGGCGTCTGCCGGAGGAGGGGGGCGGGCCCAGTTGGAACTCTGGTGGGGGTGGGGGGGGGTGGATGAGGAGAGGGGGCAGGCCCACATTGCCCTCTTGGGGGGATGGGAGGGGAGAGGGTGTGACTTATCATCCCCTGGGGGGGGGAGGGGGTGTGACAGATCATCCCCTGGGGGTGGAGGGGGAGAGGGGGTGTGACGTATCATCCCCGGGGGGGCGGGGGTGGAGAGGGGGTGTGACAGATCATTCACTGGTGGGGGGGGGGGAGGGGGGTGGGGGAGAGGCGAGGGGGTGTGACTTATCATCCCCTGGGGGGGGAGGGTGGGGAGAGGGGGTGTGACGGATCATTCACTGGTACACTACCAGCCACAGCCATCTCTCCCGCACTCTCACACCTGCAGGGAAGAGTAATCTGTGGCTGGTAGTGAACCAGCGATGGTGCCAGGAGGGATCAGCCGCAGACACACAGCAGACCCCCCGAACCAGAGGATGAGACGTCACACCCCCTCTCCACTCCCCCAGGGAATGAGACGTCACACCCCCTCTCCAGCCCCCCCCCCCCCCCCCCCCCCACCCAGGGGATGATACGTCACACCCCCTCTCCCCCCCCCCGACCAGAGGATGAAACATCACACCCCCTCTCCATCCCCCAGGGAATGAGACATCACACCCCCTCTCCACCCCCCAGGGAACGAGATGTCACACCCCCTCTCCCCCCCGATCAGAGGATGAGACATCACACCCCCTCTCCTCCCTCCCCCCAGGGGATGATATGTCACACCCCCTCCCCCCCCCCTCCCCCAGGGGATGATAAGTTAGCACTGTCCAGCAGGCAGTCCAATTGGGCAAGGTCTATGGGGGTGGGGCCTATGGGGTAGGGCCTGAAGGGGCAGGGAAAGTGTTCTCTGCTGCTCTGCATCGCGATCATTGGGGCGGGCGCGATTGATCTGGACGATGGGGAGACCGCGGGTGCTGTATTTTGGGTGGTGTGGGTCTCATGATCAGCCATGGGCCCCTGTGATTGCCAAGGGATGGGAAGCTGTGTTCAGTCTGCCTGCAACAGCAGAGGCCTGACAGCTCTCTTTCTCTGTCTGTCAGACCTCTGCTGTCGCTATTGTGCATGTGCAGTCTGCATATGCATAATAGCGCCCTCTGCAGGCTGGCTGGTGAATTAAGCCGCACTCACTGCCTGTAGCAGCCTAGAAATGGTCCAGCTGATTTTTTAATGCACTATGTGCACAAGATTGGGTGTAAAAACCTGTCCAAAAAATGGATCTTCAACTCTCCCATTTTCACGCTAGCTAGACATTTAGAATCATTCTCGTAAAATTCCAGCCAAAACTTCAAATTTCAGTTCCTATCCATTGCATACCACTTAACTTAGTGTCATCAGCAAACTTAAACTTATAGTGATAAGCTATAAATCCAGTAAAGATCCCTGGGATACACTGCCGATTGCCTCCTGTCAATTTACATACATACCTATTATCATTGCTCTCTGTCACCAACCTCCTAATCAATCCCTATTCAAGCTTACAACTTCATGTGTTCTCATTTTTGTTAACAGTCTCTTATGCAGAACATTTGAATGTCTTCTGGAACTTCAAACGAATATCATCCATAGTTATTCCCTCATCGATCATGTTTATTGCCCCCTCAAAAAATTTCCACTTGGCTAATTAGGTGTGATTGGCCTTTTACAAATCTATGCTGATTCCATCTGGGCAGCTCGTATTTTCTTAAATGTGTTGTTACTCTAATCCTGTTCATGACAAAATTCCGAACTTTGCTGAACTTCAAAGACTACAAAGTTCCACACTGACACTAATATTCAAACAAATATACACGTTAAGTATATTTATCAGTATTGTACATTCGGGGCTTTCTGTCAAAATGAATGCATGAGGCGAGAATGCTGTTGCCATAGTGATGCCTGAAGCTCGTCAATGATTTGAATTGGACACCAAAACACTTACAAATATCCAGTGGTTGATACTCCCAGACTACAAATAAGTACAATCCTTTCTCTAATTCTCTCACTCGCAAGGCCGAATATTTTCTCCAGTCAAAGGGGGGAAAGATGTGATATATAGCTGCTTTCAATTGTTGTGGTATAGATTTAAGAGGGGTGCCTAAAACTGTTGTGCATAATGTATACGCTTGTAATCATTGAGCAAATTATGAGGACATGTTAACTAGCCTCCCAGATATTGTTGTATATAGATTAAACGCTTACAATCAAAGTACTCATCCAACTGACTGGATGCTGAACGATTCTGCTTCTGACACTACCGGCAGGATTTTCCAGAGCTTCTGGAGCCTTACTGTAGAAGCACTGACTTCCCATGGAGTGACCCAGGGGCCCAAAGAAACCCCGAGGGAGGAGGAAGGGTTTGAGCCCATGCCGGGGCCTTCCACTCAGGAGACTGCAGCTGTGGCTATACCTTCTGACTCTCCCCTTCCTGACACCAGGGCATCTCAAGGGCAGCGGGATGAAGAAGATGTCATGGACACATCCCTGACATCTGGAAGCCAGATAAGGCCCTTAAGGTCCAGGCCCTCTCGAGGGTGACTGCCAAGGGCTTCACAGATAGGCAGCTGGCCACCTCCACTTCCGATGTACATCCTGGGGAGACACCGAGATGGAGTGGCAGGCCACATAAAGTTAAGTTGTAGCGGCAATAAGGCGGCATGGGTGAAGGGCAACACTAGTTAGATAAAGTGTCACGTTCACTTGTTTTTATATCATCACTTATTTTGAAAGCACTCTTATTGGCACCAATAAATGATATCTCATCCCGCGTATGTGACTAAGTTGTCTCTAATTAGCCTTTAACAGGAATGTACTTACTTACCCCGATGGTCACCGGAGAGACCCTGCACGTTGATGTCAGTGGGGGAGGCCCTTCAATGCATTGCTACTGAGAAAATCAAGGCGCTCAAATAATTCACTGGCTACAGTAGGTGGCATGCATTGGCAGTGACTTACAGCATCTGCCATGGAATCCCCAAAACCCACGAGAGACTCCCTCACCACTCCCCCACCCCACCCGCCCCAAGGCCCTGCATGGTGGTGTAGTGCTCCGTTACCCACCCAGACATGGGCCCAGGTGCCAGGATGCATGCGGAGCTCAGGTCGGAGTCAGAATAGTTTGAACCAGGACATCGTCACAATGGCACATAGCGAGTCACCGGCACCCTCCTGCCTGCCACAGAAACTCACTAACACAGCGTACCCAGGCTCACCACTCTGGTGTTACAATGTTGCTGGAGATTGTAGGACTCCAAGACAGGGTGTGAGTGGGGGAATGGAACCCACGTGCAGCAACACAGGCCCCTAGTTACCAAAGCGCGTGGTGATCAAGGCCTCCCTCGCCGCCCTCGCATGCCTAACCCTTGCTTTCGTCTCCGTCTACTCCCGCAAGTGGTAAGGCCTGGGCCTCCTCTGCCCACAATTCTTCCTCCAGCTCCTCCTCCTCAACTCCAGCAGCAACCAAAAGAACAGCAAGATCGATTGATTACACTGCAAAAGCCATCTCGTCAATCTAAAGAGTGTGGGGCGGGGGTGGGGAGGATTTGGGTGAGGGGAGAGACAGATAAAGAGGTTAAAGAACTCTACTTGTCCCCAGCCCAGCAATACACATCCCCCTTACACCCCCCACAGACCCCCAGAAACACACACTCCCCATAGCCCCCAGAGACCCTCAGCAACACACACTCCCCATACCCTCCAGAGACCTTTCGCAACACACACTCCCTGAACCCCTCCCACAGCCCCCCAGCAACACACACTCCCATACCGCCCCCCCCCCCACAGCCCCCCTCATTCACCCCCCACTCACAAACACACACCCAGCACCCATGCAGTAGTGGCCCCAGACAGTGCTGCTTAACAAATCCTGAGGCTGCAGCACTACCACTTCAGAGAGTTTCCAGCCCATTCTCCACAAACAACAGTGCTTGCTGCTGCCTGCACTAGGACCCAGAGTCAGCGCTAAGACCTGAGGTCAGCACTCAGACCCAGGTCTGTGTTGAGAGTCCGAAGTCAGACCCTGTGAACAACAGCAACCCCCCACCCCCTCACACATTCGCAGTCCCCGGCCTGAAATGCAACATGGCTGCCACATAACAACCCCTTCCCCGAGGAGCACAGAGCAGTTTGAAAGCAGGGACTTACCTCCTCACTCACCCTCACTGCTCAAGCACGTGAATGTGTTTTTTATACTTGAGGTATTTTCCTGACAGCGAACGAGGTGGCTAAGGCAGGTAAGCTGGGGATATTGGGAGTGAAGCTCGCTAATTACATTGTGATGAAGCAAAAAATGTAAACTGACGTTTCGCCTGTTTTGGGCGGGATCCCAACTGCGCCGATTTTTTTTTCTTGGTAAAATGGGAATGGGCACGAAAACCCTTTCCACTAGTCGCATCATGCCTGATTTTATGACTTTTTCCCACTGCAAAACGGGCACAATGAGCTTGTGAAATTCCATCCATTATCTCTTTCACTAAACTTTAACTCTTAACTGAACATTAACTTTAACTACTTAGCTGAAAATTGACACGACCAGGTTTAGGGAAGAATTGGCCAAACCCTTTCCGACATAGACTCTACCTTCATAGTCTTCTCTAAGGAAAATTCCTTCAAGGCACTCTTCTTCAGATGGCTAATCTCTATAGAGCTGTCATTGACAAACAAAGGACTGCAATATCTTTTATCTACAAATCTTTCACTTGCTTCCAGAAGATTCCGTCACCTTGCCAACTGTGTGACCAGAAACCAATGACATGGCTCAAACCTCCAATGAAATTACTTGTGAACAATGCCATTATGCTTCCTTCACATCACGTGGCCCACACATAATAGCAATAAAATTTGAGGCCACTATGTCTGCCCGAAAGTAAACAACTTCCCTTATTGAGTCAACGCAGGAATCTTCAGACTACAATTTCCAGACCAGAGTAACTTTACGACCAGCATCTGGTTTTAATTATAAGTTGACCAAAAATCCCAGCATGTTAAACTCTCAGCCGGAATACACATTTTAATGCCACTATTGCCATTATTGTTGTTAAGTCATTGTTGTAGTCATTCTTTCTCCATGTTCTACCTACTATGATTCTGTGGCAGGTGGGATGGGAAAGTTCCGCCGCATAAATTAGGCTGGCTAGTCTTGAGTGTATTAATAGCCAGTCTTTATTAACAATTACATACTACACTTGGTCTGAGTAAGGTAGAAAACATGACATCAGCATTGCATTAACATTTTAAATTATGTTTTGTACTTGCCCATTATATTTTAGTGATTTCTTAACTTGGACTCCCACATTTTTCTACTTTTCCACAGTTCTGAGCTCCTCACTATTTAGGAAATGTTCTGCTTTTTCTTTGGACCTCCCACTTTTCCTACATTTAACTCTATCTACCAGTTTTGCCCACTGACTTAAAACATCAACTTCCCTTTGTAACTTTCTGTTCCTGTCCATTGTGCGCTATGCAACTTAACTTAGTGTCAATGGTAAAGTTTGAGATACTGTTCTCTATTCCTTCATCTAGGTCATTGGTATGATGAAGTGCTGTGACTCCAGTAAAGGTTACAACAATCATCAGAAAAAGATTCTGCACTTTCCTGTTTCTTCTGAAGCTCTCCAACATCCCCAGCAACACTGTAAACTGTAACAAATTAAATAAGCTACTGCTCACTAATTAAATCATAGCATTACCAAGAGTATTCTCAGTATCATACATTGACTATTACAGCAAATATAATTGCAAACCTATTCACTGTCAATTCAATTCACTGAGCTACTTTTTAATTTTAAATTGTCTTTTTTGGTTAGGCTTTAATGTTCTTTCAGCATCCTGTCATTGTAATGTCATAATCTAATATCTGATATAGCATGCATAATAACCATCAGTGTATATGTTGTTTTCCAAGCAGTGGATATCATCTGTTTCTGCAGCCAATATAACTAGGCTTAATGTCCAGTGGAGTAGGTCTAAAAATGGTTCATTTTCTCATGTGGATTCAGATGTGAGAATTAGTACAATGTTGGTTCAGTACAGATAAAACAAAAGACTTGCATTTATATAGTGCTTTTGCAACCTCAGGCTATCCCACAGCACTTTGGAGTGAGTTAATTATGTAATAATTCCTATTTGGCAGTTAGGTAAATAACAACTGCAACATTCATTTACATGTAACTATAATGCAGAGGCTTGCAGCCTCATTTGACGAGTACAAGATGTGACTGTTTTAGTAAAGCCTATAGGTATTGTTAGATTGGAATTTAAACAATGTCTGTGTATGTGCAGCTTTCCTATGAACATCAGAGTCTGCTCCAGAGACCTTTCTCTGAAGTAGTGCTCTCCCTGTATAAGCCTGAAATAAAGCAATCATAACCTGTTCTGAGTTCACAAATCAACGATAACAATTGGCGTAGTCAGCAGGTTACATGCTTCAGACCCTTGGGACGGCTCTGCAAAGGGGGGGGGGTATAGTTACCTACCACCCATAGTTAGGCACAGTAAGAAACACTCACCTGATGAAGGAGCAGCGTTCCGAAAGCTTGTGCTACCAAATAGACCAGTTGGACTTTAACCTGATGTTGTGAGATTTCTTACTGAAAAATAAGTGAGCACAGAGAATGATTGTGGACAATACGAGAGCACAGAGAATGATTGTGAACAATACGAGAGCACAGAGAATGATTGTGAACAATAAGTGAGCACTGAGAATGGTTGTGGACAATACGAGAGCACAGAGAATGATTGTGGACAATAAGTGAGCACTGAGAATGGTTGTGGACAATACGAGAGCACAGAGAATGATTGTGGACAATAAGTGAGCACTGAGAATGGTTGTGGACAATACGAGAGCACAGAGAATGATTGTGGACAATAAGTGAGCACTGAGAATGATTGTGAACGATACGAGAGCACAGGGAATGATTGTGAACAATACGAGAGCACAGAGAATGATTGTGGACAATACGAGAGCACAGAGAATGATTGTGGACAATAAGTGAACACTGAGAATGGTTGCGCAGATGACAAGCATAGGAAGCTGATTGATAAAATGAAAAATTAGGTTTGCTAGACTATAAATAAAATACAGGCTTGTGTCAAACAAGTCTCTATCTGTGAAAAAGCATTTTGCAAAGCTCAGTTGAAGGCCATTCCGAGCCTTCGATTTTGCAGTGCAATTTAACAATTAATGATAATAATAAAATAATGGAAAAGTGGTTACAAATTACTTTTGTTAGAGAAAACCAGTTATATTGCAGTCTCAATAAAATGAGAATAATGTGAATGGCAGTTTAAAGAGTAGATTGATTGAAGACTAAATGCAATATAACAGTAGAATAGTGTTTTCAGGACAATTATAATAAGGACATTACTTAGAACTCTGCTTCAGAATTACAAGAATATAAAGAACCTATTATAATGTGGTGTGCCACCATGGTTTTAAAAGCAGTGTGACTGTTCTATCCATGGACTAATAAAATGTCACAATGATCAAAGGCATTGGCTATGCTTTATTGTGCTTGACTTTCTTTGTTGTTTACTCTGACCTAATGAATCAGCGCTAACATTTCAGTTAGCCTAAAGAGTCAATATTTGCTTTTGACATCATTTTCCAAAAGTCTTTCTCTGAGTGAATGTCATCTTTATTTATACATTCAGGATCAAAGGTAGCTAGTCTGTCATCCTTAGAGTTCCAGAATTGAACTTTTACATGAAGGCACCATATTTTTGCAGCTAACAACTTGCTGTGATATAAAGGTGGAAATTTGTCTTACGCAGGGGTACAAGCAGGGGCAGCATGGTGGCACAGTGGTTAGCACTGCTGCTTCACAGCTCCAGGGACACGGGTTCGATTCCTGGCTTGGGTCACTGTCTGTGTGGAGTCTGCATGTTCTCCCCGTGTCTGCATGGGTTTCCTCCGGGTGCTCCGGTGTCCTCCCACAGTCCAAAGATGTGCAGTTTAGGTTGGGTGGTCATGTTAAATTGCCCTTTAGTGTCCTGCGATGCGTCGGTTAGTAAATACAAGGAATTATGGGGATAGGGTCTGGGTGGGATTGTTGTCGATGCAGACTCAATGGGCTGAATGGCCTCCTTCTGCACTGTAGGGTTTCTATGATTCTAAGCAGGCAATGACTGACCAGTTGCCTATTGGACTCAGCAACTGGTATTTAAATCCATTGACCGTAATTAGTTTCTACCCCATAGTTTTTTGAAACAAATATATATGTGCTGAGAATCATTTCACTCTAGAACTGGAAATTATTTTTAGGAGAGCTCAGCCTGAATGGATCAGCGGGGCTTTAGTTAAACAAAAATAGCTATTCTGGCTGTCAAGGCGTCAACTGTCTCTCAAAGTCCAACAATGTAAATTTTACACAAATCGCAACAGTGGATTAAAATGGCAACCTTAACTCACAAACAAAGCATGCACAATAAGTGCTGACATTTCCTCACTAATCCGATGGCTGTAAAGAATGCATTAAACCAATTGATTTAAGCAAAGGAAATGGGGCTGAGCATAATTGATTTCACACGTAATGGAAAACACTCAAACAACTGAAGTATTTATTGTTCCCAGATACAGTCTGAAGTGATTGTTAGAAATGATAATTGTGCTATCAATTAATTTGAAGTTAAAGATCAAACCCAGCAAATGCTTTATCCATTTCCTAAATTCGATTTCATTACACTACAGCCATGTTAAACTATTGAATTGGTTCAAGGAAGTGTGCCTCACTTTTAGTTCTGAAACAAAACCATTGACTATACCCAAGCCTATATTATGTGGCTACGTTATCAGTCCTGAGAAAAGCACACAGGATGAATGCTGTGGAAGAAGATGCTGTGTGCTTTCCAAAAATAGTTGGTTTCTATGTGTACAGAAGTCACATGGGAATCATGTAGGCGTAGGATGTGATCTTCCAGTCAAATCATAGCTGGTTTGCTTAATCTGTGTTGATGCAGAGTCCAACACATTTACAAAATGTTCATCTCTAAGTTAGAACTGTGTAAATCTCTAACATGCAGCTAGCATTCATAATGTCGCAATATTTCAGCATGTCAGGAAATCCAGTTTCCTAATTCCACAAAATGTCACAGATCGTGTGCTGTTGCAGTGATTTGTTTTTAATCAGATGAAGCTGTCCGTTACTGCAATCGCTTAGTGCCACACAGAATGGTAATTTAACTGGTAACTGAAGCCACAGTTTGGAGTCACCACCCACCTTGTGAAGTTCAGTCATTTAAACACACCTTTTGAAGCTGGCACAGTCAGAAGTCTCACACCACCAGATTAAAGTCCAACAGGTTTATTTGGAATCATGAGCTTTCGGAGTGCTGCTCCTTCATCAAGATGATGGAGGAGCAGCGCTCCAAAAGCTTGTGATTCCAAATAAACCACGGTGGCACAGTGGTTAGCACTGCTGCCTCACAGCGCGGGGGACCTGTGTTTGATTCCTGGCTTGGGTCACTGTTTGTGTGGAGACTGTACGTTCTCCCCGGATCTGTGTGAATTTCCTCCAGGTGCTCAAGCTTCTTCCCACAGTCTGAAAGATGTGCTGCTTAGGTGTATTGGCCACACTAAATTCTCCCTCAGTGTAGCCGGAGTGTGGCGACTAAGGGATTTTCACAATAACTTCATTGCAGTGTTAATGTAGGCCTACTCGTGACACAAATAAATAAGCTTTAAACTTTAAACCTGTTGACCTTCAATCTGGTGTTGTGAGGCTTCTTACTGTGTCCACCCCAGTCCAACGCCGGCATCTCCACATCTTTTGAAGCTGTGCACTGATACTGCTTTTAATTAGTAGAGGGGCAACTTCAGCTCTGTAGCACTGCCTCCAGGCAGAAGCCAATGGCCCTCTGAATGGTGCTCAATGCACCTCCAGCCACTTCTTGTAGAGCTCGCATGGTTCTCATGCTGAGAAAGATGTTCCTACAGGACAACCCTTGCTAAAATAAGCCTCTGAACTGGTGCTGTCTTTACATCAGTTAGCCCTACCAGCTGAACTGATTTTTCATTTATTGATAGAAAATACTGGAAATACTCAGCAGATTCAGAGCACGGGGAATCAAGAACAAGAGAAAGAGACAGCAAGGAGAATAAATAAAGTGATAGGCAGAGAAATCAAGGAGCCGAATCAGATAAGGAGAGAGTAAAAAATATTAGGAATGGGACAAGGAACATTACAAGGGCTAGCCTTAATGTTTTGTACCTGATGTTTGAGGCATTCAAAATATATTAGATGAATTAGTTGCACAGATAGATGTAAAGGGATAGTTGGAATTACGGAGACATGGTTCCAAGGTGACCAAGGTTGGGAGCTAAACATTGAGGGCTATTCAGTGTTTAGAAAGGATAGACAGCAAGGCAAAGTTGGTGGAGTTGCATTGTTGATTAAGGAAGATATTGATATGATATTGAGGAAAGATATTAGCACAGACAATGCAGAATCTGTATGGGTCGAGTTAAGGAACACTGAGGGGCAAAAAACATTTGTGGGGGTGGTATACAGACCACCAAACTGCAGTGGTAATGTTGGAAATAGCATTAAGCAGGAATCAGAGATGTATGTGATAAAGGAACACATGCTGGGAGAGCTAGTCGATCCTAGTCCTGCTCGTCCCCAAAATGAGACATATTGAAGCCACCCGTAGCACGTTGGCCCTATCGGGGCATGTCCATTCCCCGAATTTCTTCTGCCATCTTCTCTGCGTGGTCATCCTCATTACCCTCCTTGACATCCTCCTCATCCGAGGAGATGTGATACTCCTCCATCTCCTCCAGGTCAAAGTGGTCTTCCCTCTGCAATGTCAGGTTGTGGAGAGCATAGCAGACTACAATGATGTGGGAGACCCTCTGTGGGCTGTATTGTACGTCAATACATGCTAAATTCATCGAATCATAGAATCCCTACAGTGTAGAGGAGGCCATTGGCTCATTGAGTCTGACTCTCCGACAGATTATCTTACCCTGTAACCAACACATTTACCATGGCTAATCCATCTAACCTTCACATCTTGGGACACTAAGGGGCAATTTAGCATGGCCAATTCACCTAACCTGCACCTGTGAGAGGAAACTAGAACACCTGGAGGAAACCCACGCAAAAACAGGGAGAATGTACAAACTCCACATAGACAGTCACCCCAGGCTGGAATTGAACCCAGGCCCCTGGAGCTGTGAGGCAGAAGTGCTAACCACTAGTCTCCATTAGTGTCCCAAGATGTGTAGCTTATGGGAATTAGCGGGGTAAATATGTGGGGCTACGGGGATAGGGGGGGGGGGGGGGGAGAGCTGGGTAAGATTCTTTGTCAGAGAGTCGATGCAGACTCGATGGGCTGAATGGCCTTCTTCTGCACTTTAAGGATTCTATGATTCTCTGATACTATCCTCCCAGGCAGTGCATTCCAGACTCCCATCACCCTCTGGATGAAAAGATTTTCCTCAAATCCCCCCTAAACTTCCTGCCCCTCACTTTAAAATTCTGCCCATTCATTATTGACCCTTCAACTAAGGGGAAGAGCTGCTTCTTATTCACCCTATCCAAACCTCTCATAACCTTATAAACCTCAATCAGGTCTTCTCTCAGCCTTCTCTGCTCTAAAGAAAACAACCCAAGCCTATCCAGCTTCTCTTCATAGCTTAAAAGCTCCGTCCCAGGCAACATCCTTGTGCATCTCCCCTGCACCCTCTCCAGTGGCATTGTTTTATGAACAAAGCTCTGCAATTGTAACTTTATCTGAGTGATATTCCCCATTCTAACAAAATGTGGCCCTTGTGGTTTTCTTGGTTACAGACCTGAATCAGAATGAGCTTTGGAGGCCAGTGAACAACTTAGCATTTTATTTGTTTTTATAAATCATCCCAAGAGTTCAATTTTAGGTTTGTTATGTTTAAATATGACCTTGTTGTTTCTACTGAAATATTCTTTCTGCCACATTTTTCAGATTTTAGTGTTTCTATTATGAATCTTTTTCTGAATTTGATAAAACTGAAAACGGCCCTACTGAACAAACATTGAAAACAATTTGAAGAAAATGTCAAGGGATTTTCTTCAATCTCCTATTAATATTTAATACTTATAATGGGACTTAAAGTGTGACTACATTGGTGGGATAAAATAAAAGAGCTAATGGCTAGAAAGAGCACTACCCTCACCCCCGGATCACAAACAAAATCTAATCCTTTATGTTAAACCTCATGGTGCCAGGTTGTCTGAGCCAATGTTCAGCTAACAACATTATACTGGATTGTAATTGTAGTTTATGACGCATATTAAATGCTCACTGAGCAGACATGGCCTTTTCATTTCAGTTTTATTCAGTGGCTGTTGGCATTGTACCATAAAAGGCCAACTTTCAATAACTGTTGTTCATTATTTAACAGGTATAACTGTTGTAAGAAAAAACCATTATGAACCTGATTACGTCCCTGGCGAGGGGCGGTGAAAATCGGAGATCACGATCTCGCCATCAATATTAGCTATTCTCAGGTTTCACCGGATCTTGAGCCCTTGCCAGCAATCTCGCGGACAGAGACCGGAATATTACCAGCATGCCCACCCCGATTCCAGGGACGGGCGAGGCACGGAGGACGGCATTCTCCGCTGGCCTCGGGCGGGATCATGTGAACCTCGGGCGGACGTGCCGGTAAAATTCCACCCAGAGTGCGGCTCAAAATCCCGCCCGGTATATTCAACATTCCTTTGCTTCTACTGATAAAAAACAACATGAGTACATGAAAGTCAGAAGGAAAGGTGCAAATGTTGAAGGAATGCAATTTATTTTTGGGCATTGGGTCCTGCAGAAAATGTTAACCTTTGATGTTTTACCTGATGTACTTTTCAGTATTTAGAATCTACAGTGAACATGGGAATTACAATTATTCATCTGAAAAGGAACGCTGGATAAATGTTATGAAAATCTACTCTCCATTTGGAAATGAATTATTTCCTTGACATTTTGAAAACATTTTCTCCTAGTTGCAGCAAATAATCTATTTTTGGGGAATAGTAGTTCATTTTCATTTCAAGATGTTTTAGAGCAAATATGGGATTTGAACTCTATTACTGACCGTGGAATCATTTTCGATGAAGCAGCAAATTTAGAACTGCACACACTCCACCCAAATGTGTCCTTATTTTTATGGTGTACAAAATCGTCATGCTTGTTTAGGGGATCCAGGGCTATGACTGCCTGGTAAGTTTTGAATTAATATATTGATATATTAATAGGGATTATTAATTAGTAGGGATATGGGGGTAGGGCCTGGGTGGGATTGTGGTCGGTGCAGACTCGATGGGCCGAATGGCCTCTTTCTGTACTGTAGGGATTCTATGATTTGAATAAATTCACTTTTGATTGTTCTTTTCTGTTTTAAAATTAAAAATCTAGTGACATCTACATTTTCAAAAGTGAAGCCCCAGCTTTTTTAGTGCATATATTCATGGGTGAAGGAACACAGAGTTGCAGATAGAGATGGGTAGCATTCTTGACTCAGTGGTAGCACATTTGCATGAAGTGCTAAGGATGTAGAATCATACAGTACGAAAGGAGGGCATTTGGCTTTTCGAGTCTGCACCAAGTCCCTGACAGAGCATCTTATCCAGGCCCATGCCCCTGCCCTATCCCCATAACCTCATATATTTACCCCTCTAATCCCCCTATTCCCCGGTTTCCTCTCCAAGTCCAAAGATGTACAGGTTAGGCAGATTGGCCATGGGAAATTGCCCCTTAGTGTCAGTGGGATTAGTAGGGTTAATATGTGGGGATATAGGGATGGGGTCTGGGTGGGATTGTTGTCGGTGTAGGCTCGATGAGTTAAATGGCCTCTTTCTGCACTGTAGGGATTCTATGGTTCTATGGTTCTAACCTACAGATTTTGGGACACTAAGGGGCAATTTAGCATGGCCAATCCACCTAACCTGCGCATCTTTGGACTGTGGGAGGAAACCAGAACACCTGGAACCAGAATTCCATGCAGACACAGGGAGAATGTGCAAACTCCACACAGACAGTCACCCAAGATCGGAATTGAACCTGGGTCCCTGGTCCCAGGTGAGGCAGCAGTGCCAGCCATTGTGTCATCATGTGGATGTGGGTTTATTGCACTCGAGGAACTAGCCTGTCATTTCAATGCTGTGCTGAGGGAGCGCTGCAACGACTTTTGGACGTGACATTAAATCAAGTAATCTCAGGTGGAAACAAAATCCCACAGCTCTATTTTGTGAAGAGCAGGGGACATTCTTCTGTGTGCAGGTCAATCTTTATTTCTCAACTAACATCAGGAGCACAGATTGTCTGGCTATTGCCTCACTTATAGGGCATGGCTGTGCACATATTGACTTGTATTTCCCAACATTGTAGCCAAGTCTACACTTTAAAAACATTTTCTTGGCCGTGAAGTACTTTGGGATATGCCACAGTTTCCTCCCATTGCAGCTTGTGATTGCTTACTGTGCAATGCTCATACTGTAGGGCACAACTAGTAGCTGTACCTTTGCCAGAAGCTCATGATATATGGAAAATTTTAGAGAGCTTTACCCAAAACATCCTTCCCTCAAACTCTAAGCACACCATGCTAGCTTTACCCGTACTCACTGCCATTTGATGTGCTGCTGGCACCCCTAACATTTGATTCTGCTTGCATGGTGGCACTAAGTAAAGGGATAGGAGGGTGATGGAACTTCAGACCATTGAAAAATTTGGTTAAGGAGAAAAAGAAAAAGCCTATCCAAACCTCGGCTTAATGCCATCCTCCTCATGTTCTCTTACCCTGGCTAAATCACTCATTAGCCTACACACAAACACGCCAACAGATTATGATGTTGCGGAACATTTGACATGAAAATTATATATTGGAAGGGATAGCATCTTATGAAAATCAGTTCCGGTTTCTCTATCTCCAAGAATCCACCTCCTCACACATCGCTCATTGTAAGCACCAGCAAAAGCCAGACAGACAGCTAACTTCCTTCCTTGGCTGCGGAGTCCAGACATCTGCACCTTGCAGCTTCTACACAGAGTGTTGGAACCTGAGTGACAATTTTATGTGGTTATTTGAGAGTTTGCAAGGCTCATAGTAAGTTCAGTATATGTGCCTATTCACAAATTGTGCACAACTGTGTTTTAATTCATTTGTGGGACATGGGTGTTGCTGTCTGGCCAGCATTTATTGCCCATCCCTAGTTGTCATTGTTCAGAGGGCATTTGAAAGTCAACCACATTACTGTGGCTCTGAAGTAACATGTCAGCCAGACCGGGTAAGGACGGCAGATTTCCTTCGCTAAAGGACATCAGTGAACCAGATGGGTTTTTCCGACAATCGACAATGGCTTCATCATTTAATTCTTCGGTCCAGATTTGTTTTACTGGATTCAAATTCCACCGTGGTGGGATTCGAACCTGGGTCCCTGGAACATTGGTTGAGTTTCTGGATTAATAGTTTAGCGATAATACAACTAGGACATCGCCTCTTCACATTCCCAGTAGTACTGGAAGGTAAACTGTAGCCAAGCCTTAGTGTCAGTGATGCTGAGCCCAGTGAGGTTGTCCCTGATGAATGCTCAGACTTCTGCTGCTGAGGCCATGAGCTCCAAATAATAAGAAGATTTCCTGTCCAGCTGCAGCACGCAGGTGGGATCAGAAAGATAGAGACATTGGACAGAATTATAATTGCCAAGACAGGGAGGGGAGGGGAATGGGTGGGGTGAGGGTGGGGGAGCATTTGGGTCAAGCAGGGAGGTTAAATCCCTGAAATTACAGAAGATCAGAAACCCAACATCATTCCACCCACGTGCTCACCAGAGCACATTCCCTGGTCAGCAGGAAATCCCAGTGGAGCTGTTGGGTCAGTCGCTTATTTAAATAATCAATTGATAGAGTCTTTAACTCTGAATTATGGTCTTCAGAGCCTGTGCACAGGTTTACCGAGCGGTGTGAACTTGCTAGTATCTATAAGAAGGAAACCATTGATCAATGATACTGAAAGACTTGAAAGTCTTTCAAAAAAAACATTGTATAGATGCTAGTCTCACTATGGAGAAAAGCTGTTGCACGCAGCGTTTGCCCTGAGAATGTGATTTGTCCTTGAGAATGCTCAAGCAGCACAGGGGGCCGGGAGACATTGGTGGAGGCCGTTTTGCGGTCTTCCTGCTGGGTGCCACAGCCTCCACGAGTCTCCCAGAATAAGATTTCCAGCATAATCAGCACTGTGCCAGAAATCGGTGCAGAGCTGATTACAATATGGAAATCAGCATTTCCATTTCATTAATGGGCCCGGGACTAAATCTCCGGGATGGAGGTCTCCGGGCCCATTAGCGTCTCCCCCCTGCCGGGAGTGATTCACTCCAGCGGGGTTCATTCCTCCTCCGCACTAACTGAGAACAGGTGGCCCGGTCCTGCTGGAGGGAAGAGAGGCCTTTGAGGCCCCTGTGGGAGATCAGCGGTAAGGGGGGAGCCTCTTGGGCAGTGCCAGCCTGGCCCCCTGGCACTGCGCACTGGGCACTGGGCAGTGCCAAGGGACAGTGCCAGAGGGGGTGGGGCCTATTGGAGTGGGGTCTTTTGGGGGGAAATCGGTAGGGCTAGGGTGTCCTGCTGCCATTCTGCATTTGGATGACCGGGGCGAGGAGGTGATCAGGGCTGGCCATCCAGGTGGGGGTGGTGGGTCGGGGCTGCCGGGTAAGGTTGGGACTGTCGGGGGAGAGTGGGAGGCACGGTCGGGACTGTTGGGGGAGGGGTTGGGGCTGCTGGGGTGGTCAGGATTGTCGGGGGGGATCGGGAGATCAGAGCTGGCCGAGTTTGGGGGGGGGGGGCGGGTGCGGGGTGATTTGGGCTGGCCAGTAGGGGGGGAGGGGGGAGATCTTGGCTGGCCGGGGCGAGGGGGGTTGGGGATACCGGGGCTGGCCCAGGGAGGTCTGGGAGGCCAGCAAACAGGAGCTGGGTGGGTCAGAAGGTCAACGAAGCAGGTTTGCGGGGCTGGCCAGGGGTCGTAGGCAGCGACCTGGAGGCCAGCAATGCGGGGCCTCTGTGCATGTGCCAATCTTTGCACTGACAGATCAGCACATGTGCAGTGGCCCACTCAGCACTATGTTGCCAGCCTCTCAGGTGGGAATCAGGTTTCCAGAGTGAATCATGCTGAGGCACTCTGTGATGCACAGAGTGGCGGAGATTCATTCTTGAAATCACGCTAAGAACGCCAGCAGGATTTATTCCAATTTTCCTGCAAATTGGGGACTTAGAATTTTTTTGGGAGAATCCCGGCTGTTATGTCAGCATGGCTCCAGAGGTTTTGCCATGGGGGATACTGGGTAAGTTGGCATGGAGGTGCCAAAGTGTGGTGAGTGGGGGCATTGGTTTACATGAGTTGGCACTCAGTTGGTATAGGGACCATGGGGATTGGTTGGAGGCATGGAATTGCATAGCCGTGTGGGGGGCCATGGAATAGAGGGGAAATACGGTGGCATCGGGGAAATGATGCCAGGGTGGGTTGGCTGGAAGGGTATATGGTGGAATTTGGGGGTATGATAGCCCATGTGTGGTAGGTAGAGGAATGTAGGATGACATTGAGAGTATGAGGGACCATGGGGGTGGGTGTGACTACATGCGGTGGCATGGATTGGAATGGATGGCGTATGGGGAGATCGGGGATTGGTGGGGGGGGCGGTGACCGGTGAGGGTTTTTTTTTATTTTGTTCATTTTTTTCAATAGCTTCAATTAAGTGCCAGAGCACCAAGTCAGTTCTTCGGCACCTGACAACCTCTGCACTCATTTCAGGGGTGACTTGTAATGCAGTCCACCCACCACATCCCCCCTCCCACTGGGAAACAAAAATCCCAACCTCCGGGCTTCTTTTTCCTGGGTCGGGTACGAAGAGTCTGAAAGTGCCCCAGCTCCGGAAAGTATAATTCTGGGCCAGAGAGCCAGTTGGAGGGAGGTAAAATCCCTAACAGGCAGAGGAATCATCTTAGAGAAAAACTAGTACGTTTATACCCTTCTGAACCAGATTACATCAACTTCAGCAACTACAGGTGCTGTCTCCTTGATTAAATCATCATGGGTGGTTCGCACTGCTGCCTCCAGGGACCTGGGTTCAATTCCGGCCTTGGGTCACTGTTTGTGTGGAGTTTGCACATTCTCCCTGGGCTGCTTGTGTTTCTTCTGGGTGCTCCGGTTTCCTCCTACACTCCAAAGATGTGCAGTTTAGGTTGATTGGCCATGCTAAATTGCCCCTTAATGTCAGAGAGATTAGCAGGGTAAATACATGGGATTCCAAGGTTAGAGCCTGGGTGGGGCTGTTGTCAGTGCAGGCTCGATGGGCCAAATGGCCTCTTTCTGCATTTCGGGATTCTATGATTCTATGACAATCAGCCCTTATCGTCCACTTATTATTTATGTTTTCGCTGTGAGCAGAGAGCTGGTCAAGATATGTTTATAATATGTTCTAATATCATCCCTGAATACTTTCAATTGCCTCTGTAATTTCATATAGTGATTTGAAACTTTTGATAGAGAGAAGTTGCTCATTTCTCCAGCTTGGATAGAATTAGATTCCTACAATATTTATTATTGTAACAGGCTGTCTGATTATGACCAATTCTGATTCACTGAGCTAAGTGTTAGGGATGTCTTCTTCATTGATAACGACAAAGATACCAAACTGTGTCATAATTAATCTCTCCTAAATTTCCTTTACTAGTGAATTAGGCAATTAAGCTTATCTCTATTTCCAAAAAGGTAAATAGGCCCAGAGATACCTGATAGATGGTACAAAAGAGGTAATGTTTAGATCTCAGGTTAGTGCTGCCCATTCTGTGTATGAAAGCTTTTGATTAAAAATTGCTGATAGCCTCTATTCATTTCCCTACTACAATATCCTAAATATATATAAATTCTATCTACCTATTTATTTGGGTATTGCCGTCACATATTAGGCAGGGAAGTGTTGTTGAGAAGTTGAGTTAGCCAGTTCGGGGGGGGGGGGCGGGGATTGACACTTGAACGCAAGAGCCGTTCACCTTTCAGGCCTTCATGAGGTATCTAAGCCTGAACCTTTATCCACGTTTGAGGGATTGTATGCCAGCTGTTCACTCCCTCCACCACTTCCATCCATACCTGCTCGGTTTCTGAGGATGGCCACTGCGGGAAACAGCATCTCACTTCAATCCCCCTGATCCCACAGTATGACCTCTAAGGAAGAGTCAGAGACCAAGTGGCAAGCCTTCCCACATCCGTTTTCCATTCCTGTGGTTGCTGAAGTATCAGGAAATAATCTCAAATTCAGCCGGTCAGGGTGTGAAGCATCATCACATCTACACTCTGTGTTTGGTGAAGATGGAATGAAGGTTGATGTTATAGGAGCTATTTCATACGTCCCTCTTCAAGGATATGGCTCGTCAATTTAATTCTTGAAAATAGTAATTTTCTTTTTAATATAGGGAACTTTGATAGTAACATAAACATGCATTCCATGTTCTGATAATAAAATGGTCAAATCCAACTGTGAAAGAGTCTGTTATATTAAAATTCTGATCATTAATGCTCTCACAGCTATCCAGAAAATCCAGAGTTGTGCTCCCATGCAAAACAGTGGACATTCTGAAGGTGTGTCCACTAACCTGGGTATGGCTGATATAGGTACATGTACAGATCATAGAATCCCTACAGTACAGAAGGAACTCATTTGGCCCACCTGCACTGACAACAATCCCACCTTATCCCCGTAACCCCACATATTTACCCTGCTAATCCCCCTGAAAATAGGGTCAATTTAGCATGGCCAATCAACCTAACCCGCACATCTTTAGAGTGTGTGAGGAAACCAAAGCACCCGGAGGAAACCCATGCAGACACGGGGAGAATGTGCAGAGCCTGCACAGACAGTGACCCAAGCCGGGAATCAAACCTAGGTCCCTAGCGCTGTGAGGTAGCGATGCTAACCACTGTGCCATTGTGCCACCCCTGATGAGTTTGCTGTCTTTCAGAACTGTAATACATCTAATGCCCCTTGCCTCAAATAACAAAAAATGGGGCCAGAAAGCAAGTACAACCAGTCACACCCCCCCCCCCCCCCCCCCCCCACTGGGCTATCTCATGACAAGCCCCAGTGCAGAGGCAGCAGAGGAAGTGCTGGAAGAACTACAGTATAACGTGGAACAGATAAAATATACAAGGAAGTGATGATGTTAAAAATAAAATTAGCGCAGATGCACAGAGCACTTACATGTCAATAAACTGAGTTTACTTTGTTACCACTTTGCCCAGAGAGATTTTGGGAAAATGAGGTTAACAAAAGCTTTCTTTCATCTGAACCACTTAAAGTATATACTGCTTCCATTAGGAATACTTTTGAAATGATCTCCGGTATTCATTTCAAGTCCACTTGTCAAAAGCCATTGAACTCTGTAACATGCAGTCCTCCCTAAGGTAGAGTGAAAGTTGATATTACAGGAGTTATTTTATAGATCTCACTTCAAGGATCTATCTAGCCTATTGAACTCTTGAAAATACTATTTTTCTCTTTGATACTACAAGCAATAATTCAACTACTCGTCTCGTAACATAAGCATTCATTCCATGATCTGGTTTTTAAAACGTCAAAATCCAACTGGAAACATCCCAAAAAAAAAAATGATGTCCCTTTAACAGCTGCTGTTTTCATGTGAGTTTATCCTAAAGACTTGGGTGGGGAATTTCCATGTTGCTTTTCCCTGATCGCCAGCTGTAACTCGCAGAAACCCTGGAGAAACAGCGTAAATAACTAATCCTCTGGGTTAGCAATCTTCCGCAGAAGGGAGATGGAGGGAACGACTGAAAAAAAATTCAATCTCGCTGGTATTAATGGATGGAAATAATGCTGGGCCAATACACAAAAACATTTACTTTCTTTGCAGAACAAATGCTCTACATTCGCAAACTTCATCGGTGTAAGAGCTGACTGGGAAATTGAGAAGGGGAAGAAGCATCTAGTCGCGATCAAGTAAGATCAGAGAATATATTATTGTGAGTATCCCACACTGAAAATCATGTCTATCAGTTTGACAAAGATCTGTGTTCACGCCTCTGTTGTGTATGTCCATTGACATATATACACACAGCCAGAAACAGAATCACTGTGATACACTTCTGGCTGGGTTCATTACATCAGTCAGAAACAGTGGATACAGATATACAGATATACAGAGTGGAGCATTTCTCCACTCCATCTGACGAAGGAGCAGCGCTCCGAAAGCTAATGGCATTTGCTACCAAATAAACCTGTTGGACTTTAACCTGGTGTTGTTAAAACTCTTACTGTGTTTACCCCAGTCCAACGCCGGCATCTCCACATCTTCATTGCATCATACACCAGTTCAGGGTATTTTAAGGGTAACGCTATCCTCTGTGCAATAGTTGTTTGCAATTACTCTGCAAGAACTTTGCACGAACACGGTTCTGCCACAAACCGTTCCTGAAGCTGTGTGCATGTATTATTTTTTAAGGGAATGAAGGATTTACTTGAGAACACAATGGGATGGATTGTCTGTGCAACCTGTCCTGTGTTTCATGGTGATGGAGGTGGCCTGCCATGGACCGGTGGAGGGATCTTCTGGTCCTGCCGCTGTTGACAAGGTTTCCTGTTAAATGTACCCCTCTCCGCTGGAAAACCCATGGTGGGGGTGTGCATCGGCTGGACCAGAGATCCTGTTGGCGTGATCAGCCAGAAAATTCCAGATACTGTGTCTCCTGCCAACACAAGATAGCTACACAAGATGGCCACAGATACCCATCTGTGAATGCACACTTCCCTACTAATGTGCAGAAACCGTCATTGGCAGGAAACACTGTGCCGGTAGCATTTTAGTTGCAACCTGAAACCATTCACCCAATGTCTGATCCCCAGTGAACAGTTGGGGTAAAGCCTCCCCGCAGTTTCCAAGGATCAGAATGGAGGAGGAAGGGAGGCTGCTGATCCACCCAGTAATGGCCACAATTCTGGATTCCAACCTCCATATGTCGCATTTCCAGCTGTGGGGCGGGATTTTCCGGCTGCGCTCGCCCCGAAATTGGAAAATCCTGCCCAAGGTGAATGCATCTTTCGATGGTCCACCCTTACCCGCTACAATTCCCATGGAAGACAGAATGGGAACCTTCACCTCGTGGTGTTTCTTCCCAATGACAGGCCTTGGTCAAGGGGAAGAGGATCCAGAGTGGGAGATTCAGAAACTGCAATGTGGTGATTATCCCTTGAAGGATCAATCTGCGCAATAAGGGACACATGACCCAGGGAACCAATTGGGGAGCAGGGTGGGGGATCACCCTGGTTAACGCGGGCTTCTATACTCAGAGCCATCTCAGGAGCCGATTGAAGCCAGGAAGCTGCAAGCCTCTGTATAGTTTTAACTTGTAAGTAAACGAGTTCACCTGAACTGGTGAACAAGCATCTTTACATTCGGGGAGGCCACTCTGTCCGTGGGCCCACCGTGAGGGCTTAGAGGATTCAAATAAGATCCTACCTAAAGAAGACCTGGAGCTCCAAAGGCCTGGAGGTTGTAATCAGGAATTGTGGCCATTACCAGGACTTCACCAACTCAGAGAAGATGGGGCTTTTTTAACCACTGTCTTTAACAATTATTTGATAATCATCTCTGCTATTGGCCACTGCTAACTCTGTTATTCATAACGGCATCAGAGTAAAATATTAAAACTGCATGGACTTAGAAATAAACGCAGCCCGGATAAAAAGTGAACAGTAAAATAGAGTTTACTCATCAGCGCAGACACAATGGGTTAAATGTCGTGTTTCTGCACCATTCTTTCATTCTATCCTCACACAATTTGATGAGACGTATCCATCAGTAGCTTTCTGCAAAGCAGATTAAATAGGTATAATTGTAGCGTATGGCACACACGTCAGAGCCATTTATTGTATCAAAGTGCAACATAGAATTAGTCAACCATACTTAACTCATCCTGGCTTTCTGGAAAATAAACAGTGTAAAATGACACAAGTGTCAGAGCCACCAGAGGATTAAAGTGGAAGTTCAAGCGATGGATCTCACAGCGAAAATAATAAGGATTGAAAGCCTTTACAATGCTTTGTAGGAGTGACTGTACTGTCATAGCAAACTGTAGTTTCCCTCAGTGGTCCCTCCTGATCTCCCTCAGTTGTTCCTCCAGCTCTGCCTTGTGTCTCACCGCTGATACAGTCGTATTGAAGGGCACTCATTTAATCGCGTTGCTGACAGCCCCAGCAGCATGGGGACAGATACATTTCAGCAATATTGCTCTCCAGGTGGCTGAATGTACCGCTGACAGCTTACACAGTAAACATTACTTTTGTGCTGCTGCCTGGTGCGACCTCCCTCCCTCAGAGTTGACTTTTTATTGCATAGAATTCTATTGTCACAGGGTTTGCCTGACAAAGTGGGGGTTTCAACAGAGCACAGAATCACTAGAGTAACTACTCATTTCCTAATTGAGTTGTTCTCATACCTATGTGAACTGTTGGTGTTTAATGAATATTTAATGAACACCCTAATTATGTCAAATCGCAAGAGTGATATAATCAGTCATGTTGTTTTTCTGTATTTTGGTAATTCTTCAAAGATACAGCACGCCATCGTTATCACAGTTCAGTTTTGAATGCACATGCAAAACCTAAATAACCCACAATGTATATTTTTCTCCAAGTTTTCTCCCTTTTGTTCTCCTCCCACCCTTGAGACACTGAGCTGCGTTGAAATACGGTTCTGCAGGTGATTGCAGCCGCTTGATATTTCATCCAAATGGATGTTCTCCGTGTGTGAGCCTTCACAATGGATACCTGCAATGTGTTTGACTGGTGGCGCCTCATCAGCACATTAGGTTTTGGCTTTTCCTGGTACATTTTTCCAATATAAGAGAGAGGAGCCTCCGCTCGACCAGGTCATTTTGTCAATATGTGTGGCATCACACATCATCTGCCTTAAATCGGCAAAGTCAATTTTGATCATAGTTTGAACATAGCACTTCCCCTGGTGTGTCGAGCTCAGTGCTTTCAATCTCTTCTGCTTATCCTGTATAACATACCATGAATCATATTAACAACTTATGGCGGAAGTCGAAAGTATCCCTTTAGCATCCATTTTGATTCTCCACCTTGATGAGCGCAAATAGATTTAATAAAGGAAATGTAGACAAAATGTAGACGTGCAGGCCTATTTATGCTGGATCTATGAAATGCCTTCCTCCACTGCAGTAAGAAACAGTTCCCCTACCATGATTTAATGAGCCCAGCTATAGTATGGCACAGTGGTTAGCACTGCTGCCTCACAGCACCAAGGATCTGGGTTCAATTCCGAACTCGAGTGACTGCCTGTGTGGAGTTTGCACCTTCTCTCCGTGTCTGCGTGGGTTTTCTCTGGGTGCTCCAGTTTCCTCCCACACTCCAATGATGTGCAAGTTAGGTTGATTGGTCATGCATCATGGGGGATTAGCAGGGTAACTATATGGTGTTACGGGGATAGGGCCTATGTGGGATTATTGTTGGTACAGACTCGATGGCAGAATGGCCTCCTTCTGCACTGTAGGGATTCTATGATTCTATTAAGGGAATTGAACACAAATTGCACTCTTGGGGAGAAAGTGGAGTAATTGTGGTGTCACTGGGCTATTAATCTAGAGGCCCAAGTTAATGTTTTGGAAGCACAGGTTCAAATCCACCACCACAGCAGCTGGATTAATAAATTAAAGTCTGCAATGGAAAATTAATCTCTATAATGGTGACCATAAAACTGCCATCAATTGTTGTAAAAACCCATCTGGTTCACTAATACCCTTTAGGGAAGGAAATCTGCTGTCCATACCTGGTCTGGCCAACCTGTACCAGACCCACAGCAATGTGGTTGCCTCTTAACTGCCCTCCAAAAATGGATGAGTCAGTTCAAAGGCAAATGGATGAGCAACAAATGCTGGTCTTGCCACATCGCATGAAAGAATATGAAAAAAGATATTACACAGTGCAAGTTCCAGACCTATGATATTTTTATTATACAGACATCAAAAGGACACAAATCTGTCCAACTGCAGCTGTAGAGATACTTAAAATTCTTCCAATTCAAAAGCTGACAAAGGCTAGTATTGGAATTTGAGTTAATAAATCACTTTTTGCCTTGGTTCTTCCTGCACACAATGGACCTGATTTTACCAACAATTTGCGCCCGTTTTCGGGCGCGAAATCGTGGTAAAGTCGGGTGTGAGGCCTTTATCGTGATCTGCACCCGCGTCCGCGCAGATCGCCACTTTACCGAGACCCGCGAATGGCGGGGATCCGTTCTGTGCTCAAATCGGGCACAACAACGATTTAAATGCATTTGCATGCATTTGAATTGAATTAATGAACTGCCCGCCCAACTCTATCAGCATTTCCCCCTTTACCATCGCGTTTACCAATACGGAACCGCGCTTTTAGGGACCTGCTAAATAAAAGTCTGAATCGGGCGCACCAGCCTCTGAAGAGCGCGTTCAGAGCTTCCAACAGCTCTCTGACTCAGATCAGTGGTGGGGGGAGGAGGGAGGTGGGTCAGATCATTCTCTGGTTGGCGGGGAGGAGGGGAGTGAGGCCAGATCGTTGTCTGGTTGTGGGGGGGGAGGAGGAGGAGGCGGGTCAGATGTATCTCTGGCGTGGGGGGGACGGCCGATCGTTGTCTGGTGGTGGGGGGAAGGTGGGTCAGATGTTCTTCTGGAGGGGAGGGGGAGTGAGGCCAGACCATTCTCGGGCAGGGGGGGGAGTGAGGCAGGTTCGTTGTCGGGGGGGGGGGGGGGAAGTGAGGCCAGATCGTTGTCGGGGGGGGGGGAGAGTGAGGCCAGATCATCGTCTTGGGGGGGGGAGTGAGCCAGACCGTTGTACGGGGGGGGGCGGAGTGAGGCTAGACTATGCTCTGTGGCGGGGGCGGGGGGGGGGGGGAGTGAGGCCAGATTGTTGTCTTGGGGGGATGGGGAGGGAGTGAGGCCGGATCGTTGTCTTGGGGGAGGGGGTTGGGGAGGGAGTGAGGCCAGATCATTGTCTTGGGGGGGGGGGGTGGGGAGGGAGTGAGGCCAGATCATTGTCTTGAAGGGGACGGGGGGGGGGGGTGGGGGAGGGAGTGAGGCCAAATCGTTGTCTTGGGAGGGGAGGGAGTGAGGCCAGATCGTTTTCTTGTGGGGGGAGGAGGGAGGTGGGTAAGATGTATCTCGGGGAGGGGGGGCAGATGGATCTCTGGTGGGGGGGCAGATAGATCTCTGGTGGGGGGGCAGATGGCTCTCTGGTGGGGGGGCAGATGGATCTCTGGTGGAGGGGCAGATGGATCTCTGGTGGGGGGGCAGATGGATCTCTGGTGGGGGCAGGGTGGTGTGCTGCCACTCTGCGGGCGATCAGTGGGGAAGAGGGGGGCAGGGGTGGTGATCAGTCTGGGTAGTGGTGGGGTGAATAAAGGACACACACATACACATCACTGTCCCCCTTATCCACCACCCCCCCGCTACCCAGACCGATCTCCACCCTGCTCCCCTCCCCCCCCCACCGATCGCCCGCAGAGTGGCAGCAGACCCCCTGCGCCCCCCGCACCCCCACCAGAGATCCATCTACCCCCCCACCAGAGATCCATCTGTGCCCCCCCCCCCCCACACTGAGATACACCCTCGCTCCTGCTTGTCACTCCCGGGCCGCTTTCTCCGCTTTCTGCGGCTCCAGAGCGATCCGACAGAGGCGCACTTTTTCCAATTTTTTTCTAACTGCGCATGTACGGTTCAGAGCTCCGATCGTTCCGGCAGCACTAAGCCCCGCCCACAGCGCAAATGGGACTGGAGATGGCTGAGAGCGTATGGGGGCGCCTGAAAGCAGATTTTTACGTCGGATCTGTACTACACCCAGATTCGGCACTTAGAATGAAAATGGTAAAATCAGGCACAATGTTTCATGATTGACATGCAATATAAAAGCATGTGCTTTTCCAAGCCAGAATCGTCTCCATATTACTTTTCATCAATGCCAGCAAATTAATTGTACAATAAATGTTGCATTTCGAATAACTGGATTGTCTTACGCACAAAAACTTCCAAGCTGCTATAAATTCTGATCTGCTGACACCGTTTTTTATCCACTAACCATGAACTAAGGCTAAATATTATCCTCTCAGATTTCCGAATTGAATCAAACTGCGCTCATTATCACGAGGTGGCTCTGATTCCTTTATGTGCCTCAAGTGCACCTGAGAATTGTTTGGATGCACACCAAAACAATTCGGCATCATTTCTACACAAATTGATTACACATGGTTTGCACAATAGCATACATTTCCACAGGCTACCTTTGTGTAATGACCTTGAGCTGAGCTTTCAGCCGAATTGATGGTGGAATCATAAGCATTCAAAATCTATCAAGCTTTGATTGAAACTGCGATTAAGTATCTGTTAAGCTTTCATGTCTTTAATGCAGTGAATACACAGATAAGAAGAGCGGTGGGGAGAGGACAGGTCAGTGGTGATAAAAGACAATAGACTTCTTTCTGCACGTTGGGCTTAGTGGGCAAATCAGCAAGCTCTCCATGTTTGAGGATCCATTATGCCAAAGAGTTGTTGCACTCCCAAGCTAGGTTGCTGACTCATTTTCCTTTAAGCTGTAATGATTAAGTGTCTAGTTAAGTGCTTCAGAAATGTTCCTTTATTTTTTCATGGAATGCAGCCATCATTAACAGGTTCAGCATTGGGGAGGTGATGGACTAGTGGTATTATCGTTAGACTATTAAACCAGAAACTCAGCTAATATTCTGGGGATCCGTGTTCAAATCCCGACAAGGCATATGGTGGAACTAGAATTCGATTTTTAAAAATCTGTAATTAAGAATCTGATGACCATGGAACCGTTGTCAATTGTCACAAAAACCCATCTGGTTCACTAATGTTCTTTAGGGAAGGAAATCTGCCATCCTTACCTGGTCTGGCCTACATGTGACTCCAGAGCCACAGCAATGTGGTTGACTCTCAACTGCCCTCCAAGGGCAACTAGGGATGAGCAATAAATGCTGGTTAGCCGGCGATGCCCATGTCCCATGAATGAATAAAAAGAAATATGTAGCCCATTCCTAATTTTCCTTAAACTCAGTGGCTTGCTGGGCCATTTCAGAGGACAGTTAAGAGTCAACCAAAACTACGTTGCTGTGAGTCTGGGATCACATATACAGCAGATTTCCTTCCCTAAAGGACAGTCGTGAACTGGATGGGTTTTTCGCACCAATCGATGGTAGTTTCATCATCACCACTACTGAGACTTGCTTTCAATTGCAGATTTAAAAAAACCTATTCATTGAATTTAAATTCCACCAGTTGCTGTGGTGGGATTTGAACCCATGTCGTCAGCGCATTAGCCTGGGCCTTTGGATTACTAATCCAGTGACATTACCACCACCTCCTCCTATTTTTGTTGTGTCATGATCCATCTATCATTGGTTCAATCTACCGATGTTGCTAAGTTATTCTTGAAAAAATTGTACCCAGGCACCATTTTGATAGGTAATCGTTAAAAGTTTACAAAAAGAAACGTGACCTGAATATTGAGCCGGCAGCGGGTCCGGATCTGGACTCAAAATGCGCTTCCGGCCAAGATCAGCCCCCAAATAGAAGCACCTGCTGAGAAAGGCTCACTGCTGCCAGGAGTGGCGGGATGAGGGCAAGTGCCGAGAAAGGGGAGAATGCAACCTGATGCTTCTGTTGGGCTCCCTCAAGGTAAACCCCTGCTGTGGAGCTGCATCAGCGAGCTGCAGACCTGAACAAATTAAATGTGATGAAAAACATGCAGCAACCTATGTCTATGCAGCACATTTAACTATCTGACAGCAGAACGCAGTAAACCTTGGTCCCCAGACATTTTTTAAATGTTTCACCCCCGACATTTCATCCCGCCCTGGACTGAGGGTGTAATGAAAACATGAACTCTGCCTGGTCGATTGGTCAGTCTGCCAACCCTAAAGGTGAATGCGCCACATAAGATCACTTTTAATTGCATCCTTAATGGGCTTAATTGCTTGTTTAGTTGTCGGTTAGTGGACTTCCCACTCCCATGTGTGACTGCCACGTGAAATATTGCACGAGTGCACAATGATATCAGGATGCACACCCGACATCTTCACACGTGCATTCACCCACTATCAGGTTGGCAAAGTGCCCGCTGGAAGCATGCAGATTTGTGGCCTGTGTTAAGAAGAGAAAGAAAATATTTTGCATTTTGTGCTTAGAGTTCTCTACCACTCATGCCAAATGCCAAACATCATTTCACAAATAGTCCATAGATACAATGAGCTTCCATCTTATTGGTTTGAGTGTTAACGTAGAGTTATCAAGGTGAAAGGGAAGGGTGCTACCTCAATCTTTTGTCCTGATCTCATATGAGAAATCTATAATGGTGCCAAGGCTTTCAGTGCTGAAAGTACTGAGGCAAACAACATCTAATGAAGCTGTAAAAAGCATACAAATTGATATGGGGACCATTCTGTGAACAGTGAAGTTGAATACACTGCACCATCATTGGACATTTATAGTGTTGTAAGTTTAAAGACTATTAATGGATTGAGGCTTCACAAAACAAAGGGCTGGATTTTCGTGGATTCGGGCCAATTCTAGATACCTTGCAGGAGTCCTGCCCTCATTTCTGACAGACCCCCTTGTGTTGGCAAGAAATACAAACTCTCTAATTTGAAATTGATGCTGAGCTCAAACAGAACCCAATTCCACTCTTCCAAGTAGCCTTAACCTGCAGTGTGGAATTCACAAATTGATGGAGTAGACATAAATGATCATGAAGGGTGGATGAGGTTTGCTTAAATGTCAAGATCTGAATTTTTAAAAATCCCCAGGCTTTAAACATGAAAAAACAGGCAGAGGTTGTCAGTTAGAGTTTAAAAAAAAACCCCACTGCTAGTCATTACCATCTGTTGCTGCAGTTTCAGTAGAGTTCTTTGTTGTCATTTTCCAAGGGTTGCTATTGCAATTATGGCCATTATGAATGCTTGGGTGAGTTCCAAATGCCACAAAAGGACATACCTCAGCAGAGGTGGCTGAGTTCACATTTTGATTGACAGGTTAAAGAGGCTACTAAAGGACTAGTTGACATTACTGTGATTAATTAATAGAACTTTGTTTTTATAGCAGCTTGAACATTTGAGAGAATTTAAAAACTTTGAATGGGTTTCTTGATGGAAGTTTTATTTTTGGTATCAAGTGTGCATGTGTAAAAGCTTCATTAGATTGTTAAAAGTTTGTTTCATCTCCACATGAGTCCTGAGGTCTGGATACTGGGTGAGTGGCTATAGAGGTGGCATGAGAATATGAGGTAATCTGGAGCGAATAAGGCATGAGTTGGTAAGGAGGTGGAAGGGAGGTATGAAACGGCTTGTGGATTGTGTACAGTGCATGACTTAGAGAGGGCATGGACAGTGGGTGGGAAGTTCAGGGTGTGTGCGGGTGAGGGTAGACAGCCTTTTATACAACTGGACCAAAGTCCTAGAAAACCAAGGCAGGCTTTCTAACCAGCCTGCCTCGGTGCTCGTACACCCTCTGTGGTCACGTACAATCTGCTTGCAAGATTAACAGACCCAACTCTATCCAGACCCCACCTCTCCAGAGTGAAAATTGGATGTAATGGGATACTTTAAACCCAGGCAAGTTTGCCAAGCCAGGAAATTTCCCAACTCATGCTATTTGCTTTGATGGCAAAAATCCAGCCCAAATACTCAGAAGCTCACTTCTACATTTTCCTTCCCTACATTTGTTTTTGGTTGCCACTTTTGTGATGTGTATTCAAGTAATAAAATATTATAAATTACAGTTGAAATCTTAGGCCCACATTCATTGACTGCAAGGTTGTCTGCGGGGCCTCAAGATTCGGAAGTCGCAGTTCTCGCTGATCTATGAATCTTCCCCGCCCCTTGCCAGTGATGTAATCAGGTTCATGCCCACAATGGGTGACAACCTGCTTTGCATGAATTTTATTACAATTAAACACCACCCCCCCCCGCCCCCCGCCACTGTGTGTCTTGACTCCTCGCCATATCTTCAAACTGCGCCAACGTGACATCATGTTGGCTGAGGTTTACAACAGCTCCACACAAACATGAACGTATCATGGGGGTCTCCCCCTGGGCGGGGTGGGGGGGGGGGGAGGCGGGGAGCAAGGGTCATAGCGGGCAGTGCCCTGGGTGCTGGCTGCTACTGTAGTGGGGGAGGGGCTGATGATTTCAGTGGGGGGGGGCGGGAAAGGAGCCGATGATCACGTGGAGGGGAAGGGGCTGATGATTGCAGTTGTGGGGAGGGGATTCGAAGTGAACGTTGGCGCTAATGAGAGGTGGACAGGGGAGCCCTTGAGGTTGCCATGGTGGGTTGGGGGAGGTTTATTGCAGCTGTGATCAAGGTGCCCTTTAAAGATGGCGCCCTGATCCCTGAGCAGCCGGGTTTTGCCAGCGTGTTTAAGCTCAGTACCCCCTCCATGACGGCAGGAATCACACTCCCTTGATTTTTTCGGCAGAGTGTGATAGAATCTGGGAAGAAATCCGACAGTTTCTCTGGAGAGAAACCTGCCAGTTTTCTCACCAGAAACAACACTGTCATTTCTTTGTAAGATTTTTGTAAATGTTTTCATGTTGCGTCAAGTGTAAAATGTATCTATCATTTAATGGGGCCACTGTCATTTCCTCGCAATTAAGTTATGAAAGATTTTTAATTAAAAGTTACATTACCACCTTTCTTAAATAGTAAAATGTCATGCATAATTAGACATGCAAATCCCACTAAATCAATTCATGTTGACTAATTCAACGATTATGGCTGAATTTCTGTAAAAAATTCTTAAATGATCACAAGTACATATCTGACCTTGATTTTAAAAATTGCTACACATTGAAAGTTTTTGTTTTCTTTTATTCCCCATTGGAAAGCTGAAACCCAATTCACATGAGGAAATCCTTTCTTGGTACACCAGTGAGAGTTTTGTGTATATTAGATGTATTAGAAGCAATTGTGAGGAATCTTTGTCAGTTTTTCCAACTAACTGCATCAATTATTTACTGTATACAAATGCACCCTACAATAATTCGTATGTTAGTTCTTCCTTTCCCTCTTGGAACTTTTGCATTTCTGTAATTTTTCAATATGAGAAATGTTGGAAGGAAGTTAATGCCTCCCTGAGCAGCTGTGGAAGCAGGAGAGGGCATTAAAGCAAGTGGAAGGGTAACGCGTGGGGACTCCATTGTCTCTCCGTCTCTGCCGCGATAACGTCTGGGGTAGGAAGGCTCCTGGATGGCCTTCCCACAATGGCAAATTGAGATTCCAGCAGCAGGTGAGGTGATCACCACGTGGTGATCCCGAAAAGTAAAGCTTGGCATGTTTACTTGTGAGTTCCTTGGGTAGGGGGAGGAGGGTTTGTTCCCTTGACGACCCCTCCCTCCTCCTTTCCCATGATCCCAACCCAGCAACTCTGCCATCCTGCCCTACCCACCTGTGTCACTGTTCTCTCACCGATCCTGGTGTCTGGTAGGTGCATTGCCATAAGCTACCACCATCCCACTGGTGGCACTGCCAATAGTGAAAAGCTGCTGGTCTCAATGCTCTCGGCAGTGGATTTCTGCCCCTAGGGTCCTTGATTCCAGCGAAAGCCTGCCACTGGTCACCTAAGTGCCTGATTGGCATTTAATATAGCAAACCTCCTCCTAAGGAGTGAATGTGGGGCTCTCCCAGCTCTTCAGTCAACAGAAAGGACCCCTGTCGCTTGCATTAAATTCCACTCCTTCTTTCTCACAGTCCAAGATAGAAATTGCATAATCAACTGATAAGAAGGTATTCATATTCCCTTTCCTTGTCATGATAAATTATTTATGGAGTAGTTTAAATAAACAGAAGAATAAAAAAAAACTGTATTTTTATTAACAGGTCATGGGGCAGAGAGCTAGAAAACAAAACTGCAAATATGCATTAAAATTACAAATTAAAGGAACATATTTCCTTTTTCATGTGTCAAAGCAGTTTTCAATGTCTATTATTATCGGAGCCAAGCATGAAGATGCTAAGCAATATATTAAGAAAATCCCCAGAGACATAAACATTTCTGTATTCTTGTGAGTGAGCAAGTGATGTAGCATGAAACATAGTTGCGAGGCTGAAAGGCTTAAGTAATGTATTAATAGACAGTATGTTTTGCATTGAAACATTTAACTGCTTGGAAACATTTTCAAAGTAAATGTAACTAAATTGTTTCACGGACTGCCTTTTACATAAATTGCATTAATGGAGTTCCTTGCACTATTAGAAAAGTCATGGAAAGAGAGACGCATGTGGGCAAAGATTTAAAATATTTACACGGTAGTTTTACATAGTATTTGAAAAACAGGAACAGACCATTCAACCCAGCAGGGTGTTGTCAGTGTTTATGTTCCATGTGATTTCATCAAAACTCACAAATTACTTTTAAACTAATGAAAGGCGGAGAATCAGATTAAGAAAATGTATAACTGTCCTGTTTTTTTACTGATAACATTAGAACTTATGCAAACAGTCCAGATATTCTGTATCTGAAACCATCGATATAATTTCTCCCATTGATCACTGGTTTTTTAATAAAGTTTTACCTTGATACTGTGATGTTGGTTTCCTGAGTATATTTTCCACCTTGTCGGAAAACACCACTAACAGAGCCCATACCTTTGCAGTATCCAGTACCTACAACCATTTCTTGATATCATATGGAGTGAATCGAATTGGCTGAATTCTGGTATCTGTGATGCTGGGGATGTCTGAAGGTGGTGAGATGGATCATCCACTCTGCACTTTTGGTTGAAGATTGCTGCAAATGCTTCAGTCTTGTATTTTGCACTGAAGTTCTGGATGCCTCCCTCATTTGAGGATATAGATATTCTCCTCCAGTTAGTTGTTTAATTGTGCACCATCATTCATGACTGGATGTGACAGGACTGCAGAGTTTAGATCTGATTCATTGGTTGTTGGATCACTTACCTTTATTTCATACTGCTACCACTGTTTGGCATGCAAATATTCCTGTGTTGCAGCTCCACCGAGTTGACACATCATGTTTACATGTCCCTGTTGCTGCTCCTGGCACGCCCTTTTACACTCTTCAGTGATCCAAGATTGATAGCCCATTTTAATGGCAATGGTAGAATGAAGGATATGCCATGAGATTACAGATTGTTGTTGACTACATGAGACTGTGGGCAACACAGTGATACAGTGGTTAGCACTACTGCCTCACAGCACCAGGGACCCTGGTATGATTCTTGGCTTGGGTCACTGTCTGTGTGGAGTTTGCACGTTCTCCCCGTGTCTGTGTGGGTTTCCTCTGGGTTACATAGAAACATAGAATCCCTACAGTGCAGAAGGAGGCCATTCAGCCCAATGAGTCTGAACCGACCACAATCCCACCCAGCTCCTATTCCTGTAACCCCACGTATTTACCCTGCTAATCCCCTGACACAAAGGGTCAATTTAGCATGGCCAAACAACCTAACCTGCACATCTTTGGACTGTGGGTGGAAACTGGAGCACCAAGAAGAAACCCACGTAGACACAGGGAGAATGTGCAAACTCTACACAGACAGTGACCCAAGGCCGGAATTGAACATGGATCCCTGGAGCTGTGAGGCAACAGTGCTAACCACTGTGCTACCATGCTGCCCATGGTTCTCCAGTTTCCTCCCACAGTCCTGGTTAGATATATTGACCAGGCTAAATTCACCCTCAGTGTACCTGAACAGGCGCTGAAGAGTGGTGACTAGGAGATTTTCATAGTAACTTCATGGCAGTGTTAATGTAAGCCTATTTGTGCCACTAATAAATAAACTAAGCAATTCTGATGCAGCTGCTGATGGCCCACAGAGCCTCATTGATATATAGTTTTGAGTTGCTTGATCTGTTTTAAATCTAACCCATTTAACAAGGTGGAATACTGTGTGCAGTATTGGTCCCCTTATTTGCGGAAGGATATATTGGCCTTGGAGGGAGTGCAGAGAAGGTTCACCAGGTTGATACCAGAGATGAGGGGTGTTGATTATGAGGAGAGACTGAGCAGATTGGGTTTGTACTCGTTGGAATTTAGAAGGCTGAGGGGGGATCTTATAGAGACCTATAAGATAATGAAGGGGCTGGATAAGGTAGAGGTGGAGAGATTCTTTCCACTTAGAAAGGAAACTAGAACTAGAGGGCACAGCCTCAAAATAAAGGGGGGTCAGTTTAGGACAGAGTTGAGGAGGAACTTCTTCTCTCAGAGGGTGGTGAATCTCTGGAATTCTCTGCCCACAGGAGTGGTGGAGGCTACCTCGTTGAATATGTTTAAATCACCGATAGATGGATTCCTGATCGGCAAGGGAATTAGGGGTTATAGGGATCAGGCGGGTAAGTGGAACTGATCCACTTCAGATCAGCCATGATCTTATTGAATGGCGGGGCAGGCTCGAGGGGCTAGATGGCCTACTCCTGCTCCTATTTCTTATGTTCTTATGGTAGTACCACACAGCATGATGGAGGGTATCCTCAAACTGAAGATGGGACTTTGTCTCCACAAGGATTGTGCAGTGGTCACTTCCTACTAATACTGTTGCTGTCATGGGCAGCTGTGTCCTCGAGGAATCGGCTACCTCAATCAGTGGTGGTGATAACTTAGTGATGGACATTGAAATTTCTCAGCAAAAATACATTCTCTGCCCTTGACACCCTCAATGCTTCCCCCAAATGGTCTTCAAGATGGAGTACTGCTGAGTGGTAATGAAAGGTGGTGACCAGCAGGAAGCTTCCTGACCCATGTTTAACCAGATGCATGAGACTTCATGGGGTTCACATTTGATGTTGAGGACTCCCAGGGAAACTCCCTCCTGACTATATACCATGGTACTGCCACCTCTTGTGGGTCTGTCCTGCCAGTGAGGCCGGACCTCTCCAGGGATGGTAATGCTGGTCTCTGGGACATGTCTATAAGGTATGATTCCAGCTGGATGTGTCATTGTCATTTCTGAAGTCTATGTCATTTCTGGTTTATGGTTGCCAAACCCTTCAGACCTTGTTGGGGTTTGATATTACTAAATGCCTTGCTAGGCCATTTCAGAGGTCATTTAAGAATCAACCACATTGCTGTGGGTCTGTAATCACGTGTAGGATGCCAGATTTCCATCCCTAAAGGACATTGGTGAATCGGTGAGTTTTAACAACTATCGACAATGGTTTTGTGGTCACCATTAGACTAGCTTTAAATTCCAGATTTATTAATTGAAGTTCAATTCCAATAGCTGCCACGGTGGGATTTGAACCCTTGTCCCTAAAGCATTAGTCAGGGCCTCTACCTTATCACTGTGATACCACCTGTATAATTTCAGAATAAAAGGGTCATCCATTTAAAATGGAGGTCAGAAGACATTTTTTCTCTCAGAGTCATCTCACCCCCAATTCTCACCCCCAAGAGCTGAGAAGGCTGGGGTTATTGAATATATTGAAAAGTTGAGATTGATTAAAAAAAAATTCTTTACTCGTTCATGAAATGTGAGCATCGCTTGCAGTGCCAGCATTTGCTGACCATCCCCAATTGCCCTTGAAAAGAGTGGCTTGCTAGACTATTTCAGAGAGTAGTTAAGAGTTAACCACATCACTGTGGATCAGGAGTCGCATGTAAGCCAGACAAGGTAAGGATGGCAAATTTTCTTCCCTCAAGGACATGACTGAATCAGATGGCTTTTACAACTACCAATGATAGTTTTACATTCATCATTACTGAAACTAGCTTTCAATTCCAAATTTGGTATTAATTGAATTTAATTTCCACCAGCTGCTGTGGTGGGATTTGAACCTGTACCCCCAAAGCATTAGCCTGAGCCTCTGGATTAATAGTGCAGTGACATTACCACCACACCATCATCTTCCCTAAACTGAACTAAAGAGGTTTCAAGGGTTATGGGGAATAGTCAAGAAAGTGGATTTGAGGCCAATATCAGATCAAATATGTTTTTATTGAGTAGCAGAGCAGACTTGAGGAGCTCAGTTAGAGTCAGAGAGATTTACAGCATGGAAACAGGCCCTTAGGCCCAACTTGTCCATGCCATTTTTTTTTTATCATTAAGCTAGTAACAATTGCCCACATTTGGCCCATATCCCTCTATACCAATCTTACCCATGTAACTGTTGAAATGCATTTTAAAAGACAAAATTGTACCAGCCTCCACTACTATCTCTGGCAGCTCATTTCAGACACTCACCACCCTCTGTCTGAAAACATTGCCCCTATGGACTCTTTTGTATCTCTCCCCTCTCACCTTTAACCTATGCCCTCTAGTTTTAGATTCCCCTACTTTTGGGAAAAGATGTTATGGACCTCTATAAGATCACCCCTACGCCTCCTATGCTCCAGGGAAAAAAGTCCCAGTCTATCCAGTCTCTCCTTATAACTCAAACAATCAAGCCCTGGTAGCATCCTAGTAAATCTTTTCTGCACTCTTTCTAGTTTAATAATATCTTTTCTATAATAGGGTGACCAGAACTGTACACAGTATTCCAAGTATGGCCTTACCAACGTCTTGTACAACTTCAACAAGATGCTCCAACTCCTGTATTCAATGTTCTGACTAATGAAACCAAGCATGTTGAATGCCTTCTTCACAACCTTGTCCACCTGTGACTCCACTTTCAAGGAGCTATGAACCTGTATCTCTAGATCACTTTGCTCTATATCTCTCTCCAATGCCCTATCATTAATTGAGTAAGTCCTGCCCCTGGTTCAACCTACCAAAATGCATCACCTTACATTTATCTAAATTAAACTCCATCTGCCATTCGCCAGCCCACTGGCCCAATTGATCAAGGTCCCGTTGCAATCCTAGATAATTTTTTTCACTGTCATGGGTTACATGGGTAAGATTGGTACAGAGGTATTGAGACTAGCTTAATGGTAAAAACTGGGCAGTCATGGACAAGTTGAGCCAAAGGGCCTATTTCCATGCCATCAATCTTGGTGTCATCTGCAAACTTACGAACATGCCTCCTAAATTCTCATCCAAATCAATAACATAAATGACAAATAACAGTGGGCCCAGCACTGATCCTTGAGGCACACCGCTGGTCACAGGCCTTCAGTTCGAAAAACAACCCTCTATAATCACCCTCTGTCTCCTGTCATCAAGACAATTTTGTATCCGAATCTACTTCATCTTGGATCCCATGAGATTTAACCTTATGCAAGAACAGGGAGTTGCCCACCCCTGCTCCTATTTCATAAGAAATAGGAGCAAATTACTGCGATGCTGGAATCTGAAACCAAAAGAGAAAATGCTGGAAAATCTCAGCAGGTCTGGCAGCATCGGTAAAGAGAGAAAAGAGCTGGCGTTTCGAGTCCAGATGACCCTTTGTCAAAGCTAAAAGGCATAGAAAGTGGGAGATATTTATACTGCAGGGTGAGGGAATGAATGATGAGTCATAGCCATAGACACCAGGGGAAAAGACTGCTAATAGCTGTCCACAGAGAGAATAAAGGGTGTGAATGGCCAAATGGTAGAGAAGCTAAAATGAGAGGGTAAGCTGTGACAGATGAAGATGTTGGAGCGAGGGGGGTGGGGAAATGGATGGGACAGAGGTAAAATTTAGAAAAGGGGAAGCAAAGGGGGAGAAAAGGTAAGGGAAGTGGGATAAAATAGGGGGAAAGAGTTGGGGGGAGAAGAAAAATGAAGAAAGTCAATAAAGAAATAAAAGGTAGAGAACAGGAAAAAATAAAATAGAATGAAAACAAAGGGGTCGAGGTGGGGTAGAGCAAATCTTCTGAAGTTATTGAATTTGATGTTGAGACCAGAAGGCTGTAAAGTGCCTGGAGGGAAGATGAGATGCTGTTCCTCCAGTTTGCGTTGAGCTTCTCTGGAACACTGGAACTGGAACCCTATTTCTTATGTTCTTATGTTATTCTGAGAGCAGTCCTGGATATGAAAGCACTTAAGCAAATTGCAGGACCTAATGGATTAGTTTTATGGTATTAATATACACTGCTTATGATTTTACAAAATTACCTAGATTTTAGAGTGGTCCCAGAGGATTAGAAGTTAACGAATATAACACTGCTATTCAAAAAAAAGAGAGATAATGGAACTACTGACCAATGAATCTAATATAAATCATCGGGAAAATGCTGGAACCTATTAAGAAATTCTTATTAGTGCACTTAGAAAATCATTGTATGATGAGACAAAATCAGCACGGATTATTGAAAGGAAATTGTGTTTGATAAATGTATTAGAGCTTTCTGAGGATGTAACTAATAGGGTAGATTAAGGGGAGCCAATAGATATAGGACATTTGGATTTCCAAAAGGCATTGGATAACTTGCCATACAAGAGATTAATAGGCAAGTTAAAGCAACATGGAGCTGGGTAGTATATTAACACAGGATGGAGGATTGGTTAATGGACAGGAAGTGGACAATAGGGATAAACTGGGCATTTTCATGTTGGCAGGCAATGACTAGTGGAGAGCCGCAAGGTTGAGTACGGGGCACCAGTTATTCACAATCTATTTCAATAACTTCACTGAAGGAACGGAAAGCAGTATATCCAAGTTTGTTGATGATACCAAGTTAGATGAGAATGTAAGCTGCGAAGAGGATATAAAAAGAAACTGCAAAGAGATAAAGGCAGGTTAAGTAAGTGGACAACTAGGTGGAAAACAGACACTCTATGAGATTCTTCACTTTTGTAGTAAGAATGGAAAAGCAAAGCAATTTTTAAAAGGAATGAAACATCTAAATGTTGATGACCAGGGGGACTTGAGTGTACATCTACAAGGAACACAGAATGCTGGCATCCGGGCGCAGTATTTAATTAAAGAGGCAAATGTTGTGTTGGCCTTTATTACAAGGGCATTGATGAACATGAATAAGAAAGTCTTGCTTCAATTGTATAGGGCTTTGCCTAGAGCACTGTATGTAGTTTTGGTCTCCATATCTGGGGAAGGAATTGGTTGCATTGCAAGCAATATAGCTAAAGTTCACTAGATTGATTACTGAGATGAGAGGGCACTCACAATTCTGAAAAGGCTTGACAGGGTTGTTTTCTCTGGTTGGGGGATCTAAAATATGGGGCACATCCTCAGGACAAAGCATTGATTACTTAGAACTGAGAAAAATGTCTTCAATAAGAGGGTTGTGAATCTTTGGAATTCTCTACCCCAGAGTGTTGTAGATGCTGCATCATTCATTATATTCAAGGATGGGATAAACAGAATTTTGATCTCTCTCTCAAAGAATCAAGGACATGAGGAGTGGATAGAAAGTGGTGATTACTGATAGCAAACTCACCATAGAGCATATCTTTGGGGATGTGGCCATCATCCATTCAGCTGTGACCATTTGGCTGGGTCCATGTGACCTGGCCAACAGAATTGCCATTGACTCAAGAGGGCAAACCTGCTAGGAATCCCTGCACACTGGTCTGCTTCCATATTCAACACTCTGCCTTGCCAGGAGAGGCACAGTATCCATCTGCAACAGCAGAGATGGAAGCTATTCAGCTGCTTTTCTTGGCTTGCATGAGCTTTCCATGCCTTAGTACTGTAAGGGTGGGTACTGTGGACACAAGCCTCGTAGACATGGAGCTTTGTGTTTTTGGTTAGTTTGCTGTTGGTCCACATTTGACTTTGCAACTTTGACATGATCACTGTGGCCTTGGCAATCCAGTGCTGATTGTGGCATCAGGGGACAATTTGCTGGTAATTGTTGATCCAAGGAATGTGAAGATGCTGATGACCTCCAGAGTGAGGTTGTCAATGTTGATGGAAGGCGAAGTCTCTACATCCTGGCCCACAACTCTGGTCTTCTTCACACGGATTGTCAATCCAATTTCTTACCCAGCCCAGTAGAACTGATCTACAAGCTGTTGCAAGTGATCTTCAGTATGGGATGCCGGCATGGTGTCATCAGCAAACAGCAACTCATGGACTAGGACGTTACAAACGTTGGTCTTTTTGCACAATCTTGGCAAGGTAAACAGTTTGTCATCTGTTCTGGCATGCAGCTACACACCCTCATTTGAATCACCAAAAGTGTAGAATAACAGCATGGAGAAAAATAGAAAAACGAAGAGAGGCATCATAAAACAATGGGTGATATTCTAAAAGGGGCCCAGGAACAGAGGCAGGTGGGCTCCAATTTTTAAGGGTAGCCGGACAGGTTACAAAAACGATTGAAAAGGTACATTGTATACTGGGACATTATAAACAGAGGCACAGAGCATAAAAACAAGGAAGTTATTATGAACCTTTAGCAAACATTGGTTTGGCCTCCACTCTGGGCATCGCACTTTCCAAATGATGTGAAGGTTTTAAAGAGGAGGCAGAGAAGATTTACAAGAATGGTTCCAGGAATGAGATTTTGCAGTTACGTTGATATATTGAAGAAGCTGGGGATATTCTCTATGGAGAAAAGAAAGATGAGAGAAAAGTTGATAGAAGTGTCCAAATTTATAAGAGGATAGAGGAGATAGCGAGAAACTGTTCCCATTGGGGGATGGGTCAAGAGAACACAGTTTCATGGTGATTGTGAAAAAAAACAAAAGACGACATAGAACATTTTTGTTCTGCAAGTGGTTAGGATCTGGTGCGCACTGGCTGAATGTGTGGCACAGGTAGATTCAGTCATAGCTTTCAAAAGAAATTGGATAAGCGCCTGATGTTAAAATTGTTGCAGGGTCACAGGGAAAGAATGGGGCTAGCTGATTTTCTCAAGCCAGTATGGACACCAAGGACTGAATGGTCTCTTTCTGTTGTAAGGAGTCTAACAACACCAGGTTAAAGTCCAACAGGTTTATTTGGTAGCAAATGCCACTAACTTTCGGAGTGCTGCTCCTTCATCAGGTGAGTGGGAGATCTGCTCACAAACAGCAAACAGGGCATATAAAGACACAAACTTAATTTACAGAATAATGAATAATGATGGGAATGCGAGACTTTACAACTAATCAAGTCTTAAAGGTACAGACAATGTGAGTGGAGAGAGCATTAAGCACAGGTTAAAGGGATGTGTATTGTCTCCGAAAGCTAGTGGCATTTGCTACCAAATAAACCTGTTGGACTTTAACTTGGTGTTGTTAGACTCCGTACTGTGTTTACCCCAGTCCAACAGCGGCATCTCCGCATCATCTATTTCTGTTGTGCCATTATTCTATGATTCTTAAAGGGGAGGGGGGGAACTATGTCATTCAATGGAAGTACACAGTTTAGTATTTTAAATAATCCAAATTAAAAACATTCTCGATTATATGTGCCTTTTTCAGATACATTCAGAAACCACAAAGTGTCCAGGAACAGGAAGATCCATACTTGATGCCTAGTTTGTGTTCAGTTAGTCAAGACAGTGGAGGGAATACTGCAATTAGCCCTAACATTGTTAGGCGAGGGAAGAAGATTAAAACAAACCAATCAGCCAGTAACCCAATTATAGAACCATAGAAAATAGAAGCAGGAGTCGGCCATTCGGCCCTTCGAGCCTGCTCCGCCATTCATTATGATCATGGCTGATCATCAAAATCAATATCCTGATCCCGCCTTCCCCCCACGTCCCTTGATCCCTTTAGCCCCAAGAGCTATATCAAACTTCTTCTTGGATAAAGCCATGTGTATGGAGAGCAGGTAAAGACATATTCTGGGTTCTGTTGTGATGTGCTTTCATGGTTGAATAATCTCCCATGGTCACCATCCATTCACTAATGGAGAATGAAAGGGTACAAAGGTGAAGCACTAGAGGGCTATGAATGTCAGCACAATGAAACTTTTGCATGAATCACTGAGTTCAAAGGAAGAGGAAAGAATTGAATAAAGAAAAACAAGTTACCCAAAAATAACTTACCACATCACCAAATTTTAAAAATCTCTTGTCAAGCTGTGTAATTGTCTACTTAACTCTATATCATTAAGAAAGCTAGCCACAAAATTGGATAACTCCCAAAAAAATGGGTACGGGGACCATGATGTACAATTAACCCGCACCCACTACTTCCGATGCCAGTGGAATGTAAACCTTCTGCAGCCTGCTAATTTAAATGATTGTAGGATGCAGCCAGCATGAAGCACACTGCTGAGTGGTTACAACTCCCAGTAGGGGGTAGGGGTGCAAAATCATGAAAGATCAGCAAAAGGTCAAGCAATCCTTCATTATGTAAAACCAGCTTGCCCCTCTTAAAGGGGAGATGCATTTTGGCTGGAGCAGAATCTAGAAGTCATTGTAAAAATGGTTTTGACCTGGGAAAGATGCAAAAATAGTACACATCAGGTCATGTACCAACCAACTCAAGAACAGTTTCTTCCCTGCTGCCATCAGAGAGTCCAACAGGTTTATTTGGTAGCAAAAGCCACACAAGCTTTCGGAGCTGCAAGCCCCTTCTTCAGGTCCAAAAGCTTGTGTGGCTTTTGCTACCAAATAAACCTGTTGGACTTTAACCTGGTGTTGTTAAACTTCTTACTGTGTTTACCCCAGTCCAACGCCGGCATCTCCACATCATGGCCATCAGATAGTGCAGGCCTGAGATTCTCTACCTCTGCGCGAGAGACCTCCATTTTGGAGTGAGCAAACATAAGAGATGTTGGCCAGAATTCTCCAGCCATTCATGCCCTGCCGCCACTGCCAACGAGAACAGAGAGTTTGACATTTAGGCAAATCACCATTCACTGCAGCGGGACCGGAGAATCCCAGCTGTGGGTGAGGTCGGAGAATCCAGCCCATTGTCCATCCACAGGGAGCCAGGAGTTCCTCCATCATCTCTGCAGGAACAGTAGGAGCAGATATTTGTGGTGGTCAGTGCCAGGAATCTGGCTGCAAGGACATGAACACAGTGCTTGCAACAAGTTCAATATGGCCTCACATGAGTGGTCAATGTCAGTGAACGTACCTTCACATACCCTTTCCCAGCAACTATGACATTGGCCTTACATATTGCTCAAGAGAAGACAGGGAATAAAGGAATGCACTGAGGTGGTTAATTGATATTAGTGTGCAACGTGGCATAGTTTAATTCATAAATTTGGTTTGGAATGTTTATTTTGATTTTTTTTGCATTGTGGCCAAATGCAGACTGTAATAGTCAGTGACAGTGAGAAAGTGAATGGAGAACTGGGGTTGTGTTTGCGGGATTCGTACTCCAATCACATTGATCATGGACAGCATGGACAGAAAGGGCCTCCTCCTCCTCCTCCTCTTCATCCTTCTCCTCCTTCCTCCTCAGCTAGTCACATCACACCTGATAGCAAGGGTTGTGCCCTCATGATGACAAGATTGTGCAGCGGAGAACAGACATACAGCAAACCTTGCCAAGAACTCCGGAGCGGTCCAAGCAGAAGAATCATTGTTTAAATATACCAATGGTCTGCTCTGTCGTAATTAGTGTTGTTACGGACATGGAAGAGAGGTAAACTGAGCTCCTTCATTTTTCTTACTGTCCATCCAATGGGCAGAGCTGGGAATTCTAGTACTATTCACTCTAAATATTTTGGTGCAAGTTGGAATCTAGGCCCCTGTGAGAACTTTTGGACACTGGGAGGTATTCAGCACAAGTGGGCTCTGCCCCAAACTCTGCTGCCTCCTCTGGCCTTCGGCAACTAAAATGTGTAATTTCTATGCCAAAAGCAAGGCAGAATTTCCAGGTTCAGGGGACCAGTTTGTCTCCAAAACGGCAGCCAGGCACACATTTCTGATGCTAGCCGTAGAGTAGGCAGCTCATGGTGTGAATCAATGGATAATACTGATTTTGATGCCAAAACAGCTATTTTGGAGCTTTAATGATAATTGCAGATTGCATTTCAATAAAGATGTGATTATATTTATTTATTCATTTTCGATCATGATGGACTAGCCCCGTGGTGCTATAAAACATTGTATATATTAGTGTAAGCTATCATTGGTATATTTTGTTCTTGGTATATAGGTGTTTTAATGAAGCTTTCAAAATGTTGTTCTTTTTTCTTCAAGCGCACATTTTATGTAACCCATGCAAGGAATGGGTCTGATGGGATTATAAGCATTTTCTTACGTTATTCTTTCATTAATTTACATGTTCCCATGAGTATTCCCTTAATCATCCTCACTTAAACCTTATATCATTAACATTCTTTCATAAAGAACCTTGGTTTCACTAACTCCCTTCTGTGTGTACTTTGAATAATATTGACACATCCATGCCATTTTATAATTAGGTAGAAATTATTGGATCAAATTTACAGTGTAAGAGTGAGTCAATAATCTGAAAGACTACAGCACAATATATTCCATTGATATTAGTAATTAATTTATAATGGACTAAACTACGCAAGAGAAAGCTGGCTTGGCAGCTATCAATCTCAGGCATCACCTTCCCCGAGAGATTCACGTAATCATGCATTCCACAATGGTCTAAATTAACTTTGTAATTCATTCTTAAAATAGGAATATCAAAGGGAAGCAAGAGCAGTGTAATTCATTAATTTACACACTTTCACAATTCTTTTGTCATAGGGATGCATTTTTCACCTTGATGCCTATTCAGAAGCTAGGGAAAAAACAACACAAAGCAAAGATAGCATTTTCACCTCATGACATGGTCTTATAACCCATGTTTCTGAATATGTAAATTACAGATAGTTCCTAAAATGTTCATGTAATGGCTGTGATAAAGACTCCCTATTAAACGTTAGCCACAAGAAATGAACTTACTAAGTAGGAGATAAAGGATAATAATTTACAGTTTGGTGATTTAGACTCCCAGGAGTGTCTCCTCTCAGATCCTTTGAGACAGGATGACAGACAGAGACTGCTGTGAACTGACTACGCTCCACGACCCATCAGCATTCATCGCTGGGTTATTAAAATGCACTTGGGCTTGCAACAGCATTAATAGCTCAATGCTGAAAGTTCAGCTGATTTTTTAAACCTCGCAAGGGACCATGAAATCCTGTCCTCCTCTGGTGAGGTTACTCTGAACACCTGTAACTGATGTCTGTCTCCTCACTTGCGACAGAGAAACAAGAGAATGGGGAGGGAGACAGCCAAGACTTGCTGAAGTGAAAAATCGAAAAATCACATATGGTTTCCAGGGGTTCTTTTACTGCCAATTAAACTAATCACTTGAACTTTTAGTCTTGTAATTGCTATCTTCTTCAAATTCAGCACTGTTTGGGAAGATGGGCCCTGCTGTGACCTGATGTTAGAGCATTATAGCTGTTGTCACTTTTAATGTTCTTCAAGGATTTCAGAGTTATTCGCTCATGCTGCTTAAAAATATCAGCTAGACTTACGGTCGTAGCAATACTCTCGGGGTTTTGACAGCTGAGCTAGGATTTTTATTTTTCGAATCCCTGACCAACTGCAAACATGCAGATGTTTTGACGCTGCACAAAGCCTCCTCGTGTACAGTGCCACTTTTAGGACTTCAAACAAGTTCCATTTCTCTCAGCCTCTAGTTTTCCTTCCATTTTCCGTCGTGAAGCAGTTTATAAATGCCAGCAGTGCTTGAGCACTTTATCCCTAACCAACATCAGGAGGAGTGAGTCTAGAAATGATTCAAAGCAATGCTTTAACTGTGATGATAATATGGTTGATCTCAATGCAATGCTCATACATGTGCACCTTGCAGCAGGAGTTCCAATGACGTATAAAATACTATTATGGTCAAGAATATTTTTTATTCATTCGTGGAGCATAGGCGTCGCTGGCTGGCCAGCATTTATTGCCCATCCCTAGTTGCCCTTGACAAGGTAGTGGTGAGAAATATGATTGACAGAATTAAACTGAGCCCAGTTCATGCAATATTTTGTATGAGTTCTGATAGTGCATTAGAAATCTATCTGCAGCCAAACAGGAACACTAAATCTGGGATTGTGTTTGCTGGCTGCATGGGCTAATGTGCTGTCGGCGCGGAGTGCTGGCCCCATGAATATCACAAACTGGGCCCTCCACTTAATTTTGATGTGCTCCTGAGCACGGGGAATAGGAACAGAAAACCAAGCCTTCATGCCAATCAGTTCTGGAGGTGTGCACTAGCTGTGTGAAAGCATCCAATAAGAGTAGGCAGTGAGGGTTGTGGAAAGGTTACCTTATTTAGAAGCAAGTCCTTGGGGGTCCCCTATGAAGCACAATCAGTCTGCTCTGCAATGGAACCAAAAATTAACCATCTTTTAAAGCAAAGATCCAAGCCATTCGGTTGGACGTTAACGAGTAAGTGAATAGTTTTGGCTCCTTTATCTAAGGAAAGATCGACCGGCATTGGGGGCAGTTCAGAGCAAGTTGTCTAGGTTGATCCTGTGTATGGAGGGATTTTCTTATCAGCAGAGGTTGAGTAGGTTGGGCCTGTACTAATTGGAGTTTAGAAGCATAAGAGGCAAGCTCATTGAGACATATAGGATTCTCAGGGGCTTGACAGTGTAGATGCTGAGAGGTTGTTTCCCCTTGTGGGGGACTCTAGGACCAGAGAGCATAATCCCAGAGTAAGGGGTCACCCATTTAAGATAGAAGTGAGAAGGCAATTTTTCTCTGAGGTAGTGAATCTGTGGAATTCTTTACCACAGAGGACTCTAGAGGCTGAGTGAGTTGTTAAGTATGTTTAAGGCTTAGATAGACAGATTTGTAATCAGTAAGGGATTCAAGGGTTATGGGGATAAGGAATTGAGGATTACCATATCAGATCAGTCATGATCTCATTGAATGGCAGAGCAGATTTGATGGGCCGAATGGCCTACTTCTGCTCCTACATCTTAAGGTCCTATGCAATCTTCAAGATTTGTTGTACCTGGGAGAAAATGCATAAAATGTTTCGTTGGCATCAAGAGAATTGGCATCAGAAGAAGTGCCAAGGTAAGTTTACCCACATTCTTCCTCTACATCCAAAGGCGACATGAACAAATCTAAATATTTATCTCTTGCATCCTGCAAAGCACTATACAAAGCACACAAAGAACATTTACCCACTTCACATCATGCTTCCAAACAACAGCAGATATAAGGCAGAATTGCAACGGGACACACAACAGTGCAATTCAAAATGCAGCTTGCAAGATTATCACCAGCAGAAACAGTATGAATGTTACTTTGTCATAGGGTTGGAAATGAGCTGGGCACAAGCTTGCCTTTTAAGATACTCATGCAATTGCTAATCTCTTCCTATGCCTATATTGACAACACATAGTTAGTGACAGAGGATCAGGGATGGCAGTGGACCAGTTGGGAAAAGGCAAGTGAATGGCATCCGTCTTGTTTGGAGAGTCAGTGCAAACATGATGGGCCAAATGGCCTCCTTCTACGCCTGCAATGATTCTGTGATACTGAAGCATAGAGACCAGGAAGAGGAGATAGCAATTTATCTTTTTGGCCATGATTTCTTCCAGGGCTTTAGCCTCTTCCATATGTGCCACACTTTTAATTGGGGGGGCATGGGAGGGGACAGGACGGAGGGCTGGGAAGGGTCGGGGGCATGGGAAGGGGCAGGGTGAGGAACATGGGAGGGAGCAGAGTTGGGGGACAAGGTGGGGGTCCTGAGAGGCGGAAGAGTGGGGGGAGGTGCGGCTTGGGAAGGGGTGGGGGTTGGGAGGCATGACTAGTGCTGTGTGGGGGCTGTACAGGCATGGGAAGAGTGGGGGCATAGGTAGGGGCAGGGGCTGTATGGTCAGGGTCTGGGGGCATGGGAATGACTAGGTGGGGGGTGTATGGGCAGGGTGGGGTGGCACGGGAAGGGGCAGGGTGGGTGGCACGGGAAGGGGCAGGGTTTTGGGGGCCAGCGAAGGGGGCAGCACGGTGGCACAGTGGTTAGCACTGCTGCCTCACAGCTCCAGAAACCTGGGCTCGATTCCTGTCTGTGTGGAGTTTGCACTTTCTCCCCGTGTCTGTGTGGGTTTCCTCGGCATGCTCCGGTTTCCTCCTACACTCCAAAGATGTGCGGGTTAGATGCATTGGCCATGTTAAACTGTCCGTTAGTGTCCTGGGATGCGTAAGTTAGAGGGATTATTAGGGTTTATGTGGGGTTACGGGTGGGATTGGTGTTGGTGCACTCGATAGGCCAAATGGCCTCCTTTTGCACTGTCGAGTTTCTATAATCTCTGTCCCTATCCCTGAATTTGGAGTTGGAACATTGCTGTCCTACTGGAGTAGTCTGTCCAATTCTAGGGACCACACTTCAGGGAAGATGTAGAAGGCATTAGAGAGAGTGCATAAAAGATTCATAAGAATGATTTCAAGGGTTGGAACTTCAGTTAGGTGCATAGATTGGAGAAGCCAAGGCTGTTCATCCTGGAGAAGAGACAATTAAGAGGAGATTTGGTTGAGGTGTTCAAAACCATGAGGGGCTAGGGCAGAGTAGCTAGGGAGAAACTGTTCCTATTGGTGGATGGATCAAGGACCAGAGGAAACCAATTTAAGGTGGTTGGCAAAAGAAGCAACGCCAACGTGAGGAAAAACATTTTACTCAGCAGGGGGTTAAGATCTGCAATGCACTGCCTAAGAGTGTGGTAGAGATAGATACAATCATGGCTTTTATAAGGGAATTGGATAATTATCTGAAAAGGAAAAGGACTGCAGGGCTACTGGGGAAATAGACAGGGGAGTGTGTGATGATATTGTGCTATAATTTATATTTAAGCAGGACTGCTTTAAGATTCCGTGATTTTTTACATGGAGTCAGTATATCTGGAGGGAATGCAGCAGATGCTGGAAAGCAGCATAATTACTCATTTTAACCCTGTAGTGCTAACTTAGAATGAAGCTAATTGCTTTTTGTTTGTAACTAGAGAGGACCCCTGGAGTTTTTTGATGAAAGTAATGGAAGGTTGGTTAGGTATAAAGGGTCATATAGTCATGTGATACTAGAAGTGGGAGGAGCTAGGTTTGCAGCAGGAAAACAGTTTACTTTTCTGTGTTCAGTTGCTGCAGAGGGCAGTTTAAATATAAAAGCCAACAAACTGCTCTTTATGTCTCTGGAAAGTCTCTCTGAAACCTTCACCGCTGTTACCACCATTTAAAGCAAGTGTGCCTGAGTTTGCTAACTGTATTTAATGTGGGGTTTCAGTCTATGGGAAGACTGTTGCTTACTTGAAACTGAAATAGTGACAAATTAGAAATTAACAGTCGTTTCCTTTCATGTTTAAAGATTGTTCAATGTTTAATAGTTAAACTGTTTCATTTTGTTAGAGTTATACCTACATGTGTTATGAATATAGCCTGTTTTGACAAAAAGGCTCCCTAATTTGTCAGTGGAATCACTCCTGAGGCAAAGCATACTTTCCTCATATTTATGCCAGAATAGGAAAATTGCTGGGATCTAGTCTGACTTCATAGTATACCGTGGGGTTTGCGTCCAGCACCCTAACAGGTTGGATTAGGCGAGTTGCATTTGTAGGGAGCCAAGATGGACATGATAGGACAAATGGTCTTCTTTGTGCTATAACCGTGCCATGATTGCTGGTGGGGCTCTCAGTTTGTGTTCATAGAATCACAGAATCCCTCCAGTACAGAAGGAGGCCCTTTGGCCCATCAAACCTGCACTGACAACAATCCCACCCATCCCTGTCCCCGTAACTCCACATATTTACCTTGCTAGTCCCCCTGACACTAAGGGGCAATTTTTTAGCATGGCCAATTCACCCAACCCGCACATCTTTGGACAGTGAGAGGAAACCGGGGCACCCGGAGGCAACCCACGCAGATATGGGGGGGAACGTGTAAACTCCACACAGACAGTCACCTGAGGCTGGAATCAACCCCGGGTCCCTGGCGCTGTGAGGCAGCAGTGCTAACCACTGTGTCACCACTGTTCCGCCCACTGATGTTCAAATAAGTCAACTAAGCTGGTTCATGATGGGATCAGTGTGTACTGATGTGGGTTACTAATAGTCCCTCCTGGCCAGACATCGACCAGTGGAGAGCGAGAAATCTTGTTCTTAAAACTTCACACCACGTTGGGGCTTTCAATTGCAATTGTTAGAACTTAAAATTACAAAATTGAAAGTATGAATATTGACAGTCCTTCTTAAAAGAGAATGGATTCATGAAACAGTAAGCATCATTAAAAATAAGATGTAATTTTCTGATAGCTGGATAATTCAAATCCATGCAACTAAAACCCCATTTAATTTCCTGGTCAGTAAAGCACTCTCACTCTCTCGTTTGATTCACAACAGTAGAAATAATGAAACTCCACTTTTGTGGTTAAATATCAAAGTATTATGACATTATGGAAAGACGCTGACATTTAAAATTAATTAGAAATGGTTGCTCCTTGAAATATAGCGATGAAAACCAATCCACCTTTGATAAGCAGCAAAAGCAAACATGACCAAGCTTATGATCTCTGTGCTTTTTCATTAGATTTGAGGCAGGAGGCAATGATGAAAATTCATACCTCTGTCATGCATAACCCAGCAGGATGTATTCTAAAAAAAAGCACAACCTGCAGTCTCCACTCATTCCAGATTACCCATTTAAGATCGAGCCTTGATAAATCTCAGTGCATTTGGACATTATATAGCACACAGGAATCAGTAAACGATGGTTCAATATTATTAAAAGAAAACCTTCCCAGTTTTTTGTCCTTCATTCAATAATGAATGTTGCACTCACATTCTAGATACAAATAGACATGTCAATCAATAAAACTCAAAACAATCATTTATACTAAAGGTGCAGTGGGACACAGAAACATGAGTTGTACATGTTCCTTCACTTATATTAAACAAAATATAAGAACATGAAAGTCTGAAGTCAAGGGAGGCAGAGGTGTAATGGTATTGTCACTGGATTAGTAATCCAGAGGTCCAGGGTAACCCTCTGGGAATCCAGGTTTGAATCCCACCATGGCAGATGGTGATATTTGAATTCAGTAAAAATCTGGAATTAAGGAAGTCTAATGCTGACCAGGAAACCATTGTCATAAAACCTATCTGGTTCACTAATGTCCTTTAGGGAAGGAAATCTGCCATCCCTCCCTGGTCTGGCCTACATGTGACTCCAGATCCACAAGAGTGTGGTTGACTCTCAAATGCTCTCTGAAGTGAAAGCCAATTAGGGATGGACAAAAAATTCTGGACAGGCAGTGACGCCCACATCTTGTAAATGAATAAAAACACATAACTCGTTTTCTAGGGAAACCTCGGAGCATTCTTTTCCAGAGAAGCATAATTTGACACCTTATAATATTTTTCCAATATTTTGGACCCTACAATGATCATGGGCACTGTATCTTTTTTTTACATCGAAAGGAAGGGGAGTTTGCTTGATTTTATTTGGCCATTCAGAAACCAATTACTTTTCTTGACAATTAAAATGTTCTCAGTCGCAACAAATAATATATTACAGGGAAAAAAGACTTTTCCAAAAAAAAAATCAAAAAGCAAAAGAGGGATGTTTGTTGACCATGCTGGCCTGGATTGTCATTTGCAAATTTAGAACCAATTATGCTCCAAATGTTGCACCCACTCTCCTACATTTTATCTGTGTATGATCTCCGGGTGCTCCCGTTTCAAACATGGGTTCCCAGAGGGTTACCCTGGGTCTCTGGATTACTGATGGACACAGTAAGAGTTTTAACAACACCAGGTTAAAGTCCAACAGGTTTATTTGGTAGCAAATGCCATTAGCTTTCGGAGCGCTGCCCCTTCGTCATCTGACATGAGTTGTACATGTTCCTTCACTTATATTAAACAAAATATAAGAACATGAAAGTCTGAAGTCAAGGGAGGCAGAGGTGTAATGATATTGCCACTGGATTAGTAATCCAGAGGCCCAGGGTAACCCTCTGGGAATCCAGGTTTGAATCCCACCATGGCAGATGGTGTTATTTGAATTCAGTAAAAATCTGGAATTAAGGAAGTCTAATGCTGACCAGGAAACCATTGTCATAAAACCTATATCGTCATCTGACGAAGGGGCAGCGGTCCGAAAGCTAATGGCATTTGCTATCAAATAAACCTGTTGAACTTTAACCTGGTGTTGTTAAAACTCTTACTGTGTGTTTACCCCAGTCCAACGCCGGCATCTCCACATCATTACTAATGGACAGTCAATGGACTGCTTCAGTGCTCTAATATCCATCAGATTAAAATGAGGTACAAACCTTCAGACCAAGGGAAAAAATGCACCTAATGTCACTCTGATAGCCACTTTTGTATGCATGCTAGCTGTGCACTGGCCCAGGACTGAGGAACTCACTAAAGCTTAGGTCAGCTGGTGCAAAGGCTCATCGTTGAAAGACCACAGTCTAAGGCTCTTCAATTATAGTGCAGTGGGGAACTGTAAAATCGCTCAGGTTGTATGTTTGATATAAAGGATGGCATCGATTCTCCGACAGGGCATCCTGCCCGGGTCTTATTCCCATAGCCCCACATATTTATCCCACTAATCCCCCTAACCCTATAGATCTTTGGACATTAAGGGGTAATTTAGCATGACCAATCAACCTAACCTGCACATCTTTGGACTATGAGAGGAAACGGGAGCACCTGGAGGAAACACATGCAGACACAGGCTGGAATTGAAGCCAGGTCCGTGGCGCTCTGAGGCAGCAATGCTAACCACTGTGCCACCATGCCACCCATTGTGTCCGTGCTGGCTGCAAGAACAATTCACCGAGATCCATTCCTCCATCTTACTCCTATAGTCCTACTTTTGTTTTTCTTTTCAATTCTCTTTGGAAGGACTCGATTGACCTTTCCTCATCACACTCTCAGGCATTGCATTCCAAATCCAAACCACTGCTGTGCAATAAAAGGTTTTCTTCATATCACCTTTGCTTCTTATGTCAACCATTTCAAATAGGTGCCCTCTGGTTCTCAATCCTTTTGCCAATGGAAAGTGTTTCTCCCAATCTACTCTAGCCTGACACCTCATGATTTTGAAAACTTTATCAAACCTCCACTTTATTTGTTCTTCTCCAGGTTCTCCAATCTATCCATGTAGCTAAAGGATCTCATCCCCAGAACCATTCTCATGAATCTTTTCTGCATCCACTTTAATGTCTGCACATCATTCCTCAGTAAGAAGTTTAACAACACCAGGTTAAAGTCCAACAGGTTTATTTGGTAGCAAAAGCCACACAAGCTTTCGGAGCTCCAAGCCCCTTCTTCAGGTGAGTGGGAATTCTGTTCACAAACAGAATTGTGAACAGAATTGTGAACAGAATTCCCACTCACCTGAAGAAGGGGCTTGGAGTTCCGAAAGCTTGCGTGGCTTTTGCTACCAAATAAACCTGTTGGACTTTAACCTGGTGTTGTTAAACTTCTTACTGTGTTTACCCCAGTCTAACGCCGGCATCTCCACATCATGACCATCATTCCTCAAGCATGGAACCCAGAACACCATACTCTATATGATGCTGAACCAATATTTTATGCAGATTTATCATAACACCCTTGCTTTTGAACTGTATGTCCCTATTTGTATGGTCTGGGATCCTGAATGCTTCATTAACTGCTTTCTCAACTTGCCCTGGTACCTTCAATGATTTGCGTACATACACTCCAAGTTGCCTTTGCTCCTGCACCCCCTTTAGAATTGTACACTTTTTTGTCTCTCATTGTTCTTCCCAGCAAAATTAATCACTTCACACTCCTCTGCATTAAATTTCATCTGCCATCTCTGATCCCTTCTTATTGCTCTCTTCATAGCTGATGTCCCTTTGCTTATCAACTCCTCATTTTTGCATCTCCTCTGTAAGATTGTTTGGAGCAGATTCCACACTAAATGTGCTATATACATGCAATGTATTTTGTTGAACATATGCCTTGTCGGTATGATTTCAGTGTGAAGGTTGGAGGTAAAACAGTATTACTCACTAACTTCTTTCAAAACCCATAAAGCCAATTGATGACTTGCTAAAAGGGTTTTCTTTCCCCAGAACACTGAAACATTCTGAGCTATACAGTAAAGGGTTCCAGTTCAGAGCCTGCCATCCCCACACACTGGTGAGCTCCTAATTTAAAACACACAATAGTGGGAAGTCGTCTGCCTGATCACAGGCACCTCACCACAGAAAATAGAAAACAAACAATTGTTCTATTGAAGTCTTCTATTTTAATGGAATCTTTTCTATAATGGATTGTAACTGGGATACTCCTGACTCCCAAATAACATTTCCTTGCCTTCCTTCATGAGGGAACTAAAAGGGAGAATGGCTGAATACCAGCTGAGTAACATCCTGTTTCCACGGAGACCGTGAATGGAGAACCTTATGTTGCCATAATTTTGTATGTCAATCACCTCAAATTGATGTCCTTTGGTTCTCATCCTTTTGTCAATGGGGAAAATTTCACACCATTTACTATCTCCTGACCCCTCATGATTTTGAACACCTCAACAAATCTGCACTTTCTTTTCTCTGAGAAAAGTTCCAGGTTCTCAAAATTATGTTGGGTCAGGCCATTGACAAAAGGATGTTACTTTGCTGGTCTGGAGAGCCAGAGGCACTTAGAGCAGCAGCAAAAAGGTTGAAAGCCACTGATTTAGGAAAAGCAAGGTACAAATGTTCTCACAGCTATATTGTGAGTACCACTGTATAGGCTAACTGTCCAGGTAAACTGGGGCATATCAGGAGAGATTAAATAGCTTGAGTTTATACTCGCTGGAGTTTAGAAGGATGAGAGGGAATCTGATCGAGGTATATAAAATACTAAAAGGGATTTATAACGTAAATGTAGACCAAATATTTCTCCATGTGGGGCAATCTAGTACAAGGAGTCACAGGTATAGGTTAAGAGGCAGTCGATTTAAAACCGAGGTGAGGAGAAATTACGGGGGCGATTCTCCCCAAAAATTCTAAGTGTCGAATTTGTGTAAAAACTGGAGTAAATCCCGCTGTTTTTTTCAGCGAGAGTTTCAAAATGAATCTCCCACACTCTGTGCATAATGAGTGCACTAGTGTGAATCATGCAAAAAATCTGTGGGTGGGGCCTATTCCCACTGGAGAGGCCGGCAGCTTTGGCGCTGAGTGGGCCACTGCGCATGCACCGATCTGTCTGCAAAAGCCGGCTGGGAAAATTGCCTCCGTCTCGCAGAGGATGATGAATAGCGCGGTGGGGTCTGAATCATTAAATGGTTTTGAGAAGGAGATGGATAAATTTCTGATAAAAGCAACTGGTTAAAGGGATATGGGCAACAGATAGGGAAATGGAGTTGAAAAGAAGAAGAGATCAGCCATGATCTGATTGAATGGTGGTGGAACAGGCTTGAAGGGCTGAATTGCCTATTTCTGCTCCTAATTCCTATGTTCCTATGCTCCTCTAAGGGCCTATATTTTGCAGCCAGTGGTGAAGGAATGGTACTCATCACTGACCTTCGGACAATCTGCCCACAAAGGTTTAGTGGGTTCTAGAACATTGATCCCTATTCTGTTGTGACCTTCAATCTGGCGCAATCTACGTGGGATTGGGTATCCCAGCAACAGTGGCATCATCCAACATGCTGAGCAGCCTGTCAGATCAGATTGAATAATTCTCAGAGGGAAAACCACAAAATAAAAAGCACAGATTATTACTCGATTTAGTGTCACGGCGTGGGATTTTACGATCTCGTTCGTCTCGAAACCGCCCGAGGTCAACGGATCTTTCCATGTTCTGCCCCTCGCCCGCTCCAGTTTCCACGGCGGGCGGGCAGCAAAATTCCAGCCATAGAGTTTTACTGCACAAAATGAGACCCTTTGGCCCATCGTGTCTGCACTGGCCTATCTATTCCAATCCCATTTTTCAGCACTTGGTCCATAGTCTTGTATGTACGGCATTTCAAGAACTCATCTAATTACTTCTTAAATGTTGTGAGCCTGGATGTCAAGGGATATGCAGGGTTGGATAAGGAAAAACATGGTTAATGTCAGATACAGGGATCTCAGAACAGTGGAAGCCCAAGAGCTGTATTCCAGGGCGACACGGTGGCACAGTGGTTAGCACTGCTGCCTCACAGCGCCAGGGGCCCGGGGTGGCACGGTGGCACAGTGGTTAGCACTGCTGCCTCACAGCGCCAGGGACCTGGGTTCAATCTCCATGTCTGCATGTGTTTCCTCCGGATGCTCTGGTATCCTCCCACAGTTCAAGGGTATGCGGGTTAGGGGGATTGGCCATGCTAAATTGCCCCTTATGTCAGTGGAACTAGCTAGAGTAAATGCATTAGGTTTTGGGAATAGGGCCTGGGTGGGATTGTGATCGGTGCAGACTCGATGGGCTGAATGGCCTCCTTCTGCACTGTATGATTCTATGATTCTAGGAGTATAGATAGTGGAAGGGAATACTTAAAAAAAGAAACGAGGAGATCAAAGAGGGGGCATGAAAAAACAATGACAGGCAAAAATAAAGGAAAATGTTGCTGTGTTTCACAAGTATATTAAAGGCAAGAGGGTTATCAGGGGAGGAGTAGGGCCCATTAGGGAACAAAGTGGCAATGTGTGTGTGTGGAGCCAGAGGATGTAAGTGAGGTTTTAATTGAGTATTTTACATCTGTGTTCACTATGGAGAAGGACAATATAGTTATAGAAATCTGGGAGGAGGTGTGATATAATTGAACAGATTAGTATCGAATGGTAGGAGGTGTCAACGGGTTCAGCAGTCTTAAAAGTGGATAAACCCTCAGGCCGAGTTGAGGTGTGTCTCAGGTTATTGTATGAGGCCAGGCAGGAGATTGTAGGGGTGCTGACACTAATTTTCAAATCATCTCTGGCCACAGGAGAGATGATGTGAAGATGCTGGCATTGGACTGGGGTAAACACAGTAAGAAGTTTAACAATACCAGGTTAAATTCCAACAGGTTTATTTGGTAGCAAATGCCACTAGCTTTCGGAGCACTGTCCCTTCATCAGGTGGAGTGGAGAAATGCTCACAAACAGGGCATACAGAGGCACAAACTCAATTTACAGAATAATGATTGGAATGCAGTCTTTACAGATAATCAAGTCTTAAAGGTACAAACAATGTGAATGGAGGGAGCATTAAGCACAGGTTAAAGAGATGTGTACTGTCTCCAGACAGGACAGCCAGTGAGATTCTGCAAGTCCAGCCAAGCTGTGGGGGTTACAGATAGTGTGACATGAACCCAAGATCCCGGTTGAGGCCGTCCTCATGTGTGCGGAACTTGGCTATCAGTTTCTGCTCAGCGACTCTGCGCTGTTGTGTGTTGTGAAGGCCGCCTTGGAGAATGCTTACGCGAAGATCAGAGGCCGAATCACCACTCAACAATCACCAGGCAAGACTGTTCTCTTCCTGTTGGGGAGCACTTCAGCGTTCATGGGCATTCGGCCTCTGATCTTCGCATAAGAAGATACTGGAACTCCCTACTCATTTATTGTTGTTTTATGGTCTTAGACGTGGTTGTCGTGGATCTGGGCTTACCCCAAATCTGTAGATGATACTATTAGCAAACTTCGATGGGCAGAATTCTCCCATTTTGGAACTAAGTCCCATAGCAGGGTGGGAACGTGGAGTGTTTCCCACCATGAAGGCCGGCAGAAGAACATGACAAATCTTCCTGGCCCCAACCTCATTCATGATGCAACACAGCGTTTCGCACCATAATCCATGTCAGGGAAGCCTGATGACATGTATTCCATGTTATTCCATGCTGTCCGGACACCATATTGAAAAGGAGTCCAACATCACCGATCCACTATTGAAGAAAGAGGATGGACCTCCTGAAAATGAAGAGGAATCTCTGGGAGAGCACTGGGCCAGGACACAACCTCCTGAGAAAAAAGATAAATCTCCGGGAACATTCTGAGGCTGGTTGATGGACACCCTCCAGAACATTGAATCTGGAAGGTCCATCTGCAGATGCTCCCCTGAAACACTGTTGTGGTATTCAGGAGTCCACGGTTACCAGTGACCTCCATCCTGAACTCCCGAGCCAACCTCAGGCATTATTCAGGTGAGTCCCAACATCAGCACACGTTGTTCCAAACATGTTTTGCTTTGGCGTGTTTTCTCACCATCGTCACAGAGAATCGGGCATGAGTGGAAGATTCCAGTTGGGACTTTATCTGCCTATTAGCAGCTTCTAGCAGGTTTCCTCTACCACCATGGCAGGCATCGGCAGAAGATCCAGTGGGGAATTCACACCAACATGAAATCGATTTCTGAGCCTCCCGACACTGAACCTGCCAATGGGATCTTGGGAGAATTCCACCCTCCCTTTTATTGAAATTATACTGACTATTTACGAGGTAAACTCAGTATGAGGCTCTACATAGAACTATCTCTTGTTATGCTCTGTTGTCATACGATTTTATGTCACTGATGATCCAACAATTATTTACATATTTAACATTAATCCAAGACCGTAAGAAACTACAAAGGTCGTGAACAAAGCCCAGTCCATCACGCAAACCAGCCTCACATCCTTTGACTTAGTCTATATTTCCTGCTGCCTTTGAAAAGCAGCCAGCATTATCAAGGACCCCATGCACCCCAGACATTCTCTCTTCCACCTTCTTCCGTTGGGAAAATAATGTAATAGTCTGAGGTCACGTACCAACTGACTCAAGAACAGCTTCTTCCCTGCTGCTGTCAGACTTTTGAATGGACTTACCTTATATTAAGTTGATCTTTCTCTACACCCTAACTATGACTGTAACACTATATTCTGCACCCTCTCCTTTCCTTCTCTATGAATGGTATGCTTTGTCTGTATAGCGCACAAGAAACAATACTTTTCACATGTGTACTAATACATGTGACAATAATGAATCAAATCAGAAAAATATCTAACAGCATTGTGGGTGTACCTGCACCATATGGACCATAACAGTTTAAGAAAATGGCTCATCATAATCTTCTCAAGAGCATTTAGGGATGTGCAATAAAGATTGGCCTTGACAACGGCAGAAGACATCCCATGAATGAATACAAAGATAAAAGATTGTATTAGTTGAATTCTATCAGCTATCTTTTCAAATAAGATTACACTCTGGCAATGGTGTACTCAGAAACTACATAACATTAGTGCTGTGATGTGATAATATTTAAATGATCCTAACAAGACACACTCACTACTGTAACAGGATGCTTTTTTAGCCACAATCAGTGCCAATCACTGCACAAACACCTATCGTTTACAATTCCTCAACATCCTACCATCACAGTTCCAGTTCTAAGAATTACGTTAATGAGGGGGATGTCATTTGTTCATTCTGGTACAGCAACTTTCTAAATGGCAACACACTAGAATAATTCATTGTCTGGAAAGCATGTCAATATTATGCTATATTTAAAACAAAAGCATACATATATATTGGCAACATAAACATCCACATTACAGCCCTCCACAAATAATTAATTAGATCCGACTTGCAAATCAATCCAATAATGAAAACTATCTCTTCTTTTCCAAATTAAACACAACTCTTAAAATGAAGAACCTATTATATAAAATGAGTGGCTATGAACAGCACTGCACAACAAACACAAAGTCATAGAGGTTCCTGTTGATAAGATTTCACAGATGGATGGCACAGTGTTTAGTCTATGAATGTCACAAGTAGGCTTACATTAACACTGCAATGAAGTTCCTGTGAAAATCCCCTAGTTGTCACACTTTGTCACCTATTCGGGTACACTGAGGGAGAATTCAGCATGGCCAATGCACCTAACCAGCATGTCTTTCGGACTGTGGGAGGAAACTGGAGCACCTGGAGGAAACCCACGCAGACACGGAGAGAACGTGCAGACTCCACACAGACAGTGACCTGAGCCGGGAATCGAACCCAGGTCCCTGGCGTTGTGAGGCAGCAGTGCTAACCACTGTGCCACTGTGCTGTTCGGGTCACTGTCTGTGTGGAGTTTGCATGTTCTCCCCATGTCTGTGTGGGTTTCCTCCCCAGTCCGAAGATGTGCGGGTTCGGTTGATCGACCATGCTAAATTGAGCTTTAGTGTCAGGAGGATTAGCGGGGTAAATACGCAGGGTTATAGGGATAGGGTCTGCGTGAGATTGTTGTCGGTATAGGCTCGATGGGCCAAATGGCCTCCTTCTGCACTGGAGGGATTCTATGGTGATGCTTTGCATAAAATTCCTTTCCTGATTTAGCACAGACATCAACCTATTTAAAAGAGCAGTGAAATATTATTTAAAGATCCATTAATAACACCACTAAGACTCCTTGTTTTACTACAATGAATAATTTCACAAATTATTGTGAAGATGTGGGACTAAAAAAAGACTGAGTTTGCAGGATGCATAAAGATGCACATTTAAACTCTTATTGTGGAAAACATATTTTAATTCATGACAGTTGCTTCGTTTCTCTGGAGAATGTATGAATTAAATCCAAAATCTACATGTAGCTCTCCAACTTTGTAACTTGAAAGTCACTTGTGAACCATTGATACATATAGGGATAGATTTTCCGCTCCTGCCCAGCATGGGAATCGGAGCAAGCGGGACAGAAAGTTTGGTGGACCATTTAAGGATCCATTGATCTCGAGTGTGAATTTCCAGTCTCGGGGCACTTGATTTGATTTATTATTGTCACGTGTATTAACATACAGCGAAAAGTATTGTTTCATGCGCGCTATACAGACAAAACATACCGTTCATAGAGAAGGAAATGAAAGAGTGCAAAATGTAGTGTTACAGTCATAGCTAGGGTGTAGAGAAAAATCAACTTAATGTAAGGTAAATCCATTCAAACATCTTAGAGCAGCAGGGAAGAAGCTGTTCTTGAGTCAGTTGGTACGTGACCTCAGACTTTTGTATCTTTTTCCGGAAGGAAGAAGGTGGAAGAGAGAATGTCTGGGGTGCATGGGATCCTTAATTATACTGGCTGCTTTGCTGAGGCAGCGGGAAGTGTAGACAGAGTCAATGGATGGGAGGCTGCTTTGCATGATGGATTGGGCTACATTCACAACCTTTTGTAGTTTCTTGCGGTCTTGGGAAGAGCAGGAGCCATACCAAGCTGTGATACAACCAGAAAGAATGCTTTCTATGGTGCATCTGTAAAAGTTTGTGAGAGTCGTAGCTGACATTGCAAATTTCTTTAGTCTTCTGAGAAAGTAGAGGCGTTGGTGGGCTTTCTTAACTATAGTGTCAGCATGGGGGGACCAGGACAGGTTGGTGATCTGGACACCTAAAAACTTGAACCTCTCGACCCTTTCTACTTCGTCCCCATTGATGTATTCAGGGGCATGTTCTCCTTTACACTTCCTGAAGTCGATGACAATCTCCTTCGTTTTGTTGACATTGAGGGAGAGATTAATGTTGCCGCACCAGTTCACCAGATTCTCTATCTCATTCCTGTACTCTGTCTCGTCATTGTTTGAGATCCGACCCATTACGGTGGTCTCCTCAGCAAACTTGAAAATTGAATTGGAGGGGAATTTGGCTACACAGTCATAGGTGTACAAGGAGTATAGTAGGGGACTGAGAACACAGGCCTGTGAGGCACTGGTGTTGAGGATTGTCGTGGAGGAGGTGTTGTTGCCTATCCTTACTGATTTGTGTTCTGTGAGTTAGAAAGTTCAGAATCCAGTCACAGAGGGAGGTGCCGAGGTCCAGGCCATGGAGTTTGGAGATGAATTTTGTGGGAATAATAGTGTTGAAGGCTGAGCTGTAGTCAATAAATAGGAGTCTAACATAGGTGCCCTTGTTATCTAGGTGTTCCAGGGTTGAGTGCAGGGCCAGGGAAATGGCATCTGCTGTGGACCTGTTGCAGCAGTAGTCAAACTGTAGTGGATCCAGATAGTCCGGGAGGTTGGAATTGAGGTAGTCTGGGAGACTAGACTTGTGGCCGGAAAATCCCACCTCTAGTTTCTATTTCAGACTAGTGGGGTATCATAGGGATTAGTACTTGTGTCTTAGCTGTTCACAATATATATCAATGATTTTGATCTCGGGATCAAAAGAAATATTTCTAAGTTTGCAGGTGACAAAAAGATAGGTGGGAATGTGTGTTGTGAGGAAGATGCAAAGGGGTTCCACAAGGATTTGAGTGGGCAAGAACATGGCAGATGGGATATAGTATGGAAAAATGTGAGGTTATCCACTTTGATAGGAAGAACATACATGCAAAGTACTTCTTAACTGGTAAGAGATTAAGAAGTATAGATGTACCAAGGAAGTGGGTGTCCTCACCAATAAGTCACTGAAGGCTAACATGCAATCAATGAGGAAGGCTAATGCTTTGTCAGCCTTTATTGCAAGAGGAATTGAATAGAGGAATATTGAAGTCTTCAAGTGTATACAACCTTGGTTGGACTGCACTTGGAGTAGTCTGTGCTGTTTTAGTCCCCTTACCTTAGGAAGGATGTTATTATCATAGGAGGAATGCAACAAAGATTCACCAAATTTGTTTCTAGTTTTAGTTAAGTTTTATTTATTACTATCACAAGTAGGGTTACATTATCTCTGCAATGAAATTACTGTGAAAATCCCCAAGTCACGACACTCCTGTTCAGATACACTGAGGGAAAATTTAGCATGGTCAATGTATCTAACCAGCACACCTTTCGGACTGTGGGAGGAAACCGGAGCACCTGGAGGCAACCCACATAGACACGAGGAGAATGTGCAGACTCCGCTCAGAGAGTGACCCAAGCTGGGAATCGAACCTGGGTCCCTGGCATTGTGAGGCAGCAGTGCTGCCACTGTGCCACCGTGCTGCCCTGGGATGGTGCGACTATCTTAAGTAGAGAGATCAGGGAAACTGAGTCTGTATTCTCTAAAGTTTCAAAGAATAAAAAGTGATCTAATTAAAACTTATAAAATATTTAAAGGGATAGATAGGGTAGATGCAGATAAGATGATTTCCCTGGTTGGGGAATCTAGAACCAGTGGACACAATTTCAAAACCATTCAGGATTGAGATAAGGAGAATTTTCGTTTTACTCAGGGGGTTGTGAATCTTTGGAATTCACTGTGCCAGAGAGCTGTCACGATGTGGAGATGCCGGCGTTGGACTGGGGTAAACACAGTAAGAGTTTTAACAACACCAGGTTAAAGTCCAACATGTTTATTTGGTAACAAATACCATTAGCTTTCGGAGCGCTGCTCCTTCGTCAGATGGAGTGGAAATTTTGTGGCAGCTCAGTCATTCGAGTATGTTTAAAGCAAGAATTGACAAATTTCTAAGTACCAATTGCATAAAGGGATAGGGAGATAGTGTGGGGAGAAAAGCGTTCAGGTGTATGATGAGCCACGATCGTGTTGAATGGTGGAGCAGGCTTGATGTGTTGAATGGCCTCATCCTGCTCTCTGCTCCTTCTTTTCTATGACTCTAAACCTCCTTACATCCCGGATGTGAGTATCGACATAGCCCTGCGTTATTTTACCAGCACTCTGGTCTCCATTTCCACCTCCAGGAGCAGGTTAAATGCTGCATTTGGCACAGTAGTTGGCCATTCACTCATTGAGGCTATTGTGTCATTCATTTAGAATAACTTTGACCTCAAACTAGGTGCCATTTTAACAGGTACGTTTCAGCAATTATGTGAGACCCTTGCCCAAGGTAGGTAAGAGTCTTGAGGTAAATCAAAAGTCGGAATGGACCCACAGGATGTTTGACACCCAATTCCAGCCATCAGGATGATTGGGTGTGAAGGAACACCAGGCTGGACATTCAAGAAAAATATCCATTACAACTCACAATTTTATAAAAAGAACCTAATTGATTTTAAGCATCTTTATCCTACAATTTCCCATAAGTTTCCTTTTTTTAACGATATTTTTCTATTTTTAAAATTAATTAATCATTTAAACAATAGATTCACTCTGCAACCCTCCTGACCCTCAAACCTCCAGCACTACTTTCCTATAAAACAGTGGATATTCATGCAACTAACAAAGCTGTCTAATTGTGATTAAAAGACCCTGGAGTTACTCGAGGAGAAATTTGTTGGCATAATGGTGGCAGTTTACATTGATTCCCCAGGGGCAGGAAGTACCATCAACCACAACTTCTGTATAGCCATTGTGTCGCCCATTATTGATATCAGTACCAACCGATTCCTCCTCCATTATTTTCATAGAAGGCCAAGATAGCGAATTCCCCTTATTCACACTTTATGTAAACAGAAAGGGAATACTCTGCTTTCTGGACACTGGAAAGTCGAGCAGAAAGCAGAATAAGAATGGCATTTGAATCAGCAATGAGCCTTACCCTGAGAGCCAGAAAAGCTTATAGTATACCCTCTGACAGGCATGCACCTCCTTCCTCCCTCACACAAAAATAAAGTCCTTAACCTGACTCATTGCTACAAACATGAAAGTCTTTTCATCTTAACAAAAATATCCAGGAAGAACATGCCACTATCCACATAGGAAGCTGAAACTGCGGGTTAAAAATACCAATTTATGAAAGGAAAAGCTACCTTCCTTGTGGGCAAAGGTACCTATACCGTACAGATTATTCACCATGGCAACAGAGTGGAAAGCATGCTTCCCCACACGCACAAGGCACAGACATATGCATTATACATTAGTGTGGCGAAATGACAGTGCCACCTATGTGTGTAAAATTACAGACTGATCAACGTACTAACGTAATGGTTTCAGATGGACCAAAATATTGCAAATAATCAAAATGTGCAACTGGAAAACAATCTGAATACAGAATGAAAATGGTTACTTACTAAATATTTGCATAATAGCAGAACAATATCACATGTAAGGTGCCAGGATTACATCAGTATTAAAATGTGATTTAGCTCATTGGAATTACACTGTGTCAATATTCATTTTAATGGGTTGTCAGCATTTTTGGTTAATGCATCTGCATAAATTAAGGAATTTTACCTCACTGCCTCAAGCATCATACATTGATATTCACACAATATAATTCCACTACTTTTGGTACAAATTTCTGGGTTTTTACTCACATTTAGGTTAAAGTAACACTTTTTTGATTTTTGCTTTCACCTTTCAAAAATTAACATTGACATTGTTGCTGCTGCATCAAAGATAATTGAATGGAACCGAGAAAGTAGCAGTGGTATAGTGCCACCAGAGTGTGCCAAAGCACCTGCACTAACCAACGACAGAGTGGAACTCCTTCCAAACATCCTGGCTCTCCCACAACAGCCCCAGCTCCACTTATTAACCTTCCTCCGAACAGCCTGGCTTCTTCCAAACAGTCCTGACCACCTGCCGAGCCCATAGAACTTGCCACTCTGCTACTGTAGAACATCATGAAACTAAAGTTTCTGGCAGGCTGCAGCCTCTCTGAGGCCTCTTGCACATTCGCCAGCCGGGAATTGGCTGGCACATGTGCAGTTTGTCTTCAATCATTTCTTGGGCCAAGGGAATGGCCTAGTGCTCATGCACAGGAGAAAGGCCTTAAAGGGCCCAAATCCCAGCCAAACAGTTCAAAACTACATGTCAGGTGCCCTGAGCAGCAACACCATTGCAGAGGAGGTGGCCCGTTCAGCAGGACACAGCAAGGGAGACAGGAGTAAGGTTCCAGAGTTTCTAGAAGTAAAGTTAAAGAACGCTCCAAATTAAAGAAAAAGCTGCAAATGAAGCAGATGTAAAGTAAAGTGGGCTTGAAAGAAGTTGTGAAGACCTGAGGAGGCTGCCAAAGGTTGGTGACTCCTTCCTGCAGGCCTTTGGAGCAGCAGTATTCTGCTTGACATAGCTGAAGATCTGGAAGTATGCTGGGAATGTGAAGCTTGAGTGTACGTACAAGTGAGGAGAGTGAACCAACGGGTGTTAAAGATGCTAAGAAGAGGTTGACTGTCCTTGATTGGCCAACATGGCCAATTTTCCAATTAGGAAAAGCAAATGCCTCCGGAGGTTCAAGGATATTCGGACATTACTTACCACTGTTATCCCAATAAGAAAGCTTGGGTAAACATTGTTTCTGATTGGTTTCACAACCACTTTGTACCAGAAGCACAACAGCATTGTCAGACAGCTGGACCTGAAGAAAACTGTAAAATCATGTTGGTTCTGGGCAATTGTTAAGTACATCCTCCTGCCAAACTCTTGGTAAAGAACAATGTTTTCACAGGTTACTTCTTCCCCCTCATCACAGTCATGACAAGGATAACATAGTGGGGTTAATTTTTTAGTCCTGTCTGCCATGGAAATTGTCATGGATGGGATGTACAAGTTGACTGGTTTTTGAAAGGTCTGTTGACCTCAGATGAGAATTTCAGGTCTCAGGGTGACCAGGACCAGAAAATCCTGTCCGTTGAATCTCTGACGACTGCAGTTGGGGCCCATGTCCACCTCCATCTTCGGCGGATAGCCATTCACCAATAACACTACTGTAATTGGGGCTACCTTGTCCCAGCTTTATGTTTTTCATTGATAACATATTTGGTTCACCTTCTGGACGGCTATCCATATTATGTACTGGAACTACATTATTTACACTTGTACTGGGCAGATCCTGCTTGTTGCTGCACTTGTGCCTGACGTGCCCTCTGCTCATCAAATCTGGTGGATCTTGTTGTTATGCATGCTTTGCAGCTTTATGGTCCCTCTCTCTGCACTTTCTAGTGGCTAGGGTCACTTCCAACTCCTTCAAAAAATTTCCTTCTCACTCTGCCGGTAGCTTTTTCTGTATTGCCGTATTGTTCACACAACAAACCAAACAGTCCCTCAACATGTCATTCAATGCTGAACCAAACACTCACAGTACTTGAAAAATTACACAATACCATTAGGGCTTGTCAAGAATGAAGATGCTAGCTAGAAGCTACATACGGTGGCCTGGCATAGATGCTGACATTGAAAAGATTGAGAAACTGTATGATCAGTAACAACTACAAGAGAATTTACCTGCTACAGCACATTTACACCCCTGGGAATGGCCAGAATGGCCAAGGATGAGAGTTCATGTTAGACTTTGTCGGCCCTTTATAGGTAGAATGTTCCTATTACTGATGAATGCCCACTCAAAACGGCTGGAAGTATGTGAGATTAAATCCACGACTTCCAATGCAACAACTGAGAAACTGCACCAATGCTTTGTCACCCACAGATTACCCAATGTATTTGTTTCAAACAATGGAACGGCATTCACAAATGCTGAGTTCCAAAACTTCATGACGTCCAATGGGAATTAAGCATATCCAAACAGCACCATATCAGCCCTCATCGTATGGGCCCACGAAACACGCGGTACAAACCTTCAAAGCTGGTGTGAAGAAATTATCATCGGCGTCCCTTGAAACAAAGTTAGCAAGATTGCTGCCTGCTTACAGGAACGCCACACGTATAACCACTGGAATTGCTCCTGCTGAATTACTGATGGGTCGGGGTTTGAGGACCATGTTGACTCTGGTAGTTCCAGGCTTGGTGGGTAGGGTGGAGCCAATTCAGAGTATGAAGAAAAGGAACCATGATTCAACAAGAGTCGGGAGAACATTTGAGATAGATGGTCCAGTATTGGTAAAACATTTTTGGGAAGGGACCATATTGGGTCCCAGGTGTTGTAGTGGCCAGAACCAGCCCAGTGAAATGGAGGTTCAGGACAAAATTCCAAATAAGCACTTAGATCATTGAAGAAGACGCGAGTCATCTCAAGGGCAGGTGTTACAGCCTACTCCAATTGTGACTGCTAGTAGTATTGTCATTGGTCAAAGGAGTGAAGGGGCAAGTCAGCCAGTTGCAGAACCAAGTGTTGATCCCAGTGAAACCCAGGAAGTAGTGGAACTGATGTGCCTATACAAGAAGAGCCTCAGACTCAAGCAAGTCCTCCCAAATCTACCTCTGCTGTTGAATCACAACAAATTGAGCTACGTCGCTCCCAGAGAAAGCAAACGTCCCCAGACAGACTGAGTTTCTGATGAACTGTGTTAAAAATATTTACTATTGTTAATGTTAAATAATTTTTTTTTAAGTTTAGTGTCACAAGTAGGTTTACATTAGCACTACAATGAAGTTACTGTGAAAATCCCCTTGTCACCACACTCCGGCATCTGTTCAGGTACACTGAAGGAGAATTTAGCCAATGCATCTAACCAGCACATCTTTCGGACTGTAGGAGGAAACCAGAGCACCCGGAGGAAACCCACGCAGACACGGGGAGAACATGCAAACACAGACAGTGATCCAAGTCGGGAATCGAACCCAGGTCCTTGGCGCTGTGAGGCAGCAGTGCTAACCAGAAGCAGTGCTGCCATAAAGGACTTAAATGGGGGGATGTAGTAGCGAACCCCCTTAAGGGGTGTGGGCCCAGAGGGTCATGTGCCATAATTGCACGAAGGGGCAGGAGCGTGTGAATCCCAAAGCTGAACGTGGGATTTTACCATCACAATCAATCCAAGAGCTGAATGGGAAGACACATTTTGAAGCACTCTGTACATGGTTTGAATTATTTAATACATAGTTGTTGTTAATCTGGTGGTCATTATTTATTATTCAGTGATACATTTTTCTTTTCTAGCTATTTATTGACTTTGGACTATAGCTACAGTAGGTTTAGGCTATTGTAATATAAGTGGGCCTAGTCCTATATATCGTATCTGAAAACCAAAACGATCTGAAACTGGAAACACAATCAACCCCGAGGATTTTGGATAATATGTACTTCACCTGTAAAATGTTCCATAATGAAGTTATAGCTACTCTAAAGAATAATGATTCAAAATACTGCACAGTTCAAAATAAAATGCCGACCACCTACCAGCATTAATATTTTTCACTTAAAAAGCATAGTTCACTGACTTTTGGGGGCTCAAATGATTAGTGCATGGGAAAACAAGGTAATGGTAGATTTGGAAATGATGCAGCCAACACAATGTGCAAGAGCTCCTGCACCTCAAGATTTCCCACTGCACCAATGGAAAGTAGCTCTAGATTTTCCACTCCACCAATGGAATGTAGCTCTTTCAGCCAAGCAAAAATACGTCACTTTCCAAAATGAGCATATTTTTTCTCTTCAAAGGCTGTCATCCGCATCTTTTTGTTGGGAGAACACAATGAGCTACCTGCTCCGAAGGCTCTTTCACTGCCACAACTGAATATCCTCTGGTGTATTATAATGATCAGGAATACCTCAGCCTTTGACTTTTTTCCCCTTATTTCTTCGCTGTGAGAAAGTATTCGGCTTCCAATTTGCACTTCCTCCATGAGCACAGTCACTGCTGAAAATTTGTGATGCAGGGGATCAAATCTGTTAATCCAAGTGCCATCATTTCATGACAAGCACCACCACACTCGGGTACACTCTGTCACCCTTCACCCCGCAAAAAACTTTCAACTGACAAAATAATTCTACATGGCAGGCAAAAAGCAAATGGTGGGGAATTCTCAAGAGATTTAACTTCCTAGGTTTGCTTTCTGCTTAGCAAAATAAATTCAAGTGAAATAGAGGCAAAAACATACTTATCATATAGTGACAACTCTGAGCCAGTAAGTGCAATACTTGCCATGAAATTCTGTCTGACTGAATGTCAATTAAATGTCTTTAACTCATGGCACATCTGACATATGTTTTATTCAACAGGATATCCAGAGAAATACATCACTAAGCTACAGGCAGGGCAAGAAGAAATGTCATCCTGATTCATTCCCAATGCAATATGTATCAGACCTTTTTTAATTCCGGTGAGATTTTCGATAAAATGTAATGTGAATGAATCATACCTGAAAATGAAAAGCAAACTTTGAACCTCATGAAGTAAATAAGAAGTATAACTTTATCTTTGGTACACGACCATCTGAATTATATTCCTATAAAACTCAGAATGAGCCAGGTCCTTATTTCCTTCAAGTGTATTTGAATTAATTTAACCAAGAAAAGCGTCATCAGACACAATCAACAATTTTGTGAACTGATTTAAACTAAACCTAGCCACTCCTTGCAGATATTTGTGTGAATGTAAGTATTTATTGATAACACACCATTAATAACACAGAAAATCTCGAGTAGCCAAGGGCTAGGTCAGATTGTCAGCTAACCTTGACCCACTTCTTTGCAGAATGGTGTCCTATCACTCAGGCCCACTGTAGTCATTAGAACTTGACAGTACTAGTTTCATGAATGTATACTAAATCCCTCTTGCACAAAGTTGTCCTTGAAATTTCTACAGTTGTGGAATTCATTTTCCAGCTAATTATAAGTAGAACGGCGGCCGTGATTATTTGATGGACAGTTCATTGTGGGTGCTTTTTTTCTCACAAATCAATCCTGGCCCTATTCAAGAGTAAATCGAGAAACATGAAGGCAGCGGGAGTAGAAAGTGGTCCAGCTCTGAACAATGTTTGATTGATTTCCCCACACAAAGAACTGGGAACATTAACCAGGTTTCAGGACACAAAATACAATAGCGACAGCATTTACAGAAAACGGCCGTGGTAGTGTCTTGTTAATAATATTCCGATCTTATAGCTCTGCTGAAAAGTAATTACCAGCACTGAAATATCCAGAATAGTGGCATCATCTTCCATTATGGTTGAGATGTACTTAAAAAGAGAAGTCTTGTGTCAAGGTAACAGTCGAATAAATGCCTCCCATCAATCTCAATTTTAACAAGGTTTTAATTCTTCCACTTACTTTATCACAATCCTAAATTTATCCCTATACTAATTTTATTTAAATTAACATAAATTACTTCTTCAGAAACAGACTGAAGAAAAGGTTTTGTGCTTGAGGATTGAAGGATTACACTTATGCTCGAGCCCAACTTGTTCAGGAGTCTAGGCAGAGGCGAGATTGGATGATGGCATGGCTCTGGTGAGATAGCAGAAGACTCGGACTGATTGAAAAAAGAGGGAATAGTTAATGGAGGTTCATTATCCAACGTGGCTGATGAATAGAGTTCACACATTGGAACTAAAGTTTAAAGTTTATTTATTAGTGTCACAAGTAGGCTGATATTAACATTGCAATGAAGTTACTGTGAAAATCCCCTAGTTGCCAGACTCCGGCACCTGTTTCGGTACACTGAAGGAGAATTTAGCATGGCCAATGCACCTAACCGGCACGACTTTCAAACTATCAGAGGAAACCGGAGCACCCGGAGGAAACCCAGGCAGACACGGGGAGAACGTGCTGACTCCGCACAGACAGTGACCCAAGCCGGGAATGGAACCCAGATCCCTGGTGCTGTGAGGCAGCTTTGACAATCTTCATCATCTGAAGCTTCATGTCACCGTTCAGTTGAAACAGTTGATGTGCGTCTTGTGATGTGTCAAGTGGCTAAATCCCCAGTTACCCATTTCCTGATATCTCTCTGTTACAGAAGCTTCTTCAGTCTAAGCTGCACCAGAAGCCATCCAGCAACCTCCCTGGAGCCTCAGGAGATGCAACATCACACCTTCTCTCTGCACCCAGTACCATGGCAGATGCTGGCCCTTTGGCAGGTTTTAGTGTGTCCGATAGGGATCGTCCACACACTGATAAGGGCACTTCAAAATGCTCCCATATTATTCAGTCCACGGGATCCTTGTTGTCATTTTAACAAGTCCATTTTGGGCAATGCCAGGCACCTATCCTCATGTTATTGAGAAGTAGGGGGCTAAATTGGATTGTGTTGGGGGAGCCCTTGGGCAGTCTCACTCAGTTGCAAGGAGCTAAATCTCTGCCTATATACCACCAAGGAAGCAAGAAATCATCTGTGCCTTTGCTAAGTGTTTCTGGGTTCCACCTGACCCTTAGAGTCTGACATTGCTCTGCTCCTTTCCTGAATCCTGAAATCCTTTCCTGAAAACCAGAGCTTCCTGAGCATCCCTGTATTCACTTAGAACATAGAATATAGAAAAAATACAGCACAAACAGGCCCTTCGGCCCACAAGTTGCGCCGGTCATGTCCCGACCTACCGAGGCTTATATATCGGCTTACCTATAACCCTCAATCCTATTAAGTCCCATGTACTCATCCAGAAGTCTCTTAAAAGACCCTATTGAGTTTGCCTCCATCACCACTGACGGCAGCCGATTCCACTCACCCACCAGCCTCTGAGCGAAAAACTTACCCCTGACATCTCCTCTGTACCTACTCTCCAGCACCTTAAACCTGTGTCCTCTTGTAGCAGCCATTTCAGCCCTGGGAAAAATCCTCCGAGAATCCACCCGATCTATACCTCTCAACCTCTTGTACACCTCTATCAGGTCACCTCTCATCCTTCGTCTCTCCAAGGAGAAAAGACCGAGCTCCCTCAACCTATCCTCATAAGGCATGCCAACCAATCCAGACAACATCCTTGTAAATCTTCTCTGCACCCTTTCAATCATTTCCACATCCCTCCTGTAATGAGGCGACCAGAACTGAGCACAGTACTCCAAGTGGGGTCTGACGAGGGTCTTATAAAGCTGCATCATTATCTCCCGACTCCTAAACTCAATCCCTCGATTGATGAAGGCCAGCACACCATACGCCTTCTTAACCACCTCCTCTACCTGCAAGGCCGATTTAAGAGTCCTATGGACCCGGACCCCAAGGTCCTTCTGATCCTCTACACTGCTAAGAGTCTTACCCTTGATATTATACTCCTTCATCCCATTTGACCTGCCAAAATGGACCACTACACATTTATCTGGGTTGAAGTCCATCTGCCACTTCTCTGCCCAGTCTTGCATCCTATCTATGTCACGCTGCAGCTTCTGACATCCCTCCAACCTATTCACAACACCACCAACCTTTGTGTCGTCGGCAAACTTACCAACCCATCCCTCCACTTCCTCATCCAGGTCATTTATGAAAATGACAAACAGCAAGGGTCCCAGAACAGATCCCTGGGACACTCCATTGGTAACCGACCTCCATTCAAAAAAAGACCCATCTACAACCACTCTCTGCCTTCTGCAGGCAAGCCAGTTCTGGATCCACAAGGCAACAGCCCCTTGGATCCCATGCCCTCTCACTTTCTCGAGAAGTCTTGCATGAGGGACCTTATCGAATGCCTTGCTGAAGTCCATGTAAACCACATCTACCGCTTTTCCTTCGTCAATGTGTTTAGTCACATTTTCGAAGAACTCCACCAGGCTCGTAAGGCACGATTTGCCTTTGACAAAGCCGTGCTGACTACTTTTGAGCATACTAAACTTCTCTAAATGTTCATAAATCCTGTCCCTCAGGATCTTCTCCATCAACTTACCAACCACTGAGGTTAGACTCACCGGTCGGTAATTTCCTGGGCTATCCCTATTCCCTTTCTTGAATATAGGAACCACATCCGCAATCCTCCAATCCTCCGGAACCTCGCCCATCTCCATCGACGACGCAAAGATCATCGCCAGAGGCTCTTCCCTCGCCTCCCACAGTAACCTGGGGTACATCCCATCCGGTCCCAGCGACGTATCTATCTTGATACTATTTAAAATTTCCAACACATCCTCTTTCTTAATGTCCACATACTCAATCTTTTCAGTCCGCCTCAATCCTGTAGTACAACCACCCAGGTCTTTTTCCACCGTGAATACCGAGGTAAAATATTCATTAAGCACCTCTGCTATTTCTTCCGGTTCTGTGCAGACTTTCTCACTTTCACATTTTATAGGTCCTATTCCTTCACATCTCATCCTTTTACTCTTCACACATTTATAGAACACCTTAGGGTTCTCCTTAATCTTACCTGCCAAGGCCTTCTCGTGACCCCTTCTGGCTCTCCTAATTTCTTTCTTAAGTCCCTTCCTACAAGCCGTATACTCATCTAGATCCCTATCATCGCCTAGCTCTCTGAACCTTTTGTACCTTTTCCTTTTCTTTCTCACTAGGTTCAGTGCAGCTTTCGTGCACCACGGTTCCCGTAACCTACCAAAACCTCCCTGTCTCATCAGAACGTTGTCATGCAGAACTCCAGACAAACATTCCTTGAAAATCTGCCACCTTACTTCGGTACTTTTCCTCGAGAATGCCTCCTTCCAATTTATGCCTCTAATCTCCTGCCTGATGGCTTCATATTTCCCCTTACTCCAGATAAACACTTTCCTAGCTTGCCTGATCCTATCTCTTTCCAATGCTAGTGTAAAGGAGGTAGAGTTATGATTACTATCCCCAAGATGCTCCCCCACTGAGAGATCCAACACCTGTCCAGGCTCATTAGCCAGTACCAAATCGAGTACAGCCTCTCCTCATGTAGGCTTATCCACATGCTGTGTCAGGAAACCTTCCTGAACACACCTAACAAACTCCTCCCCATCCAGACCCCTTACCCTAGGGACATTCCAATCGATGTTTGGGAAATTAAAGTCTCCCATCATGACAACCCTGTTATTACTACATTTCTCCAGGATCTGTTTCCCTATCTGCTCCTCAACATCCCTGTTACTATTTGGCGGCCTGTAGAAAGCACCCAGCAAAGTTATTGACCCATTCCCGCTCCGAACTTCCACCCACAGAGACTCCGTAGACAATCCCTCCACAGTTTCAACCTTCTCTACAGCTGTGACACTATCCCTGATCAGCAGTGCCACAGCCCCCACCTCTTTTGCCTCCCTCTCTGTCCTTTCTGAAACATCTGAAACCGGCACCTGAAGTATCCAGTCCTGTCCCTGTCCCCAAGTCTCCGTAATGGCCACCACATCACACTTCCAAGCATTGATCCACACTCTAAGCTCATCCACTTTATTCACTACACTCCTGGCATTAAAATAGACACATCTCAAACCTTTGGTCTGAGCTCTCCCCTTCTCCATCACCCGTTTATTCTCCCTCTTACACTGTCTACAATCCTTCTCTATTTGCGGGCTAACCTCCTCGCTCACAGTCACCTCATCACAATTCTCTCCCCCCAACCTTTCTAGTTTAAAGTCTCCCCAGTAGCCTTAGCCAACCTTCCTGCCAGGATATTGGTCCCCCTGGGATTCAAGTGCCACCCGTCTTTTTTGTACAGGTCACACCTGCCCCTAAAGAGGTCCCAATGATCCAGGAACCTGAATCCCTGCCTCCTGCTCCAGTCCCTCAGCCACGCATTCATCCTCCACCTCACTCCATTCCTGCTCTCACTTCCCCGTGGCACAGGCAGCAATCCTGAGATTACTACCTTTGCGTTCCTCCTTCCCAACTGTCTACCTAACTCCCTATATTCTCTTTTCGTGACCCCGTCCCTCTTCCTACCTATGTCAGCGGTACCAATATGTACCACGACCTCTGGCTCCTCTCCCTCCCACCTCAGGATATCTGGGACGCGGTCAGAGACATCCCGGATCCCGGCACCAGGGAGGCAGACCACCATCCGAGACTCCCGTCTGCCTCCGCAAAAACGCCTGTCCGACCCTTCTTCCTCTCTACTCCTCCTCCTGATTCCTCTCTCCTCTTCACTACAGATTGTATCGCCAATGAGACCACAATGCCCATCTGTCTCAGAGACTACACACCGCTGGGTAAAGAACATGAAAAAAAATACTCCCAAAGAGCTCTCTGAATCAGAGGAGAGACCTCCTGATGAAATTGTCTCCAAAAGGTTCCTCTGCTCATTCACATGAGCAGTCCCTGTGGTTATTGAAGTGAAGTTGAGATTCTGGTCTCAGCTGCAGCTTTAAAAGCCGCCGAAACAGACTTCCCCATTAAAAAACAGATTCCCTGCCTGTTGTGATTCTCACCCTGAAAGTGTATTATTGCTTGCAGAGCGTCTTATTGCTGTGATTTGCATTGTTAACAACCTTGATTGCCTTTTCAATTGCCATTTGAATAATATGGGTGAGTTTCCATCTTACCGACCCGCCTGTGTACCATAACAACAGAGACATTAGAAACCGCTCCTAATGTCCACAAGCTCCATATTACACGCCACAAATACTCAGCGAATACTCCCATAGTATTCACGGGATCCTTGCTGCAGACATACCTTTGCCACTTTCACAAACCCATTTTTGGCAGTGCCAGGCCTTGTCCTCGTGTTATTGAAATTCAGAGGGCTAAATTGGATTGTCCTTTGACTACCTTACGTATAACTCTGAAGATAGCTGTTCGAACATATTCAACTGAGGCAGAGTTCCAAAATCATCCCCAAGCAAGGAGCTCAGGCTTCTCTCAGGTGCGCACAATGCTGTTAGGAAGGGAGTTCCAAGATTTTGACCCAGCAACAGTGGAGGTGAGCTCATCTCAGTACCAATAAGTTGGTTATACATGATTTCCCTTTCACAAAACCATGTTGATTCTGCCTTAGGGTATATTTGCCTTGGATGTAAGACAGTGAAGGTTCACTTGATTGTTCCCTGGAATGAATGGGTTGACTTATGATGAGAGGCTAAGTAAATTGGCCTCATATTCTCTGTAGTTTACAAGATAATCTGATTGGAAAATGCAGGATTGTGAAGGTGCTAGACAGGGTCAACACAGGAGTTGACCCTGGCTGGGGAATCTAGAAAATGGGATGGGGGTTGATCATTTTAGATGAGTAGAAATTTCTTCACTCAAAGGATTGTGAATCTTTGGAATTTTCTACCCCAGAGGGATGTGAATACACCATTGTTGAGTATATTTAAATACCACTCGCATAGCCACTGCATTGTAGCAGTGTGAAACAGCTTGCAGAATCTGTTTCTATATAAGTGGTATTTTCTGCTAATAGGATACTGCCATCAGCCCAAAAAGACGTTCTGCCTATCATACAATCTCATGTTAGAATTTCAGAGCCAATACGATGTCAGGTACGTAGATCATCCGTCCCAGTGACTGGCTGATAGAATCAAACAACATGTTCCTTTTGTTGCCTATAACAGGCAGAGTACAGCCTGCACTCACCCAGCCCACTCTTGTGAAACCCAAATCAAAACATCTACAGCTAGATATGTATCTGTGATTGGGCAGCACTTTCTGACTGTGTCAATAGCTGCACTAACAAACCAATTTGAGATATCTAGGCGAGTTCATAATGTGGCTCACTTACGCTTATACCAGGCTTTTATTCACATAATTCGAGCCATTCTAACCATTAATGATGGAATAACTTCTAATATTAAAATTTGCATTTGAGTTTTAGACTGGAACTAAAAAAAACTTGTGAAGAGGCTGGGGTGATAAAACAGTTCATTCAATGGGTTGAAGAGATGGAACATTTCAGTCTTCCGGAGTTGGGATAAACAGATTTAGCTGAACTCCATAGCCCACTTTAAGCTGCTATCATGACAATGGTAGCAATTATAGGGAAAATAATCTTCCATTCTGTGAGCAGACACTTGGCTTCCACATTTTTCAATGTTTGTGTTTGTGTGCTTCACTGTCAAAAATCTATCAACTTTCCTCCTCGTACTTAGAACCTGAATTTTATGCAGGCACATTCAACCTGCCAAACAAAGTCTATTTTTGAAATACATTAAACATTGAGCTATCATCTTGCTGGGGTGTTTTATAAAATCCAGTGACTGTATTTTTAGGGTCAGGATAAAGCACTGAGCCTGATAAAATTCACACCGTTGTGATCCCAGCTGGTTATAAGAACAAAGAACAAAGAAAATTACAGCACAGGAACAGGCCCTTTGGCCCTCCAAGCCTGCACCGACCATGCTGCCCGACTTAACTAAAACCCCCTACCCTTCCAGGGACCATATCCCTCTATTCCCATCCTATTCATGTACATGTCAAGATGCCCTTTAAAAGTCACGACTGTATCCGCTTCCACTACCTCCCCTGGCAACGAGTTCCAGGCACCCACTACTCTCTGTGTAAAAAATCTGCCTCGTACATCTCCTTTAAACCTTGCCCCTCGCACCTTGATGCGCTATTCAGACACGAGGCTTGAAGCTCAGTAAATGAAAGGCTTTTATTTACTGTTAACGAAGCTACCAGAACTTATATACACTATCCCAGACTGAAGGGGTCCCGGCCAGAGCAGGGACTCTTATACCTCTCCCAGGAGGAGGAGCCCAACTGGGATGTGCCACAACACTACAGTACAAAGGTGTAACAACCCCACCCTAACCCCAACAGCAACAATAGCACAACCCAACAGTAACATATGTACATCCTTGTAGTACTGGCCAGCCCCTGGCTCAGCACTATCCAGTGGGAACCAACGATGGTTCACCACATTCACCCCTCCTTTGAGAACAAAGGCCGGTGGGGTACAAAAAAACAGAATAAAGTGTCAGCAGTCTATACGTTCAGACGGTCAGGGGGACCGCACCGTCGTTGTGACCTCCTCAATACCGGCGGTGACACCGGAGTAGGCACTTGCGGTGGCGTTCTCCCCAAGGCGGCGTCCAGCTGTTCTTCCACGGACTCACAGGCCGGTTGACCCTGAGGTGACGGTAGTCCATGGGATCCTGACACGCCCTGCGGTGGCGACCATCTTCTGGGCTCAGGCAAGCTGTACATGGGAGTAAAATGGTTAAGCAATGGTCCCGATGCTGCCCGCGCCGTGTCCGGGGAAGAAGCAAGAGATAAAGGGTTTGTTACAGGGGGTATGGGAGTGACAGGAGTTGCTACGTCCCCTGCTGGTGCCAGGTCTCGGATCGAGACCGTGTCCTCTCGCCTGTCAGGGTATGCCACATAGGCATACTGAGGGTTGGCGTGGAGGAGATGGACCTGTTCGACCAACGGGTCGGACTTGCGGGCCCTTACATGTCGCCGCAGGAGGACGGGTCCTGAGTACGTCAACCAAGACGGTAATGAGGTCCCCAAGGAAGACTTCCGAGGGAATGAGAACATCCTCTCGTGGGGAGTAGCATTGGTTGCCGTACACAGGAGGGAGCGAATAGAATGGAGCGCATCAGGGAGCACCTCTTGCCAACGGGAGACTGGAAGACCTTTTTACTTCAACGCCAGTAAGACAGCCTTCCAGACTGTAGCATTCTTGCGTTCCACCTGTCCATTACCCCTAGGGTTGTAGCTCGTGGTCCTACTAGAGGCAATCCCGTAGGAGAGCAGGAATTGCCTCAAGTCATCGCTCATGAACGACGAGCCCCTGTCGCTATGGATGTAGCCGGGGTACCCGAACAGGGTAAAGAGATCACGGAATGCCTTGATAACCGTGGCAGCGGATGTATCAGAGCAGGGAACAACAAAAGGGAACCTAGAGTGCTCGTCAATGATATTGAGGAAGTACACATTCCGATCTGTTGAGGGAAGGGGGCCCTTAAAATCGACACTCAGTCTCTCGAAGGGACGAGTGGCCTTTACTAAATGTGCCCGGTCAGGTCGGTAAAAGTGCGGTTTGCATTCCGCGCAAACCCGACAGCACCTTGTTACTGACCTGACGTCCTCCACCGAGTAAGGCAGGTTGCGGGCTTTTATAAAGTGGTAGAGCCGAGTGACCCCAGGATGGCACAGGTCATTATGGAGGGCGTGCAAATGGTCCTCCTGTATACTAGCGCATGTTCCACATGAGAGGGCATCCGAGGGCTCATTGAGTTTCCCTGGACGATACATGATATCGTAGTTATAGGTGGAGAGTTCAATTCTCCACCGCAAGATCTTGTCATTCTTGAGCATGCCCCTCTGCGTGTTGTTAAACATGATTGCCACGGACCGCTGGTCCGTGATCAGGGTGAACCGTTTTCCCGCCAAGTAATGACGCCAGTGCCTGACGGCCTCCACAATGGCCTGGGCCTCCTTTTCCACCGCTGAATGCCAAATTTCGGGGCCTTAGAGTGCGGGAAAAAAAGGCGACGGGCCTGCCCGCCTGGTTAAGTGTGGCGGCCAGGGCGAAATCAGATGCATCGCTCTCCACCTGAAAGGGGATGGACTCTTCTACAGCGTGCATCGTAGCTTTCGCGATGTCGGCTTTCAATTTATCGAAGGCCAATCGGGCCTCTGGCGTTAAGGGAAAAGTCGTGGACTTAATGAGCGGACGGGCTTTGTCCGCGTAGTTAGGAACCCACTGCGCATAATAGGAGAAAAAGCCTAAGCATCTTCTCAGTGCTTTTGCACTAGCAGGTAAGGGAAGTTCAGAAAGGGGACGCATACGGTCTGGATCAGGGCCAATGACCCCGTTTTCCACCACGTATCCTAGAATGGCTAAACGGCGCGTACGAAACACACACTTCTCCCTGTTGTAGGTCAAGTTCAGGCGAGATGCAGTGCGTAGGAAGTTCAGGAGGTTCGTGTCGTGGTCCTGCTGGTCATGGCCGCAGATGGTGACATTATCCAGGTACGGGAAGGTAGCCCGCAGCCCGTTCTGGTCCACCATTCGGTCCATAGCACGCTGGAAGACCGAGACCCCATTGGTGACACCAAAGGGAACCCTGAGAAAGTGATACAAGCGACCATCCGCCTCAAAAGCCGTGTATTGTCGGTCCTCTGGGCGAATGGGGAGTTGGTGGTAGGCAGACTTGAGGTCTATGGTGGAGAACACCCGGTACTGCGCAATCTGATTGACCATATCAGATATGCGCGGGAGGGGGTACGCATCCAGCTGCGTTTATCGGCTAATGGTCTGACTGTAGTCAATGACCATCCGGGGTTTGTTCCCGCTCTTGACCACCACGACCTGCGCTCTCCACGGACTAGCACTGGGTTGTATGATCCTTTCTTTGAGGAGCCGCTGAACCTCTGATCTAATGAAGATCCGATCCTCAGCGCTGTAACGCCTTGCAGCCTGGCACAAGATTCTGGAACAAGGAGGGTGTGGTGATCTTCAGCGTCGAGAGGCTGCAGGCGGGGCGCGTTGGGCAATTTGGAGGCTGCTGCTGTTTTCCCACTGCCAGTGAAGGGAGTGGCCCACCGTACTGTAGGATTACACTCCTCAAGTGGACCATGAAGTTTAGTCCGAGAAGTATTGGCGCGCAAAGATACGTAAAACACAAGGAGCTTGAAACGCTCGTAAACTGTGCCTTGCACCTTCAAGGTTACCACGCAACTCCCTAGCACGGCAACCGACCGGGACCTTGATGCCATAGAGATTGTCTGTTTGGCAGGTTGAATCTGGAGTCCACACCGCTTCACAGTGTCTGGGTGGATAAAGCTCTCAGTGCTCCCGCTGTCAAACAGACAATAAATCACGTGGTCATTTACCTGGATATTCATCATAGATTTGTCAAGTCTATGAGGCTTGGCCTGGTCCAGGATGATCGACGCCACCGTTGGTTCATGAGCACCACTGCAGGCAGCTGAAGTCGATGAGGAGGACCCCTGCTGGTCGTTCGTGGTCAGTGTCGACCAACATGGCTGCCCCCATGAGTCGCACGTGGGTGAGGGCACCAAACTCAGCGACCCCTGGTGGTCATACTCCTCCGACTCCGTCGACCGTAATGGCGTCGTCCTGGTCTCGCACGTGGACGAACCCTGCGACGACTTCGACGACGAAGACCCGAGCTCTGAAGAATCGTAGGCCGCACTGCCGTTCCTGGGTTTAGATTGGCACACTTTTGAATAATGCCCTTTTTTACCGCATGCGGTGCACAACACAGCTTTAGCGGGTCACTTTTGCCGAGTATGCTTCGCTCCTCCACAGAAATAGCACCGCGGGCCGCCCGGGGCTGCTGCCGTCGTCTGGCCCAAATGGGAGCACACCATTACACAGCATTTCGAACCCAAGGGACGAGGAGGGATTTGCGACTGCTCCTGCCACATTGTCTCCACATGGTCCTCCGGATATAATACTAAGCTTTTGGAGGCCGACTCGAGCCTCTCTGCTAACTCGATGGCCTGGGTAAGATTAAGGTTACCCTTCTCCAACAGTTTAAGTCGAATGTACGACGATCCGACCCCGGCCACAAACGCATCTTGGGCGAGGTCGTACATGCTCTGCTCAGCCGACACAGCTTTGCAGTCACAGCCCCTGGCTAGCTGTAGGAGCTCGTTCGCATAGTCCTCCATCGTTTCGCCAGACTGCCGTCGTCGAGTGGCTAGGAGGTAACGAGCATGTATCTCGTTAGGTGGTTTGGTATTGCGCTTCTTTAGAAGCTCGAGGGCCTTAGGATAATTAGTGGCCGCACGGATCGCGAGGTAGACAGTGTCGCTTACCCTCGCATGGAGGACCCGGAGTCTGTCATCATCTGTGGTGACCGCTGCGGAGGCTGCCAGGTAGTCTTCGAAACACTTCAGCCAGTGGTCGAAGGTGTTAGAAGCGCCCACCGTACATGGATCTAGCGTAAGGCGTTCCGGCTTCAGAATTTGCTCCATACTCTCTCTCTTTTTTTTTCGACGAGAGTTTAACGACAGTAAATAAAATTGATGCGCTATTCAGACACGAGGCTTGAAGCTCAGTAAATGAAAGGCTTTTATTTACTGTTAACGAAGCTACCAGAACTTATATACACTATCCCAGACTGAAGGGGTCCCGGCCAGAGCAGGGACTCTTATACCTCTCCCAGGAGGCGGAGCCCGACTGGGATGTGCCACAACACTACAGTACAAAGGTGTAACAACCCCACCCTAACCCCAACAGCAACAATAGCACAACCCAACAGTAATAAATGTACATCCTTGTAGTACTGGCCAGCCCCTGGCTCAGCACTATCCAGTGGGAACCAACGATCATAGAAATCATAGAAACCCTACAGTGCAGAAGGAGGCCATTCGGCCCATCAAGTCTGCACCGACCACAATCCCACCCCACATATTTTACCCGCTAATCCCTCTAACCTACGCATCCCAGGACTCTAAGGGGCAATTTTTAACCTGGCCAATCAACCTAACCCGCACATCTTTGGACTGTGGGAGGAAACCGGAGCACCCGGAGGAAACCCACGCAGACACGACAAGAATGTGCAAACTCCACACAGACAGTGACCCGAGCCGGGAATCGAACCCGGAACCCTGGAGCTGTGAAGCAGCAGTGCTAACCACTGTGCTACCGTGCCGCCCTTATGGTGTGTGGTGAACGATGGTTCACCACACACCTTAAACCTGTGCCCCCTAGTAATTGACTCTTCCACCCTGGGAAAAAGCTTCTGACTATCCACTCTGTTCATGCTTCTCATAATCTTGTAGACTTCTATCAGGTTGCCCCTCAACCTCCATCATTCCAGTGAGAACAAACCACGTTTCTCCAACCTCTCCTCATAGCTAATGCCCTCCATACCAGGCAACATCCTGGTAAATCTTTTCTGTACCCTCTCCAAAGCCTCCACATCCTTCTGGTAGTGTGGCTACCAGAATTGAACACTATATTCCAAGTGCGGCCTAATTAAGGTTCTATAAAGCTGCAACATGACTTGCCAATGTTTAAACTCAATACCCTGGCCGATGAAGGCAAGCATGCCGTACGCCTTTTTGACTACCTTCTCCACCTGCATTGCCACTTTCAGTGACCTGTGTACCTGTACACACAGGTCCCTTTGCCTATTAAGGGTTCTGCCATTTACTGTATATTTCCTATCTGTATTAGACCTTCCAAAATGCATTACCTCACATTTGTCCGGATTAAACTCCATCTGCCATCTCTCCGCCCAAGTCTCCAACTGATCTATATCCTGCTGTATCCTCTGATGGTCCTCATCGCCATCCGCAAATCCATTGTGTCGTCCGCAAACTTACAAATCAATCCAGTTACATTTTCCTCCAAATCATTTATATATATATTACAAACAGCAAAGATCCCAGCACTGATCTCTGAGGAACACCACTTGTCACAGCCCTCCATTCAGAAACGCACCCTTCCACTGCTACCCTCTGTCTTCTTTGACCGAGCCAGTTTTGTATCCACCTTGCCAGCTCACCTCTGATCCCATGCATCTTCACCTTCTGCACCAGTCTGCCATGAGGGACCTTGTCAAAGGCCTTACTGAAGTCCATGTAGCCAACATCCACTGCCCTACCCTCATCAGTCATCTTGGTCACTTCCTCGAAAAACTCGATCAAGTTCGTGAGACACGACCTCCCTTTCACAAAACCATGGTGCCTCTCACTAATACGTCCACTTATTTCCAAGTGGGAATAAATCCTGTCTCGAAGAATCCTCTCCAATAATTTCCCTACCACTGATGTAAGGCTCACCGGCCTGTAATTACCTGGATTATTCTTGCTACCCTTCTTAAACAAAGGAACAACATTGGCTGTTCTCCAATCCTCTGGGACCTACCCTGTATGTGGAGATGCCGGCGTTGGACTGGGGTAAACACAGTAAAAAGTTTAACAACACCAGGTTAAAGTCCAACAGGTTTATTTGGTAGCAAAAGCCACACAAGCTTTCGAAGCTCTAAGCCCCTTCTTCAGGTGAGTGGGAATTCTATTCACAAACAGAGCTTATAAAGACACAGACTCAATTTACATGAATAATGGTTGGAATGCGAATACTTACAACTAATCAAGTCTTTAAGAAACAAAACAATGGGAGTGGAGAGAGCATCAAGACAGGCTAAAGAGATGTGTATTGTCTCCAGACAAGACAGCCAGTGAAACTCTGCAGGTCCACGCAACTGTGGGAGTTACAAATAGTGTGACATGAACCCAACCCTGTAGCCAGTGAGGATACAAAGATTTCTCTCAAGGCCCCAGCAATTTCGTCCCTTGCCTCTCTCAGTATTCTGGGGTATATCTCATCAGGCCCTGGGGACTTGTCTACCTCAATGTTTCTCAAGAACCCCAATACCTCCTCCTTTTTGATCTCAACATGACTCAAACTATCTACACATCCTTTCTCAGACTCATCATCCACCAAATCCTTCTCTTTGCTGAATACTGACACAAATACCTCGCCCATTTCCTCTGGCTCTACGGATAGATTCTCTCCCTTGTCCTTGAGTGGGCCAACCCTCTCCCTGGCTACCCTCTTGCTCTTTATATATGTTTAAAAAGCTTTGGGATTTTCCTTAATCCTGCTGGCCAATGCTTTTTCATGACCCCTTTTAGCCCTCTTACTCCTTGCTTAAGTTTCTTTCTACTTTCCTTGTATTCCACACTTGCTTCGTGTGTTCCCAGCTTCCTAGCTTTGACAAATGCTTCCTTTTTCTCTTTGGCTAGGCTCACAATATCTCTCATTATCCAAGGTTCCAAAAACTTGCCATACTTATCCTTCATCCTTACAGGAATGTGCCGGTCCTGAATCCCTATCAACTTAAACTTGAAAGTCTCCCACATGCCAGATGTTGATTTGTCCTCAAACATCTGCCCCCAATCTACATTCTTCAGTTCCTGCCTAATATTGTTGTAATTAGCCTTCCCCCAATTTAGCACCTTAATTTGATGACTACACTTATCTTTATCCATCAGTACCTTAAAGCTTACTGAATTGTGGTCACTGTTCCCGAACTGCTCCCCTACTGAAACATCAACCACCTGGCCGGGCTCATTCCCCAATACCAGGTCCAGTATGGCCCCTTCCCTAGTTGGACTATCTACATACTGTTTCAGGAAGCCCTCCTGGATGCTCCTTACAAACCCTGCCCCATCCACGCCCCTAGCACTAAGTGAGTCCCAGTCAATATAGGGGAAATTAAAATCTCCCACCACAACAAACCTGTTACTTTTACATCTTGCCAAAATCTGCCTCCTGTTCCTCTATCTGTTCCTCTATCACCAGCTGGCAGTTGGGCAGCCTATAGTAAACCCCCAACGTTGTGACGACACCCTTCCTATTCCTGAGCTCTACCCATATTGCCTCACTGTATGAGCCGTCCGAGGGGGAAGGCTAATTACAACAATATTAGGAGCCCTCCAAGGGTGTCCTCCCAGAGTACAGCTGTGATATTCTCCTTAACCAATAGTGCAACTCCCTCACCCCTTTTACATCCCTTTCTATCCTGCCTGAAACATCTGTATCCTGGAATGTTAAGCTGCCAATCGTGTCCTTCCCTTAACCAAGTCTCTGTAATGGCAACAACACCGTAGTTCCTAGTACTAATCCAAGCTCTAAGTTCATCTGCCTTACCTGTTACACTTCTCGCATTGAAACAAATGCACTTCAGTCCACCAGACCCTCTCTGATTAACAATCCCACCCTCCCTGCTGTTTCTCTGAGCCTTTCTGGCCCTACTCTCTGGTCCCCCTTCAACTAAATAATAATTTTATGTTGAGAGAATGTGCACAAAGGTACTCTGCATGAGTTACAATGAGGTTGGAGGAGCGGCCTCCGGCAATAGATCAGTGACAATTTGAGAGCACATCTGCATTGGCCTCTGCCAGCAACCCACCAACCCTCCCCACCCACCCCCACCTCCCCACTCCCCTTCAACCCCCTGCATGCCAAACAGGCTGGAAGTTGGCTGCCCAAGAGGGAAGAAAATTGCTGAGATTACTCAAGCATCGATTGGTATCACAAGAAAGCTTTAACAGATTGAAAATTATTATCTCCAATCTCGATCTTCAAGGTGTCCTGACTCCCAGGCTGAATTTACATTAGGGAGGGCGATTTCGAGCTGTTAGCCGTCAGCGATGCGGGCCTATAATCTCGGGAAAATCAGGAAACGAGATTCCCGCCGTTGAGATCTCGTTTTTGTCATTTACCCTTGCCTGCGATGTTACGAGGTTACCGTCCTTCAATAAGCGTTAATTTAAATGTCATTATAGGACACCCCTGCAATATGACCCCCCCACACTGAATATTGTTTACAAGATTTTAAAAACTTTCAGTCGAGGGGAACCTGCCAGGGGTCCCAAGGTAAGTGTAGGCCCCAGGTGGAGAGGGACGTTCCTGGATAGTATCCTCTGGCAGTGGTGGGCCCTCTGGGGAGCCTCATTGCATGTGTGTATGTGTTTGTATGTGTGTGTGGGGAGGAGAGGGGGGGGGGGTGCATGCCATACTTGTGGTGTGGGAGAGGATCCATTATTTGTTGGCGGGGGCTGGTCTGCTGCATTCCTGCCAAGTTACAATTTTAAATTCAGAACCAAAAAACGGTTACCTTTTTTCTCCTGTAAATGCTTAAATGCTCACAGGTCATTGTAATTCACTTCTGATGAACACCTGCCTTTAGCAATCAATTCTTTTTTTGTACCTTTTGGTACTTTATTCCCAATCAAAATCCAATTCAAAACAGATCCAAGCTGACAAGACAGGCCATTCCTCACATCTTGGGCTCGATCAAAGAAGATCCAAGCTGACAGGATGGGGCATTACATCCCCTCCTGGGCTTGATCAGAGCTTCACCTTAGTCATAAGGCCCAGATGGCTTTTTAAAAGTTGCTTCAGGTGAAGCCATAGTTTTACCTCATTGGCCAAGACCAGGCGCAGGATCAAAAACTACACTTGATCTTAGCCAAGAGGCCAAAACAGTCAGGTGAATTGCGGAAGAAAACTAAAAGCAGAACCTATGTAAAAACCTCACGAGTCACACATAAAGGGAGCTTTTCAGTTATTGATTGGAACAGCAGGGGTGGAGCTGGATAAATCCGCTCCCACATTATGACAACAGACCACAAGATAGGTTGACTTAAGTAGCTCTAGATACAACATCCATTTGGATGCTGTTAGGTCAAACTGCCCCTTCCTCGATTGAAGACAAAACCATTAATGTTAATGATCAGTATTCAGGAAGACAGGAGGAAAAAAATAAATAAACACATGTTAATAGAAACTGGATTTTTTTTTGGTGAAAATATACATGTTTCAGGGCCGTGTACGTTCGAAGCTTTCCTTCCCAGCCAAACAGTTTCAGCTTTTAGTCGCATGACTGACTCTCACTCAAATCTACCATCTTCAGTTTCGTGAATTTTGTCAGCTTTCTGCTGGGCTGCAAGAAGAGGAGGAAACATCATTCGTCCCGCTTGAACTATACTGGCTGCCAATCAATCACATAATATTGACAGCATCTGTGAACAATCTCCACTGCTCCAAGATTGCAATTGAGAAGGCAATGAGGGGGAGGGGAAACATGAGTTTTATTTAAATACAGATTGATGCATTCTACTTTGGAATGCCATGAATACTTCTTCGTTTTGATGAAATATTTACTCCTGAGCCAATACCACTTGCCAACTAATCTGGAGTGAGTTATTTGCCAGCTCTGGACAGATGAAAAACAAAGCAGTGTCCCTCAGGATGCAAGAAACATTGGTCTGTTCATCATTCCACCTCATGGTCTCCTTTTCCGTTTGTTTACTGTGTTGCCTCCTCTGTGGCCTACTCCAATTATCCTGACTGATTGGCTTCAGGCCTATGCATTTTTATTCCTTTTTTTAAGGATTCATTTCCTTTGTCTAAAGTTTGTGTAACAGTTTTGACGGATGGAAAAGTAAATTGGAGTGAGATTTTTTTTTTAAATGCCTCCGGTTCTTCAAGTTGCAACTTGGAAAATATTTTCAGCTCCACCAGCTAAAGGACAAAATCTGTTGCAGGAAACCAAGCAAGCTCATCCAAATAATTGAAGTGTGAATAAATGCGATGTTGGTATCTTGTGACATGGAGTTTCATGTTTAATTACGAGCATCTGTGGTGTGAAACACTGAGCATAGTTTTGGTAACCGTGTATTTTAGACCCTAGTGCTGTACGGTAAATTAATTCTGAACATGGTCAGCAAATATCAACCAGAATAATAGAGTGGCATTTAATTGCATGATGAATAAAAGAAAAATTGAGATATTCCAACTAATAATCTGCCAAAAAATAAATTTCATGTGAATGGGTGGCAATCTCTTACTGATAGCATTTCCAATTTCCGATGCTGATATCAGTTTGCCTTACATATCTGCACAAGTTTCAGCTGTCGGAAGAAAAGCAAATATCTCGTTAATTCCATTTCCAAGGAAATCAGTTTCTCTGGGGCATTTTTTTTTTGAATGAGATGAAGTAAAGTAAAGGGCGCATCAGCATCTGAATAATGATATATAAATGTAAGGTCCAGCTCAATGTTTGAAAAATAAGAAAAGGCATTAATTATGTCAATGGGGATTAACTTCCCGATATCTTCACCAAGATTCTAACTCTTTTTCGAGATAAGGCAAACTCAGTAGTGCTTTAAAGGTTCGGCTGAACCTCCATGCAAGCAAGTCAAGGTGCTGTGTGTCATGGAAGAAAAACAGAGCCCATCAAAACGATCTTTTATACTCTTGTCAATAAATCAATTCGTTGGAACTGATTTCTCCCACACAGCTCTGACATAACGCGCAACACATGCAAGCAAAGTCCAATATGAATTTATTGCGATTTGAACAGCCATTGAAAATAAAGCGTCTCAGATAGCAGATGCTGTTTATGATCAAATCCTTGAATGCTCATCCCACAGAAATATGTTCTGCTACTGCTTGGCTAAGAGTCAATGAAAACCATCCATTGAGGTAATCAAGTCTGAATGACTTGAACCCAGGAGCTTCTAGCTGAGATACTCATTTACCAAGAAAAAGCACACAATTAATTTCAAGTTCAATAATGGCTCTCTCATTTTGTTTCATAGCATTTCACAAATAAAACCGCCATTTTGTTTAATTTAAGTTTAAATTTGGAAAACTTTTCTGCAGCTTTGCTTTTAATTTTATGAATTGCTTTTGAAACATCAGGAAGTATGGCATGGTGGCACAGTGGTTAGCACTGCTGCCTCACAGCACCAGGGACCTGGTTCAATTCCCGGCTTGGGTCACTGTCTGTATGGAGTTTGCATGTTCTCCCCGTGTCTGCATGGGTTTCCTCCGGGTGCTCCAGTTTCCTCCCACAGTGCGAAAGACGTGTTGGTTAGGTACATTGGCCATGCTAATTTCTCTCTCAGTGTACCCGAACACTGAGTGTGGCGACTAGGGGATTTTCACAGTAACTTCATTGCAATGTTAATGTAAGCCTACTTGTGACACTAATAAATAAACTAAACTAAACAAAAGTCCGCTGTTCATAATTCTTCTACAGACTGCCCTATAATACGCTAAAGATCATCTATTTATCTATTGGGATTGAGAATAGTGATTGCTATCTGAAGCACAGAAGACCAAGATTGATGTGAGGTTGGATGTGGGGTTTAGCTTGGGGCCTCAACTATTTACCATTTATATAGACAATCTGGAGGAGGAGACTGAGTGTAGGGTAACAAAGTTTGCAGACGACACAAAGATAAATGGAAAAGTGAATCGTGTGGAGGGCGTAGAAGGTCTGCAGAGAGATTTGGACAGGCTGAGTGAGTGGGCGAGGATCTGGCAGATGGAGTATAACGTTGACAAATGTGAGGTTATTCACTTTGGAAGAAATAATAGCAAATTGGATTATTATCTAAATGGAAATAAATTACAACATGCTGCTGTGCAGAGGGACCTGGGGTCCTTGTGCATGAGACGCAAAAACCCAGTCTGCAGGTGCAACAGGTGATCAAGAAGGCAAATGGGATGTTGGCCTATATCGCAAGGGGGATAGAATATAAAAGCAGAGATGTCTTGCTGCATCTGTACAGGGCATTGGTGAGGCCGCAGCTGGAGTACTGTGTGCAGTATTGATCCCCTTATTTGCGGAAGGATATATTGGCCTTGGAGGGAGTGCAGAGAAGGTTCACCAGGTTGATACCAGAGATGAGGGGTGTTGATTATGAGGAGAGACTGAGCAGATTGGGCTTGTACTCGTTGGAATTTAGAAGGCTGAGGGGGGATCTTATAGAGACCTATAAGATAATGAAGGGGCTGGATAGGGTAGAGGTGGAGAGATTCTTTCCACTTAGAAAGGAAACTAGAACTAGAGGGCACAGCCTCTAAATAAAGGGGGGTCAGTTTAGGACAGAGTTGAGGAGGAACTTCTCTCAGAGGGTGGTGAATCTGTGGAATTCTCTGCCCACTGAAGTGGTGGAGGCTACCTCGTTGAATATGTTTAAATCACGGATAGATGGATTCCTGATCGGTAAGGGAATTAGGGGTTATAGGGATCAGGCGGGTAAGTGGAACTGATCCACTTCAGATCAGCCATGATCTTATTGAATGGTAGGGCAGGCTCGAGGGGCTAGTTGGCCTACTCCTGCTCCTATTTCTTATGTTCTTATGTTCTTATGGATCAGGGAAAGCTTCCGTTCTGGTGGTTAAAAGAGGTGACTTGGGAATGGATTATAATGGTGAACCATTCTAATGCACATGTCCTGCTCTGTAACTGGGGACATCAGAATAATTCTAGTCTATCATTTCTCATCATCTACATATATACCCAAATCCTTTTTGAAGTGCAAATTACCAGGGCCTCAACGTTTTATTCACCAAAACTCTCCTACGTTGGCTCAAAAGGGAGCCAACTGAGTTCATTTTACCTTTTGCTGATTTTAAACCTACAATGTCTGGTTCAGTGCTCACAGCCTACATCTACATCATCGATTGAACAATGCATAAATTTAAATGCGCATCTTTGACATGCTTCAGCAAAATATATCACATCTGTACAATTCCTTAGCATTTATTTCCATAATAATGAGACAGTTTAATGGCACTGCACAAACATACCGTGACTTTTCAACTGTGTTGCCTTGTCAGCACTTTCAAAGGTCCGGATCATAATGATTTATATCAAGAAATGGCACATTTTAAAAATGACATAGTAAAACTATTTTGTTATTTGAATGGTTTGCTCACGATTTTGAGAAATGGAATCAAGTTCTGCAAATTATCATAATCTCAAATCATAAAGGCCTGTCTAAAAAAAAGTAATATAAACAAATTGAAGAGCATAATTCCACTCAATAAATACTCAGTGAACTGTGCACAATCTACTATCATTCTCCGGGGAACTCAAGTAAGAATGAAAGCATATATTAGAATAACATTGGAAAATGAATTACTGGCCTACAGTTTTTGATAACTGTAGACTTAAATTTGTATTGATCCCTTTGGTAATGGAATCAATTATTTCTAATAAAGGATAATAAAGAATTTGATGCTGTTTAACATCAGCACACTTATAATGCTGCATGTTTTACATGAATATAGTTTAATTTGTTGTTCCACCTATATTAGAAACATGCCTATTTAAAAAATATTACATGCACGATGTTAACAACCTTCACTATTGTCCATTACATCAAAAGAGAGGTCTCCAACCTTCAGGGAATGGGTAAAAATACAAGTAGCTATTGTTGTCCAATGACCCATCGCCCTCTATTGTATAAATACTATAACTGTAGCTCAAAGGAACTCGATCCATTCCTATTTTTATGCTGCACTGTTGATTAGACCTCGTAACAAATGAAGGTGGGATTTTATTAATACACCTAGGAGATTGCGACCCAGAACAGGCTCTGAGACAACCTCAGATACCATTATAGACTCTATGAATTTCAATAAACAGATGAATACAGGCCAGTGAAGAGACAAAAAACTGCAGCAGCTCATGCCCCTGAGTGCAATCTCACCAAACTAACCCCATCATTCAGAGAGTCAGAATTTAAACCTGCCTGGAATCTGCTTGGAAAGAAATATGATCTTCTAATGAAGGTCGAACCCTTTTCTTATTTTAGCTGGCGAATGCTACAGGAAAAAGGTAGTGGTGAACTCTCGAAAATTTTTAACATTTTCCTTAATAAGCCAAAAAACAAAAGTTCCACCTCACAGACCTGAGGTAGAATTGATCATCAGGTTATTAGGGATAATGTATTTTGGAATCATGATAATTAGTCAGAACTGTACTTCCCATCTTTATGAATATTGGATGGTATAATCATCATGATATAAGAGATAAAAGACATATTCATTATGTTAATTAGATCTAATTTACATACACGAAAGGTTAATGGTAAAACAGATTACCCTATTATTTGAAAACTTATCAAAGTTATCTTTGAGATTTAGAGCATATAGGTAAAACCACTAATAATCAAGAGAGTAGTATATTGTAATACAAACAGTTTGCAGTCTTACTTAAATAGGAGCATAATAAATTAAATATTCCTTTTATAGATTGTTTTATCAATTGAAAAGTATCCCATAATAAGCCTCTTTAATCAGGAAGAATCTTATCTATAAACGCATTCACTGTGCAGTGGCTGGAATTATTTGTTCCCCACAATATTTTATTGTTGTAGAGCGATAAGTGGAAGGCACTGACTGATTATTGATATAGAAATAATGGCCAAAATTTCCCACCAGCCGAATCTTCCGGTTCCCACCAATGGTGACCCCTTGCAATCTGTTCCCTGGAGGCAGGTGATGTAGGGCACACAAAATCCCACTGACATCAGCGGGACTGGAAGCTCCCACCATCAGCCAACGACGGGCCACCTCCACCACTGGAAAACACTGGACAGGAAGGGACCGGAAAATCCCTCCCAGTGCATGCGCTGGCTTGCCTGTGGTGTCCACATCCCAAGAATATCTGTTTTAAAAATATACTGGCCGGAACCCTACCACCTCACCCGCCCGGAATCGGAGTGGGCGAGGGTCCGATAATGGAAATCTCCGTTGACCTTGTGTGGGAATTTCTGCTCTCGCCCGAGCAAGGCCATAAAATCCCACCCACTTTTTCAAATATAATTTTGATTTGATTTGATGTATTATTGTGACATGTATTAGTACACGGTGAAAAGTATTGTTTCTTGCGTGCTATACAGCCAAACCATACCATACATTGAGAAGGAAAATAGAGAGTGCAGAATGTAGTGTTACAGTCATAGCTAGGGTGTAGAGAAAGATCAACTTAATGCAAGGTAGGTCCATTCAAAAGTCTGATGGCAGCAGGGAAGAAGCTGTTCTTGAGTCAGTTGGTATATGACCTCAGACTTTTGTATCTTTTTCCTGATGGAAGAAGGTGGAAGAGAGCATGTCTAGGATGTGTGGGGTCCTTGATTATGCTGGCTGCTTTTCTGAGGCAGCGCGAAGTGTAGACGGAGTCAATGGATGGGAAGCAGTTTGTGTGATGGACTGGATTTGTTCACAACCCATTGTAGTTTCTTGTGGTCTTAGACAGAGCAGGAGCAATACAAAGCTGTGATACAACCAGAAAAAATGCTTTCTATGGTGCATCTGTCAAAGTTTGTGAGAGTCATAGTGGACACGTCAAATTTCCTTAGCCTCCTGAGAAAGTAGAAACATTTGTTGGTTTTCTTAACTATAGCGTCAGCATTGAGGGACCAGGACATGTTGTTGGTAATCTGGACACCTGAAAACCTAAAGCTCGTGACGATTTCCACTTTGTTCCCCTTGAGGTAGACAGGGGCATGTCCTCCACTACGCTTCCTGAAGTCAATGACGATCTCCTTCGTTTCGTTGACCTTGAGGAAGAGATTATTGTCATCGCACCAGTTCACCAGATTCTCTCTCTCTTTCCTGAATTCTGTCTTGTCATTGTTTGAGATCTGACCCACTACGGTGATGTCATCAGCAAACTTGAAAATCGAGTTGGAGGGAAATTTAGCCACACATAAAGGGCGGAATTTTCTCAAAAGAATGCTTAGTGTAAAACGGGGGAGAAAGTGGGAGATATTCTCATCCGTTTGTTCAGCAAGGTATGTCATGATAATTTATGGCACTCTGTGTAATACAGGGGGCGTAATGTGAATCTTGCCAGTGGGGAGGAGGGTGGAGTCTCAGCAAGCCAGCTGCTAAGCTCTTGGGGCACCATTACGCAGACACTCCGATCTCCCAGTATATTGTTCTGATTAACCGGAGTAGCGAACTTGTAAGATCCCACCCAAAATGATTCACTAAACAAAGGTCACGTTGCCATAGTTCCAAATGACCAGAAGCTATTTTCCCCTTTGAGGGGGAGAGCTGACTGGTGATGATTTTGACCTGAGGATCGCCACACCTCAGGCAAGGGGCAAGATTGAGAAGGTGGGCCTTCATGAGTAACCTCAGCCGGTATGGGAATTGAACATGCACTGTTGGTTTCACTCTGCATCACTAAGCAGCTGTCCAGCCAACCAAGCTAACTGACATCTGAAAAAATGTTTTATAATGATGATTTTGAAATATATATCGGCCTGAGCTCTCCGGAATCTCACGCCCGCTGCTGCTGCTGGCAAGAATGGGAAGTTTGGCACTCAGCCAAATCTCCATTCTCAGCAGCGGAACCGGAGAATCCCAGCCACGGGCGAGACCGGAGAATCGGCCCATTAAACAATCATGATATAAGAGAAAGTATATTTGATTGGTTTTTTTAAATGTATGTCCATATTTACTGTGCATTCCTATTTTCACATGGGGCATTAAGAGTCAACCATTGTTTGCTTTAGGGTAACACAGTGGATAGCAATGCTGCCTCACAGCACCAGGGACCCAAGTTCGATTCCCGGCTTCGGTCACTGGGCCCAATTTTACCATCAAGTTGCACCCATTTTCGGACGTGGAAACTTGGTAAAGTCGGGCGTGAGGCGAGTAGCGTGATCCGCGCCCGCCTCCGCACCGGTTCCCCCTTTACCAAGGTGAGAAAATGTCCGCGATCGGGTCTGCAGCCGAAACGGGTGCTATGGCCATTTAAATGCATTTGTATGCATTTAAATTGACTTAATGGGCTGCACGCCCAACCTTACCGGCACTTCCTCCTTTATCACCGTGTTCGCCCGTCCAGATTCAGCGCAAATCAGACATGATCTACAAAAGTCCAATTCAGGTGTTCCAGCTAGTGAGGAGGTAAGTGCCGAGCGTCCGACGACACTCTGCTTAAGATCAGTGATGGGGGGCAAAGCGGGGGGGTGTGTCCACTGCCACTCTGCCTGAGATCAGTGAGGGGGAAGGGGGCGAGGGGCCCGCGATCGGTCTGAGTGGTGGTGGGTGGGTGGGGGGATAAGGGAGTCAGTAATGTTGTAGGGATGGGGCAATGTTTGTGGGGGCCAGGGTGAGGCATCATCTGGTCCGGGAGCGATGTGGCAGAGGAGTCGCATTCTATCATTTTTTTTCTGCGCATCAGTAGTTGGAGGCGCCGATCGGAGCTGCAGGATTTTGGGCGCATTAAGCCCCGCCCACAGGCTTCTGCAGCGCGATTCGGACTCGCTGATTTTTTTTCAAGCAGAGTGCGTATGGGGGCACCGGACAACCGGTCCAAAAGTCAGATCTGAAACACTCCCAGTTTCAAGTCCACCCAGCACCTAGAATCAAAATGGTCAAATAGGGCCAACTGTCTGTGTGGAGTTTGCACACTCTCCCCGTGTCTGCGTGGGTTTCCTCCAGGTGTTCCGGTTTCCTCCCACAGTCCAAATATGTGCGGGTTAGGTTGATTGGCTTTGCTAAATTGCCCTGTAGTGTCAGGGGGACTAGCAGGGTAAATACGTGGGGTTTTGGGGATAGGGCCTGGGTAGGAGGGTGGTCTGTGCAGACTTGATGAGCCGAATGGCCTCCTTCTGCACTGTAGGAATTCTATGATTCTGTGTGGGTCATGAACATGCCAGACAAAGCACTTGTGGCAGGTTACCTTCTCTGAAAGACAGTAATGAAGCTGCAAGCTCAGCTTGTCTGTGAGATGTCTGAATTTTCACTGCAATACCTAGTTATGCTGGAATGGAAGCTGAGACTTATCTCTCAGACACTGCATCATGGATGGGTCTGCAAGTTGTCAACCACTTCTATGCTGGAATAGCTGGGCCTCAACCTCTTTGTAAAGTTGTGTGCCAAGTTGGTTTTGATATTGGTTTTTGACATTGGCCACAGGCTTTCTGACGGGCCTCCCAAAGCACCAAGCATTTCAGTGCGCATCCCCAGTTTTTTCCCAGCTGCCACATCAAGGTTCCCACCTGAACCCTCTGCAGCAGAATTTGTGTGCAACCTGCCCTCTAGCAAGCTCACACCTGTCCCTTCGCCCCTCCCTTTGCTGCAAGCCACTTGGTGTCTTACCACGTGCTGTTCCCGCCTCCCCGTTCTTCTTGGTGTCAGTATCTGAGATGGTGGTTATGAGTTTCCAGAATGAGTAGTGGCATTTCTTCATCACTGTCATCCTCTTTCCTTCTTCCTCTTTCTCTTCCACCATTGCCGAGCCAGATTGCAGTCCTTGTGTACCTGAAAGGAGGGAGGTACATGGGTAGGGCTGTGGTGAGGGGAGAGTTGGAAAGCAAGAGGTGCATGCTTGCACCATCTGCAGCTTTTAAACTAGAAGAGATGGTGGGATGGAGGGGAAGTGGGATGTGAGAAAGAGGATTATGTGTCAGCACACCATCTTCTGTCATTCTGATTCTCCCCCTTGCTCTCCTACTGACCTCTCTGTCCTCACTTCCTGCAGTGTTACAATGAAGCTAAACTTAAGCTTGAGGAAAAACATTCACTTTTGGATTAGGCACTGCGTTGCCACCCGGAATCAACTCTGAATTCAATGATTTCAAACTGTAAACTTTTGTTTCCTTTTTGTTGCATCTACTGGTCTTAATCTTATCTTTGCTTTGGGATGGCACTCAGCACTCGATGTATCTTTTCTTTGTTTCTTCACTTGTCCTATTACCGCTCCCTTTGGCCACTCACCAGCTTTCTGTCATTTAATCTCTCCTAACTTCCAGTCTATCACAGGCCTTCCATTTTGTTTTTATGTCCATCCTTCCCTCTTTCACTTGCTTAAAACCAGTTACATTTCTACCCTTTCGCATTTCTGATGAAAGATCACTGATCTGAAACATTGGCCGCGATTCTCCCAAAAGTGCTGAATTGGTAGGAAAACTGTTCTAAATCCCGACTGTTCTGTCAGTTCAGCTTCTCACCTGAATCTCCGCACTCTGTGCACTGAAGAGGTCCCAGTCATGAATCTCATTAAAAACCCAGAGGGTAGGGCCTATTCACGCCGGAGTCTGACTGTTCTGGGACTCTGCGCATGTGCTGTGGTCCCAATCTGTCAGATTCACCATTTTCTGGCCAGCTCAATTGCTGGCCAATCTGGGACCCCCACAGTACTGCTCCTCCAGCCCCCTACACGGCCCAATCGCAGCACCCACAACAATTCCCAGGCCAGTCCTGATCCCCCCGTCCTGGAGCGCCCTGATGCACAACCCATCCCCCCAGCAGTGGCGAACCCCCCACCCCCCTCACCCCAGCAGACTCCCCCCCCCCCCACTGGTCCCACCCAGGGTCAGATCCCCCACGGGAGGTAGGTCCCCCTCGGCAGACCACCCCTCCCCCCAGCCCGCCCCAGTCACTGCCCTCCCTCCATCCCAGACCGATCCTGTCTGCAGAGTGGCAGCGAGACCACCCACCCCCACCGATTGCCCTTAGGCCCTGCCCACAATATGCCCCACCCCTTTGGCATTGCCCTATGCCCAGTGGGCAGTGCCAAGGTGCCCCCTGAGCATGGGCACTTTGCCCCTTGGGCAGTGCCAGGAGCACAGGGCTGGCACTGCCAGAGCCACCCGACCCCATGGGGGGGCCCGAATTGCCCCCCCCTTCATGACTGCATACCTGAGCAGTGGAGCTAGTTCCCCGAACGTGAGGAGCTAGTCTGAACCTCGCTGGAATGAAGTACTTCTGGTGGGGTGAGAGATTCTATCGGGACCTGAAAGTTCCCGATAATGATCTGCTAAACATATTTAAAATACATTTTAAAAAGATTCAAATGACTTACCTGCCTTTCCACCGGTTTCCAACGTGATCTGACAGGTGATTGTTCACCGGCTCTGGGAGATGAGCATGCGTTCCCGGGCATGCGCAAATCCCGGTACAAGGCCGGCGACGCGCATCTCCCACCGCAACCTGCCAGAAAAGTTGCGGGTTGTGATGGGAGAATCGTGACCATTAATTCTGTTCCTCTCTCCACATATGTTGCTGATCTGTTGAGTATTTTCAGCATTTTCTAATTATACTTCAGATTCCCAGCAGAACAGAATTAACGTTTCAGATCAATGATCTTTCACTGCCCCGTCATTCCCATTCTTCATCTTGTACTCACCATCACCCTTAATGGTTTCAGCCAAACTTGGTCATGGATCTGTCATGGTCCTTCAGTGACGGCAGACATTATTGCTTATGCGGGGGTGAGGACAATGTAACCATGCCTTTCCCTTACCCATTTGGTGCTACTGCCTCCAATTAAGCATCACCTTAACCTGCAAATGAAAGGGAAATGTGTCAGCAAGGTATTTGGCTGATGTGCCTGTCATGGTTGAATAGTGTTTGAAAGCTCTGAGATGTGGGTATTAGGCTTACAGCAGTGCTAAGTATGTGACATGAAGCCATGACTGTGAGCTATGAGTTGTTGGTAGGTGAGTGATGGGTGTGTCCAGGCATGTACAGTTGATAGGATATGGCATTCACTGACCTTGACCACTCCTGTGTGATCGCTGGGTTTCCTTTGGCATTGCAAGCAGCTTGCTGGGGCTAGATCAATGGCATCAACTACAGTGGCTATCTAGTCTCAGAACACTTTCACAATATCTGTCTGGGGCACCTCTTCACCCTCTGTGAGTAGAGGGCCTCTATCCTGCCCTGCAGCTTCTGCACAAAGATCTCCAAAGCAGCATTTGAGAACCTTGAAGCATTTGCCAGTCTTCTTTCCGTTCAAACTCGCTTCCCCAGGCATCTCCAATACCCGCTCCAACTGGGATGTCCTTCCCCCTTTGGAGATAGCTTTAAGTTGTGCAGCTGAACTTTAAGTGATGTTGGTCAGACACAAACCTGGGCTCCCTGCTGAGGCATGCAGCCATCTAACCCAACAGCACTGCTGAGCTGCACACTACAATCATTTAAATTAGCAAGCAGCATGAAGTGCATAAGTTGCCTACATCAAAAGCGAAAGGTGTGCGTTAAGCATGTATCGTGATTCCCTTGCCCATTTTTGGGGGCTATCCAATTTTGTGTCTGTACAGTTTCCATCAGAAAGGCCATAAGAATGATTTCTGTAGACATATAGGGTGAGATTCTCCAGCCTCCCAGCCGCATGTTTCCCGCTGGCAGGAGGTGGCGCGTTGTTTGCTGGTGGCGGGATTCTCTTGTCCTGCTGCTGTCAGAGGGAATTCCCATTGACTTCACCCCATGCCAACAGGAAACCCACGGACAGTGGGTGCACTGCCAGTGGGACCAGAAAATCCCATCAGCATGAATGGCCAGAGAATTCCGGCCATAATACTTGAAAAATTCATTCGTTGTCGCTGGAAAGGCAGCATTCATTGCTCATCCCTGATTTCCCTCACAACCGTCTGGCTGAAGCGCATTGATGAACAAGTTGGGGTCAAATGACAACCCGACAGCTTCATTGTCACGTTTACTGATATCGGGAATTCAAATTTCCCAACTGCCATTGGGGGATTTGAACTCGCTCTGCAAGAAGTCCACAGCTCTATTTTACAACTCTAGTAATCTTACCACTGCACAATTGTACTCATGATAGTTATGTTAACTTGTTCAAGAGCAGGAGATAAAGTAAATGTGTAGAGTATGTGCAATGAAGCCATAACTGTGAGCTGTGAGTTGTTGATAGGTGAGCGATGGGGGCGTCCAGGGGTGTACGGTTGATAGGATATGGCATAACTTACTTTGAATTTAACCTGTTGTGGATCTTATCTTGTAGGTCTTGATACCAGGAGTTAGGAATAGAAGGAAAAATGGTCCATCCCCATTACTAGCATCTTTATGTGCATAATTCCATTCCATTCTACAAAAAACGAATACTAAACAATGTAAGGAAAGCCTGAGTGAAGTTAAAACACAGTGTAGCAAAAAATCATAATGACAGAAAACGAGTGATTAACCCATTTAACCCATCCATCTTCATTCCAATACAGGCAGTACACAGACAGTTGGCCCTATTTTACCATTTTGATTCTAAGTGTTGGGTGGACTTGAAACTGCGAGTGTTTCAGATCCGATTTTTAGACCCGTTCTCCGGTGCTCCATACACACTCTGCCTGAAAAAATATCAGCAATTCTGAATCATGCTGCAGAAGCCTGCAGGCGGGGCTTAACGTACCAGAAACACTGCAGCTGCAATCGGCACCTCCAACTGCACATGCGCAGTAAAAAAATGATAGAATGCAGCTCCCCTGCCACATCGCTCCTGGGCCAGATAATGCCTCCCCCTGGCCAACACAGACATTGCCCCACTCGCACAATATTACTGACCCCCTTATCCCACCACCCATCCACCACCCAAACCGATCGTGGGCCCCTTTCCCCCTTCCCCCTCACTGATCTCAGGCAGAGTGGCAGCGGACCCCCATTCCCCCTCACTGATCTCAGGCAGAGTGACAGCGCACCCCCCTCCCCCATCACTGGTCCCAGGCAGAGTGGCAATGGACCCCCACCAACCCCCTCCCCCCACCGATCTCAAGCAGAGAGCCGTTGGACGCTCGGCACTTACCTCCTCACTAAGTGGAGCGCCTGAATTGGACTTTTGCAGAGCATGTCTGTTTTGCACCGATTCTGGATGGGCGAACGTGTGGTAAAGAGGGATGTGCGGTAAGGTTGGGCTTGCGGTCCATTCAGTCAATTTAAATGCATGCAAATGGCCGTCATGCCCATTTCGGGTGCGGTCCGAATCGCGGCCATTTTCGGGCCTTGGTAAAAGGGGAACCGGCGCGGAGGCGGGCACAGATCATGCTACTCGCCTCATGCCCGACTTTACCAAAACGGGCGCAACCTGATCGTAAAATCGGGCCCACAGACTTTATGTTGAGTGCACATCTCAATAAGAGCATGCAGCTAACACTGCAGTCACTGTTGAATGACTGCATGCCTGAGCAGCGGAACGAAATTGTGAGAAGAGAGCATAAAGTCAAACTAGCTCACTTGTACTACTGAAAGCTAATCTGCGTCTCTTAAAAGCAAGATGCATTTCGACTAAAGCAGGTCCTGGAGGTCATTCTAACCATGAGTTTGAAAGACACAAGAATGGCACAACTTAGCAGAGGGGGGGCTCCAAGGTTCTCCAAAACAGCACTGGAAGCTTTGGTGAAAGAAATGGACAGGAGGAGAGAAATCTATGCTCACGGGGACGAGAAGGCACTCCAGAGAGACATGGCAATCTCATTTGATGCCAGCCGTGTAGGACCCAAGGACTGGATAAAATGCCTGAGAGGTTTGATGGTCTGACATGAGTGGTCGAGGTCAGCTGCCAAACATTTCTATCAACCACCAGTCATACTTGACATCTTTAGCTTCGCCTGCACCCTCACTCACTTCGCACTGCCAGAAGCCTTGATATCTTACGGCTTGCAAACACTGCCAGCTACTCAACATGAGAGACACATCACCCAAACACATTGAGCCCCACACTTCCCTTTTTCTTGCAGGACAAGGTGGGGTAAAGTCAGTAGTAGCTAATGGGCAGGCCCAGGCACGGCTGCATGTCTTCACCGCAATTGTAGAGATGCTGAGCACCTTCCACTGAAGATGTCATGACTGGCACGTTCGGTGGCACAGTGGTTAGCACTGCTGCTTCACAGCGCCAGGGACCCAGGTTCAGTTCCGGCCTCGGGTCACTGTCTGTGTGGAGTTTGCACATTCTCCCCATGTCTGCGAGGGCTTCCTCCGGGGGCTCTGGTTTCCTCCCACAATCCAAAGATGTGGAGGTTAGGTTGATTGGCCATGCTAAATTCACCCTAGTGTCGGGGGGATTAGCAGGGTAAATATGTGGGGTTACGGGAATAGGGCCTGGGTGGGATTGTGGTCAGTGCAGACTCGATGGGCCGAATGTCCTCCTTTTGCACTGTAGGGATTCTACGATTCTATGACTGAGACCAGCCATGGGGCTGAAATCATCAAAGGTGATGGGATATTGGTGCCTAATCTTCCTCCTCACGTCCTACTTCAGCCCACAATCTCTTCTGTTTACAAGCGGCTGAAATGCAATTTTGCTTTTCCCCCACTCCCCCCATCCCCTGTCACTCCAATACTACGCTTGTGCCTTTCTCATTTCAGATACTCAAGCGCTGCCATCAAGCCAAGCAGCAGGATAGGAGCAAGAATTAGAAGAAGGCGAAGACAGTGGTAAAGAAGAAACACTGTCGCTCCCACTGATAATTGCAGCAAGCAGCTCAAATACTGAAACTGTGTGTAATTTAGTAGCTTAAAGATGGGTGGGATCCGTACATGAGTGACCTGCACCAGGGCAGGGGAAAGGGTCGCACAGGTACCATCTCACCAGAGGGCGATGTCTCACACAGGTTCTGCCCTTTGGGACAGCATGGTGGCACAGTTGTTAGCACTGCTGCCTCACAGTGCCAGGGATCCGTGTTCGATTCCAGCTTTGGGTCACTGTCTGTGTGGAGTTTGCACATTCTCCCTGTGCCTGCGTGTGTTTCCTTCGGATGCTCCAGTTTCCTCCCCCAGTCCAAAGATGTGTGGGTTAGGTGGATTGGCCATGCTAAATTGCCCCTTAGTGTGAGGGGGATTAGCTAAGGTAGATGCATGGGGTTACAGGAATAGGGCCTGGGTGGGATTGTAATTGGTGCAGACTCAATGGGCTGAATGGCCTCCTTCTGCACCGTAGGATTCTATGATTCTAGAAGAGGCAGATAAGGATGTTGACGTAAGGGCCGAAAGGAAATTGTATATTGAACATGCTGGCAGTCTGGCCAGACAACCTGCTGTCACTGTCAAGGAACATGGAGGAGCCCAGCACCAACTTCACACAAACTTTTGTGTGGAGCTTGGAGCTCATTCTTTCCAGCATCAACTTTGAGAAATCATGATCAAGTATATGAGAATGCTGATGGACCCAACGCTGACCAATGTTGCAATCTCCATTGCATCACAAACAGAAGTGTCTGAATGCTGCAATGGAAGCTCAGACTGGAGTCATGCAAGTTCAGCTGCTTGTCATGTAAGGTCTGACCACTGTCAACAGGGCTGAGGATACCAGCGCTCTAAAGAGCTTACAGGGGAGTCACAGCGGTGCAGCTATCTGTGCTCCAGTAGATGACTAGGATTGCTTAAGAATCTCCCAGAGGAGTGGCAGAGGCTCTGTGGAGAAAGAATCTGCTGTACTCTGTTCAGAAAACAGCATTTGTTCTCCTCCCATTCAAAGAACAAAGAAGAGTACAACGACAGGCCCTTTGGCCCTCCAAGCCTGTGTCAATCACAATGCCCTAACTAAACTAAAATAAAACCTTCAGCCCTTACTCGGTCCGTACCCCTCTACTCCCTCCCTATTCATGTACCCATCCAGGTGCCTCTTAAATGTTGCTAATGTGCCGGCTGTGGTGGACCTCAGTTGTGCCTTTGTCCTATATGGACCACCGTTGTGTGTGCTTGTCATACCTGGACACATCCCCTTCCAGTTTGGTTCCTCCCCTCGGCACCTAGTATAAAGGTGGCTGTCTCCTCCCCCTTGTTCAGTCCAGGTTGGTTATTTGTTGGGATCTGCTCCTGATTCTGTTGTGAATAAAAGCCTACACTTATATTGGCATATCAGTAGTCTTTCGCCTTATTGATAGCGCATCAATTTTATTCACAACAGTTACTAGTATGGAGCAGTTTCTAAAACCCGACAAGTTAGCATTAGACCCTCAAGAGGTTGGAGCCTCTGATAAATTTGATCATTGGTTGGACTGCTTCGAAGCATTCGTCGACACCGCTACGGCCATCAACACCGACGCCGCTAAACTCCACGTGCTCCGCGCCCGGGTAAGCGAAGCTGTCTATGGAATCTTCCAGGAAGCTGCTACTTACGCGGACGCTATCAAACTCCTAAAAGGGCAGTTCCGAAAGAGCCCTAACGTGGTTTACGCCAGACACCTCCTAACTACCCGCAAGCGGCAGCCAGGAGAATCCAATTTCTGCGCGCCCTGCGGGTCCTAGCTCGAGTTTGTGACTGTAAGGCTGTTACAGCAGCTCAGAACATGGAGGACCTGATCCGCGACGCCTACGTTGCGGGCATTGAGTCTACATACATCCGGCAGCGTCTGCTGGAACAAGATGACCTAGATCTCCGAAGAACAGCCACAATGGCTGAAACGCTAGAAGCGGCCTCCCATAATCTCGGGTCTTACCCTGCATCCCGTTCCACGGACGGCTCCACCGCGACGGCTGTTCCGGCGGGGCCCAAATATTACTTTTGTGGCCTACCTAAGCACCCTCGGCGTCGCTGCCCGGCAAAGGACGCGATTTGCTCCAGATGCGGTAAGCTAGGCCACTTCGTTAAAGTCTGCCAAGCAAAGCCACTTCCGAAGCCTCGTGGAGCCATGTGTGCTCCGAGGGCGCAGCCATCTTTGATGCAGGCGGCGGCTGCGCGCGAATCGCCATCTTTGATGCGGTCACCGGAAGTGCGGGAATCGCCATCTTTGATGCGGTCACCGGAAGTGCGGGAGTCGCCATCTTTGAGACTGGCATCAAGGCGAGCTGAGCAGGAAGCTTCATCCATGACGTCATCAGACGGCGACGAAGATGGATTCTTCTTTAATTCAACAGTGGCATCGATTTGCCTTGACCAGTCGCAGCCTCATCAACTCTCCAAGTCCATAATGGAGATCAAGGTAAATGGTTATGCAGAAAACTGCCTGTTTGACTGTGAGAGCACGGAAAGTTTTATACACCCTCGCACAGTCCGTCAATATGCCCTTCCTGTGCGACCCTGGAGCCAGACTATCTCCATGGCCTCGAATTCCCACTCGGTGGAGGTCCTCGGGTGCTGCTTGGTGACGCTGACGGTACAGGGCACAGTCTACGAGCGCTTTCGGCTCCTCGTGCTGCCGCGACTCTGCGCAGCTGTACTGCTGGGGTTAGATTTCCTCAGCCATCATAGGAGCGTCACCCTGCAGTACGATGGCCCTTATCCCCCGCTCTCCGTCTGCAAGGCGCCGTCACTGCAGCGCCCCTCGCGCACCACCTGCAGTCTCTCGACCCTCAAGATCACCCCGCCCCCCCCCGTTATTTGATAACCTCACCCCGGATTGTAGGCCTATAGCCACCAAGAGTAGGCGCTATAGTGCGGATGACCGGGCCTTCATTCGGTCCGAGGTACAATGGCTGCTCCGGGAAGGGATTATCCAGGCCAGCACCAGCCCCTGGAGGGCGTAAGTGGTCGTAGTTAAATCGGGGGAGAAACACCGCGTGGTGATTGACTACAGCCAGACCATAAATAGGTATACTCAACTAGATGCGTATCCTCTTCCCCGTATCGCGGACATAGTCAACCACATCGCGCACTATAGGGTTTTCTCGACGACCGATTTGAAATCGGCTTACCACCAGCTCCCTACCCGCTCGGAGGATCGCCCATATACTGCCTTTGAGGCGGATGGCCGCCTCTACCAGTTCCTCCGAGTCCCCTTTGGTGTCACCAATGGGGTCTCAGTCTTCCAACGGGCCATGGATCAAATGGTAGACCAGCACGGGCTACGGGCCACTTTCCCGTATCTGGATAACGTCACCATCTGCGGCCATGACCTGCAGGATCATGATGCCAATCTACAAAAATTCCTTCGTACGGCCACTCTCCTGAACCTCACATATAATGAGGCGAAGTGTGTTTTCGGGACACGCCGCCTCGCCATCCTTGGGTACGTGATAGAAAATGGTGTCCTTGGCCCCGACCCAGCCCGTATGCGTCCCCTCATGCAGCTTCCCCTCCCTACTACCCTCAAAGCACTGAGGAGATGCCTGGGCTTCTTCTCCTATTATGCCCAGTGGGTTCCCCGTTGCGCAGATAAAGCCCGTCCGCTTCTAAAATCGACCTCTTTTCCCCTGGTGGAGGAGGCCCGTCGGGCCTTCGACGACATCAAAGCGGACATCGCGAAGGCCGCGATGCACGCTGTGGACGAATCCATCCTATTCTAAGTGGAAAGTGATGCGTCTGACTTTGCCCTTGCTGCCACCCTTAACCAGAGGGGCCGTCCGGTGGCCTTCTTTTCCCGGACCTTACAAGGTCCTGAGATTCGACACTCCTCGGTCGAGAAGGAGGCCCAGGCCATCGTGGAAGCCGTCCGGCACTGGCGCCATTATCTCGCGGGCCAACGATTCACCTTAATTACGGACCAGCGGTCAGTTGCCTTCCAGGCAAAAGGGCAAGATTAAGAATGACAAGATCTTGCGGTGGAGGATTGAGCTCTCCAACTACAGATATGACATCATGTACCGGCCCGGGAAGCTCAATGAGCCCCCAGATGCCCTGTCCCGTGGATCATGTGCCAGCGCCCAATTAGACCAGCTACAGTCCCTCCATAACGACCTCTGTCATCCGGGTGTCACCAGATTTTTCCACTTTGTCAAGTCCCGTAACCTGCCCTTCTCTCTTGAGGAGGTCCGGACGATTATCAGGCAATGCAGAGTCTGCGCTGAGTGCAAACCGCAGTTCTACCGGCCAGGTAGGGCGCACCTTGTAAAGGCCACTCGCGCGTTCGAGCGCCTTAGCATTGATTTTAAAGGCCCCCTCCCCTCCTCTAACCGCAATGTTTATTTCCTGAATATCATTGACGAATACCCACGTTTCCCTTTTGCCTTCCCCTGCTCGGACATGACCACGGCTACAGTGATTCGGACCCTGAACAAGCTCTTCACCCTGTTTGGCTTCCCAGCCTATGTCCATAGCGATCGTGGGTCCTCTTTCATGAGTGACGAACTGAGGCAGTACCTGCTCGCCAAAGGCGTTGCCTCCAGCCGCACCACTAGCTATAACCCCAGGGGCAATGGTCAAGTAGAGCGGGAGAACGCAACTGTCTGGAAGGCCGTTCTATTAGCGTTACGGTCCAGGGGCCTTCCAGTCAGCCGTTGGCAAGACGTCCTTCCGGACGCATTACATTCCATTGGGTCACTCTTGTGCACAGCGACCAATACGACCCCTCACGAGCGGATGTTTTCATTTCCCAGGAAGTCCTCCTCGGGTACTTCGCTCCCGGATTGGCTGATGTCCCCGGGACCCGTTCTGCTTCGGAAGCATGTCCGGACCCATAAGGCAGATCCCTTGGTCGAGGAGGTCCAATTGCTCCACGCTAATCCCCAATATGCTTACGTAGCGTACCCTGATGGGCGGGAGGACACGGTTTCTGTCCGTGACTTGGCACCCGCTGGTGCCCCTGAGATCACTACGTCCTTCCGCCCCACGGTCCCTGGTGTCGTCCATTTGGAGACTGCTACGCCTCTTCCTCCCTCAGTCCCTGTCCCCAATGTAGTGCGCCCAGAGCCTGTTGCAGCCCCCCACCCCCCAGCTCCGGTTCCCACTGTTCCCCATGTGCCACCAGGGCCACTGCTCACTCCTCTCGCCCCTGTGTACAGCTCGCTTGAGTCGCCGGAGCCGTCGCCACGCAGTACCCGACGACTGGACGGGACGACGGATCGGTCCGCTTCACACCACCTGGCACCTTCTCTCGACGCTCACTGTATGGAGCCTGGGCCGACATCGCTCCCTGCTCGGACGACTCTGCGACCTGCACTACGACGATCGCGACGGCGGATCAAGCCACCGGTTCGTCTGGACTTGTAATATTGTTTCCGCTTCACCCCGTGTTGTTTTTTTAAAAGGAAGGGGTGAATGTGGTGGACCTCAGTTGTGCCTTTGTCCTATATGGACCACCGTTGTGTGTGCTTGTCATACCTGGACACATCCCCTTCCAGTTTGGTTCCTCCCCTTGGCACCTAGTATAAAGGTGGCTATCTCCTCCCCCTTGTTCAGTCCAGGTTGGTTATTTGTTGGGATGTGCTCCTGATTCTGTTGTGAATAAAAGCCTACACTTATATTGGCATATTGGTCGTCTTTCGCCTTCTTGATAGCGCATCACCGGCTTCCATCACCTCCTCTGGCAGCACGTTCCAGGCACTCGCCACTCCCTGTGTGAAAAACTTCCCCCACACATCTCCCTTAAACTTTCTCCCTCTCACCTTGAACCTGTGCCCCCTTGTAATTGACAATTCCACCCTGGGAAAAAGCCTCTGACTATCCACCCGGTCTATGTCTCTCATAATTTTGTAGATCTCTATCAGGTGTCCCCTCAGCCTCTGTCTTTCCAGTGAAAACAATCCAAATTTATTCAACCTCTCCTCATAGCCATCACCCTCGAGACCAGGAACATCCTGGTGAACCTTCTTTGCACTCTCTTCAAAGCTTCCATGTCCCTCTGGTAGTGTGGCGACCAGAACTGTACACAATATTCCAAATGCGGCCTAACCAATGTTTTGTATAGCTGCAACATGATTTCCCAACTCTTGTATTCAATGCTGATGAAGGCAAGCATACCATATACTTTCTTAGTCACCTTAGCCACCTATGTTGCCACTTTTAGGGAACTGTGGCCATGCATGCCCAGATCCCTCTGTATGTTAAGGTTCCTAAGGATTCTGCCATTTACAGTATAATTCATACCTAAATTTGATCCTCCAAAATGCATCACCTCACATTTGTCCAGATTAAACTCCATCTGCCATTTCTGTTCCCAACTCCAATTTATATATATCCTGTTGTATCCTCTGTCAATCACCGGCACTATCAGCAAATCCACCAATCTTCATGTCATCCGCAAAGTTACTAATCAGACCCCGCACATTTTCCTCCAGATCATTTATATATACTACAGACAACAGAGGTCCCAGCACTGAACCCTGCGGAACACCACTAGCTACAGATCTCCATTCTGAACACCCTTCCACTGCTACTCTCTGTCTTCTGTGACCAAGCCAGTTCTGTATTCATCTAGCCAGCCCATATGATTTTAGTTTTTGTACCGGTCTGCCATGTGGACGATGTGCAACCCGAAACTGGGCCTTCTTGGGCCAGAGCTGTTTGTGATTGTTCTACAAGGTCACCTGCAGTCCCTTCCACTGAGTGTCAGCCACTTCCAACCAGTCCTGGTGCAGCCACTGGGGTAGCACTCCAGAGGATCATGGTGCAGCCACTGGGGTAGCACTCCAGAGGATCATGGTGCAGCCACTGGGGTAGCACTCCAGAGGATCATGGTGCAGCCACTGGGGTAGCACTCCAGAGGATCATGGTGCAGCCACTGGGGTAGCACTCCAGAGGATCATGGTGCAGCCACTGGGGTAGCACTCCAGAGGATCATGGTGCAGCCACTGGGGTAGCACTCCAGAGGATCATGGTGCAGCCACTGGGGTAGCACTCCAGAGGATCATGGTGCAGCCACTGGGGTAGCACTCCAGAGGATCATTAGGACAGGCAAATGTTCACACAGACAGGCACTAAGGGAATGCACAATGATTAGTTGATTTTTGTATATAATATTCGATGGCGTGTTTGATAAAATTTGTTAGGAATAGTTGTTTTGTGATGGTTTTTATTTCAGCATTGAAGCCAGGAGGATGCTGTGATAGTCAATAACAGAGAGAAGGTAAAATATGGGACGGTTGTTGAATGCAGATTTAGAGTTGCTTTTACTGCCATGGATGAGCTGAGCACAGACTGCCTGGCCAGTTGGAGATATGTTGGTTGTCTCCTCTTCAGCTGCTCACTGTATACCCAGTGGCACAGTTTGTGCCCTCATGACGGCGAAGTTGGGCATGACTGTGACAAGTCATGACAGGCTCTGGCAAGTAGAGCAGAGCTCCTCCAGAGCACTCCAGGCAATAGAAGAGTTTCTTGAGCATCCTAGACAGCCTGCTCAGTGACATTTCATGTGGCAACAGGGCTTTTGTTGAATATAGGCTGCCCACTTGTGTGTGTGGGCCATGCGCTGGGGTGATAAGCCCGGTAGTGAGCAGATAGGCCTCGTTACTGAGTAGCCACAGTCTTGTCTCTCATGAAAGCTCCAATGCTGATGGTACAGCAGACTGGCACAGAATAAAGGCAAGGTGATTGCTACCAGGATGTCAAGCATTGATCTGCTTGATGCTCTGAATATGCTTTCACATCAGATGGGCATTAAGGGAATGGAACCCTTTGCGCGTAGTCATCCTTGAATTTACAGGTGTGCACCCTGTGCCTATAGGGAAGCCATGATGTGGAGATGCCGGTGTTGGATTGGGGTAAGCACAGTAAGAAGTCTCAAAACACCAGGTTAAAGTCCAACAGGTTTATTTGGCAGCACTAGCTTTCGGAGCCCCAAGCCCCTTCTTCAGGTGAGTGAGGACTCGTGATCACAAACAGGGCATATAAAGACACAAACTCAATTTACAAGATAATGGTTGGAATGCGAGTCTTTACAGGTAATCAAGTCTTAAAGGTACAGACAATGTGAGTGGAGAGAGCGTTAAGCACAGATTAAAGAGATGTGTATTGTCTCCAGTCAGGACAGTTAGTGAGATTTTGCAGGCCCAGGCAAGTCGTGGGGGTTACAGATAGTGTGACATGAACTCAAGATCCCGGTTGAGGCCGTCCTCATGTGTGTGGAACTTGGCTATCAGTCTCTGCTCAGCGATTCTGTGTTGTCGTGTGTTGTGAAGGCCGCCTTGGAGAACGCTTACCCGAAGATCAGAGGCTGAATGCCCATGACTGCTGAACACTCTTGCTTGGTGATTGTTGAGCGGTGTTCATTCATTCGTTGTCGTAGCATCTGCATGGTCTCCCCGATGTACCATGCCTCGGGACATCCTTTCCTGCAGTGTATCATGTAGACAACATTGGCCGAGTTGCAAGACTATGTACCGTGTACCGGGTGGATGGTGTCCTCACGTGTGGTTCTGGCTGGAGACAATACACATCTCTTTAACCTGTGCTTAACCCTCTCTCCACTCACATTGTCTGTACCTTTAAGACTTGATTCCTGTAAAGATTCGCATTCCAACCATTATCTTGTAAATTGAGTTTGTGTCTTTATATGCCCTGTTTGTGAACACGAGTCCTCACTCACCTGAAGAAGGGGCTTGGGGCTCCAAAAGCTGGGACTTCCCATAGGGAAGCCCACAATCTTGGTGAAGCAGCATGCACACTCCACTCTGGAAAGGGAGAGAGTCATGTATTTCTCTCTCTATTTGTGCAGAATGTCAATAAGGTCCCTAATACGGCAGTGACTTGCATTCTGTGCAGTGTTGAAGATGTCAGCTCTCCATAATGGAAGGAAACGAACCGTGGTATCATGAAATAAGGCTCGAACTCTGGTCACTGAACAAAGGTCTATTAACAGAATAACTATATGTATCCCAGAACATTGGAAAAGGTCCTAAACTCCACAAGCCCAAAACTCAGACTCCTGGAACAAGCCCAGGCAAGTCTGAGTGAGTCCCCAACTTAGCTTCTGATTGGACCAGCGGGTCACATGACTCCTTCATGGACCTGTCCCTTAAAAGGCTATGACACCACATCTCTCCCACTTTAAGTTTCGAACTATATACACAATAACAGATAAACAACTATTTACAAAAATAACCCAAATGTGGTTGGGCATCAAATACAATCTATTGCAAGTCCAGTCTATCCTGTGATTCCTGAGATTGACCAAGCTCCTGGGCAGGCCCCTCTATCACCAGAGCAATCTCCTCCTGCTCCCCGCTGGATAGACTTCCCGAAAGTGATGAACTGTTAGGGCCACCTTCTTCACTTATTGATGCTGCCAAGATTATTTTTCTTATGGGAAATGCACTTCACCACCACTCATTCCCAATGGCACCACGATTAGCAGCACTACAGCACTTGACTATTCCTCTGGAGCAACACTTGCTTGTCTCTCCCTTAAATGATCCATATATTTCTACATTCTATTTCCTTGAACATTGGGCCGGCACGGTGGCACAGTGGTTAGCACTGCTGCCTCACAGTGCCAGGGACTTGGGTTCAATTCTGGCCTCAGGTCACGATCTGTGTGGAGTTTGCACTTTCTTCCCGTGTCTGCATGGGTTTCCTCCGGGTGCTCCGATTTCCTCCCACACTCCAAAGATGTGCGGGTAATGTTGATTAGCCATGCTAAATTGCCCCTTACTGTCAGGGGAACTAGTCAGGTAAATATGTGGGGTTACAGGGATTGGGCCTGGGTGGACTTGTGTCAGTGCAGGCTCGATGGGCTGAAAAGCCTCCTGCTGCATTGTAGGGATCTATGGTTCTATGATCATTGACATATGACACTGGCCCAGTCCTTTCCATAAACACGCTATGCTCTTAAATCTACATGCTTCTTGATGGTGCTCCAGTAACAGTCTTCCACTGTCCAAGTAGACTGCCCCTGTCTTCTGTTCCTTTGTCTCTGCTCTTGTTCACTGCTCCTCCTTGCGTGGTTCTCTGCGCCCTCATCTTCGGCACCAGAATCACTAGGGGCCCCTTTCCCAAGCCTATTTACCTCACAAAGCTGCACACTCTGTAGTTCCAAAGCACTGTTATTTGGAAGAAAAGAATTACAACTCTGAAGAAGTGAATGTCCAGAGATATGATGAAGATACAGGATGGATCACATAGATTCTAGGTGATTCTGAAGTGGACAATGTATTAGGATGGAGGTTGACACTGGTGCTACTGTACCTTTAACTTCTGAGAGTATATACCAACAAAAGTTAAAGCATCTTCCTTTAAAATCAGCCGATGTGACTTAAAAGACATACAGGGAAGAGATTAAAAGGTTGCATCATGGCCAGTAGACAAACAGCGGAGTTGCCTCTCCATGTGATTCGTGGTAATTTTCCAACTCTATTTGGGAGATCATGGTTGGAGATGTTAAAGCTTAACTGGAGTGCTGTCAACAGATTGACCGATGCCACAACAGACGTATAGCACCTTCTGGATAAATACAAGAGTGTACTCGAAGAGACACTTGGCTCATTGAAGGGAGTTCAAGTGAAACTCAAGATAAATCCTAATAATCAACCAAAAAGTCTCAAAACAAGAGCAGTGCCATGAGCAATTCATCTCAAGGTGGAAGAAGAATTAGTATGACTAGTTAACATTGGTGTGTTACAGCTGGTTACATTGAGTAACTGGGCTATCCCCATTGTACTTGTCATGAAACCAGATGGTTCAGTTTGTATTAATGGTGATATTAAAGCAATCATAAATTGAGTGTTGTGTGCTGATCAGTATCCGCTTCCTTGAATTAAAGATTTGTTTGCTGGGTTATTAGGTGGGCAGAAATGTAGCAAGATTAATCTGTCACAAGCATATTTATAGATGAATATAGCCACTGAATCACAACCATTCCTTACCATCATTACTCATAAAGGTCTTTTGCATTATCAAAGATTGACGTTTGGAATAACATCTGCAACCAGCCCTATTCCCAAATAACAATGCATCAAATTTTAAGTGGTCTCTCTGGTGTACAATGTTACCTGGATGATATTCTAATTACTCCCCGGCCACGAAGTCCAGGTAAGTCTGAGTGAATCCCCAACTCGGTTCCCAATTGGACCTGTGGGTCACATGACCTTTTCGGGGAAACACCCCTTAAATGGTTACAACACCACACTGACCTGAAGAAATTGAAGACCATGTTCACTTTTGCAGCCACTAATGCTGCCCTCGATTCCCAGTTTGGGTCACTGTGTGGAGTTTGCACATTCTCCACGTGTCTGCGTGGGTTTCCTCCAGGTGCTCCAGCTTCCTCCCGGGTTAGGTGGATTGACCGTGCTAAATTGCCCCTTAGTATCAGCGGGACGAACTAGGGTAAATGCATGGGATTATGGGAATAGGGCCAGGGTGGGATTTTGGTCAATGCAGACTCGATGGGCCAATTGGCCTCCTTCTGCACTGTAGGATTCTATGATCCACCCTCCTCTAAGATTGCAGGTCTGCTTTTAATAAGTCGCATAATTCAGTGAGCACCGCCTTAGTAAAACAGGGACATCAGACACCTGATTCAGCTTGTGGTAAGAGAATTGTTCCCTGAAGATTGTCTCTTGCTGCGAGACCTTCTTACCCCCTTTCCCTTCGAATCTCTTGTCCTCCTCTGTGACGCCTTTGTTATTCTCCCTGTCTTGCTACAGGCCAAGGTGGAGATAGAAACTACAACACGAATGGGAACAAGTGGTCTGAGCTGACCTGAGAGGATCAAGGCCCTGCACAGGTGCATGTACACTTCACCAACTTTAAGTAGCAATACAAATCTCCATTTAAAATTCATTTACAGGATGTGGGCATCACTGGCTGGGCCAGCATTTATTGGCCATCCCTAATTGCCCTGGAGAAGGTGGTGGTGAGCTGCCTTCTTGAACCGTTGCAGTCCCTAGTCATTAGTTGACTAACTCAGCAGCAACCAGTAAATATCAATGTGCAGTTAACCTGATCATCGCTTGAAATAGCATCGCTGGGAGAAGCTTTCTTGGTGCTGAACATGTTCAGCTGTGTCAGGTTAAGAAAGGAAGTTAACTGAGAGTTAAAACATAGCACTGCTAGAGTCAAATTAGCATTACACACAGACCGAATAGGAAGCGTGCACTGTTAAATTCTGTAGTACTGTGGCTTCTCCTCTTTAACTATTCCACAGCCATGTGTCAGGGAACACAGCTCTTCATTATGTCTATTCGCTCCACACTCCAAACATTGACTGCCCACTCTGGGCAGATCCCAACAACTCACCCCACATCTGAGGTCACATGACCCATTCCCTTAAGGGGGTTATGCCCCAACACAGTCCCTGTGTCTATGCTAAAAACCTTATTCAAAATGGAGCCTACACCAAAAGTGTAGGTGGGTGATGCAGATATCATTTTGACCCAAAATAGCACCATAGCACCGAAAATATGAACATTATAGAACTGAATTTTATGGCAATATGTTTTAACGAGTCCAAGCTACTCTTTCTTTATTGGAACTTTTTAAATGGTTATGCATATTTAAAGAGCCAACATTGTTACGCTCTAAAGTTCTGATTAGCTGCATGGAATTTAAATTGAAACTGAAAGCGTAACCAATTTGTCCTCAAGTCCTCATCAATAACACAATTCCCCACTCATCATTTCAATTCAGAAGTTAATTGTCCATAGAACCCCTACAGCATAGAAGGAGGCTATTCGGCCCATCGATTTCCACTGACTCTCCAAAAGAGTTTCTTACCCAGGCCCCCTACCCCTATACCCATAACCCCATGCATTTTCCATCGCCAATCCACCTAACCTCCATTCTTTGAACATTAAGGGGCAATTCAGCATGGCCAATCCACCGAACCTGCACATCTTTGGAAAGTTTATTTTTTAGATGCGAGATCTGTACCTAGACAATATAATGTTCCAGTTCAGCTCACTATCAAACTAGATTTCAGTAGTAATGAATCACATTTTACATTGATATTGCATATTGACTGGCAAGCAAATGCCACAGTTCAATGAATATCTGTTGTAACCTCACCAGTTCTTCTTTTTCAATGCGAGTCCCTGTCATCATTGCTAAACCTATAAGGATGGTCATGTGCACCCTGCAAGTGACATTACTCAGGTGCAGGCAGAGATGAATCTGCATCTGAGCGTCACCGATGTAAATGGTGTACAGGCATCCTCAGGTTTCAAACCTGCTGCTAAGGAATGTTAACGCATCTGGGATTTTCTGAAGTGAATTGTCTCATTAGAAAGTCACTACATCCCTTTACATATTCCAATTGCTATCATTTTATTTCCCCTCTGTCTGAAATCAAACTGCCTTTGACAAGTCCTGAAAGTACACATTTCAACTGATCATACACATTATATATTATTAGGTCTGATTCAAATTCAAATCCATTTACTTTTAGCAGTCTGCAATGAGATGATTAGGTTCAAACACACCCACACACTAAGACACACACATACACAAGCTGTTCAAGAAAATGTGGGACCATATATTTTGATGCTGCAATTCTGAAATCATAACTGCTTCTTTCCAAAGAAAGACAGCCATCCTCCTTCGACATCGACAGGCTGAAGCAACAAAATAAAATTAGGTCATGTGTATCAAGCGCAATCTGTGTGCTATCAATGCTTCATTATTAATTAAATTCAGCCTCAAGGCTCGTATCACTCTGTGATAAGCAGAAGCTGTTTCTCAAAAAAATCCGAATGTTTTAATCAAAACCCATCAAATTCATCGTGTGTTACTTTGTACTTAATGTGTTCGGTTTGCTCTCCCCATCCATTTATTTAACCTCTGATGCACAACAGAAAACTCACAATACAAATTTTAATTTAAACATCAGTTAATATAATGACATACTAGTAAATTTATTGAAGGATTATCGTACGTGCTTCTTACAAAGTCCAATCTGTGAGTCACCATAACAACTATTGTGTTATCTGGAACATTCCAATAATATCATTATTGGCATAAGCTCTAATCCTGCAGTAATTCACAACATTCATTAACTGTGTGTTGCAGAGACCAGGGCCAATGCAAATGATACAAGTGGGAAATTCTCATAAAACAAACTGTTCAACACAATAGCAACATTTTAGATTACAATTTGCAGTCCAGTTTTAATACAGAATATCATCTGTCCAATTCTATAATCACTCATTTTTAGATAGAAAACAGTGCTTCGTACAAAAGCAAAATACTGCATGATGCGCGATTGATTCACACTGGAGGCTAGGATGTACCCGGGAATAAAGGCTTTTATTCACAACAAGATTGGAGCACACTACTTAACAATATTATCCCAGACTAAGGGCTACTAATAATAACAGGTGGAACACCCAAACCCTAACCCCAACAGTAACAAGAGTAACATATGTACAAGTACCCATAGTGGTAACCATCTATGGTTCACCACACTGCAGCTACTGGATAGCTGCAATAAAAAGAGAAATGTTGGAGATACTCAGCAAGTTGAGCAGTGTCTGTGGAGAGAGGAACAGAGTTAACATTTCAGCCGGTGACGTTAGTTCACTTAGTAATTGCCCCATTATAAAACACAGGTACAAGTCCTGTTTCGGAGATGGTGCTTAATCTTTGTTGAAACCAAAATACTTTGTCATAAACATTATTAGCGAAATCAACCATTCTTTTTCATGAATATAAAGGGAATTACACCTTAGAAATCATAGAAACCCTACAGTGCAGAAGAAGGCCATTTGGCCCATTGAGTCTGTACTGATTCTACTAAAGGGCATCTTACCCAGGCCCTATCCCTATCCTCCCCATGGATTTATCCCACTAATCCCCCTAATTTGAGACACTAAGGGACAATTTAGCATGGCCAATCCACCTAACCTGCACATCTTTGGACTGTGGGAGCCAACTGGAGCACCTGGAGGAAACCCACACAGACACGGGGGAGAATGTGCAAACTCCACACAGTCACCCAAGGCTGGAATCGAACCTGGGTCCCTGGTGCTGTGAGTGCTAACCACCTTAATCTGATGTAAAATATATCATGGATACTATAAGTACAACATAAAAAAGGAAGTCAGTCACTGACCTGGAGCCTAAAATTTGGAAAATGTTCATGTGCTGCGTGATTAACCTCAGCAGTTTAGAAGTAGCTGCAATAATGTAGATTTTTTATTTGACCTGTGCTTTAAAGAAGCAAGTCAGGTTAGCAGCTGCGCATTACAATTGTGCTCTATTTGTGAACAGAATTCCCACTCACCTGAAGAAGGGGCTTAGAGCTCCGAAAGCTTGTGTGGCTTTTGCTACCAAATAAACCTGTTGGACTTTAACCTGGTGTTGTTAAACTTCTTACTGAGATATTATACACAGGAGGAAGATGGGCACAATTATACACAATTAAACTATGCCCATTACTTCAGATATAGACAGCCACCAACTGATTGCAGTGCCCAGTCCAGCAATGAGCACACTGCTGAGTGACTGAATGATTGAGCAGAGGGGACAAATTCATGAGAAGCTTCAATAACTTAAAGCTGCTTTCAAAAAGGCAGGACAGACCCACCAGAGGCGGCAGCACAGTGGTATACAGTCAGGAGGTAGTTGTTCTTTGATTCCACAACATTAACTTCATGGCATCAAGTCAGACATGGTCAAGGAAACCTCCTGATAATTACCACCAACACCCTCCCAACCTCCAGCTGATGAATAGCTGAACACCAACTGGTAGAAGCACTGAGGGGGTCAAAGGCACAGAATGTACTCTGGGTGGAAGACTTCAATGTTTATCACCAGGTGTTGTTTGGTAGCACTACTAGTGACTGAGGTGGGCAAGTTCTACTGTAGGTAGCTGCTAGATTTGATCCGCAGCAGGTGGTGAGGTCATCAGCAAGAAGGAAAAACCTACATGATATCTTTACCAATCTACCTGTCGCTTGCAGATGCATCTGCCCATGACAATATCAGTAGGAGTGAGCACCGCACAGCCCTTATGGAGATGAAGTCCCATCTTCACATTGAGGATACCTTCCATTACGTTGTGTGGCAGTACCACCATGCTAAATGCGATAGATTTCAAAAGTATCTAGCAACTCAAACTGGGAATCCATGAAGCATCGTGGGCAGCAGGATTGTATCCAACTATCTGTAACCTCATGGCCCAGCATATCACCCACTCTACCATTAACATCAAGTCAGGGAATCAACCCTGGTTCAATGAAGAGTGCAGGAGGTCATGCCAGGAACAGTACGAGGTAGATCTAAAAATGAGGTGTCAACCTGATGAAGCTACAACACAGGACTATTTACGTGCCAAACAGCAGAAGCAGTTTGCGATAAACAGATTTAAGCAATCCCACAACCAACTGATTAAATCTAAACTCTGCAGTCCTACCACATTCTGTCATGAATTGTGGTGAACAAATATCTAACCGGAGGCTCCACAAATATCCCATCCTAAATAATGCAGGAGTCCAGTATATCAGTACAAAAGACAAGGCCGAAGCATTTGCAGCCATCTTCAGCCAGAAGTGTTGAGTGGAGGATCCACCTCAACCCCCCCCTGAGGTTCCAAGATGCCAGTCCATAGCCAATTTAATCCATATGATATCAAGAAATGGCTGAAGGCTGTGGTCCCTGACATCATTCCAGCAATAGTACCAAAGACTTGTACTTCAGAACTTGCCATGTCCTTAGTCAAGCTGTTCCAGTAGAGCTACAACACTGGCATTTACCTCGCAATGTAGAAAATTGCATATGTATGTTATGTCCACAAAAAGGAGGGCAAATCCAACCCGACTAATTACCACCCCCTCAATCTACACTTGATCATTAGCCAAGTGATGGAAGAATTTATCAACAGTGCAAGCAACATTTACACAGTGTTGTGGGGAAATTTCATAAGGTGGCCAATTGTGTCTTCAACTAAGACAATTCAAAACTTGCAAGGCAAATATCTTTGTGCAAAAGGCGCAACAAATTTATTTAACATGAAAGATAAGACAAAACAATACAAACGTACAGCTGACCGGAGTCTTCACGAAGGGTTAAATAGCTCTGTGGACAGAGCGACAGAACCTCTCTGAAAGAACTGAATTACAGAGTCAAATACAGATCAATTATATTTTTTCATAATCAATAATTCCACCTTTCATTAGCTTAAAATCAATTTCATTTAACAGTTATACATCAATACAAATCTCTGTCAAGTTCCTCAGCCAACCATAAGATACTTAATAGCATGGTAATATCTTATTTGTCCAACTGATTCCGGACGTAGGACCCGATTTTACCATCAGGTTGCGCCCGTTTTGGGCATGAAAACTTGGTAAAGTCGGGCATGAGAAGAGTAGTGCGATCTGCGCCCGCCTCCACGCCAGTTCCTCCTTTACCAAGCGCCTAAAATGGCCGCGATCAGGACCGCGCCCAAAACGGGTGTGACGGCAATTTAAATGCAGTTGAATGCACGAAACAGACATGCTCATTAAAAGTCCGATTTGGGCGCTCCATCAGTGAGGGTTAATGAGGAGGTAAGTGTATAGCGTCCGATGACTCTCTGCTACTCACGGGTGTCCTGTTGTTGTGGCCACTTTCTGTCTCAGGTCGGTGGCAGCTCTGTGAGCGTGTGGGGGAGTGGGGGGTGCTGTTGTCTGACTTGCAGCACGGACCCGGGTCTCAGCACTGACCTCAGGCCTTGCAGTGCTGCTGGATCCAAGAGCACTTAGCTCACTTCCAGCTGAAGGATGTGCACAAAGTCCTTGCAAATTGCACTGCTGCAGCCTCTGAGCTTTGCAAAGAGCTGTAATTGTGGGAAGAATGTGGCTGGGGAATTGGGGGATATGGACAGTGACTGTTGATGTGCTGGGGCAAGCAGCGTTCCATAACCTCTACATTTGTTCCTCTCCATCTCCCCTCCCCTCCCTTCAGAGCGATGAGATGGCTTTTTCTATGCAACCAATAGATCTTGCTATTCTTTTGGTTGTTACTGGAGCTGAGGAGGAGGAGCAGGAGGAAGAATTGCGGGCACAGGAGGCCTGGGCCTTACCACTTCCAGAACCAGAGGGAGGCAACCACCAGAGGCAGGAGGTGGCCGCCATTCACCCAGAGGGAGTGCGTAGGAGAAGGAGGGAGCAGAGATCCCAGCAGTTCCGTGCACGAGTGTCCTTCGAGCAGATGTCGGACACCGAGTGCCGCCGACATCTCTGATTCCGAAAGGAGACCGTGCAACACCTGTGCAACCTGTTACAGGACCTGGCGCCGAGAGGCGAGGAGCCGGGGGTGGGTGGGGGGGGGGGGGGGGGGGGGGGCAGTTCATCAACTTCAACCTGGACCAGGTGCAGCAGGAAGCCTGGGCTGCAGGGTTCCCAGCCATTGCGGGGATGCCCAACGTGCAGGGGGCGATCGGCTGCACCCACATCGCCCTCAAGCCCCCCCCTACAGAATCCATGAAGGTTTGTTAATAGAAAGGGGTTCCACTCCCTGAACATTCAGCTAGTGTGCGACCATAACATGACCATCATGCACGTCTGCACCAGACACCCAGGCAGAATGCATAACAGCTTCATTGTCAGGAGCTCAGACATCCCGGGGGCATTCGAGGAGGAGCCCAGGCTGCGGGGGTGGCTTCTGGGTGATATGGGTTACCCACTTCGGACATAGCTGATGACGCCTGTGCCGAGGCCTGTGTCTGAGGCGGAGACCCATGATAATGAGGTCCATGTAGCCACCCGCGCGATAGTGGAGAGGTGCATTGGGCTCCTCAAGATGTGATTCCGGTGCCTGGACCGATCTGGAGGGGCCCTCCAGTACAGCCCCCTGATCTCCTCCCACATTGTGGTGGTGAGCTGTGCCTTGCACAACCTGGCTCTGCAGCGAGGTGACCTATTGGAGGAGGAGGAGGACATGGATGCTGACCAGCCTGGCGTCGCTGGGGAGGATGACCAGCAGGAGGAGGAGAAAGATGAGGAAGAGCATGCCGAGGAACACCAACCAGGTGCTCAACGGCTGGAAGCCCAAATGAGGCGTATGAGGGCGGCAAGGGAGGCCCTGATCACCAGGCGGTTCACTCACTCGGGGTTTGTGTCTGTGGGTTCCACCACCTCCCCCCACACCCCCCCCCCCCCCCCCCCCCCCCCACACCCCAAATTTCTTCTATATCCTGCACATTGTCACAGAGTGGTGGGCCTGGGTACTCTGTGTTAGTGAGTTTTCTGCCAGGCAGGGGGGTGATGACGACACGTTAAGCACCATTATGATGATGCCCTGGTGCAAACTCATCTGACTCCTACCTGAGCTCCGCATGCACGCTGGCACCTGGGCCCATGTCTGTGTAGTGGGTAAGGGATCTGAAACGCCCATACAGGGCCCTCGGACAGGTGGGGTGGGGGACAGGAGGGAATCGCTCGTGCGGTCTGGGGAACCAATACCTTCCTTTTCTCAGTGACACAGCATTGAGGTACCTCCCCAACTGACATCAACATGAAGCATCGCTCTGGTGATCATCAATGGAAGAGGATTCCTATTCGAGACAAATTAGTCACAGGTGGTGGTGAAAAAACATTTATTTACAATAAAGGTGTTTAAATAAGCTGTTGTAACATAAAAACTTGTGAACAGAAAACATTAAGGTGCTTAAATACCTTTCTAACTAGTGCAGCCCTTCACCCGTGCCGTCTCAAATACAACTTCCCAACCTTACGTGGCCTACCACTACGTCTCAGTGACTCCCCAGAATGTACATAAGAGGTGGAGGGGGCCAGTTGCCTACCATGCCCAGTGGCCTGTGATGTGCATGGCGGGCATCCTCTGGAAGCCCTGGTCCTTGAGGGCCCTGGCCTGCTTCCAGGTGTCTGGGATATTTCCATGACACCCTCTTCATCCCGCTGCCCTTGAGATGCCCTGGTGTCGGGAAGGGGGAAGTCAGAAGGTGTAGCCACAGCCACAGTCTCCTGGCTGGAAGGCTCCGACATGGGCTTGAGTCCTTCCTCCTCCCTTGGGGTTCCTGTGGGCCCCTGGGTCACTCCATGGGATGGTGCTTCTGCAGTGAGCTCCAGAAGCTCTGGCGTCACCTGGCACTGCCACTCCTGGAGGACCATCTGTGTCCTACCCATGGTGGTTGAGCCCTCTGCGATGGCCACTTGAGTCGGGGGCCACCTCTCAATGGCTGCAGCAAATGCCCTCTGAGACTGGGCCACGCTCTGCAACCCCTCAGCCGTGACCCTCTGAGACTGGGCCACATTCTCAAGGGTTGCTGCCATAGCCCGCTGTGTCTCAGCGCTTTCTTGCTGGGTCTCTTGCAAGCTTGAGAGCCATAGGCCGCAGAATCTCAAGAAGCCTGTTCAGTCCCTCAGCTGTGGCCTGCTGTAACTCAGCCGCAGCCCTCTGGGACTCTGCTGTGGCCTGCTGTGACTCGGCCATCGCTTGAAGCCTGCCACTTATGGTGAGGATCCCCTGCCCCAGGTTTTCCACTGAAGACGCCACCCTTGCAATGTTAGCTTGGGGACCATGCAAGACAGGCAATAGCTGGTCCACCTGAAAGCTTTGGGACTCCTCCCAACAGCGTGGTCCAGTGTGGCCGTCAGCCCCTCCTGCATTTCCTGGCTCTGTTGCTGCATCTCCAGCAGCTGAGGTAGAAGTGATCTCAAAGGCCCAGCATGTAGCCTGGGGCCAGCTGAGTCCTCACCTCCAGCAGGCCCCGGCATGCCAGAGGCCTCGGATGTTCCCTTCTCCACCCGATGTACATCAGCAGATGTGTCGTGCTCACCAGAGAGTGACCCAGAAGCCTCACCACTATCTGGACCCACTGACATGTCAGTATCTGAGATGGTGAGTTGTGAGGTGCCAAAACAGAGGTCCCTTCACCCGCATCCTCCAAGGACGCGTCCGAGCTGTGTGGACCAGGAGGGGCGGGGGCTATAGCCGGGGCCTGTGGTCCAGAAGGCCCCGGGGTGTTCGGATCTGTCCCTGCAACACAGGACAAAAGGTTAAGTGTAAGGGAGGGAGAGGAACATAGAACAAAGCACCAACAAAATTATATCAGATGAACAGGGCCTTTGGCCCTCCAAGCCTGCAGCGACCCTTCCTCAAAGTGCTGCCCATCTGATTTGTAACCCCTACCTTTCGGGGATCATAGGCCTCTATTCTCATCCCATTCACATAGCTGTAGAGATGCTCTTTAAAGGTCATTATCATATCATAGAACATAGAAAAAATACAGCACAAACAGGCCCTTCGGCCCACAAGTTGCGCCGGTCATGTCCCTACCTATCTAGGCTTATTTAGGCTTACCTATAACCCTCAATCCTATTAAGCTCCATGTACTCATCAAGAAGTCTCTTAAAAGACCCTCTCGAGTTTGCCTCCACCACCACTGACGGCAGCCGATTCCACTCACCCACCACCCTCTGAGTGAAAAACTTACCCCTGACATCTCCTCTGTACCTACTCCCCAGCACCTTAAACCTGTGTCCTCTCATAGCAGCCATTTCAGCCCTGGGAAAAAGCCTCCAAGAATCCACCCAATCTATACCTCTCAACATCTTATACACCTCTATCAGGCCACCTCTCATCCTTCATCTCACCAAGGAGAAAAGACCGAGCTTCCTCAGCCTATCCTCATAAGGCATGCCAACCAATCCAGGCAACCTCCTTGTAAATCTTCTCTGCACCCTTTCAATCATTTCCACATCCCTCCTGTAATGAGGCGACCAGAACTGAGCACAGTCTGCATCCACAACCTCCCCCAGCAGTGAGTTCCAGGCACCCACTACCATCTCTCGTCAAATAAACATGTCTTGTACATCTCCTTTAAACTTGTGCCCCCAAGAAGTTGCCTCAAAGTGATTGAAGGGATGACAAGTGCTCATGTCTTGACGGCAGCCTGGCCATGCTGTCACTGACCACCCACATCTCCCCTTCTCTGGAAAGCTCCAGCGACCCCTCCTCAAAGGGCATGAGGACCTGTAGGTCTGGCTCACCACCCCCTGTCTTTGCCCTCTCACGGGTGTTATGGTCTGTCTTCTCCTGTGGAGACACAAGGAGCCATGAAAGAAATGGTGGCGTGACTCCTGCAGATTATCAAGTGGTGGCCCTTAGAGGGCAAGCACAGTGGGGTTCTTGGGGGGATAGGAAGGAGGTGCTTGGGGGTCAGGAGCTGAAAGCATGCAGGGTGCTGGGGATGGGAGGATCTGGGGGAGATTTAGGGGAAGATGCAAGATGGGGTTCAGCACTCATCCTTGCTGCACGGATGAGGTCATTGACTTTTTTCTGGCACTGCGTCCCGGTTCGGGGGGCCACTGCCCTGGCACTGACCGAGGCAGCGACTTCCTCCCAGGTCACATTTCCAGCAGCCCCCTGGGTCTGCGTCCTCCTGGGAGGAAGAGGGTGTCCTGCCTCACCTCTGCTGCATCCAGCAGCCTCCTCAGGTCATCCTCAGAGAATCGGGGAGCTGGTCGTGTGCTCATTTTTTTCCTGCACTGCCTGCCTGCCTTAATGGAGCTGCCCCTCGTTAGGGCAGATCAGCTGCAGGCAGTTTGGCAGAACATTCCAGCAAGTTCCATGCAATTTGCTTGTTAGCATTGAGGGGAAGGCAAGTGAGCACTTGCAGGTGTGCTGATGGAGAGAGGGGTGGGTGGTGGATGAGTGCCTCAATGATTGGGGACAGGGGAGAGAGGGGGAGGTGTCACACAGCCATTGGAGTCTGGAGGAGATGGGGGCCTTGTGCGGGAGGGTCCGGGGTGGGGGTGAGGGGGATCACCCTGCCTGATATCTGTAGGGTGGAGGGGGGTGGGTGGGTCTCTCTACCTGAGATCAGTGAGGGGGAAGGGGGGGTCCTCTGCCACTCTGCATGAGATCAGTGAGGGGAAGGGGGGGTCCTCTGCCACTCTGCCTGAGATGAGTGACGGGGCAGGGGGGGGTCCGCTGCCACTCTGCCTGAGGTCATTGGGGGGAAGGGGCAGAGAGGGCCACGATCAGTCTGGGAGGTGGGGGTTGGGTGGATAAGGGGGTCAGTAATGTTGTGGGGGTGGGGCAATGTCTGTGGGGCCAAGGGGAGGCACTGTCCAGCCCGGGTGCAATGTGGTAGGGGAGCAGCATTCTATCATTTTTTTCTGCTCATGCGCTGTTAGAGGCACTGATTAGAGCTGCAGGGTTTCAGGTGCGATAAGCCCCGCCCACCGGCTTGTGCAGCACGATTCAGGATCACTGATTTTTTTTCAGGCAGCGTGCGTATGGGGGCGCCGGAGAACGGGTCTAAAAGTCGGATCTGAAGCACTCCCTGATTCAAGTCTGCCCAGCACTTAGAATCAAAATGGTAAAATCGGGCCCGTAGTCTCCTCTTTTGGCACTAACTACCTCCCTGTTGCCTGGTAACAGCAGATGCTACCACAAGGTCAAAATGGACGTTCTCTCCAGCTCACTGCCAAGTTGAGTAGATATGTGTTCCTGCATCCAGGTTCATATCTATCCAGTGTTTGGGCAATGAAAACATCTATTCATAATGTTGCATAATACTTCCCTCTTAGGAATGCCACTTGATAAGACTTGCTGACTAACAGGTTCCCAGACCTTTGGCTTTAAACTAATGGCTTTTACCATCATGCCTTTTGGTAACTTAGCTTGACCAAAGTGAACAATGCATTTGAAATACATTTCAAATATCAGCACATCTGCTTTAAAATCTTAACTATTTGTTTTGATTCATTTACTGCTTTCAATATGTGTAAGCTGTTTGTCTTAGCTTCCCAATAATCATTTAACTCTTTATTGATTCCTTGTCCTCTGAAAGACTGCATTCTGCCTATAAATGTAATTAGCTGGTTAGAAATCCCCTCCACACACACCAATAACCTGATCGTGGATACTCAGTTTGGGTTTCACCAGGACCAGTCAGCTTCTGAACTCATTACAGCCTTGGTCCCAAACATAAACAAAAGAACTGAAGTCCGGAGGAGAAGTGACAATGCCCTTGACATCAAGCCCACACTTGACGGAGTGTGGCACCAAGGAGCCCGAGCAAAACTGAAGTCAGTGGGGAATCAGGGAGAAAAGTCTCTGCTGATTGAAGTCATACCTGGCACAAAGGAAGATGATTGTGGTTGGAGGTCAATCATCTCAATCCTGGGACATTGCTGCAGGGGTTCCTCAGGATAGTGTCCTGGACTAACCATCTTCAGCTGTTCACCAATGAACATCCTTCCATTGTAAGGTGAGAAGTAGGGATGTTCACTGATGATTGTACAATGTTCAGCACCATTCATGATCCTCAGATATTGAAGCAGTCCATATCCATATACAGCAAGACTTGGACAACATTCATAGAATCATAGAAATCATAGAAACCCTACAGTGCAGAAAGAGGCCATCTGGCCCATCGAGTCTGCACTGACCACAATCCCACCCAGGCCTATCCCCTTATCCCTAAACATTTACCTGCTAATCCCTTTAACCTATGCATCTCAGGACACTAAGGGGCAATTTTAGCATGGCCAATCCACCTAACCCGCACATCTTTAGACTGTGGGAGGAAACCGGAGCACCCGGAGGAAACCCACGCAGACACAGGAAGAATGTGCAAACTCCACACAGACAGTGACCCAAGCCGGGAATCGAACCCAGGTCCCTGGAGCTGTGAAGCAGCAGTGCTAACCACTGTGCTACCGTGCCGCCCCGATCTTGACAGGGTGGTCCAGGCAGCAGAATCATTGGTTAAGTACCATGGTCAGTGGTATTCAGGCTGAGACTGTTCAATGACAAGTGACATTTGTGCCACACAAGTGCCAGGCAATGAGCATTTCCAACAAGATGGAATCTAAACATTGTTTCTTGACATTCAATGGCATTACCATCACTGAAACTCCCACCATCAACATCCTGGGGATTACCATTGACCAGAAACATTAACTGGACAACTCATGTAAATAGTATGACTACAAGAGCAGGTCAAAGGCTGAAATTCTGCAGCGAGTAACTCACTTCCTGTCTCTCCAAAGCCTGCCCACTACATACAAGATGCAAGTCAGACATTTGGTGGAATACTCTCCACTGGCCTGGATGAATACAGCTCCAACAACACTCAAGAAGCTCATAACCATCGAGGACAAAGTACTGTTTAATTGGAAGCTGGTCCACCACCTTCAACATTCACTCCGTCCATCACCGATGACAGTGGCAGCTGTGGTGTACCATCTACCTGGATGCACAGCAGCAGCTCACTAAGGCTCTTCTGACAAAATCTTCCAAACCCACGACCCCTACTACCACCTGAATCGGTAGGCTCACACACTGCTCAATGCACAACAACCCGATATGCACACCTACCAACAATCTCTATCATTCACAGCTCATACCCAACATGCATAGCTCTACCTCATTCCCACACACTAACCATGCTGCAGTCACCAGGGTAACACCATGGAGGAGCATGAGGCCAGACAAAGGTACACAGAAGACAGGCACTAAGGGAAAACACACAGGTGATTAGTTGTTCTTCGTATGCAATATGACATGGCTTCATTCATAAATGTGGTTTGTAATGTTTATTTTGCGTTGCTTATTATTTTTGCTTTGTGGCCATGCAAAGTTTGAGATGCTTAGTAACAGAGGCTGGGATTGTTGGTGAATGGGGCATTAAGGTCGTGTTTACTGATGTCACAGTCAGTTGAGTCAGTCACGGGAAGTCTAGCCAGAAAGGGACTGCATTAATTGCCTCTTCCCTTCCTCCCCCACCTCCTCAGCTGGTGGCCTCATCATATCATATTCAGTGTGTAGCAGACCATCTTAGATCTTGACAGGGTGGTCCAGGCAGCAGAATCATTGGTTAAGTACCATGGTCAGTGGTATTAACAATCAGCTCCATCACATTTTGTGTGGCAGCATGGATTTAGATGTAAGCATGCTACCCACACCATGAGCCACATTACCACTGGATATCATGCAGTAGCAATCATTTGATTTGGTCAGGGGGCTCGAATGCAGATGGAACAGTGGAATCGCACGAGGTGACTCGGCAGCTGCAAGTTATCTGCTTTCACCCTCCCCCTGTACCCTCAAGCTTCCTCCCATCGCACTTCACCCTGTACCCTACCTCCATCATCCTCAAGCCTCCAACTATCATCCGTGGTACAATATCAGGGACCCTCGGCTTCCCAACTCCCTCCCTCTCCCTTCCATCCTCATCCTCAACTTGCCTGCTGTAATCATGGAAACACCTTCCATCATTCTTGACATGCCCTCAATATCCCTCAACCCTCCCTCAGAGATCCTTAACCTACCTTCCCTGCAGCTGGACCTTCTCTCAGTCAAGCTTGATCTCTCTTCTCTGACTGTTGAGCTGCCAAGTGTGGTTCCGCCGTCTCTCTTAGGCACACAGGAGCAGCTTACCAAAAATAGGCCCCGCAACATAGGCCAGAGTCTGGCTCCTTTTGGACACCTCCTTCCCCCACTGAAACACTGCCTTTCTGCTCTATTATTTGAGCCCCCGATCACCACAAATCTCCAACCTCCTACCCTTCCACCCATGGCCTTGCCCTTCGTGGACCATCCAGCTTCTCTTGCTCTCCTCCCCTGTGCCGCTAGGTTAGACAAAAAGAAAACTTCAGCTCAAATTCAAAAACTGAACAATCTTGCCTGTTGCCTGTCACCTTTAAGCTATTAGGAAACATGAGTTCCCCATCTGCTGCTAACTTCATCTCAAAGATGGAACTTAATTTTGAAAAGATCCCATTTAATGAGAATGGTGCGCAAAATGAATGGAAAATCAGCTTCTGCCGCCAACAGACAGTGTGATTCCCCTTCTGCCGCTGACTTCATTTCAAGAACTCAACCCAACATCAGGAAATTCCTGCCTCATTAGCTTAAAGATTAAAGTTTATTTATTAGTGTCACAAGTAGGCTTACATTAACACTGCAATGAAGCTACTGTGAAAATCCCCCAGTCGCCACTCTGGCACCTGTTTGGGTACACCGAGGGAGAATTTATCATGGTCAATCCACCTCACCAGCATGACATTTGGACTGTGTGAGGAAACCGGAGCAGCCAGAGGAAATCCAGGCAGACACAGGGAGAATGTGTAGACTCCGCACGGACAGTGACCCAAGCTGGGAATTGAACCTGGGTCCCTGGCACTGTGAGGCAGCAGTGCTAACCACTGTGCCACCGTGCCACCCAGGTAATTAATTAGCTTGGCTGCCTCATTTCCCACTCACAGAGGCCCCGTTAAGTTCTGCCCACAGTCACTGTTGTCATGAACTATGCTAGTCAGTTTTCACAAAGTAAAGTCTGCAATCAGCAATGGGATAAATGGCCTGTTCATCTGTTTTTGGTGACATTTTCTGAGACATAAGTATTGGCCATATCACTGCGATAGCTTGCTTGCTTCTCGAAAAATGCCAAGGGACTTGAGGGAGTTTAACATCTCCATCCACAAGGTTGCACTTTCAACAGCATGTATAATTAATGTATTGGGTACTGCTTTGAGTGTCATCATAGAGGGGGCATTAAAGCCATATAGAACATACAACATACATTCACTGGGATGACACGAAGGATCAAAGACTAAAATTATGAATGGAGAATTGGGATACTGGGAATATTTTCACTGGAGCAAAGGGGCTAAGTAAAGATTTATTAGAGGACTTAAAATAAAGAAGAGTTTGATAGATTGAACAGTGAGTCAGTAATGAAGTCATCGTAAACTTCCTGACAACAGTGAGAGGAAGGTTCAGCAGAAACGTCCTTAGGCAGAGAGTTTTTGGAGCATGCAATATTTGCAGCAGAGACTGGTTGACAATAGACTACTGTATCATTTAAGGGAAGACGAAGAGTGAAGAAAATAAAGTATCTAATTTTATACATCTTCAAAACACTTTACGGCCAATTAATTATTTTTGAAGGCAGAAGTAACAATCAGTTGACGCATGTGTGGTGAACCATCGTTGGTTCCCACTGGATAGTATTGAGCCAGGGTCTGGCCAGTACTACAAGGATGTACATATGTTACTGTTGGGTTGTGCTACTTGTTGCTGTTGGGGTTAGGGTGGGGTTGTTACACCTTTGTACTGTAGTGTTGTGGCACATCCCAGTCGGGCTCCGCCTCCTGGGAGAGGTATAAAGGTCCCTGCTCTGGCTGGGACCCCTTCAGTCTGGGATCATGTATATAATTATTGGCTGCTTCATTACAGTAAATAAAAGCCTTTATTTCCTGAGCATCTAGCCTCGTGTATGATAACGCGCATCAATTTTATTTACTGTTGTTAAACTCTCGTCGAAAAAAAAAGAGAGTATGGAGCAGATACTGAAGCCGGAACGCCTTACACTAGATCCACGTGCGGTGGGCGCCTCTAACACCTTCGACCACTGGCTGAAGTGTTTCGAAGACTACCTGGCAGCCTCCGCAGCGGTCACCACAGATGATGACAGACTCCGGGTCCTCCATGCGAGGGTATGCGACACTGTCTACCTCGCGATCCGTGCGGCCACCGATTACACAAAGGCCCTCGAGCTTCTGAAGAAGCGTTATATCAAACCGCCCAATGAAATACACGCTCATTACCTCTTAGCCACTCGACGACGGCAGTCTGGCGAAACGATGGAGGAATATGCGAACGAGCTCCTACAGCTAGCCAGGGGCTGTAACTGCAAAGCTGTGTCGGCTGAGCAGAGTATGAACGACCTCGCCCGAGATGCGTTTGTGGCGGGAGTCGGATCGTCGTACATTCGACTTAATCTATTGGAGAAAGGTAACCTTGACCTTACCCAGGCAATCAAGCTAGCGGAGATGCTGGAGACGGCCTCCAAAAGCCTAGTATTGTATCCAGAAGACCATGTGGAGACAACATGGCAGGAGCAGTCGCCAATCCCTCCTCGTCCCTCGGGTTCGAAATGCTGCGTAATGGCGTGCTCACACTCGGGCCAGACAACGGCAGCAGCTCCGGGCGGCCCGCAATGTTACTTCTGTGGGGGAGCGAAGCATACTCAGCAACGGTGTCCTGCTAAGGCTGTTTGTGCTCCGCCTGCGGTAAGAAGGGGCACTATTCGAAAGTGTGCCGATCTAAATCTAGGAACGGCAGTGCGGCCTGCGATTCTTCAGAGCTCGGGTCTTCGTCGTCGAAATCATTGAGGGGTTCATCCACGTGCGAGACCAGGACGACGCCATTACGGTCGACGGAGTCAGAGGTGTGTGACCACCAGGGGTCGCTGAGTTTGGCGCCATCACCCACGTGCGACCTATGGGAGCGGCCATGTTGGTCGGCACCGACCGCGAACGACCAGCAGGGGTCCTCCTCGTCGATTTCAGCTGCCTGCAGTGGCACTAATGAACCAACGGTGGCGTCGATCATCCTGGACCAGGCCAAGCCTCATAGACTTGACAAATCTATGATGAACATCCAGGTAAATGACCACGTGATTTATTGTCTGTTTGACAGCGGGAGCACTGAGAGCTTTATCCACCCAGACACTGTGAAGCGGTGTGGACTCCGGATTCAGCCTGCCAAACAGACAATCTCTATGGCATCGAGGTCCCGGTCTGTCACCGTGCGAGGGAGTTGCGTGGTAACTTTGACGGTGCAAGGCACAGTTTACGAGCGTATAAAGCTCCTAGTGTTGCCGTACCTTTGCGCGCCAATACTTCTCGGACTAAACTTCATGGTCCACTTGAGGTGTGTAACCCTACAGTACGGTGGGCCACTCCCTTCACTGTCAGTGGGAGAACAGCAGCCTCCAAATTGCCCAACGCGCCCCGCCTGTAGCCTCTCGACGCTGAAGATCACCACACCCTCCCTGTTCCAGAATCTTGTAAGAAGTTTAACAACACCAGGTTAAAGTCCAACAGGTTTATTTGGTAGCAAAAGCCACACAAGCTTTCGGAGCTCTAAGCCCCTTCTTCAGGTGAGTGGGAATTCTGTTCACAAACAGAGCTTATAAAGACACAGACTCAATTTACATGAATAATGGTTGGAATGCGAATACTTACAACTAATCAAGTCTTTAAGAAACAGAACAATGTGAGTGGAGAGAGCATCAAGACAGGCTAAAAAGATGTGTATTGTCTCCAGACAAGACAGCCAGTGAAACTCTGCAGGTCCACGCAACTGTGGGAGTTACAAATAGTGTGACATGAACCCAATATCCCGGTTGAGGCCGTCCTCGTGTGTGCGGAACTTGGCTATCAGTTTCTGCTCAGCGTCTCCAAGGTGGCCTTCGCAACACACGACAGCGCAGAGTCGCTGAGCAGAAACTGATAGCCAAGTTCCGCACACACGAGGACGGCCTCAACCGGGATATTGGGTTCATGTCACACTATTTGTAACTCCCACAGTTGCGTGGACCTGCAGAGTTTCACTGGCTGTCTTGTCTGGAGACAATACACATCTTTTTAGCCTGTCTTGATGCTCTCTCCACTCACATTGTTCTGTTTCTTAAAGACTTGATTAGTTGTAAGTATTCGCATTCCAACCATTATTCATGTAAATTGAGTCTGTGTCTTTATAAGCTCTGTTTGTGAACAGAATTCCCACTCACCTGAAGAAGGGGCTTAGAGCTCCGAAAGCTTGTGTGGCTTTTGCTACCAAATAAACCTGTTGGACTTTAACCTGGTGTTGTTAAACTTCTTACTGTGTTTACCCCAGTCCAACGCCGGCATCTCCACACCAGAATCTTGTGCCAGGCTGCAAGCCCATTGCGACTAAAAGTAGGCGTTACAGCGCTGAGGATCGGATCTTCATTAGATCTGAGGTTCAGCGGCTCCTCAAAGAAAGGATCATACAACCCAGCGCTAGTCCGTGGAGGGCGCAGGTCGTGGTGGTCAAGAGCGGGAACAAACCCCGGATGGTCATTGACTATAGTCAGACCATTAATCGATACACACAGCTGGATGCGTATCCTCTCCCACGCATATCTGATATGGTCAATCAGATTGCGCAGTACCGGGTGTTCTCCACCATAGACCTCAAGTCTGCCTACCACCAACTCCCCATTCGCCCAGAGGACCAACAATACACGGCTTTTGAGGCAGATGGTCGCTTGTATCACTTTCTCAGGGTTCCCTTTGGTGTCACCAATGGGGTCTCGGTCTTCCAGCGTGCTATGGACCGAATGGTGGAACGGAACGGGCTGCGGGCTACCTTCCCAAACCTGGACAATGTCACCATCTGCGGCCATGACCAGCAGGACCACGACACGAATCTCCTGAATTTCCTACACACTGCATCTCGCATGAACCTGACCTACAACAGTGAGAAGTGTGTGTTTCGTACGCGCCGTTTAGCCATCCTAGGATACATGGTGGAAAACGGGGTCATTGGCCCTGATCCAGACCGTATGCGCCCCCTTTCTGAACTTCCCTTGCCCGCTAGTGCAAAAGCACGGAGAAGATGCTTAGGCTTCTTCTCTTATTATGCGCAGTGGGTTCCCAATTACGCGGACAAAGCCCATCCGCTCATTAAGTCCACGACTTTTCCCCTAACGCCAGAGGCCCGATTGGCCTTCGATAAATTAAAAGCCGACATCGTGAAAGCTACGATGCATGCTGTTGACGAGTCCATCCCCTTTCAGGTGGAGAGCGATGCATCTGATTTCGCCCTGGCCGCCACACTTAACCAGGCGGGCAGGCCCGTCGCATTTTTTTCCCGCACCCTCCAAGGCCCCGAAACCCGGCATTCAGCGGTGAAAAAGGAGGCCCAGGCCATTGTGGAGGCCGTCAGGCACTGGCGCCATTACTTGGCAGGAAAATGGTTCACCCTGATCACGGACCAGCGGTCCATGGCGTTCATGTTTAATAACACGCAGAGGGGCAAGATCAAGAATGACAAGATCTTGCAGTGGAGAATTGAACTCTCCACCTATAACTACGACATCATGTACCGTCCAGGGAAACTCAATGAGCTCTCGGATGCCCTCTCGCGTGGAACATGCGCCAGTATACAGGAGGACCGTTTGCAGGCTCTCCATAATGACCTATGCCATCCTGGGGTCACTCGGCTCTACCACTTTATAAAAGCCCGCAACCTGCCCTACTCGGTGGAGGACGTAAGGTCCGTAATAAGAAGCTGTCGGGTTTGTGCGGAATGCAAACCGCACTTTTACCGACCTGACCGGGCACATTTAGTCAAGGCCACTCGTCCCTTCGAGAGACTGAGTGTCGATTTTAAGGGCCCCCTTCCCTCAACAGATCGGAATGTGTACTTCCTCAATATCATTGACGAGTACTCTAGGTTCCCTTTTGTTGTTCTCTGCTCTGATACATCCGCTGCCACGGTTATCAAGGCATTCCGTGATCTCTTTACCCTGTTCGGGTACCCCGGCTACGTTCACAGCGACAGGGGCTCGTCGTTCATGAGCGATGACTTGAGGCAATTCCTGCTCTCATACGGGATTGCCTCTAGTAGGACCACGAGCTACAACCCTAGGGGTAACGGACAGGTGGAACGTGAGAATGCTACAGTCTGGAAGGCTGTCTTACTGGCGTTGAAGTCAAAAAGTCTTCCAGTCTCCCGTTGGCAAGAGGTGCTCCCTGATGCGCTCCATTCTATTCGCTCACTCCTGTGTACGGCAACCAATGCTACTCCCCATGAGAGGATGTTTTCATTCCCTCGGAAGTCTTCCTCGGGGACCTCATTACCGTCTTGGTTGACGTACTCAGGACCCGTCCTCCTGCGGCGACATGTAAGGGCCCGCAAGTCCGACCCGTTGGTCGAACAGGTCCATCTCCTCCACGCCAACCCTCAGTATGCCTATGTGGCATACCCTGACGGGCGAGAGGACATGGTCTCGATCCGAGACCTGGCGCCAGCAGGGGACATAGCAACCCCTGTCACTCCCATACCCCCTGTTACAAACCCCTTAACTCTTGTTTCTCCCCCGGACACGGCGCGGGCAGCATCGGGACCATTGCTTAACCCTTTTACTCCCGTGTACAGCTTGCCTGAGTCCAGAGGATGGTCGCCACTGCAGGGCGTGTCAGGACTCCATGGACTACCGTCACCTCAGGGTCAACTGGCCTGTGAGTCCGTGGAAGAACAGCTGGACACCGCCTTGGGGAGAACGCCACCACAAGTGCCTACTCCGGTGTCACCGCCGGTATTGAGGAGGTCACAACGACGGTGCGGTCCCCCTGACCGTCTGAACTTATAGACTGCTGACACTTTATTCTGTTTTTTTGTACCCCGCCGGCCTTTGTTCTCAAAGGAGGGGTGAATGTGGTGAACCATCGTTGGTTCCCACTGGATAGTACTGAGCCAGGGTCTGACCAGTACTACAAGGATGTACATGTGTTGCTGTTGGGGTTAGGGATGGGTTGTTCTACTTGTTGCTGTTGGGGTTAGGGTGGGGTTGTTACACCTTTGTATTGTAGTGTTGTGGTACATCCCAGTCGGGCTCCGCCTCCTGGGAGAGGTATAAAGGTCCCTGCTCTGGCTGGGACCCCTCAGTCTGGGATTGTGTATATAATTATTGGCTGCCTCATTACAGTAAATAAAAGTCTTTATTTCCCGAGCATCTAGCCTCGTGTATGATAACGCGCATCAGCATGCACAGTGAACATAGTGCAGAGAAACTTGCTTTACATAGAAACTAGAAGCAGAAGTAGGCCATTTGGCCCTTCAGGCATGCTCTGCCATTTATTTTGATCATGGCTGATCATCAAATTAAATATTCTGATTCCCCCCTTCCCTCCAAATCCCTTGATCCCTTTAACCCCAAGAGCTATATTTAATTTCTTCTTGAAATCCCACAATGTTTTAGATTCAACTGCTTTCTGTGGTGATGAATTCCACAGCTTCATCACTCTCTGGGTGAAGAAATTTCTCCTCACCTCAGTCCTAGAAGGTTTACCTCTTATCCTCAAACTGTGACACCTAGTTCTGGACTCCCCCTCCATCGGGAACATTCTTTCTGAATCTACCCTGTCTTTAGCCAAGGCTGGGACACATACATTCATCAGTCTATATAGACCAAGAGAAAATAGGAACATTGGAGCAACAATAGCTCATTCAGTCCTTTCTGCCTCTTCCTCCATTCAATATGATCAGAGTTGATCTGTATGCCATTCACTCACCCTTTCTCCATGTCTCTTCAACATCCACACCATGCAAAAACTTGTTGATTTCAGATTTAAAACTATTCATTGAGCTATTCATTTTTTCCAGAGTTCCCCACTTCTACCATCCTTTGCAGGAAAATGTTTATTCTAACTATTCTCCTAAATTGTCCTTCTCTGATCTTAAGTCGATGTCGCCTTGACCTAGACGTCCCACATTCAGAGGATAGTAGTCTGTCTACCTACCCTATTCATTTCTTCCAGAATTCCAAAAACATCAATCAACCTACCGCTTGACATTCAATATTCCAGGGAATACAGGTGTCATTTATGTAATCTGTCTTTATAATCTAACCTTTGCAGCCCGGGTAACATTCAGGTGAATTGCATGTCATTTCCTCCAAACCCAATATTTCCTTTCTGAGCTGCATTATCCAGAATTGCACATATTACTTTGGGTGTGGTCTAATCAGGGTCTGTATAACTGTTGCAAAACTTCTTCCTCATTATATTCTAGCCATCTAATTATCAAAGCCGACACTCCGTTATCCTTTTTGATCATTTTTATATCTTTCTGTCACATTTTTGTGATCTTTCTACGTGAACACTTAAACCTCTTTGGACCTCCTTCCACTCTTTCCACCTTTACCAAAAAATACTCAAATTTGATTTGATTTGATTTATTGTTGTCATATGTGTTGGGATACACTGAAAAGTATTGTTTCTTGGGTGCTATACAGACAAAGCATACCATTCGTATAGTACATACAGGAGAAGGAAAGGATAAGGTGCAGAATCTATCCATCTTTGGTTCAAATTGGATGACCTCACACTGAACTGCTTTGAAATTATTTTGCTCAAGTTTTCCCCATTCACTTAATCTAACGATGTGCCTTTGTAATGTTAAATGCCCTGGACACTAGTTACTATGCCACTAATATTTAAATAATCCAAAAACTTGGATAAATGGCGCTCCACTTTCACTCATACATATTGTTAGGAAAACAAAAGTAGTTTTCAGGGATTTATATTTGTATGGGTAAATATTACAAATTATGTATAGTTTTAGTTGGATTTAATTTAATGTTTCTGTGCCTTGAAGGGACCTCGAGTTAGATTCATGCTGGACAAAGGTTTTTGTCCGTGTGGGGGTTGGTTAAATAGATAACTTGGCGAGCAAAGGTAGGTGGTGTTGCTTAGCAACTGGAGGTTCTTGTAAGGTGAAAAGTTTTTCAGTTTTTGTTTAACTAATTTGAGAGCAGTTGGAGCCAGGTCACTGAGGAGTGAACAGCTTTTAACTCTGCCAGGAAAAGCTGGACAGGACAAGGGAATTCCAATGATGCAAGTTTCCCAAGGAATAAGTTACAGTCCAGATAACCAGGGAATTGGGACAGAAAGAGTTTCTTGAGAAGGCTGGAGTTAAACAGAACAGAGGAAATTGGAAACAAGAACAGATCACTGTTCAGTCAAGAAATCTGCAGCGGTGCTAAGATTTGTGAGACATTACCACAATCCGTGAAATAAATGTTAAAGTAATTAGGAGGACAGTATTGGTTGGATATCAGAGTTAATGTAATAGTGGAAGTCAATTGAGACAAAAGAATCCTGAAAGGGGTTGGTGTAAAATCCTGGAGTGGAATTCGCTGGTAAAAGTAAAGCAGAAGCTCTGCCCACAAGAGTCTGTTGGAAAATGTAAACTGGATTTTGGAATGCAAACCACCAAGTAAAAACATTATTATGAGAGAAGATTTTAAAGCATGTTTTGGGGAGTAGAGTTTGGAAACATAACAATCATCTGGGGCATTCTGAGGAGGCATCAACAAACATGCACTTGGAATTCAGAACAGAGCACATGTTTGACCACAGGCATCTTGTGTGTGTCAAAGGGACTTTATGTGTTAGTGAGACCATTGTAGCTTCAAATATACTTTGTCATCTGTGTTAATCTTAAAACCGATGTTTAATTGTTTAGCTAAAGAGAGAGTAAAGCTGGATTATAATCCATTTTGCTTCATGTTTAATAAATATATTTTTCTTGTTGTTATAACTAATTAGTGTTCTGGTGAATCTGTTCCTCCACATTTGATTAAAATAAGTAAAAGTTACTTTCTTTTGAGACAGGTTTCATTCTGGAATCTTCCTGTCCGTTACAAAATCAGCTGGGATCATAACAATATAGTGAACAGTTTAGGCCCCAAAATAGATTCTTGTGGGATGCCACTGGTCACTTCATTCCAATTTGAGGATATTCCCTACACTCTTTCACCATCAAACCAATCTCATTGCTGGGTCAATAATCTGCCTTCAATTTCACAAGCTATCATTTTAGCTAACACTCTCTTATGTGGAATCTTATCAAATGCCTTCTGGAAGTCCATGTAAACTACATTCCGAGCCACATCCATGTCTACGATCTTAATCGTTTCCTATCACACTTTTAAATTCACATTCAGTGGCAGATCCCTCAAACCACCATTGATATTGAATACACACTCAACTGCCAGGTCACAACTGGATAAACCCAACAATATCACCTGTCACTAGATCAGATCCACCCACTGAATCACTGTCTCATTGTGTAACTGCTCACAATATTTTCTATTTATACCAATGAGCATGAAAATTACAGCTAAAAGACATGTTTGTAAAATGAGAAAATGAAGTAATGCATGCCAAGAAATTGTTGCATAATAGAAAACACTAAGGATTAAAAAAAATAGAATTAACCACTAGTTATTTTTATTGGAATAAATTACCTAATGTGGCTGCAATAACACACAAAAGCTGCAATATTATGGAGACCAAGGGGCAAAAGCACTAGAATTAATTATCCACTACCATTACAATCCTACCAATTACTGATATCAGGAGGCTTTACACTGCATTGAAATCCATTAAAAAATAAATTTATCGCCATCAGGTGAATTCAGTTCCTGCCTACTGCAGTCACAGCAATTTACAGAAAAGTAATTACGTCTCCCGTAGTAACTTTTCATTGCAACTTTCAGCCAGTGACAGCAAGCCCAATTTCATTTTTCCCTATTGTTGTTGAGTGTCTGTCTGTGTAGAAACTAAAATATTTCAGTGAAAAATCATTCATGGTGCATGCATTTGATGAACAATGTAGCCATGTATAATTAGCTTTACTTGGCTGGCCCAGTTATTAATAGGTAAAACAGCAAAACCCATTAGAATATCCTGACGAGAATGATGGAAAAGGTAAAAGATTTCCAGTTGAGATTATAGAAAAAAATCTCTCACTTTACATAAATTAATGTGTTTGCATTTTTGAACTCTTGGTATTTCACAAAGTATAAAGCAGAGTCACAACTTCTTATTAATAATAGAACTGAAACGTAAAGATAACTAATCCTTCCTTTCATTTCTGGCACATTATTCCAAAACCAAATTGGATTCAGGATGACTGGATTATGCCATTGAGCCTCATACTGTAAGGAAGAACTTGCATATTCGCTGGAAAATGGGCAATAGGGATGGCAGTATGCAGTTTAATAATACTGATGTTTTTTAAAAGTTATTTTTGTATGCAGCGGCTCTACCCATGCTGGTTACTGGCTCCACACCATCAGCAAGGTGCCTGACATCAACAAGAGGGTGCCCCACAGTGCCAGGCACCCAGGTTCGATTCCCAGCTTGGGGCACAGTCTGTGCGGAGTCTGCACGTTCTCTCTGTGTCTGCATGAGTTTCTTCCAGGTGCTCCAGTTTCCTCCCAGAGTCCGAAAGATGTGCTGATTAGGGGCATAGGACATGCTAAATTCCCCCTCAGTTGCCCATCCTTCTGTTCCCATATCCCTTTGTATCTTTGATGAAAACAACTTGTCAATCGCAATTTTAAAATTAACAATTGGCCTAGTTTTTAAAAGTCAGTTCCAAATTTCTACCCGTCTATAGAAGCATTTCCTGAAATTACACCTGGAAAGTCTAGTTCTATTTTTTTAGATATGTCCCCTTGATTCTTCAACTAGTGGAATTAGTTTCTGACTATCCTATCATTTTCCCTTAATATCTTGAAAATGTAGATAAGATCACACCCTAATCTTCTAAATTCAAAGGAATACAACCCTTATTGTACAATCTATCCTCGTAATTTAGCCCTTGGAGTCCACATATCATTTCACTGCACTTCATTCAAGTCAGTGTATTCTTCCTCGGGTGTGATGTCCAGAACTGTATGCATTTTTCCAGTCCTGGTCCTATGAACATACAAAATAGGAGCAGAAATAGGCCATTCAGTCTCTCAAATACTTTCTGCCATTCAATAAGATCATGGCTGACCTGTGTGTGTTGAGCTCCTCATTCCCCATCTACCTCTCTATGATTCCCTGGCCCAACAAGAATCTATCAACTGCTGCCTCAAAGATATTCAGTGGTCTGCTTCGACCACCTTCTGAGGCAGAGCGTTCCAGGTCTAACCTGTGGGTGTGGCTTCCAGCTCCTTCTATTCTAATCCACTTGTTTAATGGGTGGCACGATGGCACGGCAGCTAGCACTGCTGGCTCATAGTGCCAGGGACTCAAGTTCAATTCCGGTCTCGGGTGACTGTCTGTGTGGAGTTTGCACATTCTCCCTGTGTCTGCATGGGTTTTCCCCGGGTGCACCGGTTTTCTCCCACACTCCAAAGATGTGCAGGTTAGATGGATTGGCCATGCTAAATTTTCCCTTAGTGTCAGGGGGACCAGCAGGTGTTACGGGCATAGAGCCTGGGTGGGATTGTTGTTGGTGCAGGCTCGATGGGCCAAATGGTCTCCTTCTGCACTGTAGTGTTTCTATGATTCTATGATAAAGACCTCAATTCCATGAACGTTTTTGATTACCTTCCGTATGTGTCCATGACATTTTAATTATCTAGACCTGTAAGTCCCTTTGAGCCTTCAGCATTTTTAGCTTTTCAGCATTTAGAAAGTCCTTTTTATTTTAAGTCCAAAGTTGATAAATCTCACAGTTGCCTACTGTGACATCTATTTGCCATACTCGTGCCTTTTCACTTATTAAAACTTCCTTGTAATTTTATGCTTCCAAACCACACTATTTATTATGTCATGTTCCCAGAAAACTTGGAATATGTGGCTTTCTATCCCATCCTCTGAATCATTCACAAATATGGTGAATAATTGAGGCTCCAAAACAGATCTTTGTGGGACATCACTAGTCATATGCTGCCAATTAGAGTACCTACCCAACAGATCTACCCTTCGTCTCCTGCCACTCAACCAATTTCCAACTAGGCCAATAATTATGAGGGACTTTATCGAATGTCTTCTGGAAGTTCAATAAATAATATCCTTAGACATTCCCGTGTCCACTTCTTTAGTGACTTCCCCAAAAAATTGAAACAATTTTGTCAAGCATTTCTCTGAACAGTGGAAAATTATTAAGGTGTTTCAGCCATTTTATCCTTAATTATAGATTCTAGTAATTTCCTGACAACAGGACAAATTGATTTATAATTCCCTGTTTTCCACCCCTCAAGGAATGATTCCTGAGTTGAGGGAATTTTAGATGATTATAGTTAGGGTGGTGTAACATTCTCATCTACTTTCTTCAGAATCCCAGGATAGAAACCATCTGGTCCTGGGAGTTTATCATTCTTTCATGCCATTATTCTCTTCATTGCTGTTAAACTGCTTGCATGATTTGTGATGAATCCCCATCCTTAATTCAAAATCAGTTTCCTTGAGTAAACTGACAAGCAATCTTCTTCTACTATTGTAAAATCTGATACAAAATAATTACTTAACATGTATTGCTGAAAAAAGAGACCAATTCATTCCCCATGGTAATGCCTTAACCAACCATCAGTTTGAACTTGAGCAAAAGCTTGCCAGTTAACTGTTCCCTTTTGCATTCCCTATGGTAACACATGGCCATTCAGAGTCCACTTGCTGACCAATTAATACTCTCTTCTCATGCAGTATAAATTGTTGTTTCTTTTACCAATGGTATTCTTGCGAACTGTCCTGATGCGTACAAAATAAAAAGCTTCACCAGCATATATCTTTTTTCAACAATACCCAAGTTCTGTACTAACAAATGACTATTTAATGAAGAAGTCATTAATTTCCTTATTTCCATTTACAATACCACCATCATCAGTTTTTAAAGAACCTCCATTTCTCTTGTTTTTCTTTCTCCTAATTGCAAAGGTATATATAGATTTGCATGGACATGGCTTGCAACATGTCATTTTACTACATCGATAGGATACAGAACGAAAAATTAACTATTAATTCAGACAAAAATCAATCCGTAAAGCATGTCAATTTTTATAACGGTATTTATGCCCTTTAGTCCTGTATTATGTTAAATAATATTGTTGCATCCACACTATCTGTGCTTCAACTATGTATAAAGACCCGGAACATTTTCTATCTGAATATTTTCTTTGAACAGGAGTAATTTTATTAGCTTACCTTCATAAGTTAATAGTTTGAAAGCTGGAATCACCTTTCTCATTTTTCTCAGAACCTCTTCAATGCACCAATGCTCATTTGAAGATAAATACCCAAATCTGCACGCACATTTCAAATATTGCCTTAGTGATGAATTGTACAAGGTTAATATCAGTTGCCTTGACTTATGGTTGATAATCCTTGAAACATATTCAGTACCTGATTCACTTTAGAACAATAATCTAGATGTGACAGAAAATTTTCAATAAAAGCTCATTCATTACATCCACATCATTTTTCCTTTGCCATGGGCACTATTTATCTTACCTGCCAGTTTACTACATGCTGTCCATGATCAATGGGCATTGCAAATAAGTTTTAGTTTGATTACCTCCCACATTAATTAAATTTCATTCTGTGCTAATGTCAACCAAGTTAGACCAATAACACCCTATTTCCTGCCCTCTGAGACAGTTGTACTCCTCTAATTCTGGCCTCTTGTACATCCCTGACTTAATGACTCTACTTTTCGCGGCTGTGCCTTCTGTTGTCCTGATCCCAAGCTCTGGAATACCCTCCCTAACCTCTCCTCCTCTCTCCCATATTTTAACCCTTTAACATAGTCCACCTACCTCTTAAACTTTTGGCCATCTGACCTAATTCTTCTTATGTGGCTCAGTAACATATTTAGTTCGCTAATGTTCCTATAGAACATTTTTGTATGATTCATTCAATTAAGTTGCTCTATAAATATAAGCTGTTGCTGAAGGTCTTAGAGAATGTATCTAAAATGTTAGGGTTCACTTAATCCCATACTGGCAAATCACAATGGGACAAATCATACGGCCTCCGGGTTGTTGGAGACCCACCTACCAATTCACCCACCTATTACCATCATAGGTAACAACATCTTCTCCGTGGTTATCCTCAACACTGGTGCCCCAAAAGGCTGTGTCCTCAGCCCCTTACTATACCCCTTATACACTTATGACTGTGTGGCCATATTCTGCTTCAACTCCCTTTTCAAGTTTGTTGATGACACCACTGTAGTGAGTAGGATCTCAAACAATGACGAGTACAGGAATGAGATAGAGAATCTGGTGAAATGCTGTGACAACAATAATCTTTCCCTCAATGTCAATAAAATGAAGGAGCAAGTCATTAACTTCAGGAAGCATAGTGGAGGACATGTCCCTGTCTATAGCAAGTGGAAATGGCCAAGATCTTCAAGGTTCTCGGTGTCCAGATCACCAACAATCTGTCCCGGATCCTCCACACCAACGCTATAGTTAAGAAAGCTCACCAATGCCTCTACTTACTTAAAAGGCTAAAGAAATTTGACATGTCCACTATGACTTTTGCCAATTTTTACAGATGCACCATGGAAAGCATCCTATCCAGATGTATCACAGCTTGGTATGGCTCCTACTCTGACCAAGACCACAAGAAACTACAAAGGGTTGTGACCGAAGCCCAAACCAGCACGCAAACTAGCCTCCCATCCATTGACTCCGTCTACACTTCCTGCTGCCTTGGGAAAGTAGCCAACATACTCAAGGACCCCATGAATGCCGGACATACTCTCTTCCACCTTCTTCCGTCGCGAAAAAGATACAAAAGTCTGAAAGCACGTACTAACAGACCCAAGAACAGCTTCTTCCCTACTTACATCAGACTTTTAAATGATCCTATCATATATTAAGCTGATCTTTCTCTTCACACTACAACACTAACTGCAACACTATATTCTGCACTCCCTCCTTTCCTTCTCCCTTATGTACTCTATGAATGATATGCTTTGTCTGTATAGCATGCAAAAAACAATATTTTTCACTGTATCGTAGTACATGTGACACTAATAAATCAAATTAAATCTTTGAAACCTATCCACCTACCCACTCACCCACCTACCCACCTCACCCATCCATTCACTCGCCCATTGATTCACTAATATTCAGACTGAACATTTATCATCTGGCAGCCAGTGCAGTAAGAAAGGGTGCACGTCCTGTCTTTCCCTGACTCTCTACCTCTCCAACAGAGTTCCCTGACTCACACCGCACATTGCTGTTAAAACCGGAACCAGAAGGTCCAAGAATAAACGCGCAGCAGCATCAAGTCAGGTGAATGTTCGAAATCAAGTCACTGCTTGGAAGATGCAAAAATCACATCAGTGCATCATTCCATTTTTCCTGCCCCTTTGAACATTATCAGAGATTTTTCTACATTAAATCCCATCTGCCACTTTTCAGATTGTTTCATTAATTTGCCTGAGTCACTATAAATGCCATCATTCACCTTCTGCCCCCATCATCTGAAAACATAGCTGACTGTAATTTCAATATGTGACATTGTCTCCTACAGAATTGAAACGGCGATTAACTTAATGGTAGCCACAAAGTAGCAAGATTTCAGGTTGCAAACCAATATCTCCACCTTCCCTATAAAGTTATTTCATTAATGCAAGCCGAATTTTCTGGAGGCTCTGGGTCAGGATTTTTAGGATAGTGCGGGTTCACGCACCCTCGTCAACACTGCCTGCCTTGCAGCGACTTCACACTCCAACCAGTGTTAATTGGCTGGAGCCTCTCACTCAGGAAGAAGTTCTGCCTTAGAAGCTGCTGGCCAGCTTGATTGGCCGGCAGCTCTCTATTCCGTGCAGCATCAGAAGGTGCAGTAGCCAGGACTGGAAGCAATGGGAATCCAGGCCAGCTACGTCTTGGGAGTCTAAGGATGGAGAGGGTAGGGGAGGCCTGAGAGTGGCAGACAGAGCGCGATTATCATGTCACTGGAGATTGAGGTCAAGTTACCAAACCTTAAGGGTGGAGCATTCGAGGTTAAAAAGAGGTTGCTGACGGCTGCCAGAGGCCTGAACCCGATTTATTTTCGGACTTCCCTCAAGCCCTGGAACTCCTCCTGCCAGCCTGAAACTTGAGACTGGGTGGGAAACAGCCCTTCAGTGGTCAATAATTGGCCACTTAAGGGTTTCAATTGGGGAAAGGGTGGGCCACTCAAGGCCTTGCCTACCTCGGCTTAAAATTGCACAGAGGTCTGGGCCAATGGCTGAGTGGTTAGCATTGCTGCCTCACAGCGCCAGGGACCCAGGTTTAATTCCTGGCTTGGGTCACTGTCTGTGCGGAGGCTGCACGTTCTCCCCGTGTCTGCATGGGTTTCCCCAGGGTGCTCCGGTTTCCTCCCACATTCCAAAAGACATGCTGGTTGGGTGGTGGATTGGCCATGCTAAATTCTCCCTCAGTGTACCCGAACAGATGCCGGAGTGTGGCGACTCGGGGATTTTCACAGTGACTTCATTGCAGTGTTAATGTAAGCCTACTTGTGACACGAATAAATAGATAAATAAAAAATAAATAAATAAAAAGTGGGAAGCCAGTGGGAAACCCATCTGAGGAATTTTACTCTCACCCTCCCATCTACAGACGCATTGGAGGGGAAGTGTTAAATTTTGCCACTGTGTTTGTCTGCTATGGTCATCCAGATTACTATTGAACATAAATGCAAATTAAATATTTCAAAGAAATTGCTTGGCAAGAGGTTTTAATAACTTCTACTAAGTTTAGCAAAATGTTGTATACTTATGAGAAAACAACAAGCTCTGCCCATGTTAAGATACAACAGAAATTATTTTCTTCTATGTTACTTCTATGTTACTTCACAGGCAAATCCTGTCACAGTTTCTTCAGAGAGTAGCAATGACTATTGGCTTCCACTCAACAGTTGTACATGATCACATGTTCTTAAATAGCATAACAATTTATGACAACTAATGACAATTTAAAAAGGACCACAATTCCAGAAATTCTTCCTGTCGGCTGCTGGTAAAAACAGAAAGACATGAATGAACTCTACAAGAAATTAAAGCAAATATGAAGGACAACAGTGGCCACGATTCTCTCATCCCGACCCGCAACTTTTCTGGCGGGTCAGAGTGGGAGATGCGCGTCGCCGGCCTTGTCCCGGGATTTGCGTATGTGCCGGGAATGCATGCACAACTCCCAGAGCCGGCGAACAGTTACAGGCCAGATCATACTGGAAACCGGTGGGAAGGCAGGTAAATAATTTGAATCTGTTTTTAATATGCTTTAAATGCCTTTTAAATGTAATTATTGGGAACTTACCGTTCCCATTGAATCTCCCACTCCGCCAGGAGTACTTCATTCAGGCGGGGTTTAAAGTAGCTCTCCATGTTCAGGGAACTAGTGGGAGACCTTGTTGGAATGAAGGGGGGAGCAATTGGGGCCCCCCAGGGGGTCGGTGGCAGGGGGGTGGTGCCCCCTGGGCATGGGCACCCTGGCAGTGCCAGCCTGTGCCCCCTGGCACTGCCCAAGGGGCAAAGTGCCCATGCCCAGGGGACACCTTGGCACTGCCCACTGAACATCGGGCAGTGCCAAGAGGGTGGGGCTTATTATGGGCAGGGCCTAGGGGCAATCAGTGGGGTTTTGGGGGTTCCACTGCCACTCTACCCTAATTTATAGCAAGTATACCTGGGTTTGCTAACTGTATTGAAAGTGGGTTTTAAGTCGATAGGAAGAATATTGCTTATTTGGAACTGAAATTGTGATGTTACAAATTAGAGTTGTTTTCTTTCATTTTTAAAGATTGCTTAGTTGTTAAGAGTTAAACTGCTTCATTTTGTTAGAGTTATATTTAAACTGCGCTATTAATAAAGCTAGTTTTGATAAATGATCCCTAATTTGTCAGAGGAATTACTCCTGGAATGAAGCATCCTTTCCTCACATTTATACCAAAATAGAAAATTTGTTGGGGCCTAGTCTGGCTTCTTGATTTGCCATTGGGAATCTGGTTTGGGATCCGAACAATATTGACAATGTGAATTACTTACTGCTATTAGATGATGTAAATTCATCAGGGGAAAGTTTAACTTTGGACAATAGTTTAAAATGGGTGAGATTGAATTAGCTCGCATTGATTTTCCCTTCCATTGACTTCTGTGGGAACAAATATTGTGCATGGCAGCTAATTTGCTTGTATGTTTTTAAACATTTGGTGAAAGTTAAAATTGCCCACATTGAGCTACCAGTTAGGGTCGTAATGATGAGAGATGAAGCTTTGCAACCACAATTCACCCAAGAATTCCTGGTTAATAACTGATGGTGGTTTTCTTCATTTGTTTAATATGGAATGTTGTTGAAGAGTTGTTACCTTTGAAGGAAGGTATGTCATTGCTGGGGAGTGGATCAACCTTCCACTCAGAAACAGCCTGAAGAACTTAACTCCCCTGCATTGCAGCCAAATGATATGCCTAAACCCACAATTTAGATGAGTATCTTCTGTGTGTCTAGTTGCCAAATGAGCTAAACTGTTGGCATCTCTAACTGATTAATATAGCGATCAGTTGTTTCAATTGATTGGCTGTTATATGATCTGGAGCTGTGCCCATTAGATAGTGTGTTGGAACCGTTCAGTAAAACTAACAAAGAGAATGAAAAAGCAAAAGAGAAAAAGAAGAATTTTGCTGCACCCATCTGGACTAGTTCGGTTGGTAGTCCCAAAATTGGTCAGATAGTTAAACTATTGTGTCACTCAATCCCTCAATAGTACTTGCTAAGTTGATCAAGCCCTTATAAAACATAAGTAAATCCACTCAGCCACACAATCTGTGACAGGGTTCACTCCCAACTATTGTCAAACTGGAAAGGTCATAAATCTTCTTGCTAATAAGAAAAGTAGAATCCCTTCCCCAGTGAAATATGAAACTTCTTGACAGGATTTAAATTATGTTTTTGGAGTTGGGAAACTGTCAGCATTCCAGGTTGGCAATGCTGATAGGACAGTAGGATGAGCAACATCTAACAACAGCTCATTTCAGACCATGTTTAGTGAACTTTCTACCAGGTAATGACAAAGGCTGTAGAGTGTGTAAGTGACAGTAGCTAACATACCAAGTGCTGGGAGACAGACAGGAGGAAGTAGCACCAAGACTTTTTTTATTCTTGGATGTTTGTTTCTTTTTAGGAACAAATGCAATGGAAATTGAGTTTAATTAATTGAACCATGAAAATTGACCAAGGTTTGACTTGTTGAAAATAATGGAAATACAGGGGGATAGAACATGGGTGACTTCCAGCCCATAAGCAAAAATGAGAGTTGGCTTCACACCTCAACAATGTTGCAGTGCAAGCTCACAATTTAACATGGCTTCTCTCACCATCTCTAGTGGAGCATCAAAGATATGGATATCAAGTTGATTATGTGCCTGCATTACCCTATTGAACCGAAACTGGTGACAGAGAATACAGTAATCACATTTTCTAAGGGAATACATTTTATTCATGGCTTGCTTCAGTTTACAATAAAGAGAAGCAATTTTTTTTTTGGAAATATCTGCTGAAGCGATGCCATGCACTCAATATTAAAAATCGTGAATAAGATGTGTGTGTTGCCTATCACGCACTTTCTGTTCCAAAACCACAGCGAGAAATTGCTATTTAATGCCTCACTAGAAATAAAAGATAGGTACATAAAATCGCTGGTGTTGGGGAACGCTAAGCTCTTTTGCAATTTCAGTTTAGCTTCACAAGCTAAGAAGTTCAAGTACTTGCAAAGTCAAAACCAAATTTCAATACACTTAAAGATTCGTAAGTTTCCCGCAAATTATGAATCCCCCTCTTAAGACCACAGTGGACGTAACTTTGTTCTGTATCTCGCACCTGAACTGCATGATGATGGGACGTTTTGGCAAGACAAGTAAGCAAATGATATTATCCATACATACACTTTATTCCTTTGCACATGGTCATTGGCCATTGCAATATTACCAGTCCATATGGCAGTCAAGTAAGTTATTCATTTATGAATGTACACTACCGTTGTTTCAAACACTTCTTTTTCAAATTGAATCAAATTCAGCGTATTTATAAATAAGCTGAAGTGGTCATTTGACTTTTATGCATTTTCTGCCTTCTGAATTTGGATAACTTTCCTAATAGTGTTGCATCTTGTGATCATGATGCTGGGGACAGACTTTACAGCTAGTTACTGTTGCAATTTAAGGCCCACATCAAATTATTTCAGAATGTAAAACGCAAAATCAGTGTTTATTCTCAAGTTGAATATTTTTCTATAACTAGAGGGACAGATAGCCCTATTGCCCGAGGCCGGAACCTTACCAAGACCATGGGGGTGCAGCAGAGTTGGCGAGATGGCCATGTCACCTGGTTTTGAGAAGGCCCACCATATCGTAAGACAGTCAGACACTTGACAAGCCAGAGGTGGGCTTTCCCCTGTGATCAAAGACCCCGGGGTGCAAGTTCCACCCACTGAGAGTGTCAGCCAACGAGAGGCTCTATTGAGTGGCAGTGCCACTTGGAAAGTGGTGGCTACTGCTGGTGTCACACCCAGCTGAGGCCTATGATTATCAGACCCCAGACCACAGGTGAGTGTTGATGGGAGGGGGGATTGCGGGATGGGAGTTTTAGGGAGGATAGGTAGGGGACTTGGCAGCAAGGGCAGGGGAGAGGATAGCACTCAGTGGGTTTTCCTACCTCCCGATTCCCAGTTCCTCAATAAGGCACTGAGTGCTTTTGAATGAAGGGCTCCCCTGATGAGCACCAGCATGTCCACATGGGTTTGCTTGTCATGCTCCTGCATGCCGAGCCCCTGGCCCACCGTTGGGTTAATACCAGTGAAGGCAGGATGACACATTTCAGTGGGCATTAGTTGGCCACTTAAGGACCTTTGTTTGATGGGGCAGGATGGCCCTACCCTCCACAGACTTAATCAGAGTGGAGGCGGGAAGAGGGCATGATCCCCAACAACCACCCTCCCATCTGATTAAATGCCATCCCCTTCCTCAATCAGTATGGGAGAGGGCAGAATATTCCGTCCTTAAACTATGGAGCAGCTTCGACCAAGCCGAAAATTCTGGTGGTGTTGGTGAAAGGTCATTCAGCCTTTATAATTTCAACATGATCTGAGCAGAGCAACGGGCTGGGGGAACCGCCCCCTGGGCAGCAGTCTAGCTGTAAGAATGAAGTTTTGTATCTCAGGTTCCCTCAGATCTGGGATTGAAATTCAAATTTTAATATTTAAATCAGCCCAACGCCGATTTCTGGAGCTGACGATTCCAAAAAACGTGGAACCAGAGACGTGCAGAGGCTGTGGCGCCCAACAGGAAGTCCTCTGCTGATGTCTCTGGGCTAATAAAAGAGCTGTGCTTATCATTCTCATGATGTGGAGATGCCGGCGTTGGACTGGGGTAAACACAGTAAGAAGTTTAACAACACCAGGTTAAAGTCCAACAGGTTTATTTGGTAGCAAAAGCTTTTGCTACCAAATAAACCTGTTGGACTTTAACCTGGTGTTGTTAAACTTCTTACTATCATTCTCAGCCAGGAACACTCAAAAGTGAAGGCCCTCTGAACAGGACTTGTTAACGAACTAAAACTGATCAGAAGGTTTTTCCAGAGAGGTTCACGACTTGAAAAATAGCTTTCATTCCAGCTTTGGTAAAAACATAATAATCCTGTGACATCAATATAAATTGCCATTGGTTACCATGACCACAGGAGACCACGATACAGTGTGTGGTGAACCATAGATGGTTACCACTATGGGTACTGAACCATAGATGGTTATCACTATGGGTACTGAACCATAGATGGTTATCACTATGGGTACTTGTAAATATGTTACTCTTGTTACTGTTGGGGTTAGGGTTGGGGTGTTCCACCTGTTGGTATTGTTCTGTGGTACACTCCGGTTGGCTCCGCCTACATATAGGAGTATAAAGGTCACTGCGCTGCCTAGTGACCCTTTAGTCTGGGATTGTATTGTTAAGCAGTATGCTCCATTCTTGTTACTAATAAAAGCCTTTATTTCCCGGGTACGATCCAGCCTCCCGAGTGATTTAATCGCGCATCAATTTTATTAGTAACAATTTTGGTTGAAAAAAAAACCATGGAGCAAATGTTAAAACCCTTACCTTAGATCCGCGTGCAGCTGGAGCGTCGAACACTTTCGACCATTGGTTGAAGTGTTTCCAGGATTATATCAACGCCTCAACAGCAATTCAAAACAACGCCGATAGATTGCGGGTCCTCCACGCAAGGGTAAGCGACACTGTGTATGCAACAATCCGTGATGCCCAAGATTACAAAGGGGCCATCGAACTACTTAAGAAGCTGTACAACAAACCGCCAAACGAGATTCATGCTCGGCACCTACTAGCCACTCGACGGCGGTAGCCCGGTGAAACGACGGGACAGAACCTGCGCGAACTTCAGCAGCTAGCCAGAGCCTGCAATTGCAAGCCAGTGTCGGCTACTCAATACACCAACGATCTGATCCGAGATGCGTTCATGGCGGGAATCGGCTCATCCTATATTCGCCTGCGGCTGCTAGAGCAGGGTAACTTGGACCGAGCTAAGACGGTGGAATTGGCTGATGCGATGGAAATGGCCTCCAGAAGTCTTGAAACTTACCCCACCGACCACGTGGGAACATCGTGGCAAGTACAGCCACCGACTCAACTCTACCCAGCGGCTCCTAGGAACTGCGCAATCGTGCTTTCAACCTCGGACCTGACGGCGGCGGCAGCTCCAGGAGGCCCACGGTGCTATTTCTGTGGATTGGCAAAGCACCCTCGTCAGCGATGTCCGGCCAGAACGGTATTTTGCTCCACGTGTGGGAAGAAAGGGCACTATGCTAAAGTGTGCCGAGCTAAACCACCTTCGAAGCCAAGCAGTGCGGCGTGTGACTCTCCAGGATCTGTCTCCTCGTCTCCGGCTTCGTCGAGGTCTTCAACCACGTGCGATTCACGAGCGCTGCCATTCCTGAGGACGACGACGCAAGACACGTGCGACCTGCGAGTGCCGCCACTTTCAATGCCATCGACCACGTGCGATCCATGGGCGCAGCCATTTTGGTCGACACCGACCGCAGACGGCCAGCAGGCGTTACAGAGCTGAGGATCGGATCTTTATTAGATCTGAGGTTCAGCGGCTCCTCAGGGAAGGGATCATTCAACCTAGCACTAGCCCATGGAGAGCACAAGTCGTGGTGGTTAAGAGTGGAGACAAGCCCCGAATGGTCATAGACTATAGTCAGACCACTAATAGGTACACGCAGCTGGACGCGTACCCTCTCCCGCGCATATCTGACATGGTCAACCAGATTGCGCAGTACCGGGTGTTCTCCACCATTGACTTGAAGTCAGCCTATCACCAGCTCCCCATTCGCCCAGAGGACCGAAAATGTACGGCCTTTGAGGCGGATGGTCATCTCTACCACTTCTTAAGGGTCCCCTTTGGCGTCACGAATGGGGTCTCAGTCTTCCAGCGTGCAATGGACCGAATAGTGGACCAAAACGGGCTACGGGCTACCTTCCCGTACCTGGACAACATCACTATCTGTGGCCATGACCAGCAGGACCACGATGCCAACCTCCTAAAGTTTTTACGCACTGCGTCGCGCCTGAATCTGACCTATAACAGGGAGAAGTGTGTATTCAGCAAGCGCCGCCTAGCAATTCTCAGATACGTGGTGGAAAACGGGGTCCTTGGCCCTGATCCAGACCGTATGCGTCCCCTCCTTGAACTTCCCCTACCCACTAGCGTCAAAGCACTGAGAAGATGCTTAGGCTTCTTTTCGTATTACGCACAGTGGGTTCCCAATTATGCGGACAAAGTCCGTCCGCTCATAAAGTCTACCTCTTTTCCCCTGGCAGCAGAGGCTCACTTAGCCTTTGAAGGGATAAAAGCTGACATCGCGAAAGCCACGATGCACGCTGTCGATGAGTCCATCCCCTTCCAGGTGGACAGTGATGCATCTGATTTCGTCCTGGCCGCCACACTTAACCAGGCGGGCAGGCCCGTCGCCTTTTTCTCTCGCACCCTCCAAGGCCCTGAAATTCGGCACTCCACTGTGGAAAAAGAGGCTCAGGCCATTGTGGAGGCCGTCCGGCACTGGCGCCATTACTTGGCTGGAAAACGATTTACCCTGCTCACGGACCAGCGGTCCGAGGCATTCATGTTCAACAACACGTTAAGGAGTAAGATCAAAAATGATAAAATCTTGAGGTGGAGAATCGAACTCTCCACCTACAACTATGATATCATGTACCGTCCGGGAAACTCAATGAGCCCTCAGATGCCCTGTCGCGTGGAACATGTGCCAGTGTGCAGGAGGACCGGCTACAGGCCCTCCACAATGATCTCTGCCATCCGGGGATCACTCGGCTCTTCCATTTTGTAAAGGCCCGGAATCTACCCTACTCCGTAGAGGATGTCAGGTTGATAACTCGAAGCTGCCAGGTATGTGCTGAATGCAAGCCGCACTTCTACCGACCTGACAGGGCACACCTCATTAAGGTCACTCGCCCTTTTGAAAGACTGAGTGTTGATTTCAAGGGCCCCCTTCCTTCGACAGACCGGAATGTGTACTTCCTCAACGTGGTTGACGAGTACGACCGTTCCCTTTTGCCATTCCCTGTTCAGACATGACCGCTGCCACGGTTATCAATGCCTTGCAGGATCTTTTCACCCTGTTTGGTTACCCCAGTTATATCCACAGTGATAGGGGTTCGTCGTTTATGAGTGACGACTTGAGGCAATACCTGCTCTCTAAAGGAATTGCCTCAAGGAGGACTACGAGTTACAACCCCAGGGGTAACGGGCAGGTTGAAAGAGAAAATGCTACAGTCTGGAAGGCTGTCTTACTGGCGTTGAGGTCTAAGGGTCTTCCAGTCTCCCGTTGGCAAGAGGTACTTTCTGATGCGCTCCATTCAATCCGGTCCCTCCTGTGTATGGTAACCAATGCTACCCCACATGAGCGGATGTTTACCTTCCCGAGGAAGTCTTCCTCTGGGACCTCACTGCCATCTTGGTTGACATACTCAGGACCTGTCCTCCTGCGGCGGCATGTTAGGACCCGCAAGTCTGACCCTTTGGTTGAACAGGTCCATCTCCTCCACGCCAACCCTCAATATGCCTATGTAACATATCCTGACGGGCGAGAGGACACGGTCTCTATTCGAGATCTGGCGCCTGCAGGGGACCTAGAAACCCCCGTCGCTCCCGCACCCCTGGTTAGGGACCCCTTGCCCTTTATCTCCCCTCCTGACACGGCGCGGGCAGTATCGGGACCACCACTTAATCCTCTTACTCCCGTGTACAGCTTGCCTGAGTCCAGGATATTGTCGCCATCTCGTGGTCCACCCGTCCGTGAGGAACTGGAGGAGTCACTGGACACCGCCTTGGAGAGAGGGTCATCACGGTCACCAGAACCGGCGCTACCGCCAGTGCTGAGGAGTTCGCAGAGACGGTGCGGCCCTCCGATACGACTGAACTTGTGAATATATGGACAGTTCGTACTGTTTTTTTGCCCCACCGGCCTTTGTTTTAAAGGAGGGGTGAATGTGGTGAACCATAGATGGTTACCACTTTGGGTACTGAACCATAGATGGTTATCACTATGGGTACTTGTACATATGTTACTCTTGTTACTGTTGGGGTTAGGGTTGGGGTGTTCCACCTGTTGGTATTGTTCTGTGGTACACTCCGGTTGGCTCCGCCTACCTATAGGAGTATAAAGGTCACTGCGCTGCCTAGTGACCCTTTAGTCTGGGATTGTATTGTTAAGCAGTATGCTCCATTCTTGTTACTAATAAAAGCCTTTATTTCCCGGGTACGATCCAGCCTCCCGAGTGAATTAATCGCGCATCACAGTGTAATTACTAATAACCTTGAACCTTTGTGTCGAGGATAATGGCTTTTTTTACACACAAAATAACCTCACCCAAGGCAACTGAAGACATAAAGGTCACACAGATAATATTTGGCACAATAATGTCAACACAATGTTCTCTTTGCTTCTTAATTTAAGAGATCTGAGAAATTGTTGTCCTTTTCGCTTATATTCAAACTATGAAACATATCTGATCCTGTGCCATGAATTGAAATGCAACAAAGGAAGAAGCCTCCTGATGGTCTGATAAGACGATCCATTGAGTAACTGGACCATACAGACCAGGAAAGTTCCAGGTTTGATCTTCAGATTGTTCTTACTCAGTTCATTTCACGAGAGCTGTAATTGGCCTCAGCACCAGGAGCTCAGGGTAAACGAACTCAGGTTCTCACTCCTGAGTCTGGATGTTCCCTCCCAAAGCGGGTTTGAAGGCCCAGGTGCATGGTAAATCCAGAACTGACCCCTGGTGAAGGTTCCACTTTAATAACAGCAGTAGACACTGCTTCCAATGGCTTATTGACCCAACAGTTCTCTGAGGCAGGACATCCTGACAGGTGGTTTAGGGGGCAGGAGGTTTAGCAGCAAGTAAGGAAAGATGTTTTTACCTAGAGGATGGTGACAGTCTGGAGTGCACTCCCATGTTGCCTCACATCCTTTAAAAAGTATTTGGATGAGCACTTGGCTCGTCATAATATACAAGGCAATGGGCCAAGTGGTGGTAAATGGGATTAAGTGGGAGGTCAGATGTTTCACATGCGTCGGGACAGAATCGATAGGCCAAAGGGCCTTTTCTGCATTGTATAATTCTATGATTCTATGATCCTGTTCCTGAGGGGTAGAAGTCCCACCTTTGGTCCATGAATGGCCAGTGGGTCATTAAATAGAATCATGGAATCCCTGCAGTGCAGAAGGAGGACATTCAGCCCATCGAATCTGCACTGACCACAATCCCACCTAGGCCCTACTCCTATAACCCCATACACTTACCCTGCTAATCTCCCTGACACTAGGGTTAATTTAGCATGGCCAATCAACCTAACCCGCACATCTTTGGACTGTGGGAGGAAACTGGAGCACCCGGAGTGAAATCCATGCAATCAGGGGGAGAATGTGCAAACTCCACACAAGCATGCTACCAAATAAACCTGTTGGACTTTAACCTGGTGTTGTTAAAACTCTTACTGTGTAAACTCCACACAGACAGTGACCCGAGGCCGGAATTGAACCCAGGTCCCTGGCGCTGTGAGGCAGCAGTGCTAACCACTGTGCCACTGTACTGCCCCAAATGTGCAGAGCAGCCATTCGTCCCCTGGGTGGACAGCCACCCCACCCTCGCTTTTTAGCCAGGGATTCCAGTGCCCCATTAAATCCAGCCTCACTGATATTCATAGAAATCATAGAAACCCTACAGTACAGAAAGAGGCCATTCAGCCCATCGAGTCTGCACCGACCACAATCCCACCCAGGCCCTACCCCCATATCCCTACACATTTTACCCGCTAATCCCTCTAATCTACGCATCCCAGGACACTAAGGGGCAATTTTTAGCATGGCCAATCAACCTAACCCGCACATCTTTGGATTGTGGGAGGAAACTGGAGCACCCGGAGGAAACCCACGCAGACACGTGAAGAATGTGCAAAGTCCACACAGACAGTGACCCAAACCGGAATCGAACCCAGCTCCCTGGAGCTGTGAAGCAGCAGTGCTAACCATTGTGCTACCGTGCCGCCGATGAGGCCCATGTCTGAAAGTGTAGAAGTGGATATTGAATGAGACAAGAGTTAGACTTGACTGTGATTCCTCTGTGATCAAATAGCTGACTGACACTAATTGCCATGGTTCACACGTAAATATGACAGCTTGGCCAGGTACCAAAGGAGAATTGCAGCTTCTGAATCCTATTAATGACACACATGGAAAGCTGGTGGAGAAACATTGTGAGAAAAAAATGAAGTATTTGACAAAAATAGAGCATATTTGACTATCTAAAGAGAAATCTCAAACAAATTTTAAAAATTCAATTATTAACAATAAATTTAAAAGAAATCTGATAATTGACATTGAAAATGAAAAGGGGAAGATCTGTTTAAAGCACTTTTTGTGATAAATCTGGACACTAATTGTAAGGGTAATAGTTATATTAGTGAACAGTACATCACCTCAAACCACCCATTGCCAAGTTTGATGTCACGACTCTGACAAATAAAAAATCAAAGATGATTTTTGCGGTTACTCTGGTTTATTTCTTGTTTGGACAAATCCTTATACATCCATAAAAAGCGAATCGTATTCACAACGCGTACAAACTGAAACCCACCAAATTCCCAGAAACACCTAAACACTCCAGATGTTCCAAAACACACCAAATACCCAAAAACACCTAAACCCATTCAATACCTAAAGCACTTAAACCCGCAAAATACCCAGAAAGACCTAACACACCAGGTATCCAAAACACCGAAACACACTCAATACTTATAAACACTTACACCTGCAAAATTCCCCAAAACATTAAAACCCCACCAGATATACCAAAACACCTAAAAACAACTAATACCCATACAAACCTAAACCCATGTACTATCCCTTCCGTCTTGTAAGATAATAGTTTGCACCATGGTGGTCACCTCTGTGTTGAGCATTGCCTGGTGTGGCTCAGGAGCCCCACTCTGACATGTAATGTGTGCCCTTGTTGCTGCCGATGAAGACAATGAGCTGAGAAATCGCACGGTTTGCTGGCCTCTGTTTTACCTGGTCCTTTCTGCACCAGTGAGCTTTTTGCTTCCGCATGCCTCTTCCAAAACCCTTCCAAATAGCCTCCAGAAGTCACAGACATCAGCCCATGCCAATATCAACCATCTTCATATTTTGCTTGCAGGTAGCCTGTGGCAAACGTATGGGTTCCCAGGAGATCATGACCCAGTGACCAATTCATCCTAGTGTTGTGACATGATGACATGCACCTTTAAGGCAGTATATCTTAAATTACAATCAACTGTTGCCTACCTCAACAGTTTGCAATATATTAGTCCCATGACTTGAAGTCAGCCTGCAAGAGACCGTAGAGATCAAATGTACCATTACTTAATCTCCCACTTAAATCTATCTGTATTTTGTCTACTCTTCAAATAAAGAACCCACATTCTGGTTTCACCAATCTTTGCATATGATTGGCACATTTACTTTGAAGAATGTAACATAGTGGCAGGGCGGTAGCATGGTTTTGAATATTTGGCTGAGCAGAACACAAGACTCAACAACTTTCATATCCAGTAGAAGAAAATACCTGGTGTGAAAGTGAAATAGCTATCAAAACTGTGTATAAATTATTCTGCATCTCTGTAGGAATCCTGCACACATTGGGTGAGATTTTACGGCCCACCATGGGAATCAGAGCAGCTGAGGGGTGGACCATGGAAAGGTTCATTGAATTCGGGCCTGAAACCATGAAATCCCACCCGAATTCAATGAACTTTCCATGGTCCGCCCCTCACCAGCTCTGATTCCCATGGTGAGCAGGGCGGGGTGTAAAAATTCCAGCCATTATTTCTTAATTCTGGGATTGCACCTTAGGCATTGGGTCCCATAAGATTACTCAAATCTGGAAGAGCTGAATTAATAATTAAAAAGTCTGGCTGTTGTAAAGTTTAAGCATGAACAGAAATTAAACAGCAGATTCCAGGTGGTCTGACTTTAAGCAGAGCTCCAAGGGCAGGAGAATTAATTTCTGCTTACTGTCCTACAGGAGAACCAGGGAAGTTAAATACTGCAGACTGAGTTGAGAACTATCCAATAAACATCCAAGAACAGCTCCTAATAGCCAAAAAAAGTCTGTAAAACTGTTCTTTTCATTTTTTTTTCACATTTGAAGTCCGGCAGCCATTTTCCCAGCTAAATTACAGATTAGTGACATTAAAGTCAACTTGGGAAAATCAGAATGAATTCACCAACACCACCGTTGCAGTCAAGCAGTAACCAATGACCAGTTAAGGCTGTAGCCACTAATGGTACTGCACTTCAGAGCTAAAATATCTGGTAAAATCAGGTCAGGCTCACTGAGTATTTTGGGCGGCACGGTGGTACCATGGTTAGCACTGCTTCCTCATAGTGCCAGGGACCCAAGTTCAATTCCAGCCTCGGGTGACTGTGTGGAGTTTACACATTCTCCCCATGTCTGCGTGGGTTTCCTCTGGGTGCTCCGGTTTCCTCCCACTATCCAAAGATGTGAAGGCTAGATGAATTGGCCATGCTAAATTGCCCCTTAATGTCAGGATTAGCAGGGTAAATATGTGGGGCTACGGGATTAGGGCCTGGGTGGAATTATTGTCAGTGCAGACTCGATGAGCCTCCTTCTGCATTGTAGGGATTCTATGAAACTAAACAAAAGCTGAAAGAAACTTAAATAGCTGTCAAGAAACATTAAAAATCTTGCTAAATGCTAAAAGATGGCTACAAAATTTCCGGCAGTCAATTGGAAGGCAATGGATCTCCTATATGAATTTACTTTATTCCAAAAATGTATCAGTCCCTGTTTTCTGGTCCTCAACATTCCAGATAAACAAACAAAAAAATTGAAACTGCTACAGGCAATGAAGGCTTCCACAGACTGAACCCGTCAGGCCTGTATGATGGCTACCTTGAAAATCCAGAAACAATATAGCCAATACCAGAAGATCAATTGCAAATGAAGCTCAGCTTCCAAATACACCATCTGTAGTTCTTGTCCTTTAGGCAATAACGAACAGAGATCATTGATTAATTCATAAGCAGATGAAGGGCAACTTTGTGACTTCATGGCAGCAGAGCTAGCTGACAATGTAGCTCACGATAGCATCTACTGCAATGGAAGCATTCCAAAAAAGCATCTTGCACCAACCCAAATGTTTCACCATGGAAACACGACTGCAAAGCAGTACAAACCGAACTAATGGGTAGACACAATTTATATGCTATGCAAAATTCATCCACCTTTAATACAATGCAAGCAAACCTAGTAAGCAATGTGGGCACTATGATCTCACCCAGAAATTGCCAAGATTTGAACACTGTATACAAAGCCTGTGGCACCAGAAGATATTAGAAGTGCAAATGCAGAAGGCAATGGCCAAAACAAGTGGACATCGTGCTAATGTAATGAGAAGTTACAACCAGAGGCCAGACAGGTATAGTTTTAAGTTTTATTTATTAGTGTCACAAGTAGGCTTACATTAAAACTGTAATGAAGTTACTGTGAAAATCCCCTAGTCGCCACACTCCAGCACCTGTTCGGATACACTGAGGGAGAATTTAGCATGGCCAATGCACCCAACCAGCATGTCTTTTGGACTGTGGGAGGAAACCGGAGCACCTGGGGGAAACCAACGCAGACACGGGGAGAACGTGCAAACGTCAGGCTGTTGCCATAGCCCACTGTGTCTCATCACTGTCCCACTGGGTCTCCTACAAGCTCTCAAGCCTCTCAGCCATGGGTCACAGAATCTCAAAAAGCCTATTAAGACCCGCTGTGGCCCGCTGTGACTCAGCCATGGTCCTCTGGGATTCCACCATGGCCTGCTGTGACCCAACCATCGCTTGGACCCTGCCACTCATGGTGAGGATTTTGTGCCCCAGGCTTTCCACCGCAGATACCACGCTTGCAGTTTTGGCCTGGGAACCACGCAGGACAGGTAATAGCTGGTCTACCTGGAAGCTTTGGGACTCCTCCCAACAACCTCGCAGTCGGTCAGGTGTTGCTGTCAGCCTATCCTGCATTCCCTGGCTCTATTGCAGCTAAGGGAGAAGTGATCGCAGAGGCCCAGCATGGAGCCTGGGGCCAGCTGAGTGCTCACCTACGGCAGGCCCCCACATGCCTGTGGCCTCAGACATTCCCTCCTCCACCCGATGTACATCAGCAGATGTGTCGGGCACACCAGAGAATGACCCAGATGCCTCATCACTAACTTGATCCACCGATGTGATAGTCTCTGGGATGGTAAATTGCGAGGTGGAAACTCACACAAAACTGGTGCAGGCCTCGGAGTTTCCATCATCGGCTTCCTCCAAGGAGTCCTCTGAGTGTCGGGGGAAGATGGATGAAAGCAGTAGTGAGGCTGCGATGCCAGAAGGACCAGGTGCATCAGGGTCCCTTCCTGCAACACAGGACACAAGGTTAAGTGCAAGGGAAGGAGAGGAATCTGGACTGCATGCAACTTACTTGAGATATCTCTGATGAGTGGAGGATTGGCAAATGCTCACTTCTATGCTCCGACCATGCTATTTGTTATGATGAGGATCCCCACCTCTCCCCCAAGCTCCAGTGCCTGCTCCTCAAATGTGGTGAGGACCCGAATCTCAGACACACCACCCCCTGTCTTTGCCCTCTCCCGGTGATTATAGGCATTCTTCTCCTGTGGGGACAGAAGGAGCCATGTAAAATCTGATGGCACAAGTCCTGCAGGGTTTCAGGGGGTAGCCCTCAGAGGACAAGGGTTGTGATACTCTTGGGCGGGAGGAGGGAGATACTTGGGGGTCAGGGGGTGAAAGCATGCAGGGTGCTGGGGGTGGGGGGATCTGGGGGTCATTTAGGGGGAAGATGCTAGATAAGGTAAAACACTCACCCTTGCTACCCGAGTGAGGTCATTCAGTTTTTTGCGGCACTGCTTCCTGGTTCTCCCGGCCAGTGCCCTGGCACTAACAGATGCTGCCACCGCCTCCCAGGCTGCATTACCGTCCCTTCCCCTGGGGCAGCGGCATCCTGCTGGGTGGAAGAGGGTGCCCGCCTTGTCTCCACCGCCTCCAGCAATCTGGCCAGATCAGCACTTGAAAAACAGAGAGCTGTCTTCCTGAAGGCCATTTCTTCCTGCACTGCCTGCTTGTCTGTCCATCCTTGGGGGTTTATGGATCTCTCTCTTGTTCGGGCAGATCAGCTGCAGGCAGTTTGGGTGAGTCACGTGCCCGTTAGAGCATTCCAGCGAGTTTAATGCAGTTTGCCTTGTTACCATGGAGGGGAAGCCAAGTCAGCACTTATTGGTGTGCTGATGGACGGGTGGGACAGGGGTATTGGATTTGTGCCTCTGTGAAAATCAGGGGCAGTGGGGAGAGAGAGAGGGTCATGTCACTCGGCAAGCAGGACCAGGGGGATGATGAGGGGGCCATATGCAAGGGGGGCCCGGGAGAGAGGGGGGCGGGGGGAAAGGGGTTTGGTAAAGTTGAGGTGGGGTCCCCGATGTCTGTAGGAGGGAGGGGAAGGCGGTATCTGGCCCAGGGGGGGTTCTGACAGGAGAGCTGATTTTAATTGTATTTTTTCTGCGCATGGGCAATTCGTGGCTCCAATCTGAGTTGCTGACTGTCTGGTGAGTTAAGCCCCACCCACTGCCTCTAAGGCCTAGAAACGGTCTAGTCCATATTTTCAAAAACTGAGTGCATTAGATTGGGTGTGAAAACTCACCCAAAAAAATGGCTCAGGAACTCTTCCGTTTTCACACTAGTTCGACGCTTAGAAAAAATCCTGCAAAATTCTCCCCGAGGTGTCTGAATCTGCGTCTAAAATATGCCCTCACAAAATTCCCACACTTGAGGAGCTGAACCCCAAGTTGGAGAATGTCAAATTCCTCTCTAAACTTGACATTAAAAATGGCCACTGCCCAATGCATCTGGAGAAGACAGGATCTGATGATGTTCTGCACTCCTTTTGGAAGATACTGTTACTCTTCAGATATTTTCCAACAACATATGGACCGAATCATATATGATGCACCAAGTGACAGATTGCTGGGGATTGTTGTGCCTAGATATGTGAAACTATCAACAACCTTCAGCATCACATTCACATCCTGATGCTAATGGGCAAACCAAACTCTTTACAGGAATAAAGTTAAAGTTTATTTATTTGTCACAAGTAAGGCTTACATTAACACTGCAATGAAGTTACTGTGAAATTCCCCTAGTCAGTACAGTCCAGCACCTGTTCAGATCAATGCACCTAACCAGCATGCCTTTCAGCATGTGGGAGGAAACTGGAGCACCCGGAGGAAATCCACGCAGACACGGGGAGAACTTGCAAACTTCACACAGACAGTGACCCAAGCCGGGAATCGAACCCGGGTCCCTGGCGCTGTGAATCGAATGACTCGGCCATTGCTGCTGAAGATGTTCCTCACGGAATTCTGGTGTGGCATCATCAGCAACTCTCTGACGACATCTTGGTGCATCTTTGTCTTAACTCTCAGCTGACCGAGGGTTGAGCAACTTTCCATCAATTCTGGTGAGTAAGTAAACACTCTCTGTAGACAACCTAATGGCACAAGACAGCGGCAAAGAGAAGACTAGACCGAAGAGTGTCAGTGTCAGAACACAACCTGTTTGACTCCACTGTGAATCTCAAAGTGTTCCATCAGTTATATAACAAATCGTGTGTAACCATCGCAGACACATTGGGCGGCATTTTCTGGCCGCACCCACCCCCAAAACTGGAAAATCCTGCCCAAGATTAACGGACTTTTGCATGGTTCGTGTCCTGCCTGCTACGAATCCCATGGCAGGCGCAATGGGAAAATTCTGCACATTAAGTTCAATCTTTAATCTCTTTAGAGCATCATGGAAGTTGCTTCAGACAATTGACCCCAATAAGCTGAACAACCATTTAAGGTGCAGTGGAGAGTCAACCACATCACTTCATCACTGCATTACTCCAAGTCCAATGGAATGGTGGAATCATGAAATGCCGTCAAACAAAACATGATCTTACACGTGCTATGTTGCATCTTAGAGTGGCACTGCTCAGTGCTATTGTTCTCTCACCTGTAAAATTACTATTCAGCACACAAGTACGGACAAACTTCTCCACTCATCACTCGGCAATACTCCCAAGAGTATGCGATGCATTGATCAAAAAGTAGGGGAGGGTAAAGGATGTCCATAACCTCTTCAACGTTCATGGAAATGAATTCCTGATTGTAACAGATTACATCTCCAATTTCAAAGTGTTCCGATGTTATCTTGTCAAAGCTGACTCATCATGTTGTCATAGAAACAGGAGATTGGACTGAGCAGATTTGGCGTGGAGTCATTTTTCTCCAGAAGCTTAAATAGACAACATCTAATCACATGGTTGAATGCCTTGGATGAGATCAATGAAGCACTTTATAGTGGTCTCCCTTTTCATGGCATTTCTCCTGTAGCTGCTGAACTGAGAAGATCATGTCAATTGTAGATCTTCTAGTTCTGAAGCCACACTCCAGGATCTGCAGTCTGACATGGGCAACACAGGCAATGACTTTTCCCATCATGCTCAGTTAAATGCCTCAATGGTTGTTGTAATCCTGGTGGTCACCCTTGTTCTTGTATAGAGTTATAATCTGCATCATGCATATCCTGGAGCACTACCCCTGCCTCCATTACAGGTAGAGAGGTTTGTACAGTTGCTGTAGTAGTGCCGCTCTCCCGTGCTTGATGAGTTCCAACGATAAAGCATCAGCTTTGCCCATGCAGAGCGAATCAACAGCTTTGCTAAGCTCCTCCATGGTGAGTTCATTATCTAGCTCTGTCATAACAGGCAAGCTTTCTATGGTTCCAGATTAGAGCTCGCTTGATGACAGTGTTCTCCCTAGAGTGCAACTCAAGGTAGTTGTCCAACCATCTCTCGGTTTATTGCAGTTGGTAGTGACTAACCCCTGACTAAACCCTACATTTAAATCCGCTCATTAGCCATGCACATGTCAAACCACCCAGTACCCACACCTAAACCCACCCAGTAGCCAAAGACACCAAATCCACTGAATACCGATAAACACTTATCCCAGCCACTACCCACCAGATAACCATGTTTCTGTGAGTTCAAAATTAAAGGTTTTTTTTGAAGGGATGCAGCAGAAAACAGGAAGAAATAATTCTACCAGATATTGCATACTATTAACTGAATGAAAACCCTGCAAATGCAATCTCAATTTTAAACTACCGCAACACGTACAGCCAACATAATAAAACAAAGCTCAATAACGGTGAGTACCCTTGAGCCTGATTGTAGTGTAATTGCTAGGATAGTGGCCTGTTAATTCAGGGTCATCATGTTTCCTCATTCACTAAGCATGAATACCAATTATGTGTTATGTAGACAAATTTGACTTTGGTGGCAAATTACAGCTCTTTGGGAATACTGGCTACAATGCACTGTCCAAGATAATCAATTCATGATTTCTACATTCACACCAAGCACCACATGAAATACAGAACGTACCTGAGAAGGAAGCCTAAAGAATGGAAGGGATATAGCATCAGAATCGTATCGGCCTTGGAGCGGCACAGTGGCACAGTGGTTAGCACTGCTGCCTCACAGCACCAGAGGCCCAGGTTCAATTCTGGCCTCAGGTGCCTGATGGTGTGGTTTGCACGTTCTCCCCGGGTCTGCATGGGTTTCCTCCGGGTGCTCCAGTTTGCTCCCACAGTCCAAAGATGAGTGGGTTAGGTTGATTGGCCATGCTAAATTGCCCCTTTTGTGTTGGGGGGATTAGCAGGGTAAATATGTAGGATTACAGGGATAGGGACTGGGTGGGATTGTTGTCGGTACAGGCTTGATGGACCAAATGGCCTCCTTCTGCACTGTAGGGATTCGATGATTCTTTGAGAAGGACAATACTTGTAGAAACTTACCCACCCAGGCCCTATTCCCTTAACCCCAAATATTTGCCCTTCCAATTTTTCAACCTAACCCACACATCTTTGGAGTGTGGGGGGAAAACAAAGCATCTGGAGTAAACCCATGCAGACACGGGGAGAATGCGCAAACTCCACACAGACAATCACCTGAAGCTGGAATTGAAACCAGGTCCCTGGGCACTGTGAGGCAGCAGTGCTAACCACGGTGCCACCGTGCCACTCATCTAGAATGTTTATCTCATGTTTCTCATGTGCCAACAATCAGATAGGGCATCTGCCAGCAAGATTTCAGTTCCTGGCTTGTGTTTTAGGGTGAAATCGTAACTCTGAAGCCTCAAGAGTAACCACTCTAGACTTCCTGGAACTCTGCACAGATTTATCTTGGAGATATGCCCAGTAGACAGTGATCACTCTCCACAATGAACTTTCTCCCATAAAAATTTTCGAAAGGATTTCTCACATCTGTATACAACTCCCCAAAGTTCTCTTTCTACACTGGTGTGTCTGGACTCAGCTGATGTTAGAGCTTTGTATATGGATGCGATTGGTTTTCCCTCATGTATCGGGGCTGCTGCCAGTCCTTTTGGAAGCCTCTACTTGCAGAGTGAGAGATTTCTCTCTGTTGTAGTGTGACAGATTTGTCTTCTTGGAATTATTGAAACTTCTTTACTGTGACACTGATCACAAATACTCAATATCTTCTTTTATCAGCTCTTGAAGCTTTGCTGTGGTATATGACATGTGAGGTATGTGAGGTAGCATGGCTATTTAAGGAACAGGCTCGCAGGGGTCATGTGACAATCAAGTTAGAGCATGCAAATCCTAGGGGGAGCATGGGTTTCCCTTGCTGTTTCGGAGTCTGGAGTCATGGAGTACGTGTGGCCTTTATATCACGCTCTGCATATACTTACCTTAGTGAAACTGCTCATTCATTAATCTGTTTGGTGGTCGCCCGTCTTTGCACAATATTACACTTGGCGATGAGGATCAATCAGAGTGCCTACCTACTGCTGCAGGAATCAGGAGAGCAGACCTCATGTGGAAGCCTTGTTGAAGCAAACCCGTTCAGCAGTCTGTGAGGGTCAAAATGCCTCTGACCCAATCAAGGAGCAACAGGGCAATAGGCCGAAAGCCTGCACTATTTTTTTAAGGGCAATGAAATTTGGGAGGAAGCAAAGCATCGGGTAATTATATTCTGAGGGGACTATGTTCACTTTGGCCTCTCTCTTCCTTTTTACATACTTGTATGCATCATTCCCTGGCATTCCACACCTCGACAGATGAAATGTTAATGATCAATCTTTAATGTTCAATAAACCGTGTTAGGTGGAGCTCTAAATTTGTGATTGTAACTTTGACAATGTGTTATTCCTTGACAAGAAGTTTTTCACTCTGGGGTTTAGTATAGAGCCCAAATGTCTGCATGGCCTTGTTGTACATTTTATATTTTGGAATTATGCAGAGATTACACTATGTGTGCAATAGGTTTCATTCACAAGGTTTTAAGCTGTTTATTCCCTGTTTCTAGGTCTAGCTTCCAGCTCTTTCTACAGTTTGTTTACTTTTCTCAGAGTCCACACCCAGTCTTAATCAATCACAGGTAGCATCAATAGAAAACTGGCTCACACAATCAAACACATAATTGAACATCACAGCTCTGACACCAAAATCTAGACAGATCCAGAAATGTAGTGGTCCAAAAACGCACCCCTGGGGAACCCTCCCAAGTACCTTCCTCCAGTCCAAAAAACTACTATTCATCACTCCTATCCATTGCCTGTCACTCAACCAACTTCACATCCAGGCAGCCACCTTCTCTTTTATTCCGTGGGGTTCAGCTTTTCTGGTAAGTGTATTATGTGACGTACTCTCCTAAATGCTGCCTATGATCTCTGCACTCTGCATGAGGCTTGCATTGTTAGCAAGCCCACATGGTTCAACCAGCTTGCATCCTATGAAACACAGGCTCCTTATTAAAGGAAAACTCTACAACTGAAGTGAAGTGAAAATCAACCTGGAAGAGTTTAGGAAGCAGTATGGCTAAGTACGCAATGCAGCACAATGGCAGGTTTACTGACACTGCTCTGGAGGCTCAAGTAGCTGAACTGGAGTCCAGGAGGGAAATTTTGTTTCTCTGGGTGGGGAAGAAACTCCCAAATGCCACCCTGAGGAGGAAATGGCCACCCCCACCCCTGTGGCTATGGACACAGGAACCAGACAAAGTACAATGACCCCATGTGGTTGTTCAAGGCAAGTTAATTCAGCCACATTCTATCTCATGCCTACCGTACCACCAGCAATTCACTTTTAAATGCACCATATCCCATCACTCACCCAGGAGCACTTCAGGAACTCAGGACAATGCCTAACAGTTACATCTTACTGCCACATGACATCCTATGCTGCCAGCCTCAAACCCACCTCTCACCTCCACAGACCTGCAGCTATCCGACCATGATGTGGAGATGCCGGCGTTGGACTGGGGTAAACAGAGTAAGAAGTTTGACAACACCAGGTTAAAGTCCAACAGGTTTATTTGGTAGCAAAAGCCGCACAAGCTTTCGGAGCTCCAAGCCCCTGAAGAAGGGGCTTGGAGCTCCGAAAGCTTGTGTGGCTTTTGCTACCAAATAAACCTGTTGGACTTTAACCTGGTGTTGTTAAACTTCTTACGCTATTCAACCATGGCAGGCACGTCACCCATGCATGGTGCCGCACAATCACTGACAGGCTCTTGCAGGAGGAAGCCATGCCAGAGGGAGAGCCAAAGAGCAGAAAGAAGGTCTGCACCACCTCATCCCCTGAACCCACTCAAGGACACAGGTGTTCTGGACCATGGATCCAGAGGTGAGACATTCCATGCATCTGGTACCATTGGATGATGCTCCAAAGTGAGCAATGAACAGTCTACCTGCACTTGTCCTGCCCAAATTTGGAATCCTGGAATCACATCAGGCTGTGTGATGACACGCAGTATGAATTCAAGGTCATCTGAGGCAGGAAGGTGACATCTCCGACAATGCAACAGGCCATGAGGCCAGCAGTCCATCGTGCCCCTGGCCTTATGATCATTATGTGGAGATGCCGGCGTTGGACTGGGGTAAACACAGTAAGAGTTTTAACAACACCAGGTTAAAGTCCAACAGGTTTATTTGGTAGCAAACGCCACTAGCTTTCGGAGCGTGCTGCTCCTTCATCAGGTGGAGTGGGAGATCTGCTCACAAACAGGGCATACAGAGACACAAACTGAGTTTGCTACCAAATAAACCTGTTGGACTTTAACCTGGTGTTGTTAGACTTCTTACTTATGATCATTGGCCTCTTTAGCAACATTCAAGGCAGTGCTTTTGAACCAATTACTAGCCCTGGATATTTATTTCTAGCATTTTCTTGTTTGTAGCGTTTTGGTAGCTGTTTTTTGCAACTACTCTTTACATTTCAATTGCTTTAGTGAGTTTTTCTTATTGTGGTCTTAGTGGACACGTGTTTCCAAAATCCCAGTAGATACAGGAGCAGCAATGAATTATTGATGTAGCTTTTAAGATAAATGCTATAATTTGGGTTATATTCTGGGAATGACATTCATGAATCTGAATCGAAATCAGGATCATTTAAATTTATTTTGATTTTTGTTTCTTTTGCAATTTTGCCAGTTCAGATCAGATGAATTTTTAACAGCAGCTCTCGCTGTGTGTTAATGACTTGGTAGCAGATCATAGGCCTGCTTTTTTGGTCAATGAATGATGCATGGCAAAGGGAAATCAAGTACATTTTTAAAACATTTATTAAGTTGGGACTTATTTTAGAGGAAATTTCAGGTCAGGCACAGATATACATAATCGTGACTATCTCCAATGGATACTTTTTAACTTAATTTTCATATCTCCTACAGTGAGGACAGTGCAGGAAACAGAAATTCTGCCAATTGAAATCAAATCCCAGCCGAGAATCAAATGATTCTTCAACCTTTAGGCATTAACCTAATTACCAAGGGACACTTCACTCCAAAGCACACTGCTAATATCGTAGAGGTTCATAAGTAGGTTATGTTAAATGTTCAGTGCCCTGTATTACTTTCTTCGCACAAGAAAAACAGGGATAATTAGGAGATTTACATTGTAATGAGCCATTATCAAAATTGCAAGATGGCACAGTTTTAAAACATTCAAGCACCAAGAATGCAATTTATGGAATGAAAATTAAGCAATGTCAGATCACTTTAATAATGGGGGCAGAAATGTGTCTGGGTTCAATCAGCATGCTCTCCATTCCAGTCATTTTGATGAGCTGTGAGAATCTGTCCATGGTGGCACAGTGGTCGGCACTGTTGCCTCACTGCATCAGGGACCTGGGTTCAATTCCGGCCTTGGGTGACTGTCTGTGTGGAGTTTTCACGTTCTCCCCGTGTCTGCGTGGGTTTCCTCCGGGTGCTCCGGTTTCCTCCCAAACTCCAAAGATGTGCAGTTTAGATTTATTGCCCATAATAATTTGCCCCTTAGTCTCAGGGGAATGAGCAGGGTAAATATGTGGGGTTAAGGGGATAGGGCCTGGGCGGGAGTGTTGTCGGTGCAGGCTTGACGGGCCAAATGGCCTCCTTCTGCACTGCAGGGATTCTATGATTCTATTGGCCAGTTAGCTCAGATGATTGGAGTGTAGTTTGATCACTGTACTGGCCAATGAGACTCCAAAGATAGCTGGCCTATCTTAGCAGATGAATTTTGACTGAATGCATCTCTGGCTCCCACAATCTCGAAAGAGCCATCAGTGAGAACAGCGGAAATAAGGCCAGTTTATGGCTAGCTGAAGTATAGTAGAACTTGGAGGAAGACCTCAGACTGCTACTTCCTGACTTCCCATGGTCTTATTTTAAATTAGCTTTTAGAAGTGCTAGTTCCTCAGCTGCTGCATCCCCACCAGGAAAACATGCATGGAGCAGATTCTGAGCCTGGTCAACTCAGAGTCAACTATTTTCTCAGACGATTCTCAGGTGTCCGGTTGCTCAACAGGAGTCTAATGCTTCATCTCAAATGCCTGAAATGTGTCTGATCCCAATGTCGTTTAGCCCTTTCTGGTAAACCAGTGCTCTTTCTTTCCATAATGAGGATAATTTTAATACTTCTTAAGCCACTTAGTCAGCATAAATGTGAAACTCACAAGCTGTGAAGATTGATTGGGATGGACACAGAGATCTAGCTGAAAGGAAGCCAAACCCTCAGATCACAGAGTGGAGGAGGGAGGGGAAGGGGTGGGAAGGGCAGAGGAGGGAGGATTGGAGGGGGGAGGGGGCATTTACAGAGTAGCATAGAATTGAGGCGAAGTCCCTATGCACCTTTCACATCAGCGGGATTTCCCCATTTGATTGTCCCCACGCCCTGCCAATGATATGATGGAGCCCAGGGTCAACAGGCAGAGAGGATGAGTTCTCTTGACTTGTCTGAACAACAGATAGCTGCTCAGATGGCTCAAACCCTCTCTGCTGCCATTTGCAGCCTCTTGGAACAAGACCTCCTTTCTGACCAGACAAGGATAACATTTATGGCAAAGAAAAATGAGGTATGGGTGCAGGAGGGTGATAGGCTGAGAGTGAATGTGAGTGTTGACTGTTTGGACTGGGACAGTGAGATGCCTAGAGAGACAAGAATGAGTGGAGCCTCAACTTGTCTTGATCTGTATGCAGGAGAATTCTGGGAAAGTCAAGAGTGGAGGATTTTACACTGGAAAGTGTTATGCCAAACACTTTTTCTGCCCTCCTGTTGTCCTGGATTTTCTCAGTGCACTATCTCCAGTTTGGAGGGACCATACTCTTGCCCCTGACTTCCTCAAGCACTTCCATCCTGCTTGGTTGGAGAGTTTGTCATCCTCCTCCTGTCCTTGGGAGAGCTCACATCGCTGAAGCCCCCTCAGTTCCTGCAGCAGGATCTCCAGGTAAGAGTGAGAGACCGGGAATCTGCTTTCCAAATCTCCCCCCACATTCCTGTGGTTGCTGCAGTCTTGAAAATCCAAATGCTGGTGAGCCAATGAAACTCATGTCATGGTGACTTTCATTAGAAATCCTTCCTTTTGACAGATTGGATGCCTTATTCTGTCTTCTCCCCTGACCGGCTGGAGAACCTGGAGGCAGGATGCCAAGGCAGTGGCTCATTTTCCAACCTACAAACGGTCCTGTTGTTTGATCAGGGACTAAGTTGGGAAAATTCCACTCAATAGTAGCAGCATGGGACTGTCAGCTGGCTAGGAAGCTGATGGCAGCCCCTTCATGGCCACTTCTGAGAAAGCTATCAGGATTAATTCCCAATCAGGGTGTCTGTAGGCTGCCATGAGGTTTACCACCCCTGCTCCAATCAGGTTGCAGGCATGCCCACCAAGCTTTACCTGGTGATTTGGCCACATGGCATAGCTCTGTCAACACCAACAGCAACTGGACAAGGCCGTTCTGTGGCCACTCAAAGGCCTCAATCGACCTCCAGGCAGGAAAGTTGTCTGTAATAATTCTTGTTTTTTAAGGGAAAAACAACAATGCATTTATTTACAGATAATGGCTATGCAGAAGCTTGCAACCTCATGGCTGCCAGTCAGCTCCCGAGAAGAAACCTGAGCTCACCAGAGTGATCCCACACCCTGCTCCCCAGTTAGTTCCCCGGATTATGCAATCCGTACTCTGCAGGTGGAACCTTAAAGGGACAATCACCACATCCCTCCCCCTCTAAGTCTTTTTATACAAATGTCAATACCCAAGTTACACAATCCAAATAATTAAACATTTAGTCAATTAATTTAATCAATTATGAATTATGTCCTTCATGGGGGTTCCCAAATCCTTGTGGAACGGCTTAACTCTTCTATCTAAGGTGCTTCCACAAGATTGTTGTCAGCTGAAACCACAATGACAGGTGCCTCTTCACCAATGGGCAGTTCAGTTCTATCTGTTTCCATGGAGACAATGATTATGCCTAACACAGGACCACCAGGTGCTTCAGTGCTTAGACAGTCGACAACATTTCCAGTTGGCAATGTAGCTCCTGATGACAGTACTGGTTGCTGGGGCAATTCACGCTCTCTCAAATGGTCTACATGTTTCTGGACAATCCTCCTTTGTATGTCCACTTGATAAGACAAGGGTCCAGTTTTGGATACAAAGACTCCAGGGACCCAACTCGACCCACTTTCAAAATTCCTGAAAATGAATGTGTTGGCTTACATGAATCATGGTTTCCCTTCTGACTGCTTTGGTTGGCTTCGACCCTCCCCAGCAAATTTCGAAACATGAGATGATGGTTCTAACAACTCTGCTGGCAGGACTCCTGTTGTTGTAGATGGACTGCACCTTGACATCACAAGGTGTGAAATTCCATGAGCAAAATCTCAGGCTATGTCTGCGGTGTAATTTATATCGTAATCATTCAAAATTGGTCCACTTATAATTCCAGACATCAGGAGACTTGTAGAAGCCATCTTCAGTCAGTGTCCTTTTTTAAAAATGGTCTTTTTTAAACAGTTCAATATACTTTTGGTTAGCTCATAAGGTACAGCTCACTCAGCCACTCATCAAGAGGACCTCCTCCAGGTACCATGCCCTAAGGGGGCATTGGCAACCACGAACTTCCATCAGATTGGTCCATGATTATTCGTGGCAAAGTATTATAGTGGTTTGCTGTTGCCTTCTGCAGTAGAGCTAACGGGGAAAGTCTCCAACTCTTGTCGCCTGCCATCGGGCATAATCTACTTGTTTGGCCATGTCATGAATGCATCTTTCATGGACATCTAGTCCTGAACTGAGACTTGAACCTGGAACTTCTGGCCCAAAGGTTGGCTTACATGAATCATGGTTTCCCTTCTGACTGCTTTGGTTGGCTTCGACCCTCCCCAGCAAATTTCGAAACATGAGATGATGGTTCTAACAACTCTGTACCACTACCACTGTACCCAAAGGCCTCCTCATGCAACATATGAACTAAATGGTTTGTAAATTGGGGTTTTCCATCTCTGCACTTACTTGCCTATGATTTTCTGCCTCTTCATTCATAGGAAAAATGTAAACAGCAAAATATTGATCATATTCTGGGCACTGAACATGGACCCAAGACAGGGTGGTCCTGAACTTTATTTTATCCTGTCAATATAACACATGCAATGCCAGAAAACAATAGTAGACCTTACACAAGACCACAAATCAAATATCACCCAAATTATCTCCAGATTAATTCATCTGATGGTTCCAGTTTCCTAGTCCCATATCAGTCATCCTATCATCATGCAATACTCTGGGAGAAGGTTATTGCACTCATTCCCTATCATTTATTAATAGGGAATAACACCCACCCATTCAGTAATTATCTCAATATTAATTACAACTCCATCATAAATATATATACCATCCACTTCCATTAAGTTGCTAATAAAGACAATAGATTATTTCTGCCCATGGCCCATCCACAGTGTGTGTTAGGGCAAGCTGACAGTGTCTGATACAATTAGTAATATTGATACAATTTTCATATCAAAACACAAGGGTTCAGAGTTCAGTGATAAAGAATTTGCATCTCATTTTATACGAAAGTATACTTATATTTATTGTGTTTGTATTTCAATTCAACTGAGGATTGTATATTGAAGCAATTGTCTCCACTTATCTTGAAGGAAAACCTCAGGACAAACTTAAGCTCTTTGAGGCTTTTTCCACAAGTATTGATTTTCTAGATTCAGTAAGAGCTATTTTTCATTCATTTTTATTAATATTATAGAAGTTGTAACACATCTATTTTGGATAACGAATACATTATATGTGACTGTAATTTCAACATGAAAACTGAAGTTCCATATTGTCCAATCCTTTCAATGACACCATGGTGACCCTCACCTGAAGCCACTAGGCAGGAACACAGTATAGAGTTGCAGGAAGCCAAGGCTAAGGACCCAAGGGAAGTGGTCCCAGTTAACATGGGATTGGGGGCCAGTGGTTCTGATGGGGATCACTACCTAGGGTGGGGTAGTAATTCCAGCTCAGGGAAAGCCCAAGGTTTCCTTGTGTTAAATACAGGAGAAGCACCAGCTGGCCCGCAAGGACAGTTCAAAAAGATTTAAAATATTTCCCTGGGTCTTTGCAGGTCACGGACTGTGTAAGCCACCAGCTTTCCCTGGCAGCTCTAGCACCAGGCATTGCAACCACAAACTTGACTGAATTCCTATCCAGGCTGCAAAGCATCAACCCTGGAGTTAAAATCAGAGGCAGGCATGAACGTGTCAAGAACGTGTCAGTGTGGTATGGCGGCACAGTGGTTAGCACTGCTGCCATACAGCGTCAATTCCAGCCTTGGGTGATTGTGTGGAGTTTGCATGTTCTCCCTGTGTCTGCGTGGGTTTCCTCCGGGTGATTCGATTTCCTCCCACAGTTCTCCTTAAGGCAGACTCACCAGGCCAAAGATGTGCAGGTTAGGTGGGTTGGCCATGTAAAATTGCCCCTTAGTGTCCCAAGATGTGTAGGTTGTGGGATTAGTGGAGTGTGGTGAACCATAGATGGTTACCACTATGGGTACTGAACCATAGATGGTTACCACTATGGGTACTGAACCATAGATGGTTACCACTATGGGTACTGAACCATAGATGGTTACCACTATGGGTACTGAACCATAGATGGTTAGCACTATGGGTACTTGTACATATGTTACTGTTGTCACTGTTGGGGTTAGGGTTGGGGTGTTCTACCTGTTGGTATTGTTCTGTGGTACACTCCAGTTGGCTCCGCCTACCTGTAGGAGTATAAAGGTCACTGCACTGCTGGGTGACCCTTTAGTCTGGGATTGTATTGTTATATAGTATGCTCCATTCTTGTTACTAATAAAAGCCTTTATTTCCCGGGTACGATCCAGCCTCCCGAGTGATTTAATCGCGCATCATGGAGTAAATGTGTAGGTTATGTGAATGAGTTGAGAAGTCTTCAAATGCACTGCTGCTCTACGAGATAAAGAAGCTGAGTTTTTGCCTGTGCTGATGGTAGCCCTTCTTCTATTTCCTGGCTTTCACCCAACCTCTGCTGCTCTACATGGTGCATTGAATGCTGCAGCTGCTACTCATCTTCCTGGGATTAGCCCTCCCCTTGTGGCTGCTAAGTTAGGTGGTGTTGCAGCTCCTCCTCAGTAACCAACTTCAGACTAAATGGACTCTGTGTCCCTGTGCAGGCTCAGAGACAAGGGTCCATCATCCTGCTGAGGTATCAACTGCTGCAAAAGAAAGTTTCAGCTATTTCTTTACCCTAAACACTCTCCATAACAGTGGTCTCAGTGAGTTATTGCTGAAATGACAGGAGTCTGCCAATGGCTGCTTTCTCCATTCATAGTTCAGAGGTCTTGTCAGCTTCAGGCCTCAACGACTTCCCACTGAGCACTTTGTCGCCTCGAACTTGTTGTATTCCAGATGCTCCATGTTAATCCGAGTGCTTTGGTGAAGAGGCATTGCCTTGGGAAAATTACCCTTAATTGGTTCCTTAATTACTTCAATTGCCTTCTTGCTGCTTCCACACAGGTTGCCAACAAAGCCCCCGGGAAAATGGAAGGAGGCAGAGAGATGTTGTGATTGGGGCGGCACGGTAGCACAGTGGTTAGCACTGCTGCTTCACAGCTCCAGGGTCCTGGGTTCGATTCCCGGCTCGGGTCACTGTCTGTGTGGAGTTTGCACATTCTCCTCGTGTCTGCGTGGGTTTACTCCGGGTGCTCCGGTTTCCTCCCACAGTCCAAAGATGTGCGGGTTAGGTTGATTGGCCAGGTTAAAAATTGCCCCTTAGAGTCCTGGGATGCGTAGATTAGTGGGTAAATATGTGGGGGTAGGGCCTGGGTGGGATTGTGGTCGGTGCAGACTCGATGGGCCGAATGGCCTCCTTCTGTACTGTAGGGTTTCTATGATACCGGCCTGCCACCCTTTTTTCCAATTTTGCCACCCCTCTGCCTCCAACTCCCTGCTAATATTTCCAAAATAGTTTTTGGTCTCCACTCCAATCTCCCTTCCCTAGCGACTCTAACCCTGGAAACTGTTTGAGAGTAAACCTAACTGTTCACAACCTTCAAGTCACACTTGTTCCTGAGGTGAGCTTCTGACCACATATCCAGTCCATCACTAAGACCGCCTATTCCCACCTCTATAACATCACCCCTCCACCCCTGCCTCAGCTTTCCTGTTGCTGAAACCCCCCAAATTCATTCCTTTCTTACCTCTACAAAGGACTACACCAGTGCACTCCTGGCTGGCTGCCCCCATTCTACCCTCTGCTAAGTTGAAGTCAACTAAAACATTCTCATCTATGTCCTTACTCACTCAATTATCTGCACTGGCTCCTGGTCAAACAATATCTTGTCATTAAAATTCTCATCCTCATTTTTAAATCCCTTGTTTTCAAAATTCTCAACCTTGTTTTTGTTTTCAGAATCCTCGATGGCCTCTATGTAATCACCTTCAGCCGCATAATCCTCCAAGGTATCTGCACTTCTTTAATCCTAGTCTCTTTGAGATCCACAATTTTAATCACTCCATCACTGGTGACTGTGCCTTCAGTATACTATAGGCCCTAAGATCTAAGATTCCCTCCCTACACGTTTCTGTCTCTTTCTACCTCACTTTCCTGCTTGTAACTTGCCTCTTTGACCAAAGCTCTGGATCACCTGAACTTTACGTGACTCGGTCTCATATCTTGTCCTGCAATGCTCTGATGAAGCACCCTGGGATGTTTAATCACATTAAAGATGGTATATAAATATTAATTGGTATTATTAGTTTCTAACAGTTGTTGCTGAGTTTGGAGAAGTGTTTGGAAATTTGTGGATTATTTAAAGTTGCTGAAAGCTACAGGGAGAGCAGTTACTGAAGAGTTTGCTTCAGATTTCAAAGAATCTTGCTCCCAGACATGTGTGCAGTTATTTGCATCCCCTTTAGGCCTGCAGCATGATGGGGAGATTGAACGCAGTCGAATTTGAGTGTGACAAGCTACTTGAAAAGGGAGCAAGCGGAGAGGAACCAGGCTTCTCAACAAGAGACTGCATCCTCCCAAGATCTTCAGCTTGCAATTATTCTACCTGAACCTCAGCGAGGAACAGTGGGTGGGATTTTCTGGTCATGCTCGCCCCAAGTTCAGAAAATCCTGCCCGAGGTCAATGGACATTTGCATGGCCCGTGTCCCGCCCGCCACGATTCCCATGGCGAGTGGGATGGTAAAATTCTGGTCTGTGTGTCAGGCATCTCAGCTTCACCAGGTAGATCCTCATTGAAATCCACCCCTCTATTACCACCTGAACTGCAGCCCCAAAGCAAGGACAATATTGCCAGTGACTGTGAAGACCACCATGACAATGAATTTTTATGTGTCAACTCCTTGCAGCATGGAGAAGGAGATGTTTGTAACATCTCCCAATTAACCCTCTACTGGTGCAGAAGGGGCTGAGGCTTCGAATGCAAAAACAACAGGCGAGTGAGCACAGGGGCTTGTGAAGATTGCAGGATTCCCTATGGTGCAGGATGCTTTTGGCTGCACACTTGTCACTTAATGGGTGCAGCATGTAATTTCTGAGGTACACCACACCCACAATTTAATTTCATACTCATTGCAGGTCAAGGTTCAGCATCTAGGCAACAGTGGTAATGTCTTTTCTCTGATGCATTCTGCCCTGTCACCACCATGTGAGCCACCATGTCAAAGCAAAGTGTGGCTATTAAGCAATAAGGGCAATCGGGAGGCAGGCTGACCACCTGCCTCCTGATTCTACGTGTTATCCATGCAAACATGGGCAGCATGTGTACGCTGTTATAGAAAACCTGATTGTGCAGACCACTGGTTGCTCAAACAATGCTTCCAGTGAGGTGCCTGGCAGTGCACATCTCTCAGGTACAGGGCTAGAGCTAAGGAGGAGGACAGGGAGGTAGAGGAAGGGAGGAGACAAACAACCCAAACTCCTGTCTGGCTGGGTTGCCCATCACTGACTCATCCAACCATGGTTTCAGTGAACCCAAAACCAATTCCCCACTTGCCAACAGTAACACAACGTACTAGCTCTCTGTTTCTGACCATCACAGTGTCCCCTTGGCCACAATGCTAAAATATGAACTATCAGAATACAAACTTTCCGAAATGAATTATAAATAAAACTGCATGTAGATACCTGTAATCCCTTGTAGTCATCTTGCGAGTATCTTTGCAATCCCCTCTTGCCTCTATGCAGAGCCACACCTGAGGCTGCAATATGGCTGATGGAAGAATGTTGACTTTCACTGGGGCGATCTAACCATTACTGGCCAATGGCTGGTAAGATCACAAGAGAACCAAGAGATCAGGTTCGCACCCAATTTTTTGCCGCTCGCGATCTTTCCGGGCACGAGGCTGAACATATTTAAAGGGTCATTTAACTAGAATTACCAAACCTGGGATGGAATTGTCCAGACTCACTTGCCTCTGTGACTTCGCCGGGGAAAGGTCTCTGCCAAGGATCACGTATGGTCACCCATCAATGGGTACCAGACGTAATGGCCTTGCCAGTAGAACCGGAGGCCATTGAGGCTCCCCCTGGGAAGATATGGGCAGGGGTTTGTCCCTTGGGCAATGTCAGCCTGTCACTGCCCATTGGGCACCCTGGCACTGCCAGCCTGGTGCACTGGCAGTGCCCACTGCTGAGGGGGGGTGGATATTGGAGCTGGCCCAGAGATGTCCAGGAGGCTAGCAATGGGTGGGTCGGAAGGCCAGCGATGTAGGGTCCCGAGGCTGGCCAGCAATCAGGAGGCCGGCAGTGCGGGACTACTGCGCATGTGTCTATCTCCACTCTGACCGATCGACGCATGCACAGTGGCCCGCTCAGCGCTGTGCTGCTGGCCACTCTAGCGGGAATAGGCCCCACCCCTGATTTTCAGAGTGAATCCTGGTCGGGCTCTCTGCAGTGATCAGATTGTGGGAGATTCATTTTGAAACTCCAACTAAAATAACCAGCTTTCACTTTCAGTGAATAACCAGTGAAATAATTCACAAAAAATGTGAATTTTTTTTTGGAGAATCGCTCCCTCACACCTTTCTACATGAATCAATTATTTCATTCCTTTTTCACTTCGAGAAGCTTGTAAGCTTTTAGAATTTTTAACCATTTTATCTATTTCAAGGTGTTGTGCTGACAAACCTTCAGTCTGTTGACAAACCGTCCTGTACAAAGATCTTTGAAAGAATTTAAAGCAGTTTCTCTCATCTCTCTGAGTGTCCTCAGCATTCTAGGACATTCAAGGCCCTAGGAGCTGGAGCTGCATATAATTTATTGCACTCCCTGTGGCACACGGGCAGGCTCGATCCAGGCCAGGAGCACACAATGAGCAGCTAATGAGGCCGGCCTTGGGGAACCCTGCAGGATCACAGCCGTATGATCGCAGCTTGCTCATGGTCATTACGCCAAATTTCCACCACCTTTGAAAATGATCCAGTCCATTTGTTTTGCTGGATTCATGAAAATAAACCAGCGTTCAGAGCATTTCTCACCTTCCTGTTTCCCAGCAGACATGTGTTAATTGTAAAACAACTCGTCCTTACCTGATTACACTTGGTTAACCATATCTTCTTATAATTAAACCGCAAAAAATTAATTATGTTTGGTTATTGCAACATGCATCATATGTTAAATTGAGCTCCGGGGGAATTGTATTTACGTAAATCAGTCATTTACATTGTGCCCGAGGCAGATTGATCCACGCGACCTGGTACTGCCCAGCTCCAGCCGTGGTCTGCATTTTCTGACATGAACTGTGAGTGAGCATCATTCTCCTTACTCACCAGTCCGTGTCTACATGGGCTTCCTCCAGGTGCTCCGGTTTCCTCCAACACTCCAAAGATGTGCGGGTTATGTGGATTGGCCATGGTAAATTGTCCCTTAGTGTCAGGGGCAATATGTGGGATTAAGGTGATAAGGTCTGGGTGGGATTGTTGTCGGTGCAGGCTCAATGGGTCCAATGGCTTCCTTCTGTACTGTAAGGATTCTATGACCTCCCTCCAGGTTAGGTGGATTGGCCATGGTAAATTGCCCCATAGTGTCCCAAGATGTGTAGGTTAGGGGATTAGCGGGATAAATATGTGGGGTTACGGGGATAGGACCTGGGGAAGATGTGCTGTCGGAGAGTTGGTGCAGACTCGATGGGCTGAATGGTCTCCTTCTGCACTGTAGGAATTCTATGATTCTATATTATACACAGGCCGGGATCTTCCATTCTGGGCCCAGGTCCTGTGCCATGAGCTGGAACCGTGGAGCATTTCCCACCGTGGGAATTCATGCCAAATCATGTGGTGCAGGCCTTGTCAATTAAGCAGTTGTGTTGCGCGGGGCAGTGGGCTGGATGACACGACACTCCCCATCATCATACCCAGATGCCATAATTAAAAGGCATCCGGACATCAACTTCTTCATTGTGAAGCCACTGTGGAAGCAGGAAATGGGCCAACGATCCCAGGGAGCTCCAGCCCCCAGATACACTGATGATTCCTTCATGTGCTGCTCAATGCAGTGGAGGCCGGGATGGTGGCACTATACCCCGAGGATGGAAGGAGCTGTGTGTCCACCCCTACATGGGAAGAAGGTGCCAGGGTGGTCAGTATCCATGGCCCCCACCAGAGTACTGCCCTGCAGTGCTAGAAATGGATGAATGGCCTCATCTGTGCTGCCAGGCTGGGTGAACCTTCAACTGCTCACACTCGCCTCACTGAATGGTAGAGGGGACATGGGCACCATTTGCTAGGGCACCACCCATGCTGCCCATACATAAAAGTGCTTCTCAGTGTGCTAAGGTGATGCCTCGTAGCCCCACTGCAGCACTTCAAGTCTGCAGGTGGAGAGGCCTCTAGAGGCTCTTGATCCTTCCACATTCAGATCCTTGATGGGGGTGGGGAGAGAGAAGGAGATTCGGTTTTGAGGGCATCATCAAACACTCATGATATGCATCTGTGAGACTTATCCTTCCATTTGCGTGGGTTCACCGGTCTGGAGAGTGCTCTCATGAAGGACCGAGGACATTGGGAAGCCTTCACAGCAGTTAACCTTCATCCTCCAGGAGCCTAGAAACATACAATTTGATGGCTATTGGCTCCAGTTCAGGCAGGGTCTCTCACTCTGGTGGTCACCGCACGGAGATATGGCCACAGCAGGAGGATGCTGGGTCAACCAAGCTCACCAGCACTTGGAGGACAGCTGGGGAAGACACATCTGCGATGGCCAAGTCAGATGATGAACCTTTGGGATCAGCTATGTCCAAGCTGTTGGAAATGCTGTGCGAGGCAGGGGCACATCAAGCAGAGGTGGCAGAAGCCCCGAACAGAGTGGCACGGGTGAGGTGGAGGAGTCCATCCGCCTGCACTCTGATGAACATGAGCACAAGATAGCAAATTCCACAGAGCCTCATGCAGCTGAGGACCACATTTCTGTCAGAGATGTGTGCAAATTGGCACTCCATCGCCATAGCCATGAGTGAGATCTTGCTCTGGCTCGACAAGTTGGGAATGGGGCACCTCAATCTGGAAGATGAAGGCTCCTAGAGGATGAAGGTTAACTCCTGGGATGACACGGTGGCACAGTGGTTAGCACTGCTGCCTCACAGCGCCAAGGACTCGGGTTCAATTCCAGCCACAGGTCACTATCTGTGTGGAGTTTGCACATTCTCCCTGTGTCTACGTGGATTTCTCCCAGGTGCTTTCCTCCAACACTCCAGGTTATGTGGATTGGCCATGGTAAATTGTCCCTTAGTGTCAGGGATTAGCTGGGGCAATATGTGGGATTAAGGGGATAAGGCCTGGGTGAGATTGCTGTCGGTGCAGGCTCAATAGGCCGAATGGCCTCCTTCTGTACTGTAGGGATTCTATGACCTCCCTCCAGGTGCCCGTTCTCCTCAAGGGGTCAAGCAGGAGCCCTCAGGGACCCAGAGAGAGGAGGAGCGGCTGTTAGACACCCCTGAGATTTTCACTCAGGGTCTCTGAGGGTCTCTGGCCCTACAGAATCCCACTTTCCTGTGATCCCTTCAGCTTCATCCTCTGTGACTGCAGAGGAAGCAGCTACCCCACAGCAGGACAGTCAAAGTAAACCGAGACCCAGGTCTCAGGTCCGCAATGCACAGTCACCAAGGTTGTCCAACATGACAGGACAAACTGGTAAGCAGACTGCCTCCATCCTTGCTGCAGATGTCCGGGGAGAAGTGGTAGGGAGAGAAAAATTAAGATATGATTTCACATGGGTGCATAGGTGTGATATAATTGTTAATGTTATTTTGTAAATGGACTACACTTGAGTCTTAATGAGGTCTGATTTTTTTAAATGTTCATTCAAGGGATGTGGACGTTGCTGGCTAGACCAGCATTTATTGCCCATCCCTAGTCGCCCTTGAACTGAGTGGCTTGCAAGGCCATTTCAGAGGGCAGTTGAGAGTCAACCACATTGCTGTGGATCTGGAGTCACATGTAGACCAGACCAGGTAAGGACGGCAGATTTCCTTCCCTAAAGGACATTAGCGAACCAGATGGGTATTTCAGACAATTGACAATGGTTTCATAAAAGCAAAATACTGCGGATGCTAGAATCTGATACAAAAACAGAAAATGCTGGAAAATCTCAGCAGGTCTGACAGCATCTGTGGGGAGAGAATGGAGCCAACGTTTCGAGTCATAACATTGGTTCTAATCTATCCCCACAGATGCTGTCAGACCTGCTGAGATTTTCTAGCATTTTCTGACAATGGTTTCATGGTCATCATTAGACTTTTAATTCCAGATTTTTAATAGATTCAAATTTCACCATCTGCTCTGACTCAAACCCGCATTACCCTGGATCTCTGGATTACTACTCCAGTGACGATACCACCTCCCCTTGAAATGCACCACGATATGGTTTAATTGTAACTCGTAGTCTTTGCACCTGTGCGCCACATCCCCCTATTCCCCCCAGTTCAGGAAGACACCCCAGACTGGGCCTATGTCCTCTGGAATCATGCATGTACAGGATAGATAGATACCCTACAGTGCAGAAAGAGGCCCTTCGACCCATCGAGTCTGCACCGACCACAATCCCACCCAGGCCCTATCCCCATATCCCTACATATTTTACCCACTAATCCCTCTAACCTACACATCTCAGGACTCTAAGGGGCAATTTTAGCATGGCCAATCAACCTAACCTGCACATCTTTGGACTGTGGGAGGAAACCGGAGCACCCGGAGGAAACCCACGCAGACACGAGGAGAATGTGCAAACTCCACACAGACAGTGACCCAAGCTGGGAATCGAACCCAGGTCCCTGGAGCTATGAAGCAGCAGTGCTAACCACTGTGCTACCGTGCCGCCCAGGAGGCAGGGATCTTTACCAGGGAGCCATGCGCAAGCACTCTCCAATACACACTGAGACTTTGCCCTTCAAGGGAAACGCCCTAACATTGTCAGTACTCCATGCTGGGATTCCCCTTGTCCAGCTGAGCTGACTTGTTGCATCACCCAACCTAAATGCCCAACTCCCATGCAGCATCTGGAGATTGCCACCATGAGGTTCTGGGTAGTTGGAAGCAGTCATCGTGAGTGCGACTATTCAGATTGAGGCCAACTCCTTCCAACCTCCCACTGTGATCCACACCCTCCCGGCCATAACCATTGACACTCCTGATGTGACCTTAGACATTCCCACTGTCACCCTACAAACTCAACCAATCACCCTTCATCCTGTTTTACTTCTAAATCCACTCCAACAACTCTCAGCATTTCTTTATCTGTCATTGCAGTACCCTCCCCTTCCTCCACCCTCTTTAACCCTCCCCCACCCCCCAACCCCTTTAACCCTCACATTCCTTTCCAACCAATAATCCCCTCAATATGCTCCTCAAGACTTATCAGTTCACACCACACACTCTTCCCTCTGTACCCCTTTCCCCTCCTCTCTCCTACACATTACCCTTTGCCCATTCACACCTACACACCCTCCATTGTCCATTCACACGTACACACTCCCCCATGCCCTTCACACCTGCATACCCCACCCCACCCATACTCCAGCACTACCATTCCCACTTGCCCATTCCATACCACCTCACTCATTCTACAGTCCTGCAGCATATCTCTCTGACCCGTACCACCTCCAACTTATTACACCAACTCCATCCCTTTATTCCTCTCCTCCCTGTCTAATCCCCGCCCCCAGGCTATCTCTGCCCAACAGAACTTCATGCAGCTGACAACCTGCAATGCAAAGATCTATATCCTGGAAGTTCCTGCAGCATAAAGATCCACATGGTAGCCGCTCCACACATCCACTGCTGCATGTAGTGTTTCAGGGTCCGCAGTCACTGGAAATCTCCATCTTCCATTCTCCATAAGCTGCCCCAGGCCTATTTCCAGGTAAGTTCCAAAATGTCCACATCATGTTGGTCTGGACTAGCATGAGATCGCGCTGGCGGCGTGGATAATTGGCAGGTGGGACAATTCCAGTTGAGGCTACACCTGGATCCCATTAATGGGATGCAAAATGGCTTCACGCCAGTCTCTGATGGGAAGGGCAACCCCTCATGATGGGCAGGAGCTCACGTCCTGGCGAGAAAACAATTTTCCAACTCCTGCCAGATTGGCCCCTCCCTCACCTACTATTATACCCACTGTGGGGGGTTGTAGAGTGCGGGACATGGGTGGTGGGGACTAGAAAAGCCCAGCCACAGACTCAAAACAAAAAAAAAGGAAACACTTGAAACAAAAGCAGCAGCTGGAGCCCAAGAATTATGTAACAATAACTCATAAAGTCCGTTTAATTGAAGTGGATGTTTCACATTATTTTGACCCTTTGCTCTGATAGTCACAGCGCTTGTTGTACTCCGTTACCCAAGTTCCAATTTCTTTGACAGTGTATTTGTAAATGTAAGATATGAATAGAGTTTTGCAAAATAAAATGAACAGTTTGCACATTCTCCCCGTGTCTGCGTGGGTTTCCTCCGGGTGCTCCGGTTTCCTCCTACAGTCCAAAGATGTGCGGGTTAGGTTGATTGGCCATGCTAAAATTGCCCCTTAGTGTCCTGAGATGCGTAGGTCAGAGGGATTAGTGGGTAAATATGTAGGGATATGGGGGTAGAGCCTGGGTGTGATTGTGGTCGGTGCAGACTCGATGGGCCGAATGGCCTCTTTCTGCACTGTAGAGTATCTATGATCTACAAACAGGATGATTCCACCAACAATATAATCAGTGACAGGGAGTCAGGGGTCCAGAATGGAAGCAGCTGTCACTTCCATGGGTAAAGATTCTTCAAATTCGGGGAATATTTTTGATTTGATGTGATTTATTATTGTCACATGTATTGGCATGCAGTGACAAGTTTTGTTTCTTGCGTGCTACATAGACAAAGCATACCATTCATAGAATACATGGGGGGAAGGAAAGGAGAGGGTGCAGAAAGTAATGTTACAGTCATCGCTATGGTGTAGAGAAAGATCAGCTTTATACATGGTAGGTCCATTCAAAGTCTGAAGGTAGCAGGGAAGAAGCTGTTCTTGAGTCAGTTGGTACATGACCTCAGACATTTGTAACGTTTTCCCGACAGAAGAAGTTGGAAGAGAGTATGTCCAGGGTGAGTGGGGTCCTTGATTATGCTGTCTGCTTTGCCGAGGGAAGGGGAAGTGTAGACGGAGTCAATGGATGGGAGGCTGGTTTGTGTGATGGACTGGGCTTCATTCACAACTGGCATTCCAAATATTTCCTCAAAAGGAAATTATTTTCTGTGCATAATGCCCAAAGTTGTCCTGTAAATACCTAACATTACCCATGTTATTAAAAATGAGTATAGTTCATTATATATTGAAGCGATTGATATGCTTGGATTCATTTTTAGGAGTTTTATATGTTAAATTAATTACATTAAAAATAGTTGCCTCAGGATTTTTTGCTGGACTATCAAGGATCATCCTAATTTAATCCTAAAGCAGAATAGCTTTCCATCATAGAATCATAGAATCCCTGCAGTGCAGAAGGAGGCCATTTGGCCCATTAAGTCCATGCTAACTCTCCGGCAGAGCATCTTACCAAGGCCCAACCACATCATATTCCTGTGACCCCACAGTTATTCCACTGACCTATACATCTTGGGATCAAACTAGTGCACCACAAATTCCCTCAGTATCAGCTAAAGGTACACATACAATGGCAAGAAATTTTGCTTTAGAAACTTGAGGTGACTTTTATTGGGTCTTCATACCATGAAGTAAGTTTCTTGTATACTTGATGTGACAGCAGGAAAGGGCTCACAAGATGACATGATTTCATTCTAGGACTGCTTCGTATAACTACTAATCATTGGATTGTGGCCTCATCGTGTGCCTATCTCAAAAGCTGAGGGAAGCCACTGGAAAGTTTATTAAATTTGAATATCGCATGTACACACACATATAACCTGACACTTTTATCCTCCCAATAGGGAGGCATAAATCAATTGAAAACTGGGAACAAGCAGAATAGTAGGCAGCCTGAGTCATGAACAGCAATTTAACAATGGCTGCACAAAATGGTGTTTAAAGGAATCTGCATTGACGGAGTATCTGTCCAAACAATATTTCAAGCCTCGCATTTTTTTTATATTTCCCCGATGTCACAAAATAACAACATTAAAAAATGAAAATGAGTTTGGCACTGCAAGTTTAAGGAATTTGATTTGGAGACATGGGTGCACGATTAATGATGTGGCAAAATGAAGGTGATATTTTGATAAATCTTTAAATTTCCGTTTCGAATAAGATCATTTACTGATCAATTCGGGGAGAGAGAGATCAGTCCAGGCTAAAAGTTTCGATCACCATCAATAGTACAGCCTGGTCCAGTGTAGTTAGCAAAAATAGAAGCATATTAGAACATAGCAGGAGATTATATTTGATTTAACTTAAAAATTTATTGTAATTTACTCACTGTTAAAAATTCCACATAATGCTTATGGCTAAAAATCACATCAATTGTATATGAGCCAATGAGTTAGTCTGCCTCTTTGTTTGATCACAGATGTCTGCTGAGTTAACTGACCTGAGGCTGCAATACAATTGGCCTCAACGTTCTTGGATCAGGGACAGAATAGACTGAGCTCCTGCTCCAGCCTGTCCTTTTAATCTGACATTGTTTTGTATATCATTTGTCGCTACAGTTGTTTGACTATAAAAATGGAGCCTTTGTCTTTTCGGGCTACTGACTGATATCACGTTTTGTTACATTGAACTGACTATTTGTCACTTTATCTATGAAAAGTTCCGCCTTGTTTACTGTTGTCAAATCATTTCTTATCGCTAGGAAATTTGCATTATTTAAATTTAAAATCTTGGCTTGTGACTCTTCCCTTCTCCCTCTGATCTAATTTCAAATGCAATCATATAATGGTCACTATTCCCATGATGTTCCCTTACTATCAGATTGTTAACTAATTATAGTTCATTATTCATCACTAATGAGTAGATGAGGGTTTCGGTGACAGATGGACTGGGGTTGGGACTGAAGCAGGTGGTCATTTCATCAAAAGACACTGAATGATCTTTTAATTAAATGAGACAACAATTCAAATGTTATTACACTGTTATTGGTGTGATTTGAATAACTAGCTCGAAATCCACTGTGGCACTTCTACAGCTTTATTAGTGTACCATCAAATAAATTTAAACTAAACATCTGCCCATGGATAGAATAGAGAAATTTGACAGCACATCAGGAAGTTAACTCCACCCCATCAACTTCTATATTTAGCTATAGAACATGCAGTTATATAAGACCCTCGTCAGACCCCACTTGGAGTACTGTGCTCAGTTCTGGTCATCTCATTACAGGAAGGATGTGGAAAAGATTGAAAGGGTGCAGAGGCGATTTACAAGGATGTTGCCTGGATTGAGTGGCATGCCTTATGAGGATAGGCTGAGGGAGCTCGGTCTTTTCTCCTTGGAGAGACGTAGGATGAGAGGAGACCTAATGGAGGTATATAAGATGTTGAGAGGCATAGATCGGGTAGACTTTCAGAGGCTTTTTCCCAGGATGGAAATGGCTGCTACGAGAGGACACAGGTTTAAGGTGCTGGGGTGTAGGTACAGGGGAAATGTTAGGGGGAAGTTTTTCACACAGAGGGTGGTGGGCGAGTGGAATCGGCTGCCATCGATGGTGGTGGAGGCAAACTCAATAGGGTCTTTTAAGAGACTCCTGGATGAGTACATGGGACTTAATAGGATGGAGGGTTATAGGTAGGTCTAAAAGGTAGGGATATGTTCGGCACAACTTGTGGGGCCGAAGGGCCTGTTTTGTGCTGTAGTTTTCCATGTTTCTATGTTTCTATTAGGCTGTATTTGAGCAACTTCATCAGGAGAGACCAGTTGGCAATTTCAATATGTTCATAGTTGATTAAGAGTGATATCAGCTGGAGTTTGGGGATTTAACTGTGGGCTCACAGGTCTCCCCGACTTCCAAGAACTCAGCAGTGTCAGCAAGGTGACAATCGTGGCGGCTGCAGAAATGGCAGGAAGAAATTCCCGTTAGCACTGAAATCTCACATCTTCTTTCTTGCCTAATGATGCAAGATGCTTTTGTTCATTTTACTGGTGCTGAGCGGTTATTTCTGCCACCTTGGTGGGTTTGTAGGTCAGAGCAGCATGGTGCATCTTTAGCTGGGAACTCTGTGGACCAGGATGCATCAACAGTTCCTGCAACAGAGGACGAATACCAGCAGCAGCCTTTTGGTCACAGCCCTGCAACTGCACAGGAGAGTGGATAACCAGATAGACGCAGTTCAAAGAAGGCAATGGCCACAGTATGGAGAGTGTAGGCAGAGGAGCAACTTTCTGGACATTTTGGAATACCAGTGTCTCAAGAGGCTCAGGGTTTCATGTGAAGTTGGGTGGGGAGGGAGGGGGAGGGGGGGGGCAGACATTTGCAGTCTGCTGCAACAAGACCTGCTGTCAATTAGGCCTGGTGGCCATGTTTTACAAGTGGATGTCAAAGTCACCATTGCCCTCAACTTTGTTGCCTCAGGTGCTCTCAAGGAATTTGCTGGCAATATTGACAGAATGGCACAAGTCAGCCACCCACAAGTACATTATACTGGTGAACGGTGCCATGTTTGACAAGGGAGGGTGGTTGGTGGCAATATACCAACTTGGCCAGTCAGGCAAAGCAAACAGTCAAGTTTGTGGCTCTGATCGGCTTCTCACATATTCAGGACATCATTGCCTGCAAGCACAAGCCAATTAAAGTGCTCGCAGATCACCCAGGAATATTCGTAAACTGCAAGGCATCCATTCCATGTGCAATCAAGAGTACAAGATTCCTGGACAATGCTGATTTCATCCTGCTGCGGTGCACCCTCCATAATCTCATCACATCTATGTGTGAACTTACAGTGCTGCCCACTGGGCCACTGGTTGCCCACAGTGGCACAGTGGACAGCATGATGGCACAGTGGTTAGCACTGCTGTTTCATAGCGCCAGGGACCTGGGCTCGATTCCCGGCTTGGGTCACTGTCTGTGCGGAGTCTGCACACTCTCTCTGTGTCTCCGTGGGTTTCCTCCAGGTGCTCTGGTTTCCTCCCACAGTCCGAAAGACGTGCTGGTTAGGTGCAATGGCCGTGCTAAATTCTCCCTCAGTGTACCTGAACAGATGCCGGAGTGTGTTGCAGCGTGAATGTAGATCTACTTGTGACACTAATAAATAAACTTTAGAACTTTAAACAAAGACAAGAGGGATTCACTTCAAACTACACCGAGGAGGAACTGAAGCATTAAAACTCAGGAGCGATGCAGTGAAAGCGCTATTACAATTAGATGATCTCTGAACAAGCAATCAGCATGATTAAGGTGCCCTTCAATCCCCACCAGCCCAGGAACTCTACAATGATCATGGTCCATCTCTGCTCTGCACAATATGTAAGGTTTGAACCCTCAGGAGGAGCAAGGCACAGAGTACAGAGTCTCTTTGAGCAGGAGGGTGCAGCCATTAAAGGTGCACTTGCAGGATGCCCACATAATGCCAGCACTGTTAGGTTTCACCGGTTCCCCAACCTGACAATCATGCACTGACACTAGTTCCTCCACCCCACCCCTGATACAAGCCCTGCAAGCAACCAAATTCCCAGCTCCACTCACCCATAATGCGAGAAAACGCCACAAAGGCAGGATCTTCATTGCTGGCTGGCAGCTGTAGGCTGGAGTCAGGCCAGCTGGCCTGAGAAGAATGTGAAGCAGCCACAGAGGCTGCAGGGTGTGTTTAAAAGGCTCAGTTCAGTGCTGTGGGACTTTGTCCCAGCTAAAAAAAACACAAAGGGCCTCCATCCCTCACCCTTCACACCCCTTTCACCCTCCAAACATCCCCAATACCCTATCTGTGTCACTTTATGACCCCCATTCACCATGCCACCCAAAGCAACTTCTATGAATCTCTTATCAACTTACCCCCAGGCACATCTCACACCGTGAGCTAACCAGTCTCGCTGAAGTCTGTCTTTCACATGAGGGTTTCCAATCTCCGCTCTCGAAGAACACACCTTGGCATCTTCTCCCAAACTAGGCTTTCACTTAGACATCTTCAACAAGGATCCACCTCCAGGATTTTGATCTCTCCTTCCAATGTTTCTCTCTCCTGGATCAAGCGTTCAAGCATCACCTTCTGTATACTCTCTCTCTGATACTCAGTTGTGTCGACAGAACACCACTGCTTCACAGGCCCATAATAAAGAGTTACAGACCTACAACTGTCTCCTCTGATCTTTTGGCTTCATGCAAGCCTATTTTGCATTACCTCTGCTTCCTGCAGCTTTCTCTCTTTAATTTGGAACCTTCTCCTCTGCTCCTTACTTTAACGTCACTGAACAGGACCAGTTTTCGGTCCATGCCCTTGTTCATTGGCTTCGCTGTCTTCTTGGGATCTTTTCCTGTCACTTTCTCATTTTCTGAAACTTCTTGTTTAGTTTGGGACTTGCTATCTGTCCCTTTCATGGAGTCCCTACATTGTAGAAGGAGGCCATTCGTCCCATCAAGTCTGTTTAGCCAGGCACACCACCCCACCCCCACCCTAACCCCCATCACACCACGCATTTAGCATGGCTAATCCACCTAACCTGCGCATCTTTGAACTGTGGGAGGAAACCAGAGCACCCGGAGGAAACCCACGATTGAAGAGAGACACACAGATAAACAAGGTGACCCAGAAGAAAACAAAATTCCACAGGAAATCCCAGGACAGGTAGCTTATTTTGCTATCATTCCTAATTTGGGCCAATGCCAAAACATTCCTCAGCTTAATGAAGATCAGTGACATTTTGTAAGGCCACGCAGATATGGTGAGAAGGTGCAAACTCCACACAGGTAGTCACCAAAGGCAGGAATTGAACCCGGGTCCCTGGCGCTGTGAGGCAGCAGTGCTAACCACTGTGCCACCCTCTTCAATCCCCTGTTGCTAAGCAACAGCACCATTTTGTCAACTTTCTTTTTAAACTTCAAGAGTTGTAAAACCTCACTAAAGTTCAATAACACAAACAAAGCCTTAGACCTGCTGTCTCCAGGTTTCACCTTTTTTAACCCTCAAAATAGAATAAAATACATTTAACTTAAACTTAAAACTATACCTTATTCCTAACGCACACAAGTACACATCAAACTTACTGAAAAGTATCTTTAGTTCCTAATGGGGAGTATCATTGTTATACTAGAGGTACCTCAGTCACTTAGCCAGGCACTGACAGACATGCAATACACTTTCTCCACGAATGATGATCAAGCCCAAATGAATCTCCGGTGGATTGGAAGCACGGAGAAATTTGAAAATGTCCGTGATGTAAAGAGAGTCTGTTTCCATGAAACTTGAAGCATGGCTGTTAAATTGGCCCATGTAGACTATGAAGACTTTGGATGCCAACTTCTCTTCTGGTCTGAACTTCATTGCTGACACATTGGGCAGGATTTTCCAGCCTGACCCGCCATCAGATCATCCGGTCCTGCCGAAAGTCAATGGACTTTTGGCTGGGTCGGCAAATCTCCCACAGTGGGTCCCACCACAATGGGGCCGGAAAATCCCAGCCATTATCTGTGACCTTATAAAGTGACACTGATCTTTGTTAAGCCGATCTGCAGCAGAGGAATGTTATGGCATTGGCCCAGATTAGGATTGATAGCCCCACTCAGTGCACTCCCACTTGTCACGTTTTGCCCCTCCCTGCTCTCCCCTTAGCTAATACCTGAAAGGCCGCCTTGCCTCCTGATGGCTGAGTCTTGCCCTGTATGGGTACAAGGCAGGGCAATCTTTGGCAGGTCATTCAGTTGCTCTTGTTCAAGGGAAGGTTACTCATGAGATTTACTAGAATAGTGCCATGGATGAGGGACTTTAGCTATGTGAAGAGAACTTGGGAGTGTGTAATGCAGGGCGTGCGTTTTCTATACATGCAAACCATCCGAATTCATCATGGCATTCGGGTGATTCCTTTGTTTTCTTCTGCCTCACCTTTGCATGATACTTGCAGCCCCTCAAACAACTTGTTGTTTAAATAAAACAGTTATCAACAGCACATAGCTTTGCCTACTAATTGAAGAGGAAAGAGTCGGTAGCGGTGGGATTGTTTAAAGCAATTTTCACTATTTGGAGGGAACTCTCAGGTGTCAACATGCTTTTTAAAGTTGCGTAAAGACAAAAACAAATGAAAGGCGGCATCATGAGGTCTCGAGAACCACCGGGGGTTCTCTAAATCCACAACTCCAAGCTGGAATGAAGTTCAACCAGAGATAAAAGAAGTGAAAGTATCCGCACTTCTCACAGTAATCAGGGAGGAAGCGAATGAAATGTATCCCATCTGGAAGGGTCGGACCATGCATGGAAGCAGTGACAAGACAGAGCTGGTGCTGCTGCTGTTTGCTCAGTTCTGCCAACTGCCCAAGGACATTCTTTTTGAATGATATAAATTAAAGAATAAAATGCAGGTTGCTGGAGAACGGTATGACCAGTGTTGCACAGCACCCTGGAAGCTTGCTGAAAGGTGTGGAGTTGTCCTTGCACACCTTAAACAATACGCCAAGACCCACTTGTGTTTGGGATTACAGATTCGAGGGTGTGAGAGAGACAGCTTCAAGAGGGCAATTTAACCTTGGTGAAAGATATATAAGATTTGTCATGTGTCTGAGAACATGACAGAGCAACTCAAACTCATCAGTTTAAAGTTTTAAAGTTTACTTATTCATGGCACAAGCAGACTTAACGTTAACACTGCAATGAAGTTACTGTGAAAATCCTGTGTGGGGACAGAATGTGAGTGCAATACTTGGAGTCAGGGAAACCCTGAAGCATAAGAGGGGAACACTTTGTGACAAGACTAAAGAACTCCCACAGGCTGGTGGTAACTGTGGTAACAAACTGGAGTTCCATGTGAGAAAGTTTTGGCCAGCTTTTTGGATGATGTTCAACAAATGCAACTCTTTTACAATATGGTACCGTGGAAAAGAACCACCTGCGCACAGACAGACAGCAAATGCAATAGATGGAGATCCAAGGACAAAAGAAATCTTTGGTGTCAGTGAGGTCAGTCCTATTGGTTTGAATGCCTCGGAGTGTGTTAACTTAAGCTGGAGTCAGGCAACCACCTTAGATTTCAAATAAACATGGGGGCACAATGCAAGATTACACTGCTTGATGGTAGAAAAGTTGTAATGTTACAGGATTAGTAATCCAGAGGTCCTGACAGTGTTCCAGAGACATGGGCAGAATTTTCAATTCCCTGTCAGCGGGTTTGAAGGTGGGGAAGTTTGTAAAATGCAGCACACAAACTGCCCGCTGCTTACCCACCTTCCCTCGACCCATCTCCCATTTTACAAGGGGCAGCAGAGGTGCCAGGTGGCCTGCCTATCTTCAAGCCAGTTGAGGCCCGTAAGTGGTCAAGTATTGGTGAGTGGAGAGGCGTGCTTGGGCCCAGAGTGTCCACCCTCAGTTGCACTGCTCCAGATTCTCTCTTGCCCCAGCCTTTTAAACCCCCACCCCACTTTGCCACAACTGCCAAAAATGACTAAGTCCTGATCCTGTATTGAATGCCTCCCTAAACCCGGTTGCAGTACCGGCAGTGGCCATCGTTCTGGGTAGTGCTGTCGCTACTGGAGTGCAGCTGGCCTCTGATTGGCCGACAGCTCGTAAAGGCAGTTCCTGGGGAGGGGGGCAGAAGTACCCTGTCAACTCACCTAATGGCCAACCAGCTATTTAATTGATCTGGCACAGCTGTCCCAAGCATCGACAGGCTCCCCATAACTTTTTAGCCAGAGGAGCTGGGACTACATAAAATCTAGCAGAAGGTTTTTCTCCTTAGAATGCAGAAAGATAAAAGGAATTTGATAAAGATGTTCAACATCATGTGTTTTTTAAAAAATAGAGTAAATAGGAGAAACTGTCTCCAATAAAAGAAAGGGTCAGTAATCAAACAACATAGACTTAAGGTTGGAATTTTACCATCCCGCCCGCCATGGGAATCGGAATGGGGGAGGGACGGATAATGGAAACATCCAAAAGAGAAAATGCTGGAAAATTTCAGCAGGTGTGGCAGCATCTGCTTTGACAAAGGGTCGTCTGGACTCGAAACATCAGCTCTTTTCTCTCCTTACAGATGCTGCCAGACCTGCTGAGATTTTCCAGCATTTTCTCTTTTGGTTTCAGATTTCAGCATCTGCAGTAATTTGGCTTTATTTAATGGAAATGTCTATTGGCCTTGGGTGGGATTTTATGGTTTCGGGATGAGCGAGGCTATAAAATCCCACCCAAGGTGTATGATAAACTGGAGACAACCTGAGGAGACTTCTTGTTTTAACACAGCTTGGGGGTTGTGATCTGGAATATACCGACTGAAAAGATGGTGTGTGCAATCAATGGCACCCTGAACTAATGGGGGTTACAGCCAAAGAGGTATGTCAGGGTGCCAATCCTTCTGGCTATTATCATCAAAGGGCATGTTTGCATAACTCCCAGTCCTAACAAATAATAAATCCAACACCTGCCTTATGCATCCATCTGCAGCAGACTGCAAAACCCTAGACATGATTCCAGACGGAAGCTTTTGTAAAAATATTGAGGCCCATGCAAACTTCCACAGCTATTGCAAAACATCACCAAACAAATTGCTCTAGTTTGTATTCACAAACCTGTTTGCATATCACTGAACGTGGTCCAGAACCTCTGGTCTCCAAATGGTCGGAGATAGGACGCATCCTGGAGGATGTGCCCTGGGAAAACCCTGGAAGTCCCAATGCATGGAGTCTGTGGGAATTGCTTGGGAAGTTTCAACATCTGATCGGTAACTGTGGTGAACCATCGTTGGTTCCCACTCGATAGTCCTGAGCCAGGGTCTGGCCAGTACTACAAGGATGTACATATGTTACTGTTGGGTTGTGCTATTGTTGCTGTTGGGGTTAGGGTGGGGTTGTTACACCTTTGTACTGTAGTGTTGTGGCACATCCCAGTCGGGCTCCGCCTCCTGGGAGAGGTATAAGAGTCCCTGCTCTGGCCGGGACCCCTTCAGTCTGGGATAGTGTATATAATTACTGGCTGCTTCATTACAGTAAATAAAAGCCTTTCATTTACCGAGCTTCAGGCCTCGTGTTTGAGTAGCACATCAATTTTATTTACTGTAGTTAAACTCTCGTCGAAGAAGAAAAAAAAGAGAGTATGGAGCAAATTCTGAAGCCGGAACACCTTACACTAGATCCACGTGCGGTGGGCGCTTCTAACACCTTCGACCACTGGCTGAAGTGTTTCGAAGACTACCTGGCAGCCTCTGCAGCGGTCACCACAGATGATGACAGACTCCGGGTCCTCCATGCGAGGGTAAGCGACACTGTCTACCTCGCGATCCGTGCGGCCACTGATTATACTAAGGCCCTCGAGCTTCTGAAGAAGCGCTATATCAGACCACCCAATGAAATACACGCTCGTTACCTCCGAGCCACTCGACGACGGCAGTCTGGCGAAACGATGGAGGAATATGCGAACAAGCTCCTACAGCTAGCCAGGGGCTGTAACTGCAAAGCTGTGTCGGCTGAGCAGAGCATGAATGACCTCGCCCGAGATGCGTTTGTGGCGGGGGTCGGATCGTCGTACATTCGACTTAAACTGTTGGAGAAGGGTAACCTTGATCTTACCCAGGCCATCGAGCTAGCAGAGATGCTCGAGACGGCCTCCAAAAGCTTAGTATTATATCCGGAGGACCATGTGGAGACAACGTGGCAGGAGCAGTCGCCAATCCCTCCTCGTCCCTCGGGTTCGAAATGCTGCGTAATGGCGTGCTCACACTCGGGCCAGACGACGGCAGCAGCCCCGGGCGGCCCGCGGTGCTATTTCTGTGGGGGAGTGAAGCATACTCGGCAACGGTGTCCCGCTAAAGCTGTGTTGTGCACCGCATGCGGTAAAAAAGAATACTATTCGAAAGTGTGCCGATCTAAACCCAGGAACGGCAGTGCGGCCTGCGATTCTTCAGAGCTCGGGTCTTCGTCATCGAAGTCATCGCGGGGTTCGTCCATGTGCGAGGCCAGGACGACGCCATTACGGTCGACGGAGTCGGAAGAGTATGACCACCAGGGGTTGCTGATTTTGGCGCCCTCACCCACGTGCGACTCATGGGAGCGGCCATGTTGGTCGACACTGACCACGAACGACCAGCAGGGGTCCGCCTCATCGATTTCAGCTGCCTGCAGTGGCGCTCATGAACCAACGGTGGCATCGATCATCCTGGACCAGGCCAAGCCTCATAGACTTGACAAATCTATGATGAATATCCAGGTCAATGACCACGTGATTTATTGTCTGTTTGACAGCGGGAGCACTGAGAGCCTTATCCACCCAGACACTGTGAAGCGGTGTGGACTCCAGATTCAACCTGCCAAACAGACAATCTCTATGGCATCAAGGTCCCGGTCTGTTTCCGTGCTAGGGAGTTGCGTGGTAACTTTGAAGGTGCAAGGCACAGTTTATGAGCGTTTCAAGCTCCTCGTGTTGCCGTATCTTTGTGCGCCAATACTTCTCGGACTAAACTTCATGGTCCACTTGAGGAGTGTAATCCTACAGTACGGTGGGCCACTCCCTTCACTGGCAGTGGGAAAACAGCAGCAGCCTCCAAATTGCCCAATGCACCCCGCCTGCAGCCTCTCGACGTTGAAGATCACCACACCCTCCTTGTTCCAGAATCTTGTGCCAGGCTGCAAGCCCATCGCGACTAAAAGTAGGCGTTACAGTGCTGAGGATCGGATCTTCATTAGATCTGAGGTTCAGCGGCTCCTCAAAGAAAGGATCATACAACCCAGCGCTAGTCCGTGGAGAGCGCAGGTCGTGGTGGTCAAGAGCGGGAACAAACCCCAGATGGTCATTGACTACAGTCAGACCATTAACCGATATACGCAGCTGGATGCGTATCCTCTCCCGCGCATATCTGATATGGTCAATCAGATTGCGCAGTACCGGGTGTTCTCCACCATAGACCTCAAGTCTGCCTACCACCAACTCCCCATTCGCCCAGAGGACCGATAATACACGGCTTTTGAGGCGGATGGTCGCTTGTATCACTTTCTCAGGGTTCCCTTTGGTGTCACCAATGGGGTCTCGGTCTTCCAGCGTGCTATGGACCAAATGGTGGACCAGAACGGGCTGCGGACTACCTTCCCGTACCTGGATAATGTCACCATCTGCGGCCATGACCAGCAGGACCACGACACGAATCTCCTGAACTTCCTACGCACTGCATCTCGCCTGAACTTGACCTACAACAGGGAGAAGTGTGTGTTTCGTACTCACCGTTTAGCCATCCTAGGATACGTGGTGGAAAACGGGGTCATTGGCCCTGATCCAGACCGTATGCGCCCCCTTTCTGAACTTCCCTTGCCTGCTAGTGCAAAAGCACTGAGAAGATGCCTAGGCTTCTTCTCTTATTATGCGCAGTGGGTTCCCAACTACACGGACAAAGCCCGTCCGCTCATTAAGTCCACAACTTTTCCCCTAACGCCAGAGGCCCGATTGGCCTTCGATAAATTGAACGCCGACATCGCGACAGCTATGATGCACGCTGTAGATGAGTCCATCCCCTTTCAGGTGGAGAGCGATGCATCTGATTTCGCCCTGGCCGCCACACTTAACCAGGCGGGCAGGCCCGTCGCATTTTTTTCCCACACCCTCCAAGGCCCCGAAATTCGGCATTCAGCAGTGGAAAAAGAGGCCCAGGCCATTGTGGAGGCCATCAGGCACTGGCGCCATTACTTGGCGGGAAAACGGTTCACCCTGATCACGGACCAGCGGTCCGTGGCATTCATGTTTAACAACACGCAGAGGGGCAAGATCAAGAATGACAAGATCTTGCGGTGGAGAATTGAACTCTCCACCTATAACTATGACATTATGTACCGTCCAGGGAAACTCAATGAGCCCTCGGATGCCCTCTCGCGTGGAACATGCGCTAGTATACAGGAGGACCGTTTGCAGGCTCTCCATAATGACCTATGCCATCCTGGGGTCACTCGGCTCTACCACTTTATAAAAGCCCGCAACCTGCCTTACTCGGTGGAGGACGTCAGGTCAGTAACAAGGAGCTGTCGGGTTTGCGCGGAATGCAAACCGCACCTTTACCGACCTGACCGGGCACATTTAGTCAAGGCCACTCGTCCCTTCGAGAGACTGAGTGTCGATTTTAAGGGCCCCCTTCCCTCAACAGATCGGAATGTGTACTTCCTCAATATCATTGATGAGTACTCTCGGTTCCCATTTGTTGATCCCTGCTCTGATACATCCGCTGCCACGGTTATCAAGGCATTCCGTGATCTCTTTACCCTGTTCGGGTACCCCGGCTACATCCATAGCGACAGGGGCTCGTCATTCATGAGCGATGACTTGAGGCAATTCCTGCTCTCATACGGGATTGCCTCTAGTAGGACCACGAGCTACAACCCGAGGGGTAACGGACAGGTGGAAGGTGAGAATGCTACAGTCTGGAAGGCTGTCTTACTGGTGTTGAGGTCAAAAGGTCTTCCAGTCTCCCGTTGGCAAGAGGTGCTCCCTGATGCGCTCCATTCGATTCGCTCCCTCCTGTGTACGGCAACCAATGCTACTCCCCACGAGAGGATGTTCTCATTCCCTCGGATGTCTTCCTCGGGGACCTCATTACCGTCTTGAGAAAAATAGACTGCAATGTTCGACATGCGGCGACATGTAAGGGCCCGCAAGTCCGACCCGTTGGTCGAACAGGTCCATCTCCTCCACGCCAACCCTCAGTATGCCTGTGTGGCATACCCTGACGGGCGAGAGGATACGGTCTCGATCCGAGACCTGGCGCCAGCAGGGGACGTAGCAACCCCTGTCGCTCCCATACTCCCTGTTACAAACCCTTTATCTCTTGTTTCTTCCCCGGACACGGCGTGGGCAGCATCGGGACCATTGCTTAACCATTTTACTCCCATGTACAGCTTTCCTGAGCCCGGAAGATGGTCGCCACTGCAGGGCGTGTCAGGATCCCATGGACTACTGTCACCTCAGGGTCAACAGGCCTGTGAGTCCGTGGAAGAACAGCTGGACGCCGCTTTGGGGAGAACGCCACCGCAAGTGCCTACTCCAGTGCCACCGCCGGTATTGAGGAGGTCACAACGACGGTGCGGTCCCCCTGACTGTCTGAACTTATAGACTACTGACACTTTATTCTGTTTTTGTACCCCGCCGACCTTTGTTCTCAAAGGAGGGGTGAATGTGGTGAACCATCGTTGGTTCCCACTCGATAGTCCTGAGCCAGGGTCTGGCCAGTACTACAAGGATGTACATATGTTACTGTTGGATTGTGCTATTGTTGCTGTTGGGGTTAGGGTGGGGTTGTTACACCTTTGTACTGTAGTGTTGTGGCACATCCCAGTCGGGCTCCGCCTCCTGGGAGAGGTATAAGAGTTCCTGCTCTGGCCGGGACCCCTTCAGTCTGGGATAGTGTATATAATTACTGGCTGCTTCATTACAGTAAATAAAAGCCTTTCATTTACCGAGCTTCAGGCCTCGTGTTTGAGTAGCGCATCAGTAACCCTCTGGATCCAGAACCCTCCAAAGAAAGTCTCCAACTCTGAGTTACAGTCAGACTCTATAGAGGCTTCTGACTCATTAACCCATTCACTCACACACTGAAAAGCTTTTTAAATGTCTCAAAGCTTTTCACTACATTAGTGTATTGTCTTGATACTGTGCCTTTAAGAAATGTATTTTTATCATGTTTCTTGTAAGGGGTATGCTTAAAGGTCAGCTTTACAGGGTGACGTTTTGTCCAGGAAAACTTTTAAATCCATAGCTGGAAGAACAAGAAAAGTATTCATTTTAGATATGGAGGGCGGAATTGTCCTATCCTGTCCGCCATGGGAATCATAGCGGGCGGGGCACGGACCATGCAAATCCATTGAACTTGGGTGGGATTTTCCATCTTTCATAGAAATCATAGAAATCATAGAAACCCTACAGTACAGAAAGAGGCCATTCGGCCCATCGAGTCTGCACCGACCACAATCCCACCCAGACCCTACTCCCAAATCCCTACATATTTACCCACTAATCCCTCTAACCTATGCATCTCAGGACACTAAGGGCAATTTTTAGTATGGCCAATCAACCTAACCCGCACATCTTTGGACTGTGGGAGGAAACCGGAGCACCCGGAGGAAACCCACGCAGACACGAAGAGAATGTGCAAACTCCACACAGACAGTGACCCAAGCTGGGAATCGAACCCAGGCCCCTGGAGCTGTGAAGCAGCAGTGCTAACCACTGTGCTACCGTGCCGTGGGGTGAGCACAGCCAGAAAATTCCACCCGGACTTTTTGTTTAAGCAGAGCTAATGCATTTGTGTTTACTTTGGTTCCCCCTGGGTTTCAGAGTAGAGTTTCGATTCGGTTGATTGACAGGGACAGAGCCATGTACTTAATGGGAGGAGCTAAGCTAGCAGGAAAGAAAGAGTTTCATTTTCATTGAAAAAACACAAGCAGTTGTTACCTGAAGAAAGCAGTATTTCTCTCTCCTAAGGCTTACTGAAAGCTCCAAAGCTTGGTAGCGTATGTTAAAGCAAGTATCCCTGTCTTTTGCTAACTAATTTTAAAGAGAGTTTTAATTCTATAAAAGAAATATTGCTTGATTGGAACTCACAATGATAGGTTAGCAGTTAAGAATTGCATCTTGTCATGTTTAAGTATTGTTCAATTGTTAAAGGTTAAGCTAATTCATTTGTTATAATGAAACTGTGTTGTGAATTAATGTTTGTTTGGACAAAAGCCTCCCAATTTGTCAGTAGAATCACAGCTGGAGTAAAACATGTTATCCTCACACTCATGCCAAAATAGCAAATTGTTGTGGTCTAGTCTGACTTCATAACATAACTTGGGGTTTCTGATTGGTACCCTAACACAATGAAAACTTACTGAAATATAGCAGCTAGTGCTGTAAAAAGTTGGGGGGGGTGACTTTTGTTATGCATTTGGAGATTTTCCCTCTTTTCCATCATGGACTGTAAGGAACCACCTATCTTGTAAAGCCCCACAAACTGGTTAAGTAACTCACCATGTGGCAGCCTCTTCCTTCTTTTATTTTTGCTGTTAAAGTGAGCCGACCACTTTACTGTACAACAGCTCGTGTACTCCCAACAATCCTGCACAATGAAGAAGGACGATTCCCAGGACAGATACACCGGCATTTCTGAGGAGACCCAGTTCAGAAATCCTGGCCATAAATGCGGAGATCCACCTTAGTATAAAAAGTAAGAGCGGAGTGGCAATCCAACAGTGATTGCCAATCCTCTGAATATTTGGCCCCATCTTGTGAACCAATACAATTAGACAGCATTTTAGAATGTGATCGAGTTCTTTTGGCTCATTCAAGCATGGTAATCAATGCAGTTTGATTAATGCAACTAAATATAGATTTATCATATTTAATGAGCGTTTACTCAACCACCTATGAGTAACCCGATTTTAAACTTCTGAAAAGTGACAATAGAAAACTGTACAGAATCATTTGCTACTTAAATTGCCGTCCAGTAGTCAGCTTCTCAGTAAGTTAAAAAAAATTAAAAGCTTTCAAAACACTTGTCTTGTCCTTATGCCGAAAACAAATCAATTCAATATTAAAGCCGATAGGAATATCAGCAAGTTTAATTAGCGGAAACGCGGCATGCTGATTAATGCAATCGCAGACGTGGCCAGTTTTCTGGCTGGGTTCATCTTCTAGCGCGGTGTTTGTTTTTAAGTACCACAAATGATTGCAAAAATTCGAATTGCATTGGGTGTGCAGGTTAGGTGGGATTGGTCATGCTAAACTACCCCTTAGTGTCAGGTTGATTAGCAGGGGTTACAGGGACAAGGCCTAGATGGGATTGATGTTGGTGCAGGCTCGATGGGCTGAATGGCCTCCTCCTACGCTGTAGGGATTCTTACAATTTCAAAGCCTTTTGTGCTGGCCTGATTGGTTTTGTTTTGGTGAATCGTGCTGAATGAAAAACAGAACAACCGAGCGGAAACTCGAGACCTCTTGTTTATACCCTGTTACTTGGGTAATGCCAAATGCGACCTCAGCCCCACTCCTAGAATCATAGAAACCCTACTGTGCAGAAAGAGGCCATTCGGCCCATCGAGTCTGCACCGACCACAATCCCACCCAGGCCCTATCCCCATATCCCCACATATTTACCCGCTAATCCCTCTAACATCCCAGGACACTAAGGGGCAATTTAGCATGGCCAATTAACCTAACCCGCACATCTTTGGACTGTGGGAGGAAACCGGAGCACCCGGAGGAAACCCACGCAGACACAGGAAGAATGTGCAAACTCCACACAGACAGTGACCCAAGCCAGGAATCGAACCCAGGTCCCTGGAGCTGTGAAGCAGCAGTGCTAACCACTGTGCTACCATGCCGCCCCGTGTCCCGTGTCTTTGCCATTGATGGTCATGGTCTTCCTATTCTAATGTGCTGTCAAACACGCCCTGAACTTGATCACTGCGAAAGGCTCCAAAAACTTTGGAAATGCTATAACAACACAAGAAACTCTCTGGCAAACGTTTGCTGGAGGCAAGTGAGAGACCAGCTGTAAAAACTGAGCATTTATTCAAATGGGGCAATCACAACGTTAAATACCCACATGAGCTAAAACTCAATTTCGCCTCCATTTCACTAACATGATTCACAATCCCTGTGCTGGAGACGTTAAATTTAAAGGTCAGTGAAATTCAATTTGAAAAGATCTAATTAACATCTCCTAAGGATGTTAATTGCTGCGATAAGTACCTGTGTGGCTGCACTAATTAAGTTCCTGACTTCAGCAAGTAGATTACTTGCAGGCATCCAAACTTGCCTCCATTAAACCTGGAGGTCAGCACATTGGAACCAAGTTGCAATCATGATCTAAAAATAACTGACTTAACTATCTACCTAACCTTACCTAACTGTTTATGAGGTTGAAATGCACCCTTCCCCGACCACCCCTCCACCCCCACCGTGTAATTCTAAGTAGCAAATTCTAATGAAGGATCAATCATGTCATATACATAATGAAACGGAAAGTACAATAGCTCAGCTTCATGGTAATGCATTGCTCTTTATTAAATTCAACATTTAGGGCATATTGAGGGGCAAAGTTAAATAATCCAGGAACATGGGCGCAGGGTAGCAATGTTCAGTTAACCCATGTCCATTGCCTCAATGCAGCAAGCATGCTAACTTTAACATCTGCTCATTTAATAGATCCTATTGTATTTTTAGCCATCACAAACATAACCTATATTGATATCACCAGATCCAGTCATCACTATAAATATGTGATTGGACCCTCATCATCAATGTGAATCTCACATGCAAGGGTGAATCACTTCATGGTGTGAATGGATAATAGCGAATCACATGAGATGGAACCCTAAAAGTGCAACACAATGGAATTGCGCTTCTTGCACAACCCATCTCATCAACTTGGCCAATATAGAGATTGTGTATTAAACTATTTGGAATCTACACTCAAAGTGAACTCAAATGGGATTTCCCAGTTTGTGAAATGCTTAAGTGAGCAATTGAAAGACTTCACATGTTGCTCAAACTTCACACCATATCTCAAACTAACCTGTTCATTGTGTTTAATGGTTACATAAGATCTAAGATCTAAGGCAGCACAGTGGCATAGTGTTAGCACTGCTGCCTCTGCCTTACAGCACCAGGGACCAAGGTTCGATTCCTAGCTTAGGTGACTGTTTGTGTGGAGTTTGCATTTTCTCCCCATGGTTGCATCGCGGTCCTCCGGTTTCGTCCCACAGTCCAAAGGACGTGCTGGTTAGGTGCACTGGCTATGCTAAATTCTCCCTCAGTGTACCCAAACAGGTGCCAGAGTGTGGCAACTAGGGGATTTTCACAGTAATTTCTTTGCAATGTTAATGTAAGCCTACTTGTGACACTAATGAATACTCAGTGCCAGGTTTGGAAAGCTAGGCTTACCAAAGAGAATGTGAACAAGCTTGAAAGTGTTCAGAAATGTGCATTGAAACTGAGCCTAGCTAACACGTACCAAAGATACTCTGACACAATCAAAACATGTTCCTTTACTGAAAAGCAGAAAAAGCTCTGCCTGAGCTTTACTAGAAAACTCTTGAATCCCACCTCCCATTTCCACTATCTTTTGTCACAACCACACAAAAGTAAATGTGTGATGGAGTTAAGGAGAAAAGATAACATCGCCCAAATAAGGTATAAGACAAAAAGGCAGCCTAATCCCTTACTTCATAAAACTCATGTAAATCATAGAATCCCTCCAGTGCAGGTGTAGGCCATTCAACCCATCGAACCTGCACTGACAACAACCCCACCCAGGTCCTATCCCCATAACCTCATGTATTTACTCTGCTAATCCCCCTGACACTAAGGGACAATGTAGCACAGCCAATCAACCTAACCTGCACATCTTTGGAGTGTGGGAGGAAACCGGAGCACCCGGAGGAAACCCAGGGAGACACAGGGAGAATGTGCAAACTCCACACAGACAGTGACCCAAGGCTAGAATTGAACCTCGGTTCCTGGCACTGTGAGGCAACAGTGCAAACCACTGTGCCACCATGGCTGCCCGTGCCATTGAGTTCACTAAATTATCAAAATGATTGATAATTTAGTGAACTCAACCTGACAATTTCTGATCAATTCATTTTTATTCCGTACATTAAGGGCACCTGCGTTTTGCAACACATTTTAATTATTAGTATGCTTAAATGTTCATAATTGAGCAATTTTATGTTTATTTTAATGATTGTCCATAATGATGTTATGAATTATGATTACTAGTTTTATTTGTATCTCAACACAATTTGGCACATGCAGCCGTTATGATTTTTCAATAAACCAATTATCCATCTATTTAAATGAGCTCCATCCAGCATCTGCTCCAGCTAGGAAGCACCTCCCATTTTATTGCGGGTAACTTTAAATGGTGCTAGCCTCATTGAACTCAGCTGTTCAGTTGTTCAGTTTTTTGGTGTTTGATTATGTGTGTCTGTTGACTGCTCACTGTGTATGATTAGGTAAGTGTATAATTAGACAGAGAAAGAGTGAACTGAGGCTTGTTGCTATAAGCATGAGAACAAACCTTTTAAAAGCATTGGGTAGAACATCTGTTGCACATATATAAGCTGGAGTGTATCATCTCTGCATATCTCTAAGGCATATATAAGCTCAAGTCTATCGTCGCTGCATATCTCCAAGGCATACAATACAACATCCAATTTTGTTCGGTTTCCATTTTTCTCTACCCTCCTGACCTATATTTTCCCTACTGACATGGAAGGAGTGTACCTTAATGAATCACCAAAGAGGTAACTCCTCTACCTATCAAGAAAGACAAGAGTAAAAGTGCAACATGCCCCAATATGAGATCCTCTGCATGCTGACGATGCTGCACTAGTTGCCCAGACAGAAAACCATTTTCAAAGGCTCATGGATTGTCTCTCCCATGTCTGAGTCATGTGATCCTTCACCATCAGTGTCAAGAAACTTACCTTGATGGGACAGGGTCTTGTGTCTCCGCCTGTGATCAGACTCAACTACACACTGCTGGAAACAGTCAGCAAATTCTGCTACCTTGGATGCACATTGATGGACAGCCTGCCCCTTGACAAAGAGCTCAGCCACTTTGGTTGAGTGACAAATCAGGCATAGAAAAACAACAAACTGACCCAGAGGACCAAGCTGCTTATCAATAAGGTTTGTACCCTCAGCACATTGCTGCGTGGCAGCGAATCTTAGACAACCCACATCGACCAAGAAGAAAAGAAAATTGATTTCTGGTGTCACATCTTTGGCATGGAAAGGAGTGAATACAAAGGTTTGCATGGACATGAAAGAGCTCTGCATCTTAACTAAAATGGAGCCAGATCTCCAATCTGAAAGCCCTGCTCCTATAACCAGCACGCACCATTATGTGTGTCTGTTGACTGCTCACTGTGTATGATTAGGTAAGTGTATAATTAGACAGAGAAAGAGTGAACTGAGGCTTGTTGCTATAAGCATGAGAACAAACCTTTTAAAAGCATTGGGTGATTCATTAAGGGAACAGATGTGGGACGTATTTCATGCATGTGCAGTTCATGGTGTCTGTGGCAAACTTTCATCACTCAGAATCAATTTTTGTTACCAAGATATCTGAAACATGATTCATAGGATCTACAAATCTGAGGGAAAAGTCTACTCTAGACCTACTGGAGTTCTTTGGGATGGGGACAGGTATCCTTTGTACCCCTTTGGGTCTTTTAAGAGTAGACATTAATGAGTGAAATATAAGGGGAATAGGTCCGTGGGACTGCCAAGCAATCAAGTTATTTAAATCGCCTTCGCTCTTTAAATTCTGAGATGAAAAACAGCCTGTTGAGTCACTCAGATGAAAAAAAAAATCACTGGTTGCAACTCTAAAAGTTGTTTCTTGACTTAAGCCTGAGGACAATCTTCATAATATTGGCACTGTACTGCTTGACTGCTACCACAACTTACCATTATCATAATGGGGACCTATACGTTCACAGTTTGATTGATAGATTGGAAGGGATTAGCTCTCTCTGATATGGGCCTATGAATAAATATTTGCCTTAATAAGAGATGAAGTACTTGAAGGGCTTTAATTATATTGAATATGATTTTATCAGTTTTTTAATACACTTAATTGTGAAATCTGTAATAGATATTTAGAAGTCTATTTCATCTCAGGCTGGATCCTGAGGTTTGCCCATAGTGAATACTGGGTGAGGTGGCATGATGGGTGTAAGGAAAAAGGGTGCTGCGTGAGAGCATGGTGAGTTGGCACTAAGCCTGCAAAGGGCCCTAAAGGAGACATGGGGATGAGTGGAGCTTGGGTTGGTATGAGTTGGCATTAAATTAGCATAGAGGCTGTAAAGAACCATGGAGAGTTGATATAGAGGCGTAGAATGGCATAGAGGGTATGTGGCCATGGGGGGTGGGTGGAGGTTGGCTTCGAGGGTTTGGGGAATAAGATTGGGTAGAGTGGCATCAGTTAGCACGTTGGGATGAGGGGCTATGGGTGGATTGAACTGCACAGGTTAGCATGAAGGATATGAGAGGCCATGGAGGTAGGTAGGAGCATGAGGTGTTATGAGTTGGTATGGTTTGGGCATGGGGAGTTTGTGGGGTGTGAAGCTGTGAGCTAGTAGAGATCCTAACTATTTTCATTACAAGTGGGATCCAGTCCTAGAGCACTGAGGTGGGCTACTTAAATAGCCTGCCTCAGCTTTCGGCAGCCTCTGTTTCTGTTTCTGGGGGTGCTGGGCCTGACTCCAACAGAAAAATCGGGACATTTCTTGACTCTGCCCACCCGACTCAGGAGCAAAGGTTAGGGTGAAAGTCACCAAAGAAGTAGTCCTTTCTAGAGCAAACATGCCAAACATGCTGGTGCTAAGAAGGCTTTGTTAGCTTGGGCATGTGCACAGGATAGGAGATGTCTGCTAAATGGGGAGCCAAGGGACCAACAGGGTGTCCAAAGCCCTGATTCAAAGATGCTGTCCAAAGAGACATGACTATTCTCAGCATCAATCACAACCGGCAGGAAAATTTAACTGAAAGTCAATGCAAATGGCTGTGGGCAGGAATTCATCGCCACATGGTCATGAGGTTTCAGGAACTCCAAAGCAGATGCCAGTCCTGCAAACAAGGTGTCAGCAGGTTTCATCCCACACCATTGGCAAGGGACAACTTTGTGTGTGGTACTTGTGGCAGACTGACATCACCAAAGTTCAGAGGTTGCTTTGCCATCCTCTCTCGCAGATGGACGGATATCAATCACCAATCAGTTACAAATAAGTATAGCCCACACAGGGCGGCACGGTAGCACAGTGGTTAGCACTGCTGCTTCACAGCTTCAGGGACCTGGGTTCGATTCCCGGCTTGGGTCACTGTCTGTGTGGAGTTTGCACATTCTCCTCGTGTCTGCGTGGGTTTCCTCCGGGTGCTCCGGTTTCCTCCCACAGTCCAAAGATGTGCGGGTTAGGTTGATTGGCCAGGCTAAAAATTGTCCCTTAGAGTCCTGAGATGCGTAGGTTAGAGGGATTAGCGGGTAAATATGTAGGGATATGGGGGTAGGTCCTAGGTGGGATTGTGGTCGGTGCAGACTCGATGGGCCGAATGGCCTCCTTCTGCACTGTAGGGTTTCTATGATTTCTATGATATCTTAAATATTAACTGTTTATCCTGTGTTAAAAGGAAAGTCTTAAAGAGGTACTGTCTTGTTCAAACTACTGCACCAGTGTCCATGTAAATAGATAGCTGACTTTGGTGTATCTTTTCATTGAGTGCTGCAGTTATTGATGTTGGCCACTAGATGGTGAGTCATCTGATTTACTGAAAGGACTCTCCTCATTTGTGTATGCAGAGAGACAATGCGGGAAGGCAATTTTCAGCCCGATTAGACACACTTTAACACATTCTTAAATTATCCTAGATAGTGAAAAATCTAATATATGGCTGCTGGATTCTCCAATCAATAATTTAATTTTCTTTGTTAATTAATTTTATTGGCTTTGTTTATTCACAAAAGACATTATTAACAATGACAATTCAGGGCAAATACAATGCTTAAATGTGAGACTTTGTAAACCTTCTTGCCTGTCAGGAAATTCAGTACTCCCCATAGAACCAGATACATGTAAAGTTTAAGCTACGTCAGTCTGTTTGATGTCAGAGTGTAATCAGATGGGAGTGCTGAAGGGTGTAGATATTAGCTTCTGTGCTATTACAAGAAGCAATTATCACCTTTTTTCATGATCATGCCAGCAACTGTTCATGAACTGGGCCCTGTATATTACTGCACATGAAAATTGCTGTAAGGGTTTGTTCTGTCCTCCTTCGGCTGATGAATCAGTATTCCTCCATGTTGAACAACATTTGGAAGAAGTACTGAGGGTGGAAAGGGTGCAAAATGTACTCCGGCTGGGGGATTTCAATGTCCACCACCAAGAGTGGTTCGGCAGCAGCACTACTGATCGAGCTGGTCGGGTCCTAAAGGATATAACTGCTAGACTGGTCTGCAGCAGGTGGTGAAGGAACCAACAAGAGGAAATAACATACTTGACCTCACCCTTACCAATCTGCCGGCTGCAGATGCATCCTTCCACGACTGTATCGGTAGGAGTGCCACCACACAGTCCTTGTGGAGATGAAGTCCCGCCTTCACATTGAGAATAACCTCCATCGTGTTGTGTGGCACTATCACCGTGCTAAATGGGACAGACTTCGAACCGATCTAGCAACTCAAGACTGGGCTTCCATGAGGCACTGTGGGCCATCAACAGCAGCAGAATTGTACTCCAGTGCAATCTGCAACCTAATGGTCCAGCATATCCTCCACTCAACCATTACCATCAAGCCAGGGGATCAACGCTAGTTCAACGGAGAATGCAGGAGGGCATGCCAGGAGCAACATCAGGCATACCTAAAAATGAGGTGCCAACCTGGTGAAGTTACAAAACAGGACTACTTGCATCCAAACAGCAAAAACAGCAAGTGATAGAGCTAAGCGATCCCACAACCAACGTATCAGATCTAAGCTCTGCAGTCCTTCCATATCAGTCGTGAATGCTCATGGACAATTAAACAACTCACTGGAGGAGAAGGCACCACAAATATCCCATTCCTCAATGATGGAGGAGCACTTCAGCGGTCACGGGCATTTAGCCTCTGATCTCTGGGTAAGCGCTCTCCAAGGCGGCCTTCACGACACACGACAGCGCAGAGTTGCTGAACAGAGACTGATAGCCAAGTTCCGCACACATGAGGACGGCCTCAACTGGGATATTGGGTTCATGTCACACTATCTGTAACCCCCACAACTTGCTTGGATGTGCAAAATCTCACTAGCTGTCCTGTCTGGAGACAATACACATCTCTTTAACCTGTGCTTAATACTCCCTCCACTCATATTGTCTGTGCCTTTAAGACTTGATTAGCTGTAAAGACTCACATTCCAATCATTATTCATGTAAATTGAATTTGTGTCTTTGTGCCCTGTTTGTGATCAGAACTCCCACCCACCTGACGAAGGAACAGCCTGTTCCGAAAGCTAGTGGCTTTTGCCACCAAATAAACCTGTTGGACTTTAACCTGGTGTTGTGAGACTTCTTACTGTGTTTACCCCAGTCCAACACCGGCATCTCCACATCATGACTACCATTGGAAATATATCACCATTCCTTCTCCGTCACTGGGTCAAAATCCTGGAATTCCCTCCCTAACAGCATTGTGAGTTAACTCACAGCACATGGATTCAAGAAGGCAGCTCACTAGTACCTTCTCAAGGGCAACTAGGCCAGCCAGCGACACCCATGTCCCATAAATAAATTTTTAATAACTCATGAAGAGTTTTTATAAGATTTATTAGCTCCCATGTCTAATTTGAAATAGGTGAGGTGACCATTGACAGAGATGTCAACATTCCAAATGGGGAATCTGGAAAACACAGTTGGTCTTCTCCCTGATGTGGTACCTCAATCTCATGGATTGTTGTGGGATCCTCCCCATGGCTCAATGCGTTAGACTTAAACAGCTTTTGATTTGATTCGATTTGATTTATTACTGTCACATATGTTAGCATACAGTGAAAAGTATTGTTTCTTGTGCGCTATACAGACAAAGCGTACCGTTCAAAGAGAAGGAAACAAGAGTGTCGAATGTAAGTGTTACAGTCATAGCTAGGGTGTAGAGAAAGATCATCTTAATGCAAGGTAGGTCCATTCAAAAGTCTGATGGCAACAAGGAAGAAGCTGTTCTTGTGTCGGTTCGTACATGACCTCAGACTTTTGTATCTTTTTCCCGACGGAAGAAGGTGGAAGAGAAAATGTCCGGGATGCGTAGGGTCCTTAATTATGCTGGCTGCTTTGCCGAGGCAGCGGAAAGTGTAGACAGAGTCAATGGATGGGAGGCTGGTTTGCGTGATGGATTGGGCTACATTCACGACCTTTTGTAGTTCCTTGCGGTCTTGGGCAGAGCAAGAGCCATACCAAGCTGTGATTTGACCAGAAAGAATGCTTTCTATGGTGCATCTATAAAAGGTGATGAGAGTCATAGCTGACATGCCAAATTTCCTTCGTCTTCTGAGAAAGTAGAGGCGTTGGTGGGCTTTCTTAACTATAGTGTCAGCAGGGGGCGACCAGCACAGGTTGTTGGTGATCTGGACACCTAAGAACTTGAAGCTCTCGGCCCTTTCTACTTCATCCCCATTGTGTAGACTGGGACATGTTCTCCCCTATGCTTCCTGAAGTCAATGACAATCTCCTTTGTTTGGTTGACATTGAGGGAGAGATTATTGTTGCCGCACCAGTTCACCAGATTCACTATCTCATTCCTGTACTCTGTCTCATCAGTGTTTGAGATCCGACCCATTATGGTGGTGTCGTCAGCAAACTTGAAAATTGAGTTGGAGGGGGCCACACAGTCATAGGTATAGGGGGCCGAGAACACAGCCTTGTGGTGCACCGGTGTTGAGGATGATCATGGAGGAAGTGTTGTTGCCTATCCTTACTGATTGTGGTCTGCAGGTTAGGAAGTTCAGGACCCAGTCACAGAGGGAGGGGCCGAGGCCCAGGCCATGGAGTTTGGAGATAAGTTTCATAGGAATAATGGTGTTGAAGGCTGAGCTGTAGTCAATAAATAGGAGTCTGACATATGTGTCCTTGTTATCTAGGTTTTCCAGGTTTGAGTGCAGGGCCAGGGAGATGGTGTCTGCTGTGGACCTAATGCGGCGATAGGTGAACTGTAGTGGATCCAGGTAGTCCGGGAGGCTGGAATTGATTCGTGCCATGACTAGCCTTTCGAAGCACTTCATAATGATGGATGTCAGAGCCACCGGCTGATAGTCATTAAGGCACGCTGCTTGGATTTTCTTTGGTACCGGGATAATGGTCATCTTCTTGAAGCAGATAGGGACCTCCGATTGTTGGAAAGAGAGGTTGAAGATGTCTGTGAATACCCCCCCCAGCTGATCCGCGCAGGATCTAAGTGCCACGTCCGAGTGCCCCATCCGGGCCAGTCGCTTTCCATGGGTTGACCTACGAGAAGGCTGCTCTGACATCTGCAATGGTGACATCAGAAACAGGTTCATCCAAGGCTTCCAGGCTGGAGGGCATGCTCTCTCTGACCTCTTGCTCAAATGCATTGAGTTCATCAGGGAGGGGTGCGTTGGAGCCGGTGATTTTACATGCCTTCATCTTGTAGCCTGTTAAGTCTTGCAGACCTTGCCATAGTCGGCGGGGTTCTGTGTGGCTAGCCTGGGACTCTAGCTTGGTTCAGTACTGTCTTTTGGCATCTTTGTTGGATCTCCTATGGATCTCCTAATCTGGCTTTCTTGTATAGGTCAGTGTCGTCTGATTTGAATGCCTCAGACCTGGACTTCAGCAAGCAGTGGATGCAGCTGAAATACTGCACAGACATTGCTACACATCGCTTTCAACTCTGATATTCTTTGGCTCCACAATGATGGTCTCCTACCTGAGTGTGGTCTGTTTGGGTGTCACCTTCCTTGGTCTGGAATTTCCCTGGACCAGTTGGGGTTGCTCTATATCAGGGTTTCCCAAAATGTTCGAGCCTCAGAACCCCGAGTAACCTCCCAAGATTATCGGGGAACCCCAAGCATTTCATAATGTCAACTCTCCTTTTTTGCCATGAAATAGTTGAGAACACAGAAATCAAATGTAAACAATTCTTTTCTCGCTGTGTCTATGCATATATATAAGGAATTAGGAAGAGGCACACAGTGTTCTGAGACCCGCTCTACCACCTGCTTCCAGGTCAAGTCTGGCCACGGCTCTGCCACCTGCTCAGAGATTATTCTGGACCCCATTCCAGCACCCACTCCAAGGTCCACTCTGGCCCCTGCTCTGACATCCACTTCAAGATCTACTCTGATCCCATTCCGGCACCTGCTTTGAGGTCCACTCTGGTTCCTGCTTTGGCGCCCGTTCTGAGGCCTCCTCTGACCCTCCATTCTGAGGCCTGTTCTGCCACACCCATCCCCACCCTCAGCCCCGGTGCGTGCACTCAGAGTTTCATTCCAGATGCCAGCCTCACATTGGACAAGCGGTTCTACAGCAATTTTTTAAAAATTTTAAATATTTTACAAATATGCTAGTCTTGCCACAGACCCCCTGGATTTCATGGACCACAGTTTGGGAACCCCTGCTCCATACCATGGCTTAACCTTGCTTTATAAAATGGACCAGTATCGTTGGCAAGTTTTAGACTGCCTGACTATTTGAGTTGCCTTTTCTAGAGTCAGATCTTCTTTTGCCTGCAGTATGTCCAAACAGGCATCATCAGCCCTCTCGCTACTAATCGGTCTTGTTTGAACTCTGATTTAAGGTTGCCGTAGTCACAGGCTTCAGTCAACCTGTATAATTTGTTTGTGAAAGAGTTAATGAATTCTCCAGGTTGTTGGACTCACTTGATGAACTTTTCTCACTCTAAAAATGTTTACTTCTTAAAATTAAAGTAGATAATGAAGTATTTCAAATTATCTTCAAACTTATGTGAAGATTCATTTACTCCTTGCCCCACAATGATACCATCATCTACTGGACCTACCGGGTACAGTAGTGTATTCATTTGTTCAGCCTCTGTCTTATTTTCTAATCCTGCAGCTATCATGTATCTTGAACATCTCTTTTGCCAAAGCCCCCAATTGTGCACCTGGTCTGGTCCTTGTATCAGCCCACATTGATTTGGTAGGGTCTATTTATTATCCACAGCTGCTTTCCAGCTCAGGAGAGTGCAGCTTTAAATGCTGTTTCCCTTTAAAGATGGCACTGTGATAACTGTTTTTTCAATGCTCCTCTCCGCGCTTGTTGGGCTTTGACAAGCTCTCATGGCCACCACAAACCTGAACTCAAAGGGATTAACTTCTTGCAGCAAATTTTTAAATCAAAGATTTGGGCCCTTTACCATGTTTTTGACATATGTTAGGGTGATTAAAAAGCAATTTTCAGCTGTGGTAGTTTGAAAATATGCCTAATCCTCAATATAAGGCAAGAGGGTTCTTTAATAGCATGTAAATATATTGAAATTTATTTAAATAAGGTTCACGCCCATTGATTGCATCGCTGGCGAGAGATGGCGAAAATCGGAAGTCGTGATATCTGGCTAGCGAGATTTGCGACTTCCAGGGCAGATCTGGAGCCCCTGCTGGCATTGCCATGGACGGCGAATACAGGCTCAAGATCGCCTCCAAAGTGTCCAAGTGCCCCATTTTGCCCCACTGTCTTTAATCCAATCCATCTCCCACCCCCACCACATCTACACTGTTTTCATTCCCCTTCACCATCCTTCCATTCTCCTGAAGCTTGAAAACTGGAAAGCCTTAGACTCAAGTCTTTAAACTTCAGAGCAGAATGCCTGATTGGTCAATATTGACCAGTTAAGAATTTAGAACCATAGAAAACTTATAGTACAGAAGGAGGTCATTCAGCCCATCTTGTCCATACCAACTTGAGGATACCTAGGTGCCCTTTCTAATCCCACCCTCCTGCATCCAGTCCATAGCCCTGTAGCTTAAAGCACTTCAGGTGTAGGTCCAGATATTTTCTAAAAGAGTTTAGGGTCTCTGCCTCCACCACCAGCTCAGGCAGCGAATTCCAGACACCCACCACCCTTTGCATAAAAGGCTCTTTCTCATGACCCTCTACACCTATTGCCACTTGTCTTGAATCTATGTCCCATGGTTCTAGAATTCTCCACCAAGGGTAACAATGTTATCCTGTCCACTCTATCTCTTCTCCTCATAATTTAGTACATCTCAATCAAGTCACCCTTCAGCCTTCTTTGTTCCAAGGGAAATAACCCCAACTTATCCAATCTCTCCTTGTAGCTACACTTTTCTAGCCCTGACAACATTCTTATAAAGCTCCTCTGTGCTCTCTCCAGGGCAATTACATCCTTCCTGTAATATGGTGATCAGAATTGCGCACAGTATTCCACTTATGGCCTCACCAGTGTTTTATACAATTCCCGCATTATATCCTTACTTTTATATTCTATTCCTCTACCAATGAAGGAGAGTGTTCCATATACCTTCTTTACAACCTTGTCTACTTGACCTGCTGCCTTTAGGGACCTATGTACTTATATACCAATATCTCTCACTTCATCTCCCCTCTTAGTTTATTCACATTTATTGTGTATTCCTCTATAACCGTTTGACTTCTCTAAATGCATTACCTCACACCTCTGTAAGTTAAAATCTATCTGCCACTTTACCGCCCACTCCACCCATCTATCAATATTGTTTTGTAGATTATAGCTGTCCCCTACACTGTCTCCACTACTCCACCAACATTTGTGCCATCTGCAAATTTTCCAAACATGTTCCCCAGGTTCATTTCCAAATCGTTAATATATAACACAATCAGCAAGGGTCCCAACACTGAACCCTGTGGAACACCACTTGAAACAAATTTCCATTCACATACTAAGCCAACTTTTGATCTAGTTTGCCAGATGTGGAATACTGTGCTTTTACGTTTTTAACCAATCTGCCATGTGGGACCGCGTCAAACACCTTGCTAAAATTCATGTACACAACATCCACTGCACTACCCTTCTTGTCACTTCCTCAAAGAATTCAATTATGTTTGTGAGGCAAGACCTTCCCTTAACAAATTTATGCTGAACATCCCTGACTTGTCCATGCCTTTCTATGTGACAGTTAATCCTATCTATCAGGATTGATTTTACTAATTTGCCCATCACTGATGTAAGACTAACTGGACTATAATTGTTTTGACATTTCCTTTGATTCCTTTTTAAACAATGGAACTACATTTGCATTTCTCCAGTCCTTCGGTACCTCCCGTATCTAGTAAGGTTTGGAAAATCATCCTCAGAACATCTGCTAACTCCTCCCTGACCTTCTTCCGCAGCCTTGGAAACAGCCCATCTGGCCCTGGCCACTTGTAAACTTTCAAGGATTCCAACTCTTCGAGCACTTCTTTCTTTATGATTAACCCATCCTATATCTCACAGTGTTCCTCCTGGACTACTATATCCAAATATTCCCTTACCTTTGTAAACACAAAGACAAAACATTCATTTAAAACCCTTTCCACAGCCTCTGCATCAACATCAAGTTTCCTTCTTCATCTCTGATAGGTCCCACTTTTTCCTTAACTAACCTTTTACCGGTAATATATTGGTAAAACATCTTTGGATTTTCTTTAACTTTACTTGCCTCTCTTTGATTTCCTTATTTCATTTTTACTTCATCCCTGCATTGCCTATATTCATCTAGACTATCTGATATGATTTGATTTGACTTGATTTATTATTGCCACATGCATTAGTATCCAGTGAGATGTATTGTTTCTTGCATGTTATACAGACAAAATATACCGTTCATTGAGAAGGAAAGGAGAGAGTGCAGAATGTAGTGTTACAGTCATAGCTAGGGTGTAGAGAATGATCAACTTAGTGTAAGGTAGGTCAATTCAAACGTCTGATGGCAGCAGGGAAGAAGCTGTTCTTGAGTCGGTTGATACATGATCTCAGACTTTTGTATCTTTTTCCCGACGAAAGAAGGTGGAAGAGAGAATGTCCAGGGTATATGGGGTCCTTCATTATACTGGCTGCTTTTCTGAGGCAGTGGAAGTGTAGACAAAATCAATGGATGGAAGGCTGGTTTGCGTGATGGACTGGGCTACATTCACGACCCTTTGTAGTTTCTTGCAGTCTTGGGCAGAGCAGAAGTCATACCAAGCTGTGATACAACCAGAAAGAATGCTTTCTATGGTGCATCTGTAAAAGTTGGGGAGAGTCGTAGTTCACATACCAAATTTCCTTAGTCTTCTGAGAAAGTAGAGGCGTTGGTGGGCTTTCTTAACTATAGTGTCAGCAGGGGGGACTAGGACAGGTTGTTGCAGTGCTTAGTTCTTTGTGCCTATCGTACACTTTCTTTTTTTATTTTATCTTCCCTTGTATTCTTCCAGACAGCCAGGGGGCTCTAAATTTGGCAGTAGCACTCTTATTTTCAGAGGGGACTTGTCTATTTGACTTGGACGAATTAAACCAAGCAATTGAAAGAGTTGTAACCTAGCCAGTCACCCCCCACCTGCTTCTTATCATATTAAAAACTGCAAGAGAGTTTGATTCAGTTCCCAGAAGAGCTCACTAAGCTTGAACCTGGCTTTGTGCACTTAACATGGGAAGAAGCACTGGCCAGATGAAAGGAGCTCACATGTCAAGTTTGGCTCACAGGCCACCTGTTCTCCAGTCTAAGATATTATATAATCTATAATAAAAAGGTTAGAAAATACCTTTAAAAAAAAGTCATCCATCAGACGATAATTTGAATATTCTTTTATCACAATCATTCCCTTTGTCTGTCTATTGCTTGTGGGGATTTATCTGTCATTGCAAGGTACGTCCGTATTTTCAGCTTAGCAGTGCTGCTTCCAAAATGCAATTTGGGTTGCCAGTGATCGTAACGTGTCTCTATTGTGATTTTTATGAAAAAGATGCTTTGGGAAATGTCAGAAATGTGTAGCAGATCCTGAAAGAAAGACAGATTAACATTTCAAGTGAGTGCACCTCATTGGCAGATGGTGAACGATGTCCATCTGAAAGTCTTTATTATTACAGAAAAGCACTTATTCATTCGTTTAAAAGCATTTTTATTATGAAGTCCATGATGCATATCTGTTGCAATTTTTAATTATAGTAAGCCACCAATCCCACTTTAACATTTCATTACAGGTAATGGAAATCCCTAAATATTAATGTCATTCATCCTGGAGATGACATTGTATGAGTGGAAGAGAATTATGTATTAAAATAGAAGCGTGAATCAAATGAATTTCTATTAATTCAGTCTGTTGAAACTGTTGTTTTTTGTATTCCTAAACTGAAATCCAGTCACAAATAACCTGGATAATTTACATGAATGTTTACAAAGATGTTGTAGTCCATCATCTAATCATGTCTCGCCTACAATTAGTGCAATATTTCACCACAGAGCTCTGAACATCTCGAAAATGAAATTCAAGAACCATTACAGCACGGAGCTAATTTAACCACATAACTTCAATGTATGACTTAAATCAGCAAAATGCATGTTTTTTTTAATTCCACAGAGTCAGATCTTGTACTGTAATGATCTATCTAATGCACAATAGGCTAAATATAAAAGGAATTAAAACCTCAACAAGGATCTATGACAGATACAATATGATGCACATTCCTAAAACTGCAATTTCCTTCCTACCATTCAAGCCCTTCCAGTAAATTGAATGTTTGATACGGTGACAGTGCTTAATCGTGTCCCATCTTAATTTTGAGCTGAAGTTCTTTAAAAATGATGGCATCTTACTTTGTTCTTCACCTTTCTGTTCAGTTGCACCAGGATTAGAGGGGAGTTGAGGAGAGTTATTTTCACCCAGGGGGTAACAGGGGTCTGAAACTCACTCCCCATAAGAATGCAGGAATAATTATTACATTTTAAAAGAAGTTTTTTTGTTTCATTCTTTCACGGGGTATGGGTGTCATTGCCAAGGCCAGTATTTATTGGCCATCCCCAATTGCCCTTGGATTGAATGGGTTGCTGGGCTATTTCAGAGGGCAATTAGGTGATTTCAGAGGGCAGTTAAGAGTCAACCACATTGCTGCGGGTCTGGAGTCACATGAAGGCCAGACCAGGTTAGCACGGTAGGTTTCCTTCCCTAAAAGACATTAGTGAACCAGGTGGGTTGTCATAGCAATCGATGATGGTTTCACGGTCACCATCCTAGTTTGTTAATTTCAGATTTTATTGTTTGAATTTAAGTTCTGCCAGACCATTATCTTAGGCCTCTGCATTACTAGTCCAGTCATGATGTGGAGATGCCGGCGTTGGACTGGGGTAAACACAGTAAGAGTTTTAACAACACCAGGTTAAAGTCCAACAGGTTTATTTGGTAGCAATTACCATTATCTTTCGGAGCGCTGCTCCTTCGTCAGATGGAGTGGAAGTCTGCTCTCAAACAGGGCACAGAGACACAAAGTCAAGTTACAGGATACTGATTAGAAAGCGAATCCCTACAGCAAACCAGATCTTAAAGATACAGACAATGTGAGTGGAGGGAGCGTTAAGCACAGGTTAAAGAGATGTGTATTGTCTCCAGACAGGACAGCCAGCAAGTCCAGGAGGCAAGCTGTGGGGGTTACTGATAATGTGACATAAATCCAACATCCCGGTTTAGGCCGTCCTCATGTGTGCGGAACTTGGCTATCAGTTTCTGCTCAGCGACTTTGCGCTGTCGTGTGTCGTGAAGGCCGCCTTGGAGAACGCTTACCTGAAGATCAGAGGCAGAATGCCCGTGACCGCTGAAGTGCTCCCCCACAGGAAGAGAACAGTCTTGCCTGGTGATTGTCGAGCGGTGTTCATTCATCCATTGTCGTAGCGTCTGCATGGTTTCCCCAATGTACCATGCCTCGGGACACCCTTTCCTGCAGCGTATCAGGTAGACAACGTTGGCCGAGTTGCAAGAGTAGGTACCGTGTACCTGGTAGATGGTGTTCTCACGTGAGATGATGGCATCCATGTCGATGATCTGGCACGTCTTGCAGAGGTTGCTGTGGCAGGGTTGTGTGGTGTCGTGGTCACTGTTCTCCTGAAGGCTGGGTAGTTTGCTGCGGACAATGGTCTGTTTGAGGTTGCGTGGTTGTTTGAAGGCAAGAAGTGGGGTGTGGGGATGGCCTTGGCGAGATATTCGTCTTCATCAATGACATGTTGAAGGCTCCGGAGGAGAAGCCGTAGCTTCTCCGCTCCGGGGAAGTACTGGACGACGAAGGGTACACTGTCCACCGTGTCCCGTGTCCACCTCCAGACTCTTGCAACTCGGCCAACGTTGTCTACCTGATACGCTGCAGGAAAGGATGTCCCGAGGCATGGTACATTGGGGAAACCATGCAGACGCTACAACAACGGATGAATGAACACCGCTCGACAATCACCAGGCAAGACTGTTCTCTTCCTGTGGGGGAGCACTTCAGCGGTCACGGGCATTCAGCCTTGGATCTTCAGGTAAGCGTTCTCCAAGGCGGCCTTCACGACACACAACAGCGCAGAGTCGCTGAGCAGAAACTGATAGCCAAGTTCCGCACACATGAGGACGGCCTAAACTGGGATGTTGGATTTATTTCACATTATCAGTAACCCCCACAGCTTGCCTCCTGGACTTGCTGGCTGTCCTGTCTGGGGACAATACATATCTCTTTAACCTGTGCTTAATGCTCCCTCCACTCACATTGTCTGTATCTTTAAGATCTGGTTTGCTGTAGGGATTCGTATCCTAATCAGTATTCTGTAACTTGATTTTGTGTCTCTGTGCCCTGTTTCAGAGCAGATTTCCACTCCATCTGACGAAGGAGCAGCGCTCCGAAAGCTAATGGTATTTGCTACCAAATAAACCTGTTGGACTTTAACCTGGTGCTGTTAAAACTCTTACATGTCCAGTGACATTGCCACTATGTCAACATCTCCCCGGAGCTTGATATAACCAAGGGGACCAGGGAAAAAGAGCTGGAAAGTGGAAATAGGTTGAACAGCCCATTATTTCAGCTGACACAGGCACCATGGGCCTACGTCTCTGCCAAATGGGAGATATTTTACTGGGAGATGGATTACCCACCGTTTTCCAAGCTAAAACATGGTCAGCACCTCGCCTATGTGGAATCTGGACACCTTCTAGTGATAATATTCTAGGGCCAGCCTTAATTGGGTCAGAATGGGGCATACGCCCCTCTGGGACAGGAATATCCAACCGGGAGAGCTGCTGGTTGATCTGACTGGTCATTAGTTCTGTAGTCCCAGCAGCACCAGATGACAGAAGTGACCACTGCTGGGGCTACAGGTAGTACCGAGGAAGAAGTGAAGATGTCTCACAGACCTCAGGTAAATCCAGAGATTTTGGCTGGTTGAGCTCAACAAGGTAGGGAGAGGGGCAAGATGTCAGGTTAGAGAGGCCAAGCATGGGATAAAGGAGGGCACCTTCTTGGGGTTGCTTCATATGGGCACCAGGGCCCCCTTAAAGGAGATTTCACCCCCCCATTTCCTGCCCACCAGAAGCCTGGGCAGTGAATGCAGCCCAGTTGCTTGCCATGCCCCTGCTTTTCCCCACAGATTAAAAAACTGAGACAAAATATGTTCCTTTATTGGCAGTTAATTGTCCACCTAATGACCTAAGGGCGGGCCAGTTAGCTAATGCCTTACCTGTAAACTGGGGGACAGGGTGGGGATTGGAGGGAATGTGGCAGGCTGGTTACCTGCTTTATTCTACGGCCCCCCTGCCTTCAATCACACTGGAGGGAGCCATAAAATTCAACCTATGATTCTAAGGCCGGGATTCTCCCAAAAAAAACTAAGTTCCCAACAGGGAGGAAAACAGGAGACTCTCCTGTCTTGTTTTTTGGGCGTACTTATTTTCATGAATCTCTGGCATTCTGTACTCCACAGAGTGCCTCAGGGGGATTCACACCTGTAAGTGGGTGTGGGGTCTCATCCCGCTCAAGAGGCCAGAATCAGTGCACTGAACGATCCACTACGCATGCGCCCATCTGTCAGTGGGGAGATTGGCGCATGCACACTGTCCCCCCTCCCCCATTGTCAGCCTCCCGATCACCAGCCTCCTTCTACCGATCACTGGCTTTCCAAAGCACCACCCCCCACCAGCCCAGCCTCAATTGCCAGCTTCATGGCCAGCTGTGACCTCCCCCATCCCACGGCCAGCCCCAATCTCCCCCCCAACCATGTGCACTCTGATCTACCCCCCCCCCCCCTCACCATGTTCAGCCCCAATCGCCTCTTCCCTCCCTCTGCCACTGATCCCATTGCAGAGTGCGCAGTGGGTCGTCCCCCCCCACCCCCCTCCCACCACCCCCAATCGACCCGCACTAGCAGGCCCCACCCCTACAAGGCCCTGCCCCCTCTGCCCCCCCCCCCCTTGGCACTGCCCGGTGCCCAGTGGGCATGCCAGGGTGCCTAGTGATACTCAAGCAGTGCAGCAGACGGGGAGAATCGCCCCCTCTATTTCTCCGATATAGAGGACTGTATTTGGATCTCTTCTTGGAGAACTGGACAGCTAATGTGAAAGCATCATTCCTGGGTGAAATCCTTCAAATATAACAAAGGTTTATTGCTTCTCTCCATGTGTAGAGTGGCTTTCTCAACTCCACACATTAAGCAGTCTGACACTTTAGGATCCTCATCCCCACACAGAGAGGGGAAGTTAAATTGTGTTGCAGGACTAAAAAATCTCAGTGCTTGCAATGTGTATAGATTTTCAAGTTAAAGATTGCTGGATTGATAGTCTCTCAATCTGGACTGCTAATTATAAGGAAAACTAAAGGGAGGTTTGGAAGTCCCTCCCTTTGCAACCATTCAATAAATTTACCTCAGGTGAGAATTTCTAGTCTCGCCCGAGAGAGGCCATAAAAGCCCACCCATTATCTAGGCTGACACATCAGTGCAGTGCAGAGGGAGTCCTGCGCCATCAGATGTGTCAAATTTTGCACGAGACATTTTTTTATAAACCTGTGTCTTCCCTCTCAGGTGGACATAAAAGATTCCACGGCACTATTTCAGAGAAAATCAAGGAATTTGCTCCCATTTTCCTGGGAGTATCCTATTTTAATTGCCTGTCTTTGGGCGAATAGACTCTGTGTGGTCATAGAATCACAGAATTCAGCCCATCAAGTCTGCACCAACTCTCCGAAGAGCACCTTACCCAGGCCCACGTCCCAACCTTATCTCCGTAACCCTGTAATCCACCTAACCTATACTTCTTTGGACACTAAGAGGCAATTTTCCATGGTGAATCAACCTAAGCTGCACATCTTTGGAACTGGGAGGAAACCGGAGCACCCGGAGGAAACCCACGCAGACACGGGGAGAACATGCAAACTCCACACAGTCACCCAAGGCTGGAATTGAACCCGGGTCCTCAGCACTGTGAGGCAGCAGTACTGACCACTGTGCCACGATACCGCCCTTGATGTTGAGGTATTGCCAGATCCTGGGGCATGGACATGGAGTGGACCTGAATTGGCCGATGCAGTTGGAAGTTTAGGAATGTAAATAAGAGAGGATAACCCTCAGATGCAAGGGCTGTGACTTGGGAGATTAGAAAAAAATGGAACTTTAAAAAGAGTTGCTTTAAAGAATTTTTTTTGCAGAGAGAGCACAGAGAATAGTGTTTTAAGTGTAGAAGAATAAATGCTCAGGGGAGCTACAGCCTGGTCTCCAGAAGCATAGGAAAATGAAGAGGCTGAGATTGCATGGCTCCTGTTCCAAGTGGAGCTTGCAGGGGTTCTGCGACAGCGTTGCCTGCACTGAGGGACTACAAACAGCGAAGTTCTAAGGCACTGGGGAGAAGGGAAGTCCCCAACCTGTTTGAAAGAAAGAAGTTAAAAGAGTTTAAAAGAACAGAAGTCCCTCAATGAGCATACACCATGACACTGTTATTCCCGAAGGACTGTTCCTCCAAGAAAATGGTGTATCTTGGACCCAGCCCCTTCCCCTCAAATTCACTACTGGTTTGTGCCTTGAAGTAGAATATCAACCCGACTGAATAACCCTTTTATTCCATGGCTGGAACCCATACCGGACTATAAGCAGCTTTCTACTAACTATGAATCAATATTGAAGTCAATGCACGCTACACTTGTCATACTGTAAGTAATATAGCTCTGCTTGAACTAGACTCTGATTGCCTTCAGTGGAAAAAGGCCCCAGCATTGATCTTACTATCTCCTCACAAAATTTTAGTTTAAAAAAGTCTATGGCCTGTGGGGTTGGGGAGGGGGAGGAGGAAGTGGGACATGGAGAGGACAATAGCAGAGTAGATTATTTGGCCAGAATTCTACCATCCTGCCTGCGATGGGAATCGGCGCAGGCAGGGAATGGAACAAGGAAAGGTCCATTGACCTCAGGTGGGATTTTATGGCTTCGGAAAGAGCAGAGCCGTAAAACCCCGTCCTTTGTGTAGTTACATTTCATAGCAGTTCATGCAGTGTTCCTCTTTGATATCATTGAAGAAACATAGAAACATAGAAAATAGGAGGAGGGAGAGGCCATTCGGCCCTTTGAGCCTACTCTGCCATTCATTATTTGATTTGATTTAATTTGATTTGATTTGATTCATTATTGTCACATGTATTGTTAAACCGTGAAAAATATTGTTTCTTCCACCTTATACAGACAAAGCATACCATTCATAGAGGAGGAAAGGAGAGAGTGCAGAGTATAGTGTTACAGTCATAGCTAGGGTATAGCGAAAGATCAACTTAATGCGAGGTCGGTCCATTCAAAAGTCTGGTGGCAGCAGGGAAGAAGCTGTTCTTGAGTTGGTTGGTACGTGTCCTCAGACTTTTGTATCTTTTTCCCAACGGAAGAAGGTGGAAGAGAATCCAGGGTGCGTGGGATCCTTAATTATGCTGAGACAGCGGGAAGTATGGACAGTGTCATTGGTTGGGAGGTTGGTTTGAATGATGGGCTTCATTCACAACCCTTTGTTGTTTCTTGAGGTCTTGGATAGAGCAGGAGCCATACCAAGCTGTGATACAACCAGAAAGAATGCTTTCTATGGTGCATCTGTAAAAGTTGGTGAGAGTCATAGCTGACATGCCAAATTCCTTTAGTCTTCTGAGAAAGTAGAGGTGTTGGTGGGCTTTCTTAACTATAGTGTCAGCATGGGGAGATCAGACAGGTTGTTGGTGATCTGGACACCTAAAAACTTGAAGCTCTCAACCATTTCCACTTCATTCCCATTGATGTAGACAGGGGCATGTCCTCCACAATGCTACCTGAAGCCGATGACTATCTTCTTTGCTTTGTTGACATTGGGGGAGAGATTATTGTCATCGCACCAGTTCACCAGATTTTCTATCTCTTTCCTGTACTCCATTATGATCATGGCTGATCATCCAACTCAATAGCTTGATCAATAGCCCACATTGGCCATGCAGGTAAGCGGACCAGGGTGCTACCTGCCCCTGGAGAGTCAATGTACATGGATACCTGAAGCAGTACTATACATTCAGATCTCTTTCACCCAATATTTCAGATTAAGGAACAAATGTGCCAATCCAACAGTGCATGGTCGAACGCTCACTGAGATGAATCTCACTGACCTTTGTGAGTCAAACTGCTCTCCTCCCTTTCAGTATACCCCTTGCACATGATAAAGGCACATAGATAAGCATGTCTGGAAGCTGAGTGGGTGAAAGTTCTAAATTGGGCAAACCAGCAGTCAAAGGGCTGCTACATTCCTTTTAAAGGGGATTTGACAGCAAACATTCTGCCAAGAGGAATAATAGATTTGGAAGTGCTTTAAGCAAAATTAGAATGGCACCTGCTTTTGGTGATACGTAGTTGGAGGTGTTGCTGAAGGAAGTGAAACAAATGAGGATGGACTTTTTAATACCAAAGGACATATATGAATCTCAAATCCAGGCTGCATGGTAAATGTTTCTTTGTAAATGTATTCAAACTTGCACATTACCTTGGAGCAAATGAGTGAAAAATTTAATGGCATCAGAGGCAGGTTTACATATCATTCCTCTACATACGATATGGACCCAATGTGAGTGTTCATCTGATATCCTCGAAGAAAAAGAAGCTGCAAATCATGAACAGAAAACTGACCCATTTTAAGATGATTGTTTCAGTCCAGTTCAGAAAATCCATGGTAATTTTCAAGTGGTGCATAAATATTGACATGCACATAGCAATCCCTGGTCATGAGGTCATAGCAAAGGGTAAAACAGCATGTAAACTATTGTGAGAGTATGACAGTGGAGATTTTCAGAATGCAGGACTGATTTACAGAATACCCAGGCATTTTCTAATGTTTTGTAAATATACGTTGCTTACAGACCGAGACTCCGCACAGCACCTAGAAAAGAAGCAGCATACTGAAGCAACTGTGGGTACAGGGAAATGGACCACACTTCTTTGGCCATGTATGAAAAAAAAGCATTGATGAGAAGCAGGTTGGCATTGTGATACCACCACCAGTATCTTCCATCCATTTTGACATTGGGGGGGAATCTTACCAACAAAATGGCAGAGTGTTGTTTCTGTAAGTAAACCAATGTGTTTCGCTCCAGAGAAACACATGGGTTTTCTCTCCAGAACTTACAGCATTCTGCCTAAAAAAATCAAGGAGCGTGTCTCACACGTCATGGAGGGCAGAGGGGCCTCAGCAGACCAGCAAAACCCGGCTGCACTGAGATCGCAGCACCATCTTTAAAAGGTCGGGGTCATAACTGGAATGTACCTCCCCACCCCCCAGCCCACCATGGAGGTCTCAGGGGCTCCACTCCCCATCCCTCATCAGAATTGGCTCTTCTTTCCACACCCGCCCACTTTTTCCCAATCATCAAGTCCCTCCCCCAACCTCAGTCAGAGCCAGCACCCGGCCCCGCTGCCCCCAAATGGCCATCGTTGGCATCCCCTGCTCCTCCATCTACTCCTGGCCCACAACCAAATCTGAATGAAAACATTCCCCCAACCCCCCTGCACACCCCCCCCCCCCCCCACCCCCATCCCCCACACCCCAAAGGCTCCCACTGAGGCTCGCTCCTTGGCACAGGTTGGCACTGCCAGTTGGTACTGCCAGGTTGACACCGGCATAGTGCCAACCTGGCAATGCCAAACTGTGCCAATAGGCAGTGCCAGGTGGCATTGCCAGGCCACTGCCTGGTCATGTCCCTCTCCCCTGGGGGCTATACTTAACTTTACGCCCTGGGGATACACCCACTCCAGGTTCACGTCTAGATGAGCCTGTTGTAAATGGCGGCAGCATGACAGGGAAGTCCCAGAGAGAGTGTTTGCTAATGTATTAGCAATGTAATACAATAGCATGCTATTGTATTAAAATGAGCTTCCTAGGGGTCTTGCAGTATGTATCATGCTACTCCGCCGACGAGATGGCTGGAAGATTGGAACTCAGAAACTCGCCAGTGCGAATCACACTGAGTCTCTCTGGATTTTGAGCGCATGCTGCCATTCCCGCAGACAGAGATCACGGGTTCAAAACCACCCTCTTTCTTTCCAATTTGTCATAGTATGGACTACATTTGCAAAGCGGCTGGACAATGTATCAAAAGTCCTTTGATTTTATTGCTATGTAACTAGGTCAGTATCGCTTAAGATTTCCCTGCGTCCATTAGTTTGATTGCTTTGGCTGCCACTCCAGTCTAAGTCCAACATTTATATTATTTTGTTGTGTGGCTGGAGTCTAGACAAGGGTTTTAGGGATTATCTATTCTCCCAAAGTATGCTGTTCACGTCTATAGTTTCTCAAAACCAGTACTCTTTATTTACAGCAAGTATTTACACAATTGGACTTCTACATGAGGTTGGAGCTTCTCCTCCTTCCAGACCTCTCTTGCTTCTCAGTCTTGTGATTTGACATCATTAATGTCGGTGGGTTGAATGGCCTCCTTCTGCACTGTTGGAATTCTTTGATACAAAGGAGCATAGAAAATAGGAGCAGGAGTAGGCCAGTTAGCCCTTCGAGCCTGTTTCACTATTCAATATGATCATGGCTGATCTCCTATCTCAATGCCATATTCCTACTCTCATCCCCTATCCCTTGACACTTTGAGTGTCTTTAAATCTATCTAGTTCCTTCTTAAATATATTCGGAGTCTTGGCATCCACAGCCTTCTGTTGTAGAGAATTCCACAGTTTCACTATCCTCTGAATGAAGCAATGTTTCCTCATCTCAATCCTAAATGGCCTAGTCTGTATCCTGAGACTTGTTCTAGCCTCCCTCAGCCAGAGGAAACAACATCCCTGCATCCAGTCTGCCCAACCTTTTTGGAATCTTATACATTTCAATGTGACCCCCTCTCATTCTTCTAAACTCCAGAGAATAGAGGCCTCATTGACCAATCTTTCCTCAAACGACAATCCTGCCATCACAGGAATCGGTCTGGTGAACTTTCACTGCACTCCCTCTATGGCAAGAATATCCTTTCTTCGGTAAGGAGATCAAAATTGCACATGATGCTCCAGGTGTGGTCTCACCAAGGCCCTGTCCAACTGTAGTAAGACATCCTTGCTCTTGTATTCAAATCCTCGTGCAATGAATGCCAACATATCATTTGCCTTCCTAACTGCTTGCTGTACCTGCATGCTTGCTTTCAATAAATGGTCTACTAGGACAGCCAGATCCCTTTCTACATCAACATTTCCCAGTCTATCACCATTTAAGTAATACTCTGTCATTCTGTTTTTCATACCAAAGTTGATAACTTCAGCATCATGTATGTTTCTTTACTCTACAATCCCCATTATTAATTCCTTTCTCTTTACTTTTCCTCACTGTCCCGCTCCTTTCATTTCTTCCCTCTTAGGGGCTTCAAGCTTTCTTATCTCTACACCAACCCTTCAGTACTCCTCGACCTTCCTACTCTCTTGCTGCCATCTTAGGCTTGACTGCCTCTTAGCCGACAGCTTCTTATGGTATAGTACAAAGGGTGCATCAAGACACTCGCCGCTGCCTCCTCGAGTAACAAGCCCAGCTGTCTCACCATACTCTCTCACCGACCTTCCCACATAATATGTCCCACTGGAAGCCAATTTTGCCAACCTCCTTTCCATCCAACTCATCCCTCTTGGAGAGGTTCTCATTGTGTCTCTATGGCTCTCTCTCTGGAATGTGCATTCATTGTGGACAAATTCCTTGTCATCAATGAGCATATTGTGAAGAATTACATTGCCATGGCCTTGATGAAAACCTGATTGAGAGACACTGACATTTCCCCTAAATGAAGCTTCCCCTCCTGCCTATAGCTTCTTCCATTTGCTCCACCCAGTCCATTGAGGTGACAGTATGGTATTTATCACCAAATCACACCTTGGCCTGACCCTCTATTCCTCTGTCACTTCCTCCTCCTTTGGGCATCTCAAACCTCTCACCTTTCATTTACAAATGTCTTTTCTATCACTCACCCAAGTACTATAATAATGTTCTCATCAAGATACATTGCCTGCTTTCAGCCTTTGCATCCAGTAACTTGTCATCCTCAGTGATTTCAAACTTCACCTCAGCTCCTCATGCTACTGCCCTCTTATCCTACCTTAATCTCTCCCTCCATATAAATGCCACTACCTTGACCCTCCCAACTCACATGGCCTCTCTACTCCCATCTTACTAATCACAGAAAAGATCATCTCTGATCACTTGCTTGCATTGCGCTCCATTCACATCCACCCGAGTACAATTGTTTCTATGTTTGCCTGTGGAATTCTCCAGCTGTTCACAGTGGTGGAATTCTCCGGTCCCACCAGCAGCGCATCACCGCCCAAGGGTTTCTAGCCGGCATGGAGTGACGTCAATGGGAATTTCCATTGGCAGCAGCCGGACCAGAGAATCCTACCACTAGCAAACAACACGCCACCTCCCGCCGGCAGGAAACACGCAGCTGGGAGGCTGGAGAAATTTGCCCATGATTTTTCAATTTGCTTCCAACAGAATTTTCAAAATCCCAGCCGCTTAGCCTTTGGCCCTCCATTCACATTACTGATCAGATCAAACACACCCTCTATCTTTGATGCCATAGTCATCATTAAAACCATGGCCTGACTTTCACCCTCGAGGTGCTCCCAGCCACGATCACATCATTAACGCAATGTTATGCTGGTGGCCAATTGTAACCTGCACAGCATGTAACACATCTACCAGTTGGCCCAGCACTGTGTGGGATGAGAATGCATCAGGCACCTGGTCCAAAGGGGATCTGGCAAGGGGAGTTTTAAAATGGAGAGGGCAGCTTCCTGAAGGCTGCCAGGAGTTGTGGGGGAGGCTGATGGAGCTGTGTGCAACCACTCTAATAACTTCTCTGTGTCTAACAATGGCATCAGCACCTGGTGGTCATAGAAGGCAGGAAAGCATGTTGAGTGGGCAATGCGTGCCCTGCTGCACCAATGAGTGCCTGGGTGTCCTGGTTCAGGAGGTCAGTGCCAGGCAGCACATTCTCGAGCCCAGTGACAGCAAAAGAAGGCAGCCCCACCTCACTAAAAAGGCTAGGCCAGAAGTTGCTGCTTAGGTAAGTGGGCATGATGGGGTGTGCTGCATGTGGCATCGGTGCCACAAAAGGTTCCATGAGCCTGTGAAGTCAGCAAGGGTGAGTGCAGAGATGGCATGGACCCATGCAGAGAAGTGTAGTGGCTCCTCTGAATGCTCAGGGGTCCGAGTATGTATGGCAATCGGCACTGAAATCTGTCCTGCCGAGGCTGGAATGTCAGCACAATAGACCTCAGTGCACTGAAGAGAGAAGGTGTGCCCCAGTGAAATGGTCAGCTTAATGCCTGAGTGGGAGAAAGGGAAATCTAGATTGGACCTTAAGGGAAATGGAGCACTGATGAGGCTTTCTATTGTTCCCTGGTTGGAGAAGACAAGTCACAACATGGCAGAGCACCGCAGGACTGGTGGGGGAGTCCCAAATCTGCTTGTGTTAACGAAGCATGAACGTGATGCACTGGAGCTGGAGTGCCACTGACCATCTCACTCCTCCAGCTGTGGGGAGATGGGGGTCTCAGATGAAGCTAAGAGTGCAGGTCCCAGATGTGTGTGCTGTGGGTACGGGAAGAATTAAAGGCTCCTCTCATCAGAAAGTGAGCTGTCGCAGCCAGAGTGCCCATTGTTCAAATGCAGACGGCACCATGCAGCTGCTTTCTATTGTCTCCTCGGCCCACCTCACATGCATAGTGACAATAATGAATGAATTTATTGACCTTTTCGCCCAAGAGCAATCCATCCAGGAGCCATGAATAGCGTTGGTATCTGAGAGTGCTGCAAGATGTAAGCATCGTGAATTTTTTGAGCAAGTAACCAAGTGTGTGGATGAGGGTAGTGCAGTTGATGTAGTTTACATGGATTTCAGCAAAGCCTTTGACAAAGTCCCACATGGAAGATTTATTAAGAAGGCTAATGCACATGGAATACAGGGTGATCTGACAAGGTGGATTCATAATTGGCTCAGCAGTAGGAGACAGAGGATGGTGACAGAGGATGGTGACAGAGGGTGGTGACAGATGGCTGCTTTAATGACTGGAGGCCAGTGACCAGTGGCGTACCACAGGGATCTGTGCTGGGCCCCCTATTGTTCGTCATTTATATAAATTACATAGATGACTATGTGGGGGGTAGGATCAGTAAGTTTGCTGATGGCATAAAGATTGGCCGGGTGGTTAACAGTGAGGTTGAGTATCTTGGGTTACAGGAAGACATAGACGAGATGGTCAAATGGGCAGATAAGTGGCAGATGATGCACTTTAGAAGAAGTAATTTGACAAGGAAATATATTATGAAAGGTCTGACACTGAGAAGTTCCGAAGAACAAAGGGACTTTGGCATGTTTGTCCATAGACCTCTGAAGGCAGAAAGACAGGTTAATAGGGTGGTGAAAAAGGCATATGGCACACTCGCCTTTATCAATCAGGGTATAGATTACAAAAGCAGAGAGGTCATGATGGAGTTGGGTAGAATTTCGGTGAGGCTACAGCTGGAGTACTCTGTGTGCAGTTCTGGTCACCACATTATAGAAAGGATGTGAACTCACTGGAGGCGTGCAGAGGAGATTCACCAGGATGTTGCCTGGGATGGAACATTTCAGTTATAAAGAGAGATTGGATAGGCTTGGGTTATTTTCTCTGGAGCAGAGAAGACTGAGGGGCGACCTGATTGAGGTTTTCAAGATTATGAGGGGCATGGACAGGGTGGATAGGGAGCAGCTGTTCTTTTTAGTTGAAGGGTCAGTTATGAGGGGACACAAGTTAAAAGTGAGGGGTGGGAGGTTTACAGGGGATTTGAGGAAAACCTTTTTACCCAGAGGGTAGTGACGGTCTAGAATGCACTGCCTGGGAGGGTGGTGGAGGCAGGATGCCTCACATCCTTTAAAAAGTACCTGGATGAGTACTTGGCACACCGTAACATTCATGGCTATGGGCCAAGTGCTGGCATGTGGGATTAAATGGGCAAGTTTCAGGCGTCGGTGCAGACCCGATGGGCTGAAGGGCCTCTTCTACACTGTAGTATTCTGTGATTCTGTGATTGTGTGAGATCCCTGGGTAAGGGGCATAAACTTGAAGAATCTGTGTCCTATGGTCACAGACAATCCAAACATTAAGTGAGTGGAACCCCTTTCTGTTTACGAAAGCTCCCAGCTCACCTGCTGGGGCCTTGATGGCCACATGAGTACAATCTATTCCAACCTGGATGCAGGGGAACCCAACCAAGGCCACAAAGCCTCATGCTCTCTCCACCTGGCTGGCCTCATCTATCCGGTAATAGATGAATGTGTGGACATGTCTAAAGATGCCATCAACGGGTTGAGAGATGCCGCACAGATCCCTCATTAAGCCCTGAAAGGAATCAAAAGCATTGAAGTTGGGGCCACTGTAACCTCCAAAGCCCCAGGTTTGGGGTATCTGCGCACACAGTTGGGGGTGTTTTCAGGACCCACCATGCCACACGTTGCTGTCACTATGTTCCTTCTCTCACATTCTCAACATTACGATCACTGAAAATTTTGACATGAGGATGCATAAGACATGGCCATCATGTGTGAGTGTGCGGTCTGGGCACGTACTGCACAAGTCATTGCTTGCTGCTCACCATGTTCTGAGCTCTGAGGATGATGTTTGTATAGAGTCTGTAGCAAGCTCATTGCACCTCCTGCTGCTGCTGCCCTGTTGTGAGATGTGGGTGGATGTAAAGAGTTTCAAAAGGAAATAAATAGGCTGTGTGAATGGCAATCTGTTCAAAATATTGAAACTCTCCACTGTGGTCTGAAAAATAGATAACCATAAGCTTCTCCACAGGAGAATAACAAGGTGTGCATGTCCAGTCGTTCCGGGCTGGCCTTGATCAATTGTAATATTGAGCTAACCTGCAGGTGAAGGCTGCAAATAAGGAGACAATGAGCACATTGGCCTTCACTGCAAGAGGGATTGAGGGCAGAATTAAAGAGGTGTGTGCAGTTGATTGCAGCCCGTCTGAGAGCTAACTTGGAGAATTGTTTGACCTGCTTGTCTCCTTATCTGGGGGAACCGTCCTTCCTTTGCGGGAATGCTGACATCGGAGACAGGCTATTCGAAAGAAGGACAGACAATAAGAAATCAATGAGAAGTCGCGTTAAGATTTTTTTTAAAAGGTCAGAGACTGCAAAGAAAGATGTTCTGCATTAGGCTGGAGGGCATATGCAGAATTGGATTGCTCTGTTTAAGTCAAACTGTATGAACCACTCAAGTGGAGGTAAAATTGTATGTTCTTTACAGTATTTTGCATCAGGATGTAAATATACATTGTACCAATTCAGCTAAGTGAGTCTGAGCAGAGCTGTTACTCTGTATGCAGCACCTTCTGTGGAATAAAGCAGCTTAAATCAAATTTCACTTCACCTAATGATAACTTAGTCTGCTGGGAGAGAGATTGAAGAGATTAACTTGCGAAAAACAAACATTTGTGGTCGAGGTCGCAGTGGGATGTTATGGTTACATTCGCAAGTTACATTATAAATGTACGCAAGGGTGAGTCAAGTCCAATAAAGCAACTGATGGTATTGAACCAAAAACGGCATGACTTGTAAAAGTGAGATTTTAGATTTGACAGGGGTAAACATATCGGCCAGGATGTCATTGGATCTGAAGATGTTGTGGTCTGTGAATCAGCTCCCCACCCTCCACCCCACCTCCCTCCACCCCACTTTATCTCATTCATGCGATGTGAATACATAAAGAGATTCACATCCATCTATATTGTTAGCTGCAACTTGTATCACATGAGAAATGTGGCCGAACAACTTAAAGGCTTCAGCGAAGAGAAAACTAAAGTATGCAAAGGCGATTAAAGGATATGGGGGAAATGCAGGATCAGGTTACTGAACTGGATGATCAGCCATAATCATAATGAATGGTGGATCATAGAATCATAGAATCATAGAAACCCTACAGTGCAGAAGGAGGCCATTCGGCCCATCGAGTCTGCACCGACCACAATCCCACCCAGGCCCTACCCCCACATATTTTACCCGCTAATCCCTCTAACCTACACATCCCAGGACTCTAAGGGGCAATTTTTTTTTTTTAACCTGGCCAATCAACCTAACCCGCACATCTTTGGACTGTGGGAGGAAACCAGAGCACCCGGAGGAAACCCACGCAGACACGAGGAGAATGTGCAAACTCCACACAGACAGTGACCCGAGCCGGGAATCGAACCCAGGACCCTGGAGCTGTGAAGCAGCAGCTACCGTGCCGCCCCCTCCTGCTGGATCAGGCTGGAAAGGCCGAATTGCCCCCTCCTGCTCCTACTTTCTATGTTTCTATGTTAGTATTTTCAATTCAGAAATCCTTATCGCCAAGAAAATTCAATTAATAAAAGCAGCTTGGCTAAAGACACAGGCCCAAGTGTGGTCAGAGACTCATTTCACCTGGGTAAGCTGAGGGCAGAGGTTCCCCCAGATCCATTGACATCCAGCTGTTCTCTCTTTGAGTAATTTAGAAGGCAATGTAGGTTTTGCTTGTTAATCACACAGATTCTTTAGATCCCAAATGTCAATGAAAATGTTATACGCAACCATCTGAACATTGGCTCTTTACTGTCGATGAGATCTTCAGGAATATGAGGTCAAGCAGCACTTTTCCAGAACACTCAAATTGTGCAAAAGCTGCTTTATGCCTGCAGCTACTTAAAGTCTAATGGTGACATCTCATGGTGTAGTGATAACACACTGAGCATTAATGAGAAACAAAGTGGGTGATTCTGAATGAAGTTACACAAAGGGTTGAATAAAATAGCATCCTTTGCATAGACAGTAAAATTGGTCTCTACTGAAGCATTGCTACAAAATATTGACCAGTTCTCCAGCAAGGTCTTTCTGTGGTCAATTAGTTACTGTGATTAGGGTCTTGTGGTAGAAATCCACCAACATCTTGACAACAATCTGTCACAAAAATATTTGCAAATGTATCAGTCACACTTGCAATGTTTAGTACATATTTTGAAAAAATTATAATTATTTAAAAATGGCAACAATAGCACCTCTTCAAAGGACAATAAATATCAATCATCACACTTTACCAATTCCAGTATAGGGTAAGGAACTATTTTTGTATGAATAAAAATTGAACTTTCAGCACAATTTTGATCAGCAGCAAAATACATCACCTCTGATTCCTACGGCACCAACAACGATTTAGCATCATGTAGAGCTATTCCTCCACTGGCCTCATATTTATAGTCAAACTACCAGCAGAACAACAAGAGTCAAGCAGGCTATTTTATACAGACTTCGTAGATTTTGAACAGGCCTTTAGTTTAATCAACCATAAAGATTTAAATTGTTGCATAGAGAAACTAGTTCTCCTAAATAGAATAGACTAGAAGGAAGGTCTTTGCAAGGTCATCGGATTGGAGTTGGAGGAGAAAGTGAAGACATAAAGGTTCATTTTCTGTTCTGATCAGAGTGGCACAGTGGTTAGCATTGCTGCCTCATAGCGCCAGGGACACAGATTCGATTCTGGCCTTGGGTGAGTATTTGCACATTCTCCCCATGTCTGCATGGGTTTCTTCCGGATGCTCAGTTTCCTCTCACAGTCCAAAGATGTGCAGATTAGGTGGATTAGCCAACATGTCAAGAGACAAGTCAGAAAGAACAGCTGCTGCTTAAAATCTATTTTTTAACCAAACTGTTCACTACCTTTACTGAGAACCCTATTTGTGGCTGGGTGACAAATTTTGTTAGATTACCTGTGAAGCAGCTTGTAATATTTTCCTCAGCTAAAGGCATCTTATAAATGCAACTTGTGGTGGTCGTGATTGCAGCAGAGAAGAAAAACAGGAGTTAATGCTTTGTTTTAATTAAGGTTGCATTTAGCAACTCCAATTTTGGAGATACAGAAGTATGAGCAAAAATAATATTAGATCAGTATACACAGCATCAGGCATGATAGACAGAGGTTTATGAGAAATTGAACAACCCCAGTTCCAGATCTGATGAAAACAACAACTTGTAAAATGAATGGTTGGCCAGGACTGTGTTGGAATATGAAGTCTAGAGGTTTATTCATTAGGCTTACATTACGCTGCAATGAAGTTGCTATGAAAATCCCCTATTCGCCACACTCCGGCGCCTATTCGGGTACACTGAGGAGAATTTAGCATGGCTAATGCACCAAACCAGCACATCTTTCAGACTGTGGGGAGGAAACGGAGCACCCGCAGGAAACCCACGCAGACACGGGGAGAACGTGCAAACTCCACACAGACAGTGACCCAAGCCAGGAATTGAACCCGAGTGTCTGGCACTGAGAGACAGCAGGGGTAACCACTGTGCCACCGTGCCGTCCCACTGTGTCACCGTGCCACGAGGTAACAAAGACATGGATGAAGGATTCAACGGCAGATGAGCTAAAGGAGAACATTGTTACAGAGGTAGGCTGTCTTGGTGTTGAAGCGGATTTCTAGTCAGGAACTCTGCTTGAGGTCAAATCTGAGAGTAAAGTTGCAAACAGTTTGTTTCAGCCTTAGTCAGGGACAGGAATGAAAGAAGAAACATAAGGTATGATCTCCTCGATGTTAGCTAAAGTTACCTCATTTTATTTCAGCAAGAGAAACTGGAAAAGTAAAATTTGCAGCTGCACTGTGGAGAGTAGCCAAGACCAGAGACATCAGCCTGGATTTTAGCCAAGAAATCTTTTGAGGCAGAGGAGAGGTAAGTCGGGTTTCCTGAATATCCTACAACTGAGGCGTGCCTTTGATTTTTTTTTCCCAACAGCATCTTTGAAGAGACAAAGATAGTTAACAGGCCGGAACTTGTGGGCAGCAGAGAAGCATGAGTGCTCATCGCTGACATTGAAGTAAGTCTTGCTGGGAGAATGAGCAATCTAATTTCACCTCTATCACTGTGCAGTGATACTCTAACGGATTGTTCTGTTCATTCACAGCATGGAGCTGCAGTGATGTTGCCAAACTGCTCATCACATTAAAGGATTTTCATTGACATCCTAGCTGCTCCCAATCAAGCTCTTGCCCTCGCAATACACGTTGAGGCTGGTTTCCAGAGGAAACTCAGGAATGGTGCAGCCCTCATAGACTTGTTTATGACATGGTCTGGATTAAAGGCCTGATGCTGAAACTCACCCGGATCATAGAATCCTACAGTGCAGAAAGAGGCCATTCGGCCCTTCGAGTCTGCACTGACCACAATCCCACCCAGGCCCCATCCCCATAACCCAATGCATTTACCTTGGTGGGTTCCCCTGATACTAAGGGGCAATTTAGCATGGCCAATCCACCTAAGCCACACATCTTTGGAGTGTGGGAGGAAACTGGAGCACCCAGAGGAAACCCATGCAGACACAGGGAGAACGTACAAACTCCACACAGACAGTGACCCAAGCCGGGAATCGAACCCGGGTTCCTGGCGCTGTGAGACAGCAGTGCAAACCACTGTGCCACCGTGCCGTCCCAACTCGAACACCCGGAGGAAACACACGCAGACACGGGAAGAATGTGCAGACTCCGCACATTGACCCTGCTCATCCCTGCTCCAAAACACTCTGCCTGCTTTGGGTGATGCTGAGCAATAAACGACCACATGTCCACCCTGGCGACAAAATTACCCCTCACCTCGATCCCTCATAATGGACTGCTACAAGGATCAGGACTGGCACCAACGCTTTTCAACAGCTACATGAGTGACATGCTGCCAATAAAGTCGTGCAAATTTGAATTTGCAGACAATCTTGCTCTGGCGACAAAGATATCAAGTCCACTTTTGATCAGGGACGTCAACCTCATGTCTGAGTACTTCCAGAAATGGAGGCTCAACCCAAACCCACACAGAACAACAGTTGCTGCATTTAATCTGGACAACACGAATACTAAACCTACCCTGAATGTGACATTCTGCGGCAACATGAGCCCAGTCCAATTTATCTCCGAGTGAAACTGGACCATATGTTGGACCATCTTTCACGACCACCTGAAGGTGGTCACCACCGAGAGAAAGTCAAGTGTCAACTTGATTCAGAAACTGGCAAAAGGGAACCTCAGCACCAGTACTCAGCCTTCAGCAATGGCCCTTGTGTACTCCGTCGCTGATTTCTGTGCACCAGTATCGACCAGAAATAGCCATATTAGACTTGCTGATGTTCAATTGAACACTGCAATGAGGTGCATCACTGGAACCCTCAAGTCAACCCGAACAACCTGGTTACCCGTGCTGGCACACATCAACACCCCACCCCACACAACCTCCCCCTCACTGATCTACCGCCGCACAACAGCGTCCCTCCATGAAGCTCCGCAAATCAAGGAAAATAATAGATTTGCCATCCAGGACGTCTCCAATGTCCCTCACCTCTACTTGAAATCATGTAAGCCCTTTCGGACCCATGTTCACAACCTCAGGCAATGCAATTTCAACCCTGAGTGCAGAAGTTACTTTTGTGAAAGACCCAATTCAGAAGATACCTGGTTTTGACCTTCCAAGAAGCTCATGGATATCCCTGAATCACATCTGTACAATCATTGCAGATCTGATTCACAAATGGAAAATTAAAAACTCTCCTGTATGCAACTGCAGTCACCCAGCGCAGGCCATGGAACCCATAACAACTCAACTCCCAACTCATAAGCAAAGGAGGTATTACAGTGATATACACCACCACTCCGGGCGGCACGGTAGCACAGTGGTTAGCACTGCTGCTTCACAGCTCCAGGGTCCCGGGTTCGATTCCCGGCTCGGGTCACTGTCTGTGTGGAGTTTGCACATTCTCCTCGTGTCTGCGTGGGTTTCCTCCGGGTGCTCCGGTTTCCTCCCACAGTCCAAAGATGTGCGGGTTAGGTTGATTGGCCAGGTTAAAAATTGTCCCTTAGAGTCCTGAGATGCATAGGTTAGAGGGATTAGTGGGTAAATATGTGGGGGTAGGGCCTGGGTGGGATTGTGGTCGGTGCAGACTCGATGGGCCGAATGGCCTCCTTCTGCACTGTAGGGTTTCTATGATTCTATGACACTCCTGACATAATATCCTGACTTGACCACCTTGTTGTAAAATTATAGTCCTTGCTCTCTATCCAGACAGACGAAAGAAGATAGGCACCCCCAACTAGGAAACAGAAAATGGTAAATTAAAATCACTTTGAAACATTAAGATCAAATTAGACATTGCGACATACTGATACTAGGAGCTAAGGGTGAGGTGACACGATGGCACAGTGATTAGCACCGCTGCCTCACAGGGTTCATCTGGGTTCAATTCCTGGGTTGGGTCACTGTCTGTGCAGAATCTGCACATTCTTATTGTGTCTGCGTGGGTCTCCTCTGGGTGCTCTGGTTTCCTCCCACAGTTTGAAAGACGTGCTGGTTAGGTGCATTGGCCATGCTATATTCTCCCTCAGTGTACCTGAATAGGTGCCAGAATGTGGCGACGAGGGGATTTTCACAGTAACTTCATTGCAATGTTGATGTAAGCCTATTTGTGACACTAATAGATAAACTTTAAAACTTTAGAAGCTAATTATTCTGAAAAAAATGATTTTTATCAATATGTTTGAAAAATTTAGCTCAACGTCTACAATTATGAAACTTTTTTCACTGTTCATTTTTTATTAGTCACATCAGTGTTACAAATCCAGTTACCTGGCAGAACAAGGTCTGACTTTTTATGGGATTTACAGGAGCATTACGTGAGCCAGGTCTTTCACACTCACCCCAAACAGGCCTCAGTTGCTCTATCAACAGCAGGGCCCGATTTTCCTCCTACCCAGGCCTCCAATCCCCCCACCACAAAACACTGACCTCCTTATGGGACTGACAGTCCACCCAATCGACCCCCTTCTCCAGTTGACCCTCTTCCAACCAACACTAACTCCAACTCTATCACCACCGGTCCCTATAATCAACTCCTCTCTAATTGATTCCCAGCTCTGATTTAAAACCCTCTCCCCCAAAGCTGGTCGAGCACCCACTATCCCCAGTCAGCTGCCCCCTCCTGCTCCCCACCCTTGTTGATCCTCTTGCTGCAGTGACTATCACTGACTGACTCCTCTCTCTCACCCAGAGGTCCAGTTGTCTTGGTGGTAAACTGATCACTAACATCAGAGACACACAGGAGAATCCTGAACCGTGGGTCCCCACAAGTTGGGGTGGGGGAGTGGGGAGGGGGGTCCAATCACAGGCTGGGGAAGGGGTCTGATCACATGGATGGTTCCATTTGTCAAGGGGGGGGGGGGTCTCCAATCATGTGAGGATGTCTGCTGGTGATCTGAAAATGGAAAATGCTGGTTGGGTAGAGTACAATGGTGGTTATGGGGACAGCAAAGAGGTCAGAATAGATTCAGAAAGAATGTTCCTGATGGTGGTGGAGTCCAGAACTAGGGTACATAGTTTGAGGGTAAGGGACGTTTTTGAACTGAGGTGAGGAGAAATTTCTTCACCCAGAGGGTGGTGAATGTGTAGAATTCACTGCCACAGAAAATAGTTGAGGCCAAAACGTTGTCCGATTTCAAGAAGAAATTAGATATAGCTCTAGGGGCCAAAGGGATCAAGGGATATGGGGGGAAGGAGTGATCAGGATATTGGATTTGATGATCAGCCATGATCATAACGAATGGCGGAGCAGGCTTGAAGGGCTGAATGGCCTACTCCTGCTTCACGTTTCTATGCCTTGGGGAGAATACCCCTTCTGTCCCATCATCAGTGCTGTATAGGTGCTTGTCTCATGGATTCAGTCCTCCTTGCTTCTTTTCATCTGTTGGTTTTCCTCAGGCCTAGAAAACTCTGTCAACTTGAATTAAAATTAGAATGGCTGTTAAAATGAAGGCATATGCTGCCTCATTATATTATTAAATGACGAACCCACCTCCTGTGAGTGGATTGGTCTCCCACTTCCTTGTTCCACCTCTATTAAAATGGAAGTGAGTGTATGCGAGGTGGATAGGGTTCATATTTTCGATTTTTTTGATAGTTTACCCTCTGACCTGACCTTAACCTCTCCTTACTTCGGCAGTTGAGATTCAGCCCATTGTCAGTGTCTGGCATCTGGAGATGAGGAAAAAGTCCAGGAGATTAACTGAGAATTGGGCATATTGGTAGGCTGATTAATTGTTCAAGATCAATTAAGATATTAAAGGACTTAGCATTTGTACCAAACACCACTGCAGTGAAGAAGTGAAGCCACTGCTGATGGTGAGTAGCGGAGGGGACCGGAAGAGAATTTGTTTGACAAAAAGTTGAAGTGTCCTGGGGAGTTATCAAGGTTAGGAGAAGAATGGAGAGTGGAGATGAAATTATTGAGGTGAGGAAGAGATATTTTTAGCCACAAGAGGTTGAGGTCGGATGATTCAAATGAGCGAAGGTGAGCAGCAGGAAACTGCACAAAAGGCTGCAATGCAGCCCTGTGTCAGCTACAACAGCTGCATAGTGGACTGAATTTCTGCCAAGAATTCTGATCTACAGCGCAAGCATTTTATGAGCCTTGCAAGTTTTGATTGACTGTCTGCATCACCGATTGCACATTTGCTATTAGGAATGAGCTCCTAAAATTGACAGCCACAGCAAACATTTTAATTTTTTTTACAAATGACACCCGAATTATTAAAAACTTGTCATGTTACTCAGGGATATTTTGCTTTTCATTGTATCTCTTATAGCAAATATCCAACAGCATATCTTGTCTATTGCTCTTTCTCCCTTTCTGTGCTTTCCTCTCACACGACTCTCACCAATTTTTACAGATGCACCATAGAAAGCATTATTTTTTGTTGTATCACAGCTTGGTATGGCTCCTGCTCTGTCCAAGACCACAAGAAACTACAAAGGGTTGTGAACCAGCCCTTTGTGAATAGCCCAGTCCAACACACAAACCAGCCATTGACTCTGTCTACACTTCCCGCTGCCTCAGAAAAGCAGCCAGCATAATTAAGGACCCCACGCACTCTGGACATACTTTCTTCCACCTTCTTCCATCAGGAAAAAGATACAAAAGTCTGATATCACATACCAACCGACTCAAGAACAGCTTCTTCCCTGCTGCCATCAGAGTTTTGAATGGACCTACCTTATATTAAGCTGATCTTTCTCTACACCCTAGCTATGACTGTAACACTACATTCTGCACCCTCTCCCTTCCTTCTCCCCTATGTACTCTATGAATGGTATGTTTTGTCTGTATAGTGCACAAGAAACAATACTTTTCAATATATATACCAATACATGTGACAATAATAAATCAAATCACCTTACCTTGACATTGCTGTTGGTCTGCATATGATGCCCACTCCCACTCTCTTCCCTTGGGTAAATCTCTTGGTTCTGTTTTTTTTTCTCTTCAATTTGTTCCTTACCACGTCTGGGAATCTTACAATTTCTTAAGTTTCTGTATGTTATGTTTTAATACACACAACTTTCAGTCTGCCCTCACATTTTTATTCATGTGGCCTTAGAGAATCATTCTTTCGCACATCATCCCTCGCATTGATAGAGCAAATGATTGACTTAAATAACATGCTACCTGTTACAGTACAAATCAAATCACCTCATTGGCCAAATGTGAAGGAATCAAGCAGAAAAAGAGAACTAGCAAAAAAACGAAGGAATCAGATCCCTCTTTGTTTTCAAGGTTACCATTCACAAACTAGAAAATGTAACAAAATTGACCAATGACACTAGTTTAATTAACTTAATCACGCCATCTTTGCCCACCATTCTACTTCATTGAGGAGATAATAGCATTAGGCTTTCTTAATGTGGCCATTTTTGTTCTAAGGTAACTACTATTTGGACTGGGCCCACAGATGGTACATAGGTCTGTTAATGGATCTGAAAAAAAAGTAAAAGTTAATTATCAATTTAACACAATTTGAGTGCACTAAAGAAAATTAATCAATATGAGGGCATCATCTCGATTAAGTCATCGAAGATCGGTGCCAAGGAAAAAGAAGTTGAATCACTATAAGGAAGGTGAAATTTGGCCTGTTTTATGCCCTTATCCTGGTACCGAGTAAAACCTTTCAATAAACCCTAAAAAAAACTGAGTAAATAATGCAATGGACGAATGTTACTATAATTTCATTCTGAATTCTTGTTAAACAGATAACATCTCTTGATAATTGGGATATTTGTTGCAAAGGAATTGACTTCTACACTTATGGTGCATTTTGGGTGTAAATTTAATACCAGAACTGAAAACTTATTAATAGGTAACAACACATGACGGCGCAGGAATAAACCAAACCTTTTCTTATTCATAATAAAACATTATAAGGGCGGCATGGTGGCACAGTGGTTAGCACTGCTGCCTCACAGCCCCAGGGACCTGGGTTTGATTCCTGGCTTGGGTCACTGTCTCTGTGGAGTTTGTACATTCTCCCTGTGTCTGCGTGGGTTTCCTTTGGGTGATCTGGTTTCCTCCCACAGTCCAAAGATGTGCGGGTTAGGTGTATTGGCCATGCTAAATTGCCGCTTAGTGTCCCAGGATGCATAAATTAGAGGGATTAGTGGGTAAATATGAGGGGTTACAGGGATAGGGCCGAGGTGGGATTGTTGTCAGTGCAGATTCAATGGGCCAAATGGCCTCCATCTGCACTGTAGGGTTTCTATGATTAAAGTAGCTTTTGTTTTTCTGTGCAATCCTGCTATGCTTCTGTTATCAGCGTGTTACCTCTGTGCTGTGTTTGAGGGTGCGTACTTCCCTCCTCAAACCATAGCAGAAAATGAGCATTCTGGCACGATTATTTTGAACCTGACTTGTGAGATAAATTCTGGGTACACAAACGTCAACTTAAATTAAAGGAAAAGATTCTGAAAAGCAGAGAATGTTAAATCTTGAGCTCAACCAAAATGTCACCAGTGCCTTCAAGCATGGATTGAAAGGAGACATCAAAAAGCCTCTTAATTGGTTTGTGAGAGCATTTTTCAGCACTGCTCCGCAGAGTGGTTTGCTGAACACAACTATGAATTCATCACTTCCATGAAGGACTCTGGCAGAATGATAAATAGAAGATTTAAACTGCTTTATATGCTCAAACTGTGAGCGAAATTAAATAACATGATAAAATAAAATGCATCTCAAAGACTTACTCAACAGAACAACTAAATTAAAACTTGATTGTCATCATAATGATTTCATCCATCAATATAATGTGTACGGGAAACAGCTTTAACAAGTGGCAATAATTAGGCCTGTTTTCTCTCCCCCCCCCCCCCTCCAATGCTTCTTCCTGAGAACACTTGTGGTTTGCCTGGTGAATGACATTCTATTAGAATGCCCCTGTGTATCAGAATTACCACTGATTATAACTGAGTTAATTTTCTGAGTAATTGAAATTCCGCCTGCCTTACAGCAATCATTTGGGGTGCGCTGCAAAGAGTTTAACCTACATCAACATTTTCTCAGTAAATAATCCCAGAGGGACAAGATAAAGCTTCTAAAGACTTTTAGATCGCAAGAAATTTGCATAGCGGTTTAATAGTGAACAAACACGTAGACCTTCTCACTGCAGGAGGGGCATATGTTTTCCACAATTGTGCCCCATTGTCCCAGGGTATCCTTTTAAGGCCATTGCTAATCACAGGAATATGTACCACCATCCTCATTTGCTCCGCACTCTTCCAGGCAAGTTTGTATCCACTGTGTGGAAAACTTTCTGAGGTGTAATTTAAACTGAAGAATGAGCTTTGCTACAGCCTAGAAATTGGTTATGCATTTTGGTCACAGAAATTTAGTTCCATCGTTGACTATGAGTTTAAAAACAGTAAATATTCTGATGAATAGTCAGAGGGACAAAATCACACTTTTAATCTGTTCCATGCTTATTGTGAAACACAAACAGAAAATACTGGAAACTCGAAACCTTGGCTCTATTCTCTCTGCACAGATGGTCTCAGACCTGCTGAGATTTTCCAGCAAGGAACAAAGAAAAATATGGCACAGGAACGGGCCCTTCGGCCCTCCAAGCCTATGCTGATCATGATGCCCTAACTAAACTTTAAAAAAAATTCTGCCCTTTCTCGGTCCGTATCCATCTTTTCTCTCTCTATTCATCAACCCATCCAGATGCCTCTTAAATGTTGCTAATGTGCCTGCTTCCACCACCTCCTCTGGCAGTATGTTCCACTCTCTGTGTGAAAAACTTACCCCCGCACAGCTCCCTTAAACATTCCCCCTCTCACCTTGAACCTGCGCCCCCTTGTAATTGACACTTCCATCCTGGGAAAAAGCCTCCAACTATCCACTCTGTCGATGCCTCTCATAATTTTGTAGACCTCTATCAGGTCCCCCCTCACCCTCTGTCTTTCCAGTGAAAACAATCCTAGTTTGTTCAACCTCTCCTCATAGCCATCACCCTCGAGACCAGGCAACATCCTGGTGAACCTTCTTTGCACTCTCTCCAAAGCTTCCATGTCCTTCTGGTGTGTAGTGACCAGAACTGCATGCAATACTCCAAATGCGGCCTAACCAAGGTTTTATATAGCTGGAACATGATTTCCCAACTCTTGTACTCAACACCCCGGCTGATGAAGGTAAGCATGCCATATGCCTTTTTAATCCCTGGGCCACCTGCGTTGCCACTTTTAGGGAACTGTGGACCTGCACGCCCAAATCCCTCAGTATGTTAATGTTTCTAAGGGTTCTGCCATTTACAGTATAATTCACATCTAAATTTGGTCTTCCAAAATGCATCACCTTGCATTTGTCCAGGGTAAACTCCATCTGCCGTTTCTGTGCCCAAGCCTCCAACCTATATCTTGTTGTATCTTCTGACAGTCCCTGACACTATCAACAACTCCACCAATCTTCATGTCATCTGCAAATTTACTAATCAGACCACCCACATTTTCTTCCAGATCATTTTTATATACTAAAATAACAAAGATCCCAGCACTGATCCCTAGCTACAGAATGATAAATAGTATTCTGAAAAGTACCCTTCCACCGCTACTTTCTGTTTTCTATTACCAAGCCAATTCTGTGTCCATCTAGCCACCCCACCTGAATCCCATGGGATTTTCGTTTTTGTACCAGTATGCCAAGTGGGACCTTATCAAACGCCTTAGTAAAGTCCATGTAAACTACATCCACAGCCCTTCCCTCCTCAATTATCTTTGTCACCTCCTCCAAAAATTCAATCAAGTTGGTTGTCAGTCAGCTATCAGTTTCTGTTTTTGTTTCACATTCCAGCATCTGCAATGTTTTGCTTTTATCATCTGTTTATTGTGACAAGCTAAGGAACAATTGTAGAAGCATAGGGATGTCTGAACTATAATTGGTTTAACCAGCTAGGGATATAGATGACTTGGTGTTACTCAGTCTATGAGCATGCTCCCCCTCGATTCTTGTTCATGTGTGTCTTTCAACATCATACAGGCGGTACTATTTCTCCTGTCTCATACATTAACCCTTTCAATCCTGAACTCCCTAATACTAGATCTCATCCCAAGTCTTTGTTCATATATATTTATAGTAAGAAATCTCACAACACCAGGTTAAAGTCCAACAGGTTTATTTGGTATCATCAGCTTTCGGAGTGCTGCTCCTTCATCAGGTGAGTGAAGGGGCACCTGATGAAGGAGCAGCGCTCTGAAAACTCGTGCTGCCAAATAAACCTGTTGGACTTTAACCTGATGTTGTGAGACCTCTTTCTGTCCCCACCCAATTCCAACCCCAGCATCTCCACATCGTATATATTTATATTTACATTCTATCCCATTTTTCCCCCAATACTCTGATTTCATAGATTCAATCAGTCAGGAGATTTGACGACTGTTCCCGATTGTGTTCATGTCAGATTTGGAAGGTCCGTATCTCTTTTTGGATGGCTCTTTGACTTGGTTGGTCTTGGATGAAAATTGCAGTATCTGGTGCCTTGTCACTTTAAGACTCCACATCTGGTTCTTCCAAAGGTATGATGGATGTTCTCTTTATGAGGAATGAGGATATGGTTTCTCCTGTTCCTTTTTATACTGCCTTCTGGAGTGTGTACAAAGCAGGACCGCTGTTGATTGTCATCCCTTTGGACAATTAACCCTTCTCCACCTTCCGGCCTTATTCATACTCTGTCTCCTTCCTTTAGCCTGAGCCGGTTCCTGGATTGGTACATCCAGTTGTAGTTGGAAGTCTGTAATTTTCTCTCAGACTACTCTCGGTCCTGGACTTTCTGACAGTCTCAGACTTCTAACCCCGGGATTACATTGGGAAACTGCGTTTGAAACTTTCTGCCCATCAGAGGTTCAGACAGTGCCAGTTCACATTACAGTGGGGTAGACCTGTATGTTAGAAGTACCATTGGAAAATCCTCATTCTTCTTTGAGGGTTTTAATAGTGTGGACATCAATTTCTGCCGTGCCATTGGATTGGGGATACCTTGGAGAATTCGTAAGATTTATGAATCCATAACTTTCAGCAAAATGATTGAAATAGTCGTTAGCAAATTGCGGGTCGCTGTTGGACACCACCTGGTCCTTAATACCATGTGTGGAAAAGACTTCTTTCAAAACCTGAATAACTAATTCAGTGGTCATAGTGTATAAATGTTTCACCTCAATCCACCTGGAGAAGTAGTCAGTTGTGTGGTGGCACAGTGGTTAGCTCAAAGTGCCAGGGACCCGGGTTCAATTCCCGGCTAGGGTCACTGTCTGTGCAGAGTCTACATTTTCTCCCCAATTCTGTGTGGGGTTTCCTCCGGGTGCTCTGCTTTCCTCCCACAGTCCAAAAGACGTGCTGGTTAGTAGCATTGGCCATTCTAAATTCTCTCTCAGTACCTAAAACAGGCGCCAGAGAGTGGCGACCAGGGAATTTTCACAGTAACTTCATTGCAGTGTTAATGTAAGCCTACATTTGACACTAATAAACTGAAAACAAAACTTAAACATATAGGGAAGGACTACCCATTGTAGATAAACAGATCCATTCCCAGACATTCCCATGGTCAAGGAGCAAATTGAATGGGTGTAAGGGGTTCCCCTCTGGTCTGGTCTGTCCACTACACACACCACTGAGAAATCATTTCTTCTATAGATTTCAATATTCCCAGTCCCACACAGCAGACTGGGTTCATGCTCTACATTTTATAATGCCCATGTGGCCCTGCTGTATTATTTCTAAAACCTCTGGCTGCTGTAAGACCGGAAACACTGGCCTCTCATCATCCACCAACACATCATCAATTATATTAAAGTGCTTCCTTTGATTGAAATAGGTTTACATTATCGTTCCACTGGGACACTGCTGTGGCCAACCTTGCAATGCAGCACTGACGAATGGCAATGCAGTCCTCATCCTGCATCTGCTCCAGGCATATTTGTTGTAGCAATTGTGCTGCCACTAACTGAGTATAGGACTTGATCTTGTCGACTAGGTTGATATCCTGTGGTGAAAGATGGTACACTGTGGCCCTGGACAATGTTCTCACTGTCATCTGTGGCTTGCCCTCAACATATATTGTTTTGTGGGTGGAACACTTTAATCCCAAGCAGAATCTCTGGATTCTCAGGGGAGTTTCTTTTTATCCAATAATGAGACTAATAGTTTGGGGTCTGTTTTGATGGCTACCTTTAGTCTGATTATATATTGGAGAATTTCTCATTAGCGTAGATGACTGTGAGCACCTCTTTCTCTTGAAGCGCAAGGTATATCATGAAGTCAGATTAGTACCCAACAATCAATTTTTTGGCATAAATGTGATGATAGAATGTTTCGCTCCAGGTGTGATTCTACTGACAAATTAGGGTTCTTTTATTAAAACAAGCTTTATTCATAAAACAGTTTACATATAGCTCAAACAAAATTAAATAGCTTAATTTTTAACAGTTGAACAATACTTAAACTGAAAGGAAAACAATTCTAATTTCTAACTTCTCATTATTTCAGTTCCAATTAAGCAATATTTCTCTTATAGACTTAAAAGACTTCAGGCTGAAGGGACGATCCTTTAAAACAGATGAGGAGGAATTTCTTCAGCCAGAGAGTGGTGAATCTGTGGAACTCTTTGCCGTAGAAGGCTGTGGAGGCCAGATCATTGAGCATTTTTAAGACAAAGATAGATAGGTTATTGATTAATTAGGGGATCAGGGGTTATGGGGAAAAGGCAGGAGAATGGGAATGAGAAAAATACCAGCCATGATTGAATGGCAGAGCAGACTCGATAGGCCGAGTGGCCTAATTCTGCTCCTATGTCTTATGGTCTCATGGTCTAAAACATACTTTAAGTATAGTTAGCAATCACAGATATACTTGCTCTGACTTTGGTAACAGCTGTGAAGGTTCCTTGGAGACATTGCAGAGTCTTTGTAAGAAAGACTTTTCAGAAAGAGAGAAAAAGCAGCTTGTAGGCTTCTATCTTTTAACAGCCCTCCTCCAGCAGCTAAACACAGAAAGCTGATTTTCTCGACTAAAAATCTAGCTCCTCCCATTAACTACATCACATGGCCCTGTATATCTAACTCACCTTCCATTACGTTACTCAGAAAGACATCCCAGGGATCCTTTCTCATTTATAAACAAAACGCAATTAGCTCTATTCTAAGTAAACACTACAGGGCTAAACACTACAGCATCTGCTGCATTCCCATCAGACATACCGACTGCTTTGAGAAAAGAAACACTGAACTTTAAACACTCTATAGAAAGATAAAATATATCAATAGCAAATATCACCACACACCCGAGATGCCTAATAGACCCATCAATGCACCCATTTGATTCTTCTTGAAAGAGGACTGCTCACAGCCCTATGGATGAGGCATCAACTGTGACTGCAGTGGGAGGGATGGGTTGTAATGAGCTAAGATGTGTGGTGAGAGCAGCATGTCTTTAACCTGGCAGAATACCTTCTCCTGATTTCCCAACACCATGCTTAATCCTTCTTCAGTAGCTGTCTCAAGCCTCTGCTAATTAATTGCATCATGTTCGATGGGAATTTTGCCCTGCTAATTAACCATACCAAAGAAAGATTGAAGATCTGGGATGGATGCGGGGGTTGGAAATTCACCTATGGCACTTGTTTTCTGGGGGTATGCCATTATTTTCGTAGCACTCGCAATATGGCCTAAAAATCAAATGGTTGTTTTGAAGAATTCACACTTCCCAAAACGTGTCAGGCTTTCTTCCTGCACACAGTTTGAAACTGCTTTAACCCTCAGGTCATGTTCTTCAGCAGTTGTCTCATGGACAAGGATGTCATCCATGTGACATTTTACACTATTAAGACCCTGCAAGATGTTGGACATTGTTCGTTGAAGACGTTTTGAGCACTGAAATTATGCCAAACGCTTAACAATTAAAGCAAAATCTGCCGAATGAAATCATAAAGACTGTTAATAATTTCAATTTTCCATCTAAGGCCACCTGCCAAAAGCTGCTATTGGCACGCAGTTTCGAGAACATTATGCTCTTACAGTGTAGCCAAGCTGTCACCTACCGAGGATATTGGGTAAATTTTCCCTGCCGCAGTCTTATTGAGTCAAGTCCACACATACAAAGGGACCTGTTTGGTTTAGGAATCAGAACCATTCTGCAGCACCACTCTGTCGGCTTAGTGAAGGGAGAGATTACTTCCATCTTGGTCATCTCTTCAAGTTGCAACTGGACTGGTTTCATGAGTGGAACTGGTATCTACCTTGGTGTGAAAAAAAAAGCTTTAGCATCTTTCCTCAATGTTGTGCTCTATTCTGTCTTCAGTCTTCCCAGAGAATTGTTTCAGAAAGTCCTTTCTGAAGTCAGAACTAGATTCTTGCTGCTTGATTTCCTCAACCTTCGTGATGTGACTGAGATTGATGCAGGCTTTCCCTCTTTGAAGAGAGAATTCGTGATTGTGAAGGACAAATGTTTCCAGTATCTGTTTTCCCTTCTATTTGGACATTGCTTGCAACCCATATAATTGGGTTATAGTTGGCTTCAGGCGCTGTGTTACTAGCTGGCTGTGATTCTTTGTCTGACAAGACTGTTACACTTGCTTCTTTATCCAATTTCAAATTGGTGGTATGCCCATTGACACAAATATCTGCAATCCAGAAACTGGGGTCTTTGGTCTCACCAGGAAATAGTTTTGTTCCTCTTCATGTTGAGATTCCTCAATTTCATTAATGATCTTGTATGTGAAATTTCTCTTGCTTTCTTTTGAATACATTGGGGTGTTAATTCTGCACATCTTCCTGCAGTGTCCAAAGCATTTACAATTAAAGCATTGCATAGGTCTTGCAGGACACTGTTCGTGCCCATGGGGCTTTTGGGCTCCAAAATGCTAGCGAGTATGGTTTGATGTCATCTTGAAATTTTATTCCATATGATGTCCTCTTCCCTGGAGTTTCTCTGATATTCTTTTGTTTAATAAACTATACTGTCACTGCAGATTTTCTGAGCTGAGGTTTCTTTTCATCACTGAGTATGGCCCTATTCTGTTTCATCAGTTTGTCTCAACAACTATTTTATCTTCTCCAAGATAGTCTTCTTTGATATGAATAGGTTAGATCTGGTATCAACAGTAACACCAGCTACAATGCAGTCTAGTATTAACTCTGTTTTAAGATTAGCATATTTGCAATCTGTAGCCATTCTATACAGGTCATTGATGAAGGAAACTATTGGTTCACCTGGTTTCTGGACCCTTTTTCTGAACTTGACCCTTTATAAAATCTTGTTACTCCATCAAGTGAAATAATTATCAAAGGCTTTTAAGACTTCTTTGAGTTTCTCTGATGTTCCATTAATGCCTTGTCTTGCTATAACATCATCTGCAATTACTCCAATAGAGTACAGCAAGGTATTGACTTGTTCAGCCTCACACCTAGGCCGGAATTCTCCAGCCATTCACGCTGGAGAATCCTCTAGTCCCGTCATCGGCATAACCCTTGCCACGGAATTCCCAGCACCGTGGGTGGCTTCAATGGGAATCCCCATTGAAAGCAGTGGGAGCAGAGGGTCCCGCTGCCAGCGAACGACACAGATTCCCACTGTCGAGAAAAACACTGAGGGGAGGCCAGAGAATCTCACTCCAATCCTGAAGCAATTTGGAATTTTATAAATCTTTTCCTCCAAAGTGTCCAGTTCTGTGTTTAATTTGGCCTTTCCATATGCCTAAACCTCTCCAGTAAGGTGAATTTGGAATTCATCGCTTTTAAGAGGCTTGTCTTAATTATTTCAACTTCTCTTGCAGTAATGTGATTTTCCTGCACCGGCTAGCTTTTCACTGATGCCCCCTGTAGTTGCTCAGCCTCTTTGGTATTTGTTCCTTGAACTTCACAAGAGTGTTTTTTAACCCAATTGCTGCGAGTTACTATTAAACTCTGTTCCCTGTTTTCCTCCCGCTGGGGAATTGTGTCAAAGCAGCTGATGACTTCTTTTGATTGCTGTCTTGTGGTCACCACATTGTAGTGGCACCAACCATGGACCCAGACTGCAGGTGTATCAAAACCCACTACAATGGAAATCGCCTTGTGCTGCCAGCCTGCTGTGCTGTTAAACTGAAGATTCTGACCCACATTCAAAGGTTGCTCACCATTCCTCGACCGTCGCTACATTCTCTAACTCTACTGCTGCATCAGTCATTTTCACAGACCATCACATGCTGTGGTGCAGCCCTTTCTCTGCCCCTTTGCTGAAGGGCTCTCTGGAGCTCTTTTGGAGATTTACAACTGCCCGACTGAAGTCCTTAGTTTTGGCACCTTATTTAGACGTCAGATTTGCAAACTTACTTAAAATTGATTTTTCAGGATTTTGGGGTCCTTCACAGTAGCCACCACTGCAGCCACCATGTTGTGACTGGCTAAAAAACAATTACAGAATTATAGGAACGTGTAAACTATAACTAGTTTATTGGATAAACAAAAGTATATATGGGTGTACATTTATATTAACAGAAAATGCTGGAAAAACTCAACAGGTCTGACAGTATCTGAATCATAGAATCCCTACAGTGCAGAAGGAGGCCATTTGGCCCATCGAGTCTGCACCGACCACAATCCCACCCAGGCCCTATCCCCATAACCCCATGCATTTACCCTAGTTAGTCCCCCTGACACTAAGGGGCAATTTAGCATGGCCAATCCACCTAACCAGCACATCTTTGGACTGTGGAAGGAACCCGGAGCACCCGGAGGAAGCACACGCAGACATGGGGAGAATGTGCAAACTCCACACGGACAGTGAACCAAGCCAGGAATCAAACCCGGGTCCCTGGTGCTGTGAGCCAGCAGTGCTAACCACTGTGCCACCATGCCACTCCTGAGGAGAGAAAAGCAAAGGTAATCTTTCGAGCTTGTATGACTCTTCTTCAGAACTGAAGAGAGGAAGAAATGGGGCAGGTGGAGCAAAGTAGGAGGTCTAGGATAGGTGTGAGCTCAGAGAGATATGCACAAAGATATTGAGGGCAGAAGACAAAGGAAGTGTTAATGGCAGTGTTAAGGCCTAAAGAAGGTGCTGATAGTGACATTCTGCTACCTTACCTCTATTTCTCTCAATTCCATATATTAACCCTTCCAACCCTGGGCACCCTGATACTACGTAATCAGAAACTGGAGGGACTGTCTGTTTTTCGTAACGAACGACAAATGAAAATGAGAGAATGAATGATCTCCAAATGTGCAATTCTTGATATTGTAATAATTGTGAATTAATTAACAAGTCTTTCTTTTGCTAAAAGACACCTATTAACCCTCCCTCACTTTTGTCTATTTGAATTACAAAGCACAACACCGTAAAAATTATGAGTTGCAGGAATCTCAATTAAACTCACATAATTCCACAGACCAACTCACCTGACCTATCTTCTCGCATATCTTTCAGTCTGCACTCAATTTTCCAATATAGTCATCCTCCTGGTGTGACTATTCTACAAACACCAAACAAAAAGCTTGCTCAGAAATGAGAATTGGAAATGGGAGAACTATGCAGAACTATCCATCTAATATATGGAAAAGAATGCACTGAAAGGAAGGTGCAAAACCAAATGAAATTTTCAAAATCCTATCTGCTCACAATTAGAAACTTGGGGTGGGATTTTCCGTCCATTCCAGCCAACAGTCAAGTAAATTGCCATAGACATCAATGGGACCAGAAGGTCCCATCGGTGGCCATTAAAGAGCCACCTCTGCTGCTAGAAAACATGCTGTGGGGCGGCTAGAAAATCCTGTCCTATTTTTCTGGATTTTTGTGTCGTTTTCATGGATATGTGTTGCACTGTAATTAAAAATTTGGAGACCCAAACTTCCAAATGGGATTTTAATATTTAACTGAGACTGCACATGGGCTGGTATTTAATGGAGCCTTTAAGAACAGGCAATGTGACTGGCAAGGGGGACTTAATCAGGTAGAAACCAACATCTCGGTTTCCTGAAGGGGAGTTGAGATGCAGATCGGGCCTCACACTGAGCTGGTGACACATTCCTATTTTTAATGCACTTCTGTTCCATGAATACACATTGCCTTCAAACTTTTCAAATTAAGCCCAACCTTCAAGATTAAGTCTGTGGCGTTTGGGAAACACATGATTCCTGTTTGAAGTTCATTTAAAGGTGATGTGCACCCGATGAATTGTCCATTGTACCTGAGGTGAGTGGTTGGTTTTGTGCAAATCTGTTGCACAGGGGAGGGGAGCAGGAGATTTCCAGTTTGCATGTGAGTGTCAGAGGGGCAAGGACTAATCGAGGGTGACAAGGCATTGGGTCAGGGGCAGCTATCTGTCGAGACATAAGGTCTTCAAGGAAGCGTAATAGGTGGGGTCGGGGTGTGGAATTGTGCAACAGTAAGGGCCTGGTATCTTGGGAGTGGTCAAGAATGAAGCAGATGTTTAAAAAATATGCACACAACTTCCTTTCAAAAGCTTACTGATTATGAACTATTGGGAAGGAAACAGGGATTTCAGCAGTTCTCCCTCACCCTCTCCAATAACAACATGTCAAGGATGATGGGGGCAATGTCTAGGATCAGAAGGTGGTGGAGTCAAATAGGAGTGATGGCATGTCCACTGTCAATGTCACAGGGCCAAAGGTGATGGTGGGAGGTTTGAGAGCAACAGAGGAAAGGCACACCGTGACATTTGGAGGATCAAGGGTGAGGGGCTCAAACTTGAAAATGATGTCGACCACACCCTGGTCTCCACACATCCCACTACAGCCAACTCCCTCCTTGACCTGGCCTCCAGCCACCTCTTCCTTTTGTCCCACTTTGACAATGGAACTGTTAAGCATCAATCTGTAACCTCCTTCCATCACCTTTGAGCTTCCCTCCATCTTCCCCATCCTCCCTCTATCACCCTTGCCCTACAGTGACTCTTGAGCCACTCACCATCACCACTGATCAACTATCTGTCTACCCAGAGCTTCTCCCATCACCATTGAGCTGCCTTTACAATGCCCCCTCACCATTAAGCTGTACCCAACCCCATGCATTCCTCTCGGCGCCCTCAGCCTTACCCATCTGACCTGCCCCATCACCCTTGACGTGTCAACAATCATTCTGAACCCTCCCTCTATCACCCTTTAACCCCTAACCCAGTCTTTGGTTATCCTCCACTCTCCAATCTGCCCTCAATGACCCTTGATCTCCCCTCTATCATGCTTGATCTGCCTTCAGTCTTTCTTGTATAATCCCTCTGTCCCCCACAACCCTTCATAGATCTACACCGATCCTCCCTTACACAGACAACCATGCCCTGACCTCCCACGACAGCACACTCCCAATCTCAATGCAAAGCTCAACCTCCCCTGTTGGTCCAAGGAAGTTCCCCATACAAGGAAAGCAACTCCAATTCACTCCAAATGAACACTGCAATGAAGTTACTGTGAAAATCCCGAGTGGCCACACTCCGGCGCCTGTTCAGGTACACTGAGAGAGAATTTAGCATGGCCAATGCACCTAACCAGCACATCTTTCAGACTGTGGAAGGAAACTGGAGCACCTGGAGGAAACTCACGCAGACACAGGGAGAACGTGCAAACCCCACATAGACAGTGACCCAAGCTGGGAATCGAACCCGAGTCCCTGGCACTGTGAGGCAGCAGTGCTAACCACTGTGCCACTCCATGTCACGTTACTTAAACAAGAGAATGGCATGTGCAATTCCTGAATCTAAAGGATAGTTTCTCAAGTCATGAGAACTTTGGAAGATTGTAGTTGGGGTGACTGCAATGTTCTCACTTATTTCTTTTTAAATCCTGGGATGGAAAGCATCTGGTTCTGAAGATTTGCCACTTTTTACTGCCATGAAGATTTTGTAAATAGGAACATGATATAAATTAATAAAGCAAAAACTGTAGTTAATCTGTAAATATCTAGGTATGCATTTTTGGGTCATGCCAAGGTTAGGAGTGCAGGTGAACATAGCCCGAAAAGTTAAATGGCCAGCTGACACAGGTTCAGGACTTGTGAAGGCCGCCTGAGACAATTAGTGAGTTTTTTAAAGGTAAATAATAAAGGCCGGTTGGGATTTTCCAGTTATACGATGATGTGAGTTGTCCCTTGATGCGACTGGGTGGTTGGGGGAAAGGTGAGGGAAGTACATTAACTGCTCAGAGGCGCAGCCGGGCGCAGCTGGGCGCAGCACAGCCAGGCACAGAGCAGCCGGGCGCAGCACTGCTGGGCGCAGTGCAGCCAGGTACAGCATAGCCAGGTACAGCATAGCCAGGTACAGCATAGCCGGGCGCAGCACTGCTGGGTGCAGTGCAGCCAGGTACAGCATAGCCAGGTACAGCATAGCCGGGAGCAGCACAGCCAGGTGCAGTGCAGCCAGGTACAGCATAGCCGGGAGCAGCACAGCCAGGTGCAGTGCAACCAGGTACAGCATAGCCAGGTACAGCATAGCCGGGCGCAGCACTGCTGGGTGCAGTGCAGCCAGGTACAGCATAGCCGGGAGCAGCACAGCCAGGTGCAGTGCAACCAGGTACAGCATAGCCAGGTACAGCATAGCCGGGCGCAGCACTGCTGGGTGCAGTGCAGCCAGGTACAGCATAGCCGGGAGCAGCACAGCCAGGTGCAGTGCAGCCAGGTACAGCATAGCCGGGAGCAGCACAGCCAGGTGCAGTGCAGCCAGGTACAGCATAGCCAGGTACAGCATAGCCAGGTACAGCATAGCCGGGCGCAGCACAGCCAGGTGCAGTGCAACCAGGTACAGCATAGCCAGGTACAGCATAGCCAGGTACAGCATAGCCAGGTACAGCATAGCCAGGTACAGCATAGCCGGGCGCAGCACAGCCAGGTGCAGTGCAACCAGGTACAGCATAGCCAGGTACAGCATAGCCAGGTACAGCATAGCCGGGCGCAGCACTGCTGGGTGCAGTGCAGCCAGGTACAGCACAGCCAGGTGCAGTGCAGCCAGGTACAGCATAGCCAGGTACAGCATAGCTGGGCACAGTGCAGCCAGGTGCAGTGCAACCAGGTACAGCATAGCCAGGTGCGGCACAGCAGGGTGCAGTACAGCCGGGCGCAGCACTGCTGGGTGCAGTGCAGCCAGGTACAGCATAGCCGGGAGCAGCACAGCCAGGCGCAGTGCAGCCGGGCGCAGTGCAGCCAGGCACAGCACAGCCAGGTACAGTGCAGCCGGGCGCAGTGCAGCCAGGCACAGCACAGCCAGGTACAGCACAGCCAGGTACAGTGCAGCCGGGCGCAGTGCAGCCAGGTACAGCATAGCCAGGTACAGCACAGCCGGGTGCAGCGCAGCCAGGTACAGCATAGCCAGGTACAGTGCAGCCGGGCGCAGTGCAGCCGGGCGCAGTGCAGCCAGGTACAGCATAGCTGGGTGCAGCGCAGCCAGGCACAGCGCAGCCAGGTGCGGCACAGCAGGGTGCAGTACAGCCGGGCGCAGCACAGTAGAGACCCACACCAACCACTGTGACCACCACACCAACAAAATCCACCCTCACCACCACAAACCCCAACTGTTTTGGCCTGTCTGTTTTTTTGTATTTTTTATTTAAAAACTTGACTTTAATCAGTCTCCCACCTGGATTTGTAAAAGTCCTGACTCCTGTATTTTGCTTCTGTGGGGGAGAGAGATAGCTCTGAACTCATGTAAACTGATCTATATACCTATCATAATGTAATTGCAATTTATTTACCCACCATTTTTCTGACAAAGAGGAAGTTTTTCTTTAATTTCCCAACAAAATACATTGAACTTTTATATCCTGATTACATGATTTTTAATGATTTTCAAGAATACATTGTTTCATCCAAGATTTTTTTTTTTACTGGAATCATCACAATTCAATGGACTGAAGCAGTTTTATGATCTTGTTTTCTGGTGATTAGTAAGATCTGTGTTTCGAGAAGACGACGCAGCCTGGTGACATGTAAAGATTTAACATTGTTAACACGCCATTCAAAATAATTTGCACTAGAATTATAGAACCCCTACAGTGCAGAAGGAGGCCATTCGGCCTATTAGGTTTGCTCCGATCACAATCCTCCCACCCAGGCCTTATTCCCGTAACCCCACGTATTTACCCTGCTAATCCCCTGACACTAGGGGCAATTAAGCATGGCCAATCAACCTAACCCGCACCTCTTTGGACTGTGGGAGGAAACCGGAGCACCCGGAGGAAACCCACGCAGACACGGGGATAACTCCACACAGACAGTGACCCAAGGCCAGGAATCGAACCCGGGTCCCTGGTGCATTGAGGCAGCAGTGCCAACTATTGTGCCACCACTACTCACATGATATTTTAAACAAAAACAAGAAGTGCTGGAAAATCTCAGCAAGTCTGGCATCATCTGTGGGGAAAGAAGCAGAGCGAAAGGACGACATTCTCTGGCCTCCCCGGGGCATTTTTCTCACTGCGGGAGGCGACGCACCATTGGCCAGCAGCAGAATTGTCCGCTCCTATTGCTGTCAATGGGATTCCACCTCCCACTGCCAGGAAACCATGGTGGGATACGTGTTTGACGGGACCAGAGTATCCTGCCGGCACGAACAGCCAGAAAGTTCTGACCAATGTTTCGAGTGCAATATTACTCTTCTTCAGAACTTCAGAACATGCAACATTTTTCCTGCTCTCCCAGGCCCGGTTTGTTCTTTTAATTCACAAACAAAAACAGAAAATTCTGGAAAATCTCAGCAGGTCTGACAAGAGAGAATAGAGCCAACGTTTTCAGTCTTGATGGCTCTTCGTCAGAGCTGATTCCAGCATCTGCAGTATTTTGCTTTTATCTTTGTTCTTTTATTTGTTTTTTTGGACTGGTGACATGGCACGGTGGCACAGTGGTTAGCACTGCTGCCTCACAGCACCAGGGACCCAGGTTCAATTCCTGGTGATTCTCTGTGTGGATTTAGTATGTTCTCCCGATGTCTGCATGGGTTTCCTCCCACGGTCCAAAGATGTGAGGGTTAGGTTGTTTGGCCATGGTAAATTGCCCCTTATTGTCAAGGGGATTGTAAAAATGTGGGGTTAAGGGGATAGGGCCTGGGTAGGATTGTTGTCAATGGGCCGAATGACCTCCTTCTGCACTGTAGGGGTTCTATAATTCTATGTTGTTACTGTCAGCTGGATCCCACATGGACTAAAATATTCTTCACTTTCGGCCTTAGTGGGGTCTGAAGGGTGTGTTGCTACTTGCAGTCCAAAATTTGCCTTTAACAAATAAATACAAAAACAGTTGACTGTTTGTGAATTGAATGATAATCTGCTGAGACTCTAGTAACAATTCACCACATGTACTTGAGAATGAAAAGAGGCAAAGAATGTGTGGCTATATGGGATAAGCCTCTTTCACCCCAATGAACACTCACTGGAAAGGAAGGCTGTTTAATTGACGTCAGGTTATCAATTTTTTTTAATCACGTGCCAAAGTCATTCACATTTTTGAAGTCTTGAGTCTTGCCTTTCAATGCTTTTTGATTTCAATTACCTTGAGGAAAGATTAACATGAACTTGTTGTTCTCTCCACAGAGGCTACCTGACCTACTGTGTAATTCCAGCATTTTCTGTTTTTATGTTCGACTATTGGGCAGCACAGTGGTTAGCACTGCTACCTCACAGTGCCAGCAACCCGGATTCAATTCCAGCCTTGGGTGACTGTGTGGAGTTTGCATGTTCTCCCCGTATCTGCGTGTTTCCTCCGGGTGCTTCAGTTTCCTCCCACAGTCTAAAGATATGCAGTTTAGGTAGATTGGCTATGCTAAATTGCCCCTTAATGTCCCATGATACATAGGTTAATGGGATAAATATGTGGGGTTGTGAGGAAAGCCTGGATATAAACTGATGCAAACTCAATGGACCAAATGGCCTCCTCCTTCCTTGTAGGGAACCTAGATTATTTTGCCTGTAGTAACTGTTCCAATTGCAAAATTACATCTAGCCCCTAATTTCTTTGTCCTGATAAGTTCAGCTATAAGGGTGGTGGCCTCTGTACATGGAAACTTGTTGCTGTTCATCTCTGCTGCTGAGATTCAGAGAGCTGTGTGGTCCAACATGCCATTTCATCCATGTTTCGATATCCTACTGCATTCATTTCAAAACAAACTGACACCTGCATAATGGCTTGAGGGTGCCTACCATGAGGCAAGAACATAAACTTTGCTAGCTATGCTCACTTTGAACGCTATCGAAGAGCAGGGAGAATCAAAGCCTGAGCTTCAAAGTTATTCTGCAAGTCATGACACAGGTCAGTCAGGACTTGCCTCCTGTGCATGAAGTGCCTGAGGCATTGCCTTTCAATGGGAGGTGAGATAGACCTGTGAAGGCAGAAAATGTGGGAATATTGCTGTCTGTTCCCAACTTCTGCAGCAGTGCTGGCTGTCTATGGGAACATTATAATTGGCTTATGTTCCTTTTTATGCGTCACTGTGAGATGGCACTGTTTTGTTTTGGTCTAAGAAAACCTAATAAATATTGCAATAGGTGACAAATTTACCTCCATAACATCCATTCTTTAAAGTTTCATATGGCTGTCTATTAGACCAGCTGTCAGGATCAGTACTATTGGAATATCACACATTGGGAAACAATATGCAACAGTAAATACTGAAAGTTTCAGAGAAGAAAATTATACCAGCCACGGCATGGGGAAAGCATTCAGTGTAAGGAAAACAATCCAGCTCTGGAAGAAATAAAACTTCCCACAAGGAGGTTTATTTTCAAAATATTTCGTGATATTGGATCCGTAAGTTACAATCCTGAACTTGAGCATCGTAAATTGAACTATTTTTTCACTTATCCCCCAGCACTCACATTGACACTTAGTGTGGGACTCAACGACACCATGTTGCAAGAGAAAATGTTGCAGATATCAGGATCCGAGTTCATGTGACAGCACAACCTATTCTGCATTATAAAGTGAGTACTGTAGTTACTATCACATATCGCTGCAACAGAGACAAATTGCAAATCACTATTGAGGGATAATGTAGCAGCTGTCCAAAACAAAACAAAGCCTTGATTTTAACCCGCACACTGAGTCAGTCCTTTAAATGGTTCAGTGGTTAAAATAGCACTCCTCCAGCTGCATGTGAGCTTCAAACTCCCTCACAAGCCCTCCCACCCCACTGCCTGCCTCACACTGCACTCCTGCTCCAAGTTAAAACTAAAGTTTCAATTTACTGCACTCAGCCTAGATGCTTGTTGAGTGCTCCCTACTATGTAGGTCACACAATATTACTAGAGTGGAAATGTCTTGTCAATACTCTTGACTTTTGAGTCCATTAAATCCTGTTCAATAGAATTGTAATTGGTCTGTATTTGCTTACTGTGCCCTGAGTGATGACACAATGTGGCTGCAATTTGATTGCTTGTGTGTTTATTTATTAATACAGTATTATGGCAGCCAGTTTGAAAATGTTCTTATTCTCTTGTTTATTTGATGTCAGGTTATAGAACATAGAACATTACAGCGCAGTACAGGCCCTTTGGCCCTCGATGTTGCGCCGACCAGTGGAACCAATCTAAAGCCCCTCTAATTTACACTATTCCAATATCATCCATATGTTTATCCAATAACCATTTGAATGCTCTTAATGTTGACGAGTCCACTACTGCTGCAGGCAGAGCATTCCACGCCCTTACTACTCTCTGAGTAAAGAACCTACCTCTGACATCTATCCTATATCTCTCACCCCTCAATTTAAAGCTATGTCCCCTCGTGTTAGCCATCACCATCCGAGGAAAAAGGCTCTCACTATCCACCCTATCTAATCCTCTGATCATCTTGTATGCCTCTATTAAGTCACCTCTTAACCTTCTTCTCTCTAAGGAAAACAACCTCAAGTCCCTCAGCCTTTCCTCATACGATCTTCCCACCATACCAGGCAACATCCTGGTAAATCTCCTCTGCACCCTTTCCAACGCTTCCACATCTTTCCTATAATGCAGCGACCAGAACTGTATGCAATACTCCACGTGCGGCCGCACCAGAGTTTTGTACAGTTGCAGCATGACCTCATGGCTCCGAAACTCAATCCCTCTACCAATAAAAGCTAACACACTGTACGCCTTCTCAACAACCCTATCAACCTGGGTGCCAACTTTCAGGGATCTATGCACATGGACACCCAGATCCCTCTGTTCATCCACACTACCAAGTATCTTACCATTAGCCCAGTACTCTGTATTCCTGTTACTCCTTCCAAAGTCTATTCTTTTTTAACCAAGTGCCAAAGTTATTCACATTTTTGAAGTCTTGAGTCTTGCCTTTCAATTCTTTTTATCTTCAATTATCTTGAGGAAAGATTAACGTGAACATCTTGTTTTCCCCATCGATGCTGTCTGACCTACTGAGTAATTCCAGCATTTTCTGTTTTTGTGCTAGACTACTGGGTGACACAGTGGCACAGTGGCGAGCACTGCTGCCTCAGTGCCAGGAACCCAGGTTCAATTCAGACCTTGGGTTTATCTTTGTGGAGTTGTTCTATTCGTAAAAGAGAGCAAGTGATATTACTCTGTGAAAGTGATACTATTACAACTGTATTGATGTCAAATGCAGAATAAAGCAAAATATCACTAAAACTAACATTATATTTGACTCCTCTCACTTCAGATCTGTTGTGCTGAAGACATAGTTCCCACATTGAGTGCTCAATAAGCATGTTGGGTGAACTATCTTTTTACTGTGTATTTCAGCTGAAATATTCATAGCAGGGGCCCTAGGGGATTAGAGAGGCAAGGACAATCCAGAAACAGCAAATGATGACAGTGATACAGCAAAGAAGTATGCATATTGAGAGAGTGGATGTGTGTGTGAACTATGAACAAAGAATGTCATCAGAAGAGATAAAGTATTAAAAAAAAGTAATGCTGTTAAGGGTAATCATTTGAATAAACATAGAGGAGCCCTGGCAAATTGTGAATGCAGTGGGTTCAATATCCTTCAGGGTAAATCAATTTCCAGTGTGAATCCCAAGACAGTTATTGAGCACTTTGTTAGCATAGTCAAGGAGTTGCTACAATGTTTGTAGAAGAATGCATAAGACTTTTTCCTTTGCAGTGGTGACATAGTTCAAATGGCATAATTTGTTGAACTGAAAACATAGGGCCGATTTTATCATTGCGTTGCGCCAGTTTTCGGGCACGAAAACTTGGTAAAGTCGGGCAAGGCGAATAGTGCGATCTGCGCCTGTGTCTGCGCAGATTCCCACTTTACCAAAGCCCTTGCATGCATTTAAATTGACTTAATGAGCTGGATGCCCAATCTTACCGGCATTTCCCCCTTTACCATCGCGTTCGCCCATCCAGATTCAGCGCAAAACAGGCACGCTCGCCAAAGGTCTGTTTTGGGCGCTTCAGCTTCTGAAAAGGTAAGTTCAGAGCTTCCAACGGCTCTCCAACTCAGATCGGTGGTAGGGGGGGAGGGAGGCGGGTTTGGTCACTCTCTGGTGGGGGGAGGAGGAGGAAGTGGGTCAGATGTATCTCTAGTGGAGGGGAGAGGAGGAGGACCAGATGTATCTCTGGTGGAGGGGGGAAGGAGGGAGGCCCAATCATTCTCTGGTGTGGGGGAGGGAGGAGGAGGTAGGTCAGATGTATCTCAGGTGGGGGGGGGGGAAAGGAGGGAGGCCCGATTGTTCTCTGGTAAGGCGGTGGGGGGGTGGAGGGAGACCCGATCATTTTCTGGTGGGGCGGGGGGGGGGGTTGGAAGGAGGGAGGGCCAGATCATTCTCTGGTGGGGAGGAGGGGAGGAGGGAGGCCAGATGGTTCTCTGGTGGGGCGGGGGGGGGGGGGGGAAGAGGGCCAGATCATTCTCTGGTGGTGGGGGAAGGGGAGGAGAGAGGCCAGATGGTTTTCTGGTGGGTGGGGGGGAGGAGGGAGGGTCAGGTGGTTCTCTGGTGGCAGGGGGTGGGGAGGGAGGCCAGATCATTCTCTGGTGGGGGGGAGGAGGGAGGCCCAATTGTTCTCAGGTTGGGAGGAGGCGAGGGCCAGATGGATCTCTGGTGGGGGGGGAAGCGGAGGGGCAGAGGAAGGGGGGTCCGCTGCCACTCTGCGGGTGATCGGTGGGGCAGGGGTTCGCCATTGGTCTGGGTAGCCGGGGACTGGGTGGATAAGGGGGACAGTTATGTTGTGGGGGTGGGGCAATGTCTGTGGGGGTCATCGTGTCTGGGCCGCTTTATCTGCTTTTTGCTGCCCGGAGCGATGTGACAGGGGAGCATTTTTCAATTTTTCTTCACTGCCCTTGCGCAGTTGGAAGCTCTGATTGGAGCTGCAGCATTTCGGGCGCGATAAGCCCCGCCCACAACACGATTCAGACTCGTGATTTTTTTTTTCAGTTTAAGTGCATATGGGGGCGCCAGAGAACAGATTTCCAAGTCGGATCTGAATTGCGCCCAGATTTAGCACTGAGAATCAAAATGGTAAAATCGCTCCCTTAGTGTTTGTTAATTTAAGAGATACAGAACAGAATTCTGAAAGGTTCCCTGTGAAGTTTAAATAGAATTAGATTTTAATAAAGAATTAAAATGCTGCAGTAGTATCTACAAGGGTATTGGGCATGAGAACAATTACAAGGAAAATCTATAAAATAAATTAAGGAAATGTTAAATTGTCAAATACACAGGGTGTGACCTTACCGACTGTCCACACCACGCTCCAGTTGCAGCGAGGTCGGAGAATTTGGGAAAATCCCACTGGTGTGAACATTCCAGCCATAAATTCCATCAACTCAGAGCCCGACACTTAGGCATTCAAGCCTGCATCTGCTTTCACCATTATAGTAAATCCCAGTATTGATTAATGAGAACAATCTTTTTTATGGCCTGGTAGAATTTTAATTATGGAAAGAAGACATTCGCCAGAATTCTACCGTCTCGTCCACCACGGAATCACAGCGGGCGAGTGGCAGGCAACGGAAATGTCTGTTGACCTTGGGCGGAAATTTCTGGTCTCGCTCGAGCAAGGACATAAAATCCTGCCCTTAATAAATATACGACTTTATTATTGATTTTGTACCAAAATATTTAACATGCTATTAGCTTTATTAAATTCATTCTTTGGATTGAGTGTCACTGGCAGGTTCAGCGTTTTTGCTCATCACAATTTTCCCTTGTTAAGGGGTGGTGAGCAGTCATTTTACATTGATAAAAACATATATAGAAACTAGAGGCAGGAGTAGGCCATTTGGCTCTCCAAGCCTGTTCCGCCATTCATCACAGTCACGACTGATCATCACATTCAATACACCTATCCTGCATGCCCCCCATATCCCTTGATCCTTGAGCCCCAAGAGCTATATTTAATTCCTTCTTGAAGGCACATAGCAATTTGGCCTCAACTACTTCCTGTGGTAGTGAATTCCAAGAATCACCGCTCTCTGGGTGAAGAAATTTCTCCTCACCTCAATCTTAAATGGTTTATCACTTATCTTCAAACTATGACCCCTAGTTCCGGAATCCCCACCATCAGGAACATTCTTTCTGAAACTACCTTGTCAAATCCTGTTAGAATTTTATAAGTTTCTATGAGATCCCTTCTCACTCTTCTAAACTCCAATTAATGTATTCCCAACCAACTTCGTCTCTCCTTGTATGACAATCCCACCATCCCAGGAAACAGGCTGGTAAACCTTCACTGGGTTTGAGGGGAGGCGATGGCCTTGTGGTATTATCGCTAGACTATTGATCCAGAAATTCAGTTAATGTTCTGGGGACACCAAGGTCTCACTGAGTATCCACCTGTCTCAATTACACCCATTCAAATAATAATCTGCCTTCGTCTTTTTGCTACTGAAGTAGATAACTTCACATTCATCTACATTATACTGCGTCTTCCATGCATATGCCCACTCACTCAGCCTGTCCAAATCATGCTGAAGCATCTCTGCATCCTCCTCAGACTCACTCTCCCACCCAACTTTGTATCATCTACAAATTTGGAGATAATACATTTAGTTCACTTGTCAAAGTCACTAATATATTGTGTGAACAGTTGGGGTCCTAGCACAGATCCCTATGATACCCCACGAGTCACTGCCTGCCGATTGGAAAAAGACCCTTTTATTCCAACTCTTTACTTCCTGTCTGCTAACCAGCTTTCTATCCATCTCAAAACACTGCCCACAATCCTATGTGCTTTAAATGTACATAGTAATCTGCTAAATGAGACCTTGTCAAAAGCCTTCTGAAAGTCTAAATAAACCACATTCACCGATTCTCTGGTCAATGCTACTAGTTTCAACCTCAAAGAATTCCAGTAGATTTGCCAAGCATGATGTCCCTTTCATAAATCCATGCTGACTTTTTCTGATTATACCACTGTTTCCCAAATACTGTGCTATGAAATCCTTGATAATGGACTCTAGCAACTTACCCAGTAACGACATTAGGCTCACTGATCTATAATTACCTGTTTTCTTTTTGCCTCCCTTTTTGAACAGCAGGCTTACATTACCTACCCTCCAATTCCAGAGTCCAAAATATCTTGGAAAATGACGACCAATTGATCTACTATTTCTAGGGCCACTTCCTTAAGTACTCTGGGATGAAGATTATCAGGCCCTGGACATTTATCCGCCTTCAATCCCATTAATTTACCCAAGACCATTTCTCTACTAATACTGATTTCCTTCAGCTTCTCACTAAAACTTACGTTTCTCAGAACCTCTGATACATTATTCATATCTTTGTGAAGACAGAAGCAATGTACAAATTTAGTTCCTCAGCCATTTCTTTGTTCCCTGTTATGAATTCCCCCATTTCTGACTGTAAGGTGCCTACATTCATTTTTGTCAATCTTTTTCTCTTTACATACCTATAGAAACTTTTACAGTCAGCTTTTATGTTTCCTGCTAGCTTACATTCATGCTCTTTTTTCCACTCTTTAATCAATCAGTTGGTCCTCAGATTTATTGCTTTTTCTTGCTAATTTGTATGCTTTTTCTTTGAATCTAATACTATCTCTGATTTCCCTTTAAGCTGTGGTTTGGCCACAGTTCCCTTTCTACTCTTGCACCAAATAGGAATAAACAACTTTGTAGCTCACCTATTCATTCCCTTGAATGCCTGCCATTGCCTGTCCACTATTCCTCCTTTCAGCAATGTTTCCCAGTCCATCAGAGCCGACTCATGCCTCATATCATCATAGTTACCTTTATTGAGATTCAGGAGCCTGTTCTCAGAATCAACTACCTCACTATCCATCTTGATAAAGAACTCTATCATATTATGGTCACTCATCCCCAAGGGTTCTCTCACAACTAGACTGCCAACTAATCCTTTCTCATTGCACCAAGATGGCCTGTTCCTTTTTTGGTTCTTCAAAATATTGATCCAGAAAACCATCCCATATATACTCTAGAAATTCCTCCTCTATTGTACTGTGACTAATTTGACTCACTCAATCTATATGCAGATCAAAGTCACCCATAATCACAGATGTTCCTTTATCACATGCATCCCTGATTCCTGTCTAATGCTGTTCCCAACATTACCACCGACAAATGTTTTTTGCCCCTTGGTGATTCTTAACTTGACCTATTCTGATCCCACATTGTCTGTGCTAATGTCTTTCCTCAGTATTGAATCAATAACTTCTTTCATCAACAGTGCAACTCCACCATCTTTTCCTGTCTATGTGTCCTTCCTAAATGCTGAATGTCTCCGTAATGCCAACTATATCATACCCCTTTATATCTATCTGTGCAACTAATTCATCCATTTTATTTTGAATGATCCCAGAGTTCAGGTACAAAACCTTAAGGTGAGCCCTTTTAACATTTCTTCTCCCATTCCTATCATTTTTTACTGTGTTCTTATCTGACTCAGGCCCTTGACTGCTCTGCCTATCACTGTTCTTAATCTCCTTGTTGTCTTTTTCTCTTGTTCTTGATTCCCCTGCTCTGAATCCTTACAAAGATCCCCATCTTCCTGCCATATTAGTTTAAACGCTCCCCAACCACTCTAACAAGTACCCCCACAAGGACATTAGCCCCAGTCCTGCCCAGGTGTAACCCATCCAGTGTGTACAGGTCCCACCTCCCCCAGAACTGGTTCCAATGCTTCAGGAATCTGAAATCCTCCCCCTCACATCATCTTTTCAGCCACGTATTCATCTTAATTATCCTGCTCTTTCTACTCTGAAGAGCATGTGGCACTAGTAATAATCCTTAGATACCTACCTTTGAGGGCCTACTTTTCAAGTTGCTCCCTAGTTCCGTATATTCTACTTTTAGGACCTCACGCCTTTTTTTTTTAACCTATGTTGTTGGCATCAATGTGTACCACAATTAGCTATTCACCCTCCCCCTTCAGAATGTCCAGCAACTATTCTTAAACATCCTTGACCCAAGCACCAAGGAGGCAACATCCCATCCTGGAGTCCCTTTTGCGGCCACAGAAACGTCTATCTATTCCTCTCACAATTGAATCCCCTATGACTATTGCATTTCTACACCTTTTTCTAATTCCCTGTACCGCAGAGCCAATCATGGTGCTTCGAATTTGTCTACTGCTGTTATCCCCTGAGAGGCCATTCCTCTCAACAATATCCAAAATGGTATATCTGCTTTGCAGGGGATTAGCCACAGCCTGCTTAGTCCTTTTGCTCTGCCTAGTGGTCACCCACTCCCTTTCTGCCTATGGAGCCTGAGCCTGCGGCGTGACCACCTTGCTATACTTGCTATCCACAATACTCTCTGTCTCATGAGGGATACAAACGGATGGGAATAGAGGGATACAAACGGATGGTCTAGTTAGGAACACACGATCGGTGCAGGCTTGGAGGGCCGAAGGGCCTGTTCCTGTGCTGTATTGTTCTTTGTTCATGGATCCTCTACAGTGTCCTCAGATACCTGTTCAGCTCTGAAACTCAGGCTTCCAGGGGCTGCAGCTGGAGCCACTTCCTGCACACATGCTAGTCTTGGGCACTGGAAACATTCCTGGTCTCCCACATGGAGCAAGAAGAGCAGACCATGGCTTGCAGCTCTGCTACCATGTCTTACCCCTTTAAGTTAAATTAATCCTTTTAATATGAAACAATATCAACTAGGGCCCATCTTCTTTGCTCTTTGTTATTATAGAATATATTTCTTACAAACAATGAATCAGAATGACATGTTAACAATTATAACCAATAGTAGCAGCAAGTAACTACCCAACCATACTCACCCAAACAGCTGTTTAGATTTCCTTAGGAGATGTAAACTTACACTCTGCTCTTTCTTACAGTCTTTTAACCACCTGGTTCTGCTCTTAGATTCACTTTTTGTTTACTCCTTTATCATCCTAGTTTTGTTCCCTAACTGTTATCTTGTTCAGGTCCAGTACTCTCTGCTCCCCAAGGTAAGTGAGGGCTCCGAGCCTCACGCTCCCTTTATCCTCTGCTCCTCAGCTTCTAGACTGCTGCTGCAGTTTCTGTGGTGTAGGTACATGCTGTTAGGGAAGGGGGTCCAGAATTTTGACCCAGCAGCAGCTCAGGATCAGCGATATATTTCCAAGTCACGATGGTGAGTGACTTTGAGGGGAACCTGCAGCTGGTGGTGTTCCCATGTATCTGCAGCCTTTGTTCTTCCATGTGGTTGAGAGCATGGGTTTGGAAGGCACTGTTAAAGGAATCTTTGTCAATTGCTGCAATGCATCTTGTGGATGGTACACACCATGGCCACTGTCTGCCTGTATTGGAGGAAATAAATGTTGAAGTTGGTGCATTGAGTGTCGATCAAGCAAACTATTTTGACATATGCCATGCAGGGGGTGAAATTAGACCCTGTTTGTGCCCGTTTTCCAGATGTGCAAAAACGTCCAACTTCACCCTTGCAAATTGGCCTTAATTTTGTGGTTTTGCTGAAGAACAATGTGTTGTCTCCCCATCTCACTTGTTCAAAGACATATTTATATGAAGGTTGTCATGGTCACTTGGATGTCAACATTGAAGAATGGGCAACATAGTTGGCCATTTACCAATTGGTTAATAAAATTGTTTTGGTTGAAGGACAATCAGTACTGAAAGCCTTCATTCTTTTGTCTCATCATTGACGAGCGCTCCTCCAATGAAACATTGTGTGCCTGCGAGAATATAATATGCTGTTCAAACAAAAATCGTGAACACCCCTTTCTGAGTTGCACTCTGCTCTAGTCTGTAGATGCCAATAGGGTGATCCAATTTACCTATTTCTATAGTAGCATACAGATAGCATTCTTCCTTCTTGAGTCACACATACATTGGTTCAAGTTCTATTCCAGAGACTTCAGCACACAATCAAGGTTGACATTCCAATGCAGTCCTATGGGAGTATTAGAGAGGCCACCTTTTGGATAAATTATTAAACTGAGGCCCAATATGTTCTCTCAGGTAGATGTAATAGATTCCATGGTTGTATTTTGAAGAAGTCCAGGGGGAGTTAACTCCAGTATCATGGCTAACATTTATCCCTCTATCAACGCTAGCAAAACAGGTTGAGGGAGGCGATGGCCTCGTGGTATTATCACTAGACTACTAATCCAGAAGTTCAGCTAATGTTCTGGGGACCTGGGTTCGAATCCTGCCATGGCAGATGGTGGAATCTGAATTCAATAAAACAAATCTGGAATTAAGAATCTACTGATGATCATGAAACCATTGTTGATTGTTGGAAATATCCATATGGTTCACTAATGTCCTTTAGGGAAGGAAATCTGCTGTCCTTACCTGATCTGGCCTACATGTGACTCCAGAGCCACAGCAATGTGGTTGACTCTCAACTGCCCTGGGCAACTAGGGTTCGACAATAAATGCTGGCCAGTCAGCAACACCCAAGTCCCACGAATAAAAAAAAGTTATTTGGTCATTATCACAGTTGTGGCCGATTGCTTTGTACAGATTGGTTGCTGTATCTTCTCCAATATGAGTTGAAAAGTACTTAAAGACATCCTGAGATCAAAAAGCACTATATAAATGCATGTCTTTCTTTAAGAAGATTGCCCCATCTACTGGTGAGGTGGGAGGTGATGAAATAACACATTGCATTTACATAGCACCTTTAACCCACAGAAGAACAATCAGACAAAACGAATGCCGAAACAGAGATGGAGTTTCAGGAGCTGTGGCCAAAAGCTGGGTCAAAGAGGTGAGGAGATTAAACTGGTCGTTTGTCCTCTGATTAGAATATTTCATTGATCTGGTTTTTGTTCAGCATTCCGTTCCAAGCTGTTTAATTTGTGCTGTATTGGTGGCATAGCCCTAGAAAACTAAATCCGCATCAGATGTCAGCTCCTACAACAATTTAGTGAACAGTGCTGGAATTGTCAGCATGTTTCTGAGCACAGGAGCCAGAACCTTCAGATTGCTTTTCAGTTTTGACCCCTGCTGGAGTTAAAAGGTCGGCGCAATTTGAATATTAGCTGCCCGCAGCCAAACCTCTCACAGGCGGCCCGATTCTCCAGCATGCAATCTTCCGTGTATGCAACTTGCAGCAAAGTGTACTTTGATGTACTTTTTAAAAGGTAGCCAGATGTTTCCGCAAAAGTAAATCAATCAACCAGTAGCTGTTAATTAGACGAGTTCAGTTATACAGCGAGAAAGACCAGGTCCCAAAGTCTCCACAGAGCGCACCATCCCTTATAAATGAGGCAGGGCGGGCTCTGTGCAGCCAAGTGTGTGACAAGTGACAGTGGGGAACCTATATAGGTGCAACACAGTCCATCTGTCACAAGAAACACCAGGTTGTACGTTATTGAGTTTTGCTGGAACTTATGATTTTCTAAACATTTTTTTACCCTTATTACTGTTCATTGCTGCATTTCCTTCCCTTTATGTTCTCAAGTGATTAATCTATTAAGTACTGTATGCTTCTTGCGGCGTGTACATTCTGGAAGTGAGCTTAATAAATTTATCGACTGGCCTCGTTAGAAAGTCTCATTTCCCAATCCTGATGTCATAGTGGGTCCCATTAGCAGAGATGCTGTGGGATGCAGTGCAATGATGGATTTGCTTGCAGGTAATGCGTGATTAACAGAGACAGGGAGAGGTACCAGCACAGTACTCAATCATAGCCATCAGGCCAGTTTCATATCACACAGTTCAACTCTGCAGACATTGCTGTCGGACCTTCACTGGTTCTCACCAATTAATGCAATGCTTATTGATCTGAGAGCCAGAGCTAAATTTGTGTTGTGTGAAACAAAGTGATAAATGCCGTGGCTTCAGACTTTGACAAGTTCAACTTACCAAATATCTCTGACCTCAAGCAATCTAAAAATAAGGAAGATTGAATACTCATATAGCTAACTATACCTAATGTAAAAAATTCAAACATTTAGAAGTGCAACTTCTAAAATTTCAGAAGTGTTCTATTTACTAACCATTTGGGGCGGCACGGGGGCACAGTTTTCAGCATTGCTGCCTTGCAGCACCAGGGATCCGGGTTCAATTCCAGCCTCGGGTCACTGCCTGCATAGAGTTTACACGTCCTCCCCATGTCTGCATGGGCTTCCTCCGGGTGCTCTGGTTTCCTCCTACACTCCAAAGATGTTCAGGTTAGGTTGATTGGCCATGCTAAAAAAATTGCCCCTTAGTGTCAGGGGGACCAGCAGGGTAAATACATGGGGTTATGGGGATAGGGCCTGGGTGGGGTTGTTGTCAGTGCAGCCTCGATGGGCTGAATGGCCTCATTTTGTATTGTAGGGATAATATGATTCAAGTGTCCCCTCTGGTCTTCATTGCATTCTTTTTCTAACATGAAGTGTTAAAATTGTTAAGATTATAATTACATTTTATATAAATTCAAAAGTAGATAAACTTGCTGAATTACAAGCTGTAAATGAAATTGCCTATATATAACTGCGTACCACCTTTATCTGGGAGTGTGATTGTATTTCCAGTTTCATGACCTTTCTGAAAATACTTTCTTTTGTATGGAGTGCGATTTTCTCATTAAATTTGAGCAATGCATTTAAAATTTGTTATGAGAATGCTAGTTAGGAACATACCCTTGTGGTGGTTATTCAGTAACAATATCATACATTTATATTTTCTTACGAAAGCGAAGAAACATTAATTAGTTTACTGCCTCAAATCATTTGCAAAGCAATGTTATGAATGTCACTTCTGTTCAACCTCTTCACTGTAACAATATTAAACAATAATTTAGAAGAACTATTTTGGAAGGTAAAGATTTGTGGAGTATAAAAAGTCACCAGCAAAGGCCTGAGTGAATCAACTAAATTAGGATATATAGATGCCTCAGAATTATTGTGCGATGTTATTGCAAGCCTTCATATCAAATTTCTCAATGTGCTATTTTAGCAGAGACATTAACCTACTTAAAGTAAAGGATTAGTGTCTCCAGCAAAGTAGCAGAGCAAGAATTGTGTTCGATATATTGCTGACTGCAATTTTCTATCGCCAGTGACATGGAAAGAAAGCTGCTTTACAGCATATTAAACCTTGGCAGAGCTCAGCTCTTTATATGGTTAATTTGTGTAATAGGTATTAGGGTTGGGATAAATGGTGCTGTGGTCAGCATATCTTCCCAGTAGAGCTGGATATAAATTTAGCCCAGATATGGACACAGCAGCACTCTGCGAATGTCACAGATAAAATTCATGGTACACCATTACTTTGTACTTGAAAGTATTTGAAATTATAGATGCTTGATCTGAAAAGGCTCAGGCAGAAATGAATAATCCCATCTTGTGCTACAAAATAAAAAGCTGGTCCATGGTTTTTTTGAGAAGTGGGTATGAGAAGCACGTATTTACACACATGAATTGTTTTTGATGGGTTCATAGAATCACAGAACCCCAACAGTGCAGAAGAGGCCATTCAGCCCATTGAGTCTGCACCGACTCTCTGACAGAGTATATCACCCAGGCCCTCTTCCCCACCTGGTCCCTGTAACCCCACACATTTCTCATGGTTAATCCATGGGACACTAAGGGGCAATTTAGCATGGCCAATCCACTGACCTGCACATCTTTGGAGGAAATCGGAACATTCGGGAGAAACCCGGAGGCTTAAGTGAACTTTGCCATGCGGCCGATTCTCCAGACACCAAGATAGGATTGAAATTGAACATTTCCTTAAAATGGTTACATTTAATTCACGGTTGATATAACAAAGGGAAATCATTCAGCAATATTTGATTCTCTGTTACATCGCAATGATGTCAGGATATTAGCATTCCTTTGGAATAAATATCTCACTTCCAGTATGATTGTGAGCAGTTCTATCAATAAAGAACAACTTACATTGCAGCTTACTTGCAATGTGCAGTGAAATATAGCAAGATAGTGCCAGAGTAGTGCTGGGACAGCCAAATAATGACAATATAAATAATCCTTGTGTCAGTGGTTTTTGCTGCAATATGTTCAGTTTGCACTTTGTTACCATCCCTGCAAAGACCGATAACTTTTTAAAAAGAAAATAATCCTCAGCACACCAGCAGAAAGGAGCTGATGGACAAGGTTTCAATTTTTCAAATTCTTTACTATAAAATTCAAACCGACATCAGCATAAATCAGGCAACATACATCAAACTAAAGAAAAAAGTAAAATTTGCATTATATTATTCATACAATCTTAATGTGTCTTATAAGATTTTGATTTGATTTGATTTGATTTATTATCATCACATGTGTTGGTATACAGTGAAAAGTATTGGGTGGAATTCTCCCCAAAAAATTCTAAGTGCCAAATTTGAGTAAAAACTGGATTACATCATGTTGGTTTATTCAGCAGGATTTTCAAACTGAATCTCCCACATTCAGTGCACTCATTAAAAATCAGTGGGCGAGGCCTATTCCCACTGGAGAGGCTGGCAGCATAGCGCTGAGCGGGCTGCAGCACATGCGCCAATCTGTCAGAGCGGAGATCAGCGCATGCGCAGTAGCCCATACTGCCAGTCTCCCGATCGCTGGCCAGCCCCGTGACCCCTTGCATCGCTGGCCGTGCGACCCCCACCCACCACTCGATTACTGGCCTCCCGTACGTGTCCGGGCCCGCCTCAATCTCCCCTTCACTGGATATCCTGATCTCCTGAACCCCCCCTTTCACTCACTGGCAGCCCCGACCTTCTCCTCCGTAGTCCCAACCTCTGCTCCCCGCAGCTCAGACCCCCCTCAGCAGACCGACCTCCCCATACTCCGATGTCTAGCTCCAATCGCTGCCCTCTCTCCCCATCACCAAACCAAAGTGCAGAGTGGCAGCAGGATTTTCATTTTGTTTTAAGCGCTTGTCTTTCATGCCTTTTTTGTTACAAGTCTTTACTGTTTATCTGATGAACTGTCTTTTGTCAATAAAAGGTTGTTTTTGCTGCAAGCCTCCAACTCAAGTCAAAGACTCGAAGAGTCATAGAGATATTCAGCAAGGAAACAGGCACTTCAGCCCAACTCATCCATGCCGATCATGTTTCCTAAACTGAAATGGTCCCATTTTCCTACATTTGGCCCATGTCCCCCTAAACCTTTCCCACCCATGTACCCATGCAAATATCTTTTAAATGTTGTACCTGCCTTTACTACCTCCTCTGTATTAAGGACCTGGGGTGCAACTTATTATGTTGATTCTGGAATTGAAGGTTAAATTGCTATAAGACATATAAGATTCAGAAGTGGCTAATTCTGTTCCAGTCTTGTCTCTGTCATGGGTTCATGAACTCTCCTTTATCTACTCTCCCTAATGTCTCTGTATTGTTAGAAACATAGACAATAGGTGCAGGAGTAGGCCATTTGGTCCTTCATGCCTGCACCACCATTCAATATGATCATGGCTGATCATGCACTTTCAGTGTCCCACTCCCACTTTCTCTCCATATCCCTTGATCCCTTTAGCCGCAGGGGTCGCGTCCGGCTCCCTCTTGAACATATCTAATGAACAGTCCCCAACAGCTTTCTGTGGTAGAGAATTCCACAGGTTCACAACTCTGAGTGAAGCAGTCCTTCCTCATCTCAGTCCTGAATGGCTTATCCCTTATTCTTAGACTGTGACCCCTAGTTCTGCACCTCCCCAACATCGGGAACATTCTTCCCGCATTTAACCTGTCCAGCCCCATCAGGATTTTATATGTTTCTATGAGATCCCCTCTCATTCTTCTAAATTCCAGTGAGTTCAAGCCCAGTTGATCCAGTCTCTCTTCATATGTCAGTCCTGCCATTTCAGGAATCAGTCTGGTGAACCTTCGCTGGAGTCCATCAATAGCAAGAATATCCTTCCTCAGACTAGAAGACTAAAACTGCACACAATACTCAAGGTGTGGCTTCACCAAGGCCCTGTAAAATTGCAACAAGACATCCTTACTCTGATACTCAACACCTTTTGCTATGAAGGCCAGAAAGCCATTAGCTTTCCTCACTCCCTGCTGTACCTGCATGCCAACCTTCAGCGACTGTTCCACCATGACACCCAGGTCATGTTGCACTTCCCCTTTTCCTAAACTGCCACCATTCCGATAATAATCTTCTCTTCTGTTTTTGCCACCAAAGTGGATAACTGTGCATTATGGGGGCGATTCTCACAAAAGTGCTGAATGGTGAGAAAACTGGTCTCGATCACGACTGTTTTTTCAGTGCAACTTCAGACCCGAATCTCCCCACTCTGTGCAATGCAGAGGTCGCAATCGTGAATATGATTAAACACTCAGGGGCGGAGCTTAATTGCGCCAAAGAGCCTGAAATGGGCGGGATACGCAGGAACCCATGCATGTGCACATTGCTGGGAGATTGCTGAAAAGGCCTCCCAGCATCCAGATCATTGCCATCCAACCCCCACAGGGTTGGACTCTCGCTGGCCCCCACAACCTGCTTCCCCCCCGCCACAGACATCGCTGGCCTCATCGTGGCCCCCACAATCATCGCTGGCCCCCCTCCCCCATACAGACATGACTGGCCCCCCTCCCCCATACAGACATCACTGGCCTCCCTCCCCCATACTGACATCACTGGCTCCTCCTCCCCCCTCTCCCCTCTCTCCCACTCCCCTTCCTCCTTCTGCCCCCCTCCCCACTCCCCCTTAACTCCCATCCCCACCAACCCCACTCCCCCCTCCCTCCTTCCCCCATCCACCCCCCCAGATATCAGTTCTGACATCTGGCAACAGTTTCCAGCAATCACCATGAAGCCATTCCTGGGCCTCAGTCAATTCCTCCTCCTGAGCTTTCCTTTGATTCCCACCTGAAGGACAAAGACTGTTTCCATCGGCCTTGTTTGGGATTGATGTAAGAACTTTAATCCCGGCTGTGACTTGTGAGAGAGGTGATGTTCCAGCTGAGACTCATGTGTCCTGAAAGGCGCGGCCCGGGAAGGTTCAACTCCCCGGGTGACCCAACCCAGGAAGGGGTGCCCCGGAAACTGTGATTCAGGAACGTTCAGCCCTGGAAGATGCAACCCCAGAAGGTGCAACCCGAGCAGGTATAACCTCGGAAGGTCTGGCCCAGCGGAGTGGACCTTGGAAGAACTTAAATGAACTCTGCAACTTCGGAAGGTGTAACCTTGAAAGGCGAAAGCTTTGAAAGGTGAAGCCCCTGGAATGTTGAAAGACTTGTCAAAGGACGTTCATTATCGTGTTATGATGCCTCTTGTATTCCATTAGTTTGTCGGTTTATTTTTTCCCTTTCTCCCTCGCATTATTTGTGGCCTGGTTTGCGGGGGTGGGGGGGGTGGTGTCCTCCTGGATGGAGTAACCCCCTGGGGGTGTAACATTTGGCCAGGGAAAGTTCCAGGTGGTGAAGCCCCGGATATAGTAACACCAGAGGGTCCCCATTCTCTGGGGGAAAATCCGGAAAAAAAGGGTTCAGCCCAGACTGAGTACCCCAGGGAGCACCTCCCCCGCCCCGACCCCTCCCCCCCCCCTCCCCTCCCAAGCAGGGAAAAACCCGGGAGGCGATGCCCTGGCGGGTAACAAATGAGCTTTAATGTTTATTTCTTTTTTTTAGTGAAATAGTTAGCTGCTATATTTTGATAAAAGTACTTGACGGTTATGTTTAGAGGACAATGCCCTGGAAAAGATAGCACATAACAAATCCTTAATGAAGGGTAGTACCTGTATGTTATTGGTTAATGGATAGTGTTAGCCATCGGTAATGTTTGTTTCGAAGTTTGCTGGTTTATATGCTGTAGCGAGTTGTCTGCATATTTGAAGGCAGGCTGTGGACAACTCGTAACACATGCCAGCAGTCCGTCATGGTGCTTTGTTAGTACCATTGTAGTTAAATGAAATTAACATGGTTATTTGTTGATTGTCAAATGTAATCTTTAAAACTTGTAATGTACTTTTGCATTTGTAATTTATACTGTTCTGTAATAAAGAGTTCCCCGCATAAGGGTGGTAGGGAAATTGTTGGAGAAGATTCTTAGAGATAGGATATATGCGCATTTAGAACTGAATAATCTCATTCGCGATAGGCAGCATGGTTTTGTACGAGCGAGGTCATGCCTCACAAATTTGGTTGAGTTTTTTGAGGAGGTGACAAAAACGATTGACGAGGGAAGGACCGTGGATGTCGTCTATATGGATTTTAGTAAAGTGTTTGACAAGGTCCCTCATGACAGGCTGGTGCAAAAGGTTAAATCTCACGGGATAAAAGGTGAGCTAGCTAGATGGGTGGAGAACTGGCTTAGCCATAGAAGACAGAGGGTAGCAGTGGAGGGGTCTTTTTCCGGTTGGAGGTCTGTGACGAGTGGAGTTCTGCAGGGCTCTGTACTGGGACCTCTGCTGTTTGTGATATATATAAATGATTTGGAGGAAGATGTAGCTGGTGTGATCAGTAAGTTTGCGGACGACACAAAGATTGCTGGAGTTGCGGATAGTGATGAACATTGTCAGAGAATACAGCAGGATATAGATAGGCTGGAACATTGGGCGGAGAAATGGCAGATGGAATTTAATCCAGATAAATGCGAAGTGATGCATTTCGGTAGATCTAATGTAAGGGGGAACTATACAATAAATGGCAGAATCATCAGGAGTCTCAACACACAGAGGGACCTGGGTGTACAAGTCCACAGATCCTTAAAGGTGGCAGCACAAGTGGAGAGGGTGGTGAAGAAGGCATATGGCATGCTTGCCTTTATTGGATGGGGCATAAAATATAAAAGTTGGCATATGATGTTGCAGATGTATAGAACGTTGGTTAGGCCACATTTGGAATACTGCGTCCAGTTCTGGTCGCCACACTACCAGAAGGACGTGGAGGCTTTGGAGGGAGTACAGAGAAGGTTTACCAGGATGTTGTCTGGTATGGAGGGTCTTAGCTATGAGGAGAGATTGGGTAAACTGGGGATGTTCACCCTGGAAAGACGGAGGATGAGGGGCGACCTAATAGGGGTGTATAAAATTATGAAGGGCATAGATAGGGTGAACAGTGGGAAGCTTTTTCCCAGGTCGGAGGTGACGAACACAAGGGGTCACAGGTTCAAAGTGAGGGGGGCAAGGTTCAACACAGATGTCAGGGCGACGTATTTTACTCAGAGGATGGTGGGGGCCTGGAATGCACTCCCAAGCAAGGTGATTGAGGCGGACATGCTGGGATCGTTTAAGACTTATCTAGATAGCCACATGAACAGACTGGGAATAGAGGGATACAAACGAATGGTCTAGTTGCGCACATGAGCGGCGTAGGCTTGGAGGGCCGAAGGGCCTGTTCCTGTGCTGTATTGTTCTTTGTTCTTTGTTCAAAGCCAGAGCTGTATATAAGCTGCAGGAATGGACCCAGCCAGTCACATCACAAAGATGTCTGCGCGCAAACCAGCTCCCAGATTCACAGAGGAGACCTGCTAGATGCCATGGAGTGGAGGCATGAGCGGATCTTCCCCAGCCAGGGCCCTAAGGATAGGCTGAGGGAGCTCGGTCTTTTCTCTTTGGAGAGACGTAGGATGAGAGGAGACCTAATAGAGGTATATAAGATGTTGAGAGGCATAGATCGGGTGGATTCTCAGAGGCATTTTCCCAGGGTGGAAATGGCTGCTACGAGAGGACACAGGTTTAAGGTGCTGGGGGGTAGGTACAGGGTAGATGTTAGGGGTAAGTTTTTCACACAGAGGGTGGTGGGCAAGTGGAATCGGCTGCCGTCAGTGGTGGTGGAGGCAAACTCAATAGGGTCTTTTAAGAGACTCCTGGATGAGTACATGAGACTTAATAGGATGGAGGGTCATAGGTAGGCCTAAAAGGTAGGGATATGTTCGGCACAACTTGTGGGGCCAAAGGGCCTGTTTTGTGCTGTAGTTTTTCTATGTTTCTATGTTTCTAACCCAAGGGGTGCATCTGCCACGGCATTGTGGGAGGATGTGGCAGAAGCGATGAATGCCAGGAACCTGATACCACGCTCTGGCCGGCAGAAAAAAATGGACAACGTTCTGCGAGCAGCAAGGGTGAGTGAGCATCCCACTTGGAACCCCGCACATGCTTGGCACGGATCTCAACTCCTGCTTAGACACCTGAAGAGCTTGCAACAAGTGACCCTTCCCCCAGGAACAGAATCTAACTCCTTCCCCTCACCCCTCAACGAGCACATTTCAGTGGTGACCGCTTTCCCCGAAACTGCCAGCACAAGGCCCGAGACACAGGCATGCATTGTGCACCATGCACTGCAGTACATTCATGCTTGCTGTCCACCTTATGTTCCCACAGGAGAAGAACATTCACAAGTTACATGAGATGACACAGACTGGTGGTGGTGTGCCTGACCTGCATCAGCTGACCAGCATCAAAGAGCGTGCCATGGAGCTGGCAGCAGTTGCTGGGGATCCCGATTGGTCACTGACAGCCAGGTCGGCGCCCAACATGCAAGTGAGCAGAATCGTTACCTCAACCTAGGTCCACCTCAAAGTAAGTTTGATGCTGCATAAAATGTTTTGCTTCCCTCCCCGTAATGTGTGTTATTTTTTACACTCTGGACCCAGAGGAGCCCGGCCCTTCGGGTGTTGCCGCCGCCCCCGCTGCTCTGGAGCAAACTGCGCACGACCCCCTGGATGACACCTCGGAGGGAGGCACTGAGGAATCCTCCGAGGGCAACACCACTGAAGCGGCACCGGCATCTACCACACAACTCACCAACACAGAGATGATCACCACGGTGAGTACTTTTACTGTTGAGGCTTCTGGGTCACGATCTGGTGAGCACATCACAGACACTGATGCACATCGGATGGAGGTGGTCACATCCGAGGGCTCGGGCACATGCAGGTCTGCCGGAAGCCAGGATTCAGCTGTCCCCAAGCCAGATGCTGGGCCTCGGAGTGCATTTCTTCCAATTGTGGAAGGGCTGTCAGCAACCATGCTGTGACTGCAAGGCTGTTTAGGGGAGTCAAACAGAGTGCTGTTGCAGGAGGTGGTGCCGACACAGTGTGAGACCCAGGTCAACACTGCAAGGGTGGCGACCGCAGTGGAAAGTCTGGCTCAGGGGTCTGTCCTCATGGGTGACAGGGTCCAGGCCATCCTGGAGACACAGTGGGCCACGGGCGAGTGTATTTCCGGCATTCAGGAGGCACAGCGTTCCATGGCCGTGGGTGTCGGGGGCATGTGGGAGACACTGCTGGCCATGGCTGGGACTCTCACTGGCATTCTGGAGACACAGCAGGCAGTGGCTGTGAGCCTCGACAACTTAGCCCAGGCTCAGAGGGCTACTGCTGAGGGGCTCCAGAGCCTGGCTCGCTCACTGAATGCTGTAGTGGAGGGGGCTCCAGAGCTTGGCCCAGTCTCAGAGGACCAGAGCTGAGGGATCACAGATCACGGGGCAGACACATCGAGGCCTCCAGGATTGGCAGGTGACGCCGGAACTTCTGGAGCTCAGTCCAGCCACCCTGGCATCCCCATGGAGTGTCCCCGCGGCCTTTGGGCACCCAAAGGGAGGAGGAAAGGCTTCAGCCCATGCCGGGGCCTTCCACCCAGGAGATCCTGGACGTCCCAAGACCTTTCGATTCTCCCCTTCCTCACACCGGGGCATCTCATCACCGAGGTGAAGAGGGTGGCACCGAAACAGTGCCACCCGCAAGTCAGCTGGTGCTCTCCAGATCCCGGCCACCCAGGAGACACTGGCCAAGGACATCACAGGCAACAGGACATGTTTCACAGCTGGACACCTCCACCTCCGATGTGCATCCTAGGATAGCCCTTAGAAGAAGCAGTAGACTGCACAAAGTAAGAAAGTTGTCATTCACTAAGAGGGCGCGGGTGAAGGTCACCAGTGGTCAGGGTTTATTCATCAATAACATTAACAATAAAATTTTAATTGCACCTCACAGCTGTGACGATTGTGTTTCTGATTTCCCTCCACCACAGAGCTGAGTGGTCCTGATTCCGAAGCATAGCGGTGCTGCTCTGTTGAGCCTTGCGAGACTCAGCCACATGTTACAGAGTGCCTGTCCTGCCTTCCTCAACATCCACCAGATCCTTGGTGCAAGTGCCTCCTCACTCACCCATTGGCCAAAAAGCATGTGTCCCTAACCCTTACAGCTATGTGGGCCAGGGTGGCAGCGTGCATTCGGAGCACAGGTAGGAGTCAGACTTGAGTTGCACCAGGGGCACGATCCCAGTCTGCACAACAGCGAGTCGTCATCATCCTCCAGCCTTCAACCAAGACTCGCAGCCAGCCCAGGCACATTAACAGGTTTGGATGTTTCTGGGGGATAGGCTGGTAGGATGAGAGAGGCTGGGGAAGGATTAGGTGGTGGTTTCAGGGCCAACGTCGGTTTAGATGGGGAATAGCGGCTGCACTTGCTCCTGGGGTGTGGTGGATGTGTGCTGGTTGCACCCCCCGTCACTGCGCAGCACCAGCTAGGTGAAGCGGGCTGCAATCAAAGTGTCCCTCGCTGCCCTTCCCTGCCGAACACCTGCCACCGCCGCCCGCTATCTTTCCTCCAGCTCTTCATATGGCAGGACGTCCATCTCGCCCCCTCACCACCGCTCCTCCTCTTCCTCCTCCTCCTCCTCCTCCTGCTCCAGCTGGTTTCCCTGCTACTCATGTTGTACAGAGCGCAGCAAACGATGATGATGCGTGAAGCCCTCACAGGGTCATACTGGAGGACCCCACCAGAGCGGTCCAAGCAGCGGAACCGCATCTTCAGCAGGCCGATGCACCACTCAATGATGGACTGGGTGGCTGCATGGACCTCGTTGTAGCGGGTCTCCCCCTCGGTCTCGGGCCTCCGTGCAGGTATCATCAGCCATGACCTTAGCGGGTAACTCTTGACACCCAGTAGCCATCCTGGGAGCCTGAGCTGGTCTTCAAAGAGCCCAGGGATGTCTGACTGCCGGATCACAAAGCTGTCATGGACACTCCCTGGGTGGCGTGCATCGACCTGCATGATCCTCATTAAATGGTCGCAGACAATTTGGACGTTCAGGGAGTGGAACCCCTTCCTGTTTATAAATTGCGGCAGTTCTGCATGTGGGGACCTCAAGGCGATGTCTTCCTATCCACTGCTCCCTGGACATTGGGAAGCCCAGCAATGGAGGAGAAGCCAAGAGCCCAGGCCTCCTCCTGTGCACGGCCCACATCGAAATTTATGTGCTGTCCTGCCCGGGCATACAGGGCATCTGTGACCTGTCGCACACATCTGTGCACAGAGGTCTGGGAGATCGCAGCTAGGTCGCCACTGGGTGCCTGAAATGAGCCAGAGACATAAAAATTCAGGGCAGCCGTAACCTTCACATCAACAGGGAGCGGGCGACTGCCCCTCCCCTGAGGTGCCAGGTGTGAGAGCACCTCACAAATGTGTTGTACCGTTGTCTTGGAGAGCCGCAGCCGGCGACAGCACATCTTCTCCGAGAGGGCCTCGAATGAATTGCGGGGCCTGTACCTCCTTGCCCTCAGCACCCTCCGCCTTCTGTGCACCCTCTCGGGAGCCTGCTCACCCACCTCCTGGCCCTCAGTGGCAGCTCCCTGCCCTCCTTCCTGAGGGTCTTGTGGTGGCTGCTTTTGCGGTGGTCTCTCCACACCCACCACCTCCTGAGCTGCTGCCTCCTCCTCCTCCGCCCCTGCTGCCACCATCATGGCCAGCTCCAGATCGAGCAAACCGAGATCCATCTGCACCGTGAGGTTTGGTAAGAGCATAGAATGACAGATTATTCTGATTGGCTGCACAGACCCAGCACCACCCCAATCCCTCACTTTGGCCAGCATCCCCTTGTGGGAGCTGGCAACCCCTCACAATCCATGGGGTGCCATGGACCATGATCTGATTAGGGTTGTGTGAGATTCCCATCATGACAAATGCTGGCACAGATTACGCAGCCGTGGGCAATGCGCACCCTTGAGCCATTTCTATGTGTGCAACTGCAGCATCCATTACAGGCATGTGTTGCTGGTCCGTGTCACAGGGCAGGGACAGACTGCTAATCAGCACCAGATGTGTGCCCAGTGACAGCAGATTCCATGCAGTCCATGTCTGAACCTCTGCACTCCAGCCTGGAGCAGCAGCTGCTTCATCTGGTTAGGCTTCAGTCAGCACATGGTGCACTCCTTCCCCACCCCGGAACACCAGCCCTCAGTCGAGTCCCTGACCACACCCCGCCGCAAGACAATGTCACTGCAAAGTGCCTTGGAGGGAAAGGATAAGCAGGAGTCCTTGAGGGTGCCTCCCACACTGAGCTACAGAGCTGCCCTGGAGAGGAAAGCTGAGCAGGACTCCTTCACAGAACCTCACCCAGAGAACTCTGAGAAAAATAGAAGCCCCCCACCCCAGATATCACTGGTCTATAGGCCAGAACCTGAAGACAGCAGGAGGAAGCCCACCAGGCATCTCCAGGACTCCACTAGCAGCATTTACCTCCTCACGCCCGTTCAAGGCTGCCACGCCAGGTTGAGACTTTTAAATACCTACTCTGATTCGCGCAAAAGTGACATCACGCCAAAGAGGTGGGAGATGCAAACGTGGGTGGAGATTGCTGTATCGATCCCGATAATGGTACGGTAAGTAATGCAAATCAGCGGCACACTGGTTTTCAGCGCGGTCCCGGTGGCGCCATTTTTTTCCGGTTAGGAGATGCGCGCTGATCGTAAACGCTCACAGGGAACCCGCAAAATGGCCAACACGTGCATCTCCCGACCCAACCCGCCAGAAAATTTGTGGGTCGTGATGGGAGAATCACTCCTCTATATTGCATTTGCCAAGTATTTGCCAACTTAGCCTATCCAAGTCACCCTGCAGCCGCTTAGCATCCCCCTCAAAGCACACACTTCCACCCAGCTTAGTGTTGTCTGAAAATTTGGAGATGTTGCATTTAATCCTTCATTCAAATTAGTAATGCATTTTGTGAACAGCTGGGGTCCCAGTACTGAACTCTGCAGGACCCCACTAGTCACTGCCTGCCATTCTGAATAGGACCTGGTTTATTCCCACTCTCTGCTTCCCGTCTGCCAACCAGGCCTCTATCACATCAATACAGTACCCCCAATACCATGAGCTTTAATTTTGCTCACTAATCTCTTTTGTAGGATTTTGTCTAAAGCCTTTTGAAAGTCCAGATACACAAGATCCACTGGTTCACCCTTGTCCACTCTACAGGTCGCATCCTCAAAAAACATTCCAGAAGATTTGTCAAGCACGATTTCCCTTTAGTGAATCCATTCTGACTTGAACCAATCCTGTCACCGCTTTCCAAATGCTCAGTTATGACATCCTTAATAATTGACTCCAGCATTTTGCCCACCATCGATATCAGGCTAACCGGTCTATAGTTCCCAGTTTTATCTCCCTCCTTTTTTTAAAAAGTGGGGTTACATTAGCTACTCTCCAATCCATTGGAACTCTTCCAGGGTCTATAGGATGCTGGAAAATGATCACCAATGCATCCACTTCCTTTAGTACTCCGGGATGCAGAGCATCAGGCCCTGAGGACGTATCGGGTTTTAATCCCAGCAATTTCCCCAAAATTATTTCCTGACTGATAAGGATTTCCTACAGCTTCTCCTTCATGCCAGACCCTCTATCCCCTAGTGTTTGTGGAAAGTTATTTGTGTCCTCCTCAGTGAAGATGTGGAGAACTCTGGATCTTCAGGTAAGCGTTCTCCAAGGCGGCCTTCACGACACACGACAGCGCAGAGTCGCTGAGCAGAAACTGATAGCTAAGTTCCGCACACATGAGGACGGCCTAAACCGGGATGTTGGATTTATGTCACATTATCAGTAACCCCCACAGCTTGCCTCCTGGGCTTGTAGAATCTCACTAGCTGTTCTGTCTGGAGACAATACACATTTCTTTAACCTGTGTTTAATGTTCCCTCCACCCACATTGTCTGTACCTTTAAGACCTGGCTGGTTGTAGGATTCGCATTCTAATCAGTATTCTGCAACTTGATTTCGAGTGTTTGCACTGTTTGAGAGCACATTTCCACTCCATCTGACGAAGGAGCAGCGCTCCGAAAGCTTATGGTATTTGCTACCAAATAAACCTGTTGGACTTTAACCTGGTGTTGTGAGACTTCCTACAGAGGCCATTAAAACAGACAGTTGGAAAAGCCTATTGATGTATTTAAACCTCACGCTGATTGGTTATTATAATTAAGCAAGCATGAGGTTATTGTGATTAGTTTTAATAACTGAATTATGTAATCTTAATCAATAACTGTTGAGTGGATAGAGATAGCTCCCATACCTTGATATATGCTAATTACTTGTAATCAAATTTGCAACGAAAGCAGCTTGTGTATTTCTGAATTCTGTACTCTGGCTGACCTTGATGACCTAAGTCAGAGTCCTGTACCTACAGTCTTTAATAAATTTTGAACCATTCTGTGACTTTTTTTGGCTACTTGAGGGGAACGGTATTTTTAACTACAACAACAAATAAAACATCAAAAAAGCCTAACCAATATGAGAGTCTCCTTTGTCTAGCTCCATAGAATGCTGGGAATTACCTTGAACCTTTTCCCACTCCACTGTGGCAGCTTCAGCAAAATATTGTCAGGAATCCCATTTACCTGTTATTATAGCATTTCAGCAGAGCTTCTGACTTTGGAACAGGAAAAACCCTGCGGAAATCTTGATATTCAAAAACGTCTGCTGTTATTCTGTGCTCATTTGTTTTCAAGTCTCCTTGTAGAATACTTTATTTTTTGGCAAAACTCATGAATGTGTTAGCCAGCTGAGGCTATTCATACTGCACTAGCTCCTCACAGTTAAGCTTGTCAAGTGCAAAGTGATCCCCCACCCCCATTTCCAAATTTGTCCAAGGTCTTGTCCATTGTCCTTTTGTGACAATCTCCTATATCACATCCCCAAACACAACCTCTGCTCTCTACTTCAAGTCCTCTTTGCTTCCATTCTAATATAGGTGGCAATGCATTCGGACTGTATACTCCCACCGCCTGGAACTCTCTCCCTCCTTGAATTTAAAACCCTCCTCAAATCCCAACTTCCTGAGCATGCCCTAAACTCTCCATTGCTATCTCTTTCCTTGTGTCCACCATCTCCTTTTCCTCATTATTGTAAGACGCTCCAAGACATTTTCCACACGTTAAGTGTGATTTATAAATGCAGCTAATAGTTGTTGCCAATTGAAATACTGGGAATTTGCATGAAGGATTTATGATCAGCCACCCGAACTTCCGCGGGACACAGGACTGGAGTGATATCATCCAGGGTGACTAATTGTAGGAGTTCCATCCCTCAAGAAAAAGAAGTCCCTCCCACACAAGCTGGAGTGAAACACTCCTAGCGGGGGCGGGGTAGGAGAGGCTAGAGGGCCCCGTGACTTCAGTTCCGGGCCCACGAATGACATTAAAATTAGAATCTAAATATTCAAATCAGCTCAGCTCCAATTTCCAGCACAGAGGCCATGCTGCAACAGCAGGAAGCTGGCTACATGGCCTCCGCTTATGTCTCCCAGCCCGCTGCACTGCTAGAGCAGCACAGCAGGCTAGGAGAATCACCACCACCACCACACCCCCCCCTCCCCCAACCCCATGCTCGCACTAATGCCAAAATCAGCAAAATAAGCCTAACTTCATAATATACCTTTGAGTTTCTGATTTTGTCCCTAATAAATAGAGCAGAGGAGGCTGAGGGGGTGACCTGACAAAGTGTACAAAATTATGAGGGTCAAAGATAGGGTAGATAGGAAGAAATGTTTCCCCTTAGTAGAGGGGTCAATAACCAGGGGGCATAGATTTAAGGTAAAGGGCAGGAGATTGAGGGGATTTGAAGAAAACCTTTTTCACCCAGAGGGTGGTGGGAATCTGGAACTCTGCCTGAAAGGGTGGTAGAGGCGGGAACCCTTCACAACATTTAAGAAACTGTTAGTTGAGCACTTGAAATGTCATAGCATAGAAGGCAACGGACAAAGTGCTGAAAAATGGGGCTCAGAATAGATCGGTGCTTGATGGCCGTCACAAACATGATGGGCTGAAGGGCCTCTAGCTGTGCTGTAAAAACTCTGTGGGCGGACTTTCCAGCCACACTCTCACCCAAAGCGGAAAATCTCGTCCGATGTCAACGGACCTTTGCATGGTCCACCCCTCACCCATTACGATTCCTGTGGTGGGCGGGATGGGAAAAATCCTCCCTATGTCTATGACTAAGTGCATCAGTACAGAAGTAAGTCCCCCTTTTAGACCACGAGCTACCATTCGGTATGTTGAAATATCCAGTGTGAATTTAGTGTATTGGTTAAGTGGTGGGTGGGTGACGTGGCCAGTAGTAGGGTGGCAAATGGGTAGGGTGGCAGGTGGATAGGTTGGCAGTTGGGTGAAGTGGGTAGGGTGGTAGAGTGCCACCTTAGATGACTACGTCCTTTCCCACCTTCGGAAAACGATTCCTGTTACCTGCTGGAAAAGCAGATTACCGTGGAATACTGTAGATGTTGACAACCTGATATAAAACTGGAATATGCTGGAAATACTCAGCAGGTCAGGCAGAGTCTGTGGAATGAGTTAACATTTCAGGTAGCTATTTGTTTTAATTTCTATCATGCAGTTTGTTCCAACCCCAAATTCCTCCATTCCCCTTTCAAAGTCCAATTCTCCCCTTTGTGAGGCAGCCTGTGAGATTTCTTTTCTATGGGCACCTCTACATAGCTGCAGACGGTTGCTGTAAAATGCCGAGAAAGCATCACATAGATATACAACTCTGAGGAAGTGGATTCACAACAGCGAGAGCAATTAAATCCAAAACTGTCATTTTGACTGAACTCCTTACAGTCAGGATGAGCCAGTTCCCCAATGATGTAATCAGCACTTATTGTTCAATTTAGAATATTCACTCAATCAACAGAAAGGGAAAGAAAGGAATTAATTAAACTTCTCCATAACTGATTCTTAAGTGGAATACAACTACTGCCTCTTCAAATGAGAGCACTCTCAAGGCATATTGATAGAATAGATAAGTGATCATTAGAGCAAGGCACTGCACCTCTCAATTGAACCATCATTCTATCTATATTTGAAACTATAATAACAAAGATTTAACAATGTTCATTGTAAGCATCTGGGTGATCTTCATTTCTGCTTTCACTGGTGACCAGTTCTAATCAGAGGTCTTTTGTCATATATTCAGTTTTAATTTGCTGTAATTGAATTTTGTCGTGGGCATTGTGGAAGCACATTCGTGCCATCTTCAGCATAGAGTTAGACAAGTACCTGACCGCCAAGACCCGCGGGCTGACAGGCAACACTACCCTGGACAACACCAATACCCGCATAAACCCCTGCCACCTGTAGCTCGCCGTCCATAGCAACAAGAGGCATAACAAGCTGAAAAGTGTGAGGTGATACACTTTGGAAGGAATAATTTAACAAGGAAGTATTCAATGAATGGCACGATTCTGGGAAGTTCCGTGGAACAAAGGATCTTGGCATCTTTGACCATAGATCTCTGAAGACGCAAGAGCATGTTAGTAGGGTGGTGAAAAAGACATATGGAACTCTTGCCTTTATCAATCAAGGCATAGATTACAGAAGCAGGGAAGTCTTATTGGAGTTGTATAGAACTTTGGTAAGGCCACAGTTACAGTACTGTATGCAGTTCTGGTCACCACATTATAGGAAGGATGTGATTGCACTGGAGGGGGTGCAGAGGAGATTCACCAAGATGTTGCCTGGGATGGAACATTTAAGTTAAGAAAAGAGGTTGGATAGGCTTGGGTTGTTTTCGTTAGAGCAGAGAAAACCGAGGGGGCGACATGATCAAGGTGTACAACATTATGAGGGAAATGGACAAAGTGGATAAGGAGCAGCTGTTCTCCTTAGTTGAAGGGTTAGTCACAAGGGGACATAGGTTCAAACTGAGGGGCAGGAGGTTTAGGGGATTTGAGGAAAAACCTTTTTACCCAGAGCGTGGTGACGGCCTGGAATGCACTGCCTGGAAGAGTGGTAGAGGCGAGTTGCCTCACATTCTTTAAAAAGTACCTGGATGAGCACTTGGCACATAAAAACATTCAAGGCTATGGGCCAAGTGCTGGTAAATGAGATTAGGTGGGAGTTCAGGTGCTTCTCGCGTGTCGGTGCAGACTCGATGGGCTGAAGGGTTTCTTCTGAACTGTATGAGTCCTTGATCCTATTCTATGAAGTGCCCAACGTGGGGTCCTGTGCAGCATTCACGTTGTGCTGTTGCCTAAGAGAAACAGGCCTCCCACCAAGATTTATGCCTGAAGAGAACGGGGTGGCAGGTTGAAATTAGAAGAAGAAAGCTGAACTGGTTACCGTCTTTACCTGGTCAAGCCGACATATGACTCCTAATCCACAGCAATGTGGTTGGCTCTTTTTTTAAAAATGCACTGTTCAAGGGCAAATAAGAATGGGCAATAAATGCTGGCCCAGCCATCAATGCCCACATCCCATGAATGAATAGGGAAAAAAAACATATTTAGAAATGACAAATATTTAGAGTGACCACATCCAGATTTAAAAATTCATCATTTTTTTGTTCTTCTTGCTGTATTTTCAACACTTTAAAATATGGGGCTGCAATTTCAGGCCTCTGTCTAACAGAAATAGGAAGGTGGCACCAAAAATGGCAGGAAATCACCCACCAGCCCATTGCCATCGCCCCTTGTGATCACAGTAATGTTTCCCCAAGCCACCTGCTGGTTAAAGGAATGGCCCTGATGAGATGGTAGTCACATTTAAGATGTTAATTAGACTCTTAACATGTACACAGGTCACTGATTGCCATCTTCGAGCTGAGCTGAACTGCTCACCAGTTCAGGTGACAATCCAGCCAGAGAAGGTCAGTTAATTCCTCTTCTTTTCTATGGTGATAAAAGGAGCAAAAGTGCTCCTCAAGGATCCACAATCACAGTTTGGGCCACCAATGGGTTGGTTTGAATCCTCTGTCGACTGATGCTTTTCATTGGGTCCTTGCTTTCCTCCAGAATGCAGCTGTCAGATGGTTTAACGACACTCACTTTATGGCTACAGTCCATTGGCCTGATATAAATGAGAACCTGTCCTCAAGATGGTTTGGATTTCTTGAAAGGCCATTTAACAAAGAAGGTGGATGGAGTGCAACCTGTAGATGTGGTATACTTGGATTTCTAGAAGGCAATTTATAAGGCGCTAAATCAAAACTTACTACACCAGATAAGACTACATGGTGTGGGGGGTAACATATTCGCATGGATAAAGTATTGATTAGCTAACAGGAGCAAAGAGTGGGGATTAATGGGTCATTTTCAGGTTGGAACTGAATGCCATAGATATCAGTGCAGGGGCCTAAACTATTATAATCTATAACAGGCTGTCCAACATGCCACTACCCAGACCACCAAGTCTCTCTATCTGCCCTGCAAAATGTTGGTAAGTAAATTTGAAGATTTCTCAACGAACTGCTCTTCCAATCACAGGCCAATTTTGTCCTGCATTTGCTGTTGCTGATGAACGTGAGGAGTTTAAGCTAATTTGGCTGGGGAAGGGGACACAGATTGTTAGCAGAATAGGGACACAACATAATACAGTAAAACAAACAAGTCAGAGGGAGCACAGCTGCATTCAGTTTCAAGGGAATAAGACAAGGCTGGCTGGCCTCTACTTTAATGCCAGGAGTATTGCAGGTAAAACAGATGAGTTAAGGGTGATGATTGACACATGGAAGTGTGATATAGTGACATCACAGAGATGTGGTTGAGGGAGGAGCAGGATTGGCAACTCAATATTCCAGGATATAGAATCTTCAGGCAAGACAGGGGAGGGGGTTAAAGAGGAGGAAGCTTTTCATTATTAGTTAAGGAGTTAGTTACTGCAGTAAGGAGAGATGATATCTTGGAGGGGGCATTGAATGAAGCTTTGTGGCAAGAGCTTAGGAATAAAAAAGGGGCAGCCACATAGCTAGGAGTTTATTATAGACCCCCCAGATAGCCAGCAGGAAATTGAAGAGCAAATATGCGGGCAATTCATGGAGGTATGTAAAAACAATAACAATAGGGTAATTATATTAGCTGATTTCAACTTTTCCAACATTAATTGGGATAGACATAATGTTAACTTGGATGGAGTGGATTTCTTGAAATATGTACAGGAGAACTTTTTAGGTCAATTTGTAAGAGGGTCCAACAAAGGACAGCACAGTGCTGGACCTAATTCTGGGGAATGAAGCCAGTTGAGGTGGTGGTGGGGGAGCATTTTAGTGATAGCAATCCCTAAATGGTACAATTTAAGCTTGTTACAGACAAAGAAATAGACAAGTTGCAAAAAAAGGGTTGGATTGGGAAAGAGTGGATTTTAGTAAAATAAGGCAGGATCTGGCCATGGTATAATGGGAACAGCTACTTGTGGGGAAATCTAGGTTAAAGTTTATTTATTAGTGTCACAAGTAGGCTTACATTAACACTGCAATGAAGTTACTGAAAATCCCATAGTCACCACCTCTGACACCTGTTCAGGTACACTGAGGGAGAATTTAGCATGGCCAATGCACCTAACCAGCATGTCTTTCGGACTGTGGGAGGAAACCAGAGCACCCAGAGGAAACCTATACAGACATGGGGAGAACGTTCAGACTCCACACAGACAGTGACCCAAGCCGGGAATTGAACCTTGGACCCTGGCATATGACGCAACGGTGCTAACTACTGTGCCACCATGCTGCCCAATAAATCTACAGAAGAGTAGTGGGGGGCATTCAAAAAGGAAGTGGGAGGGTACAGGCGCAACATGGTCCCTTTTGGTGATAGGAAGGTGTAACAAGTCCAGAGAACTATGAATGACCAGAGATATTCAGGATATGATGAGAAGGAAAAGAGAGTATTTTAGCAGGTACATGGGGAACAAATCAGGGGAGGCATTAGTACAGTACAGAAAGTGCAAGATGGAGCTTAAGAAATGTAATTAGGAGAGCAAAGAGAGGTTATGAGAAAGCTCAGGCTGGTAAATGTAAGCAAAATCCCAAGATATTCTGTAAATGGGAAGCAGGTAACCAGGGAAAGGGTAGGGCCCATTAGGGACCAAGATGGCAATCTGTGGGAGGAGCCAGAAAACATCATCTTCACCCAAGAGAATGAGGGTGAAGGTATGGAACTTAGGGAGAGATTCTGCAAGTTTCTTGAGCAAATTGACATATGGAGGTATTGGGAATGTTGGAAAGGCTTAAAAGTGGACAAATCTTTAGGTTCTTATAAAGAAAGCAAATGCAGATGGGAAACAAGGTAATTGGGTAAGGTGGGTTCAAAATTGGCTTGTAGGAGTCAGAGGGTGATAAGAGAAGGCTGCTTTAATGAGTGGAAGCCCGTGTCCAGTGGCGTACCACAGGGATCTGTGCTGGTCCCCTGTTATTCGTCATTTATATAAATGACATAGCTGATTATCTGGGATACGATTGGTAAGTTTGCAGATGACATGAAGATTGGCCAGGCGGTTAAGTCAGAAACTCTTGTAACATTTAAGAAGTATTTCAATATTCACCTGCACTGCCATAATCTCCAGGGCTACGGGCCAAGCACTCAGAAATGAGATTAGTGTAGTCAGATCTTTGTTGACTGGCAAGGACATGATGGGCTGAATAGCCTCCTTCTGTGCTATAAACGTCTATGAATCTATGAAAAATCACTGAGAGGATGGCTGCTGCATTCACAATTGGGCCTTAAGAGATCGTGATTCACTAGGATCAGGCCTTAGTTGTGGTCATTAGTGTCCTACTAATGTGCTCAGTCTGTCAACTTAAAGTCCAGCAAGGAAGAACAGTGATATGAGTTGATGCTAGATCTGTCATACGTGACATAAGGAGGAGACCACTGCCACAAAGGAAAAACACACCAGCATAGGGCTCTCATCCTAAGGTGCATGTATTGGTTTGGGACAATATCAGGTAGGAAACCCAAATACCAGACAGTCACATATCTGATGAGCCCTCCTCAGACATTGGTATCCCTGTGGTCAAAGGGTTGACAATTCACCCATCATGCACTCCAAATAAAAAAATACACTCACCTCCCTGACAACACACAAGGGTGCAATAGTAAGTTGCACTGAGGTTGGCATCACATGAATGTTAATCTTGAAAGGGGACATTCTGAGTGTGAGAAATGCTGAACCTCAGAATAAGAGGATTGCAAAGAGCTGAACCAAAATCTGACCATTACATTTACTTAGCCATGGAATGGTCTACAGAAAGTGCAATTTATTCACAGTGATGGAGGATATGTGACCCTGCGGTAATATCAAAACTTTTTAACGTTCCTAACCCTACCACTGCACCCTGGTGCAGCCCCAACATCCACTGCAGGTGAGGAGGCAGCCTGCTGACTGCTATATCCTGATGCTCATGATGAGCTTGGTAGACCTCCTTTGGTGGCCCAAGCCCTGGAGGGACCTGGCCTCCTAAGAGTTTCTTCCTCATGGCAGAAGCACCCTTGGAGGTTTGTGCTTCTGGGGCTGGTGCGGGATAGGTAGCGAGGACTGTGAGCGGCTGCACACCCTTGGAGTGTCCTGAGTGGAGGGCCATGGGGTGTCCAGCTGATGTACATCCTCCCAGTGGGTGGCAGAGGGCCCCTGCAATAACTCCTGCAGGAGAACAATAATCAATGCTGCCCGATAAACCATGACCTTAGTCTCAGGTTTGAGATCCCGCTCTTCAAATACCCTTTTTACTCAGTTGATCGAAAGCTGAGGTGATGCTGAATTCCATTATTTATGTGTTCCTTCATCAAGAGGAAGATGCAAAGAGATAGAAAATGGGCCACATTTCCAAGATCTTGCCATTGATCTTATTCAATCCCACATTGTGGTGTGGGAACAGCTTGGAAGAGGACCTTAGTTTTCTGGGTGTTCAATGAAAGGCCCATTTTCACAAATGCTTTGGACAAGCAATCAATAATGACCTGGAGCTGAGTTTCTGAGTGAGTGCACACACAAATATCGACTGCACACTGAAGCTAGGGATATTATTAAACTAGAAAGTGTGCAGAAAAGATTTACGAGGATGCTACTGGGACTTGATAGTTAAGGAGAGGCTGGATAGACTGGGACTGTTTTTCCCTGGAGCGTAGGAGGCTTAGGGGTGATCTTATAGAGGTCTATAAAATAATGAGGGGCATAGATAAGGTAGATAGTCAACATCTTTTCCCAAAGGTAGGAGAGTCTAAAACTAGAGGGTATAGGTTTAAGTTGAGAGGGGAGAGATACAAAAGGCTCCAGAGGGGCGAATTTTCACACAGAGGGTGGTGAGTATCCGGAATGAGCTGCCAGAGGTGGTAGTAGAGGTGGGTACAATTTTGTCTTTTAAAAAGCATTTAGACAGTTACATGGGTAAGATTGGTATAGAGGGATATGAGCCAAATGCGCGCAATTAGGACTAGCTTAGTGGTAAACAAAATAGACAAGTTAGGCCGAAGGGCCTGTTTCCATGCTGTAACTCTGTGACTCTATGGGCCCTATTTTACCATTTCGGGCACGAAAACGTGGTAAAGTCGGGTGTGAGGCCATTAACACGATCCGCGCCCACACCCGTGTCCGCGCAGATGGCCACTTTACCGAAACCCGGGAATGACGGCGATCCGATTTGCACCCGAAATGGGCGCAACGGCGATTTAAATGTATTTGCATGTATTTCAATTGAATTAATGAACTGCTCGCCCAACTTTATCAGCATTTCCCCCTTTACCGCCGCGTTCGCCGATCTGGAATCGCACCAAAATGAACCTGCTGAATAAAAATCTGAATCGGGCACTCCAGCTGCTGAAGAGCGAGTTCAGAGCTTTCAACGGCTCTCTGACTCAGATCGGTGGAGTGGGGGGAGGAGGGAGGTGGGTCAGGTCATTCTCTCTTTGGTGGGGAAGGGGAGTGAGGCCTGATCATTGTCTGGTTTTGAGGGGGGTGGGGGGGGGGGGGGGGTGTGGGGGAGGAGGAGGAGGCGGGTCAGATGTATCTCTGATGGGGAGGGTGGGAGGGAGGCCCGATCATTGTCTGGTGGTGGGGGGGGGGGGGGGGGGGGGGGGGGAGGGCTGATTGTTGTCTGGTGGTGGGGGGTGGGAGTAAGGCCAGACCATTCTCTGGGGGAAGGGGGGGCGGAGTGAGGCCAGACCATTCTCTGCAGGGGGGGGGGGGGGGGTGATGAGTGTGGCCAGATCGTTCTCTGAGTGGGGGGGGAGGGGGGTAGTGAGGCCAGACCATTCTCTGGGGGGGGGGGGGGGGGTGATGAGTGTGGCCAGATCGTTCTCTGAGTGGGGGGGGGAGGGGGGTAGTGAGGCCAGACCATTCTCGGGGGGAGTGGGGGGGGCGGAGTGAGGCCAGATCGTTCTCTGGGGGGGGTGATGAGTGTGGCCAGATCGTTCTCTGTGGGGGGGGGGGGGCTGCGGGGGGGGGGTGGGGAGAAGGGAGGCGGGTAAGATATATCTCTGGTTGGAGGGGAGGCCCAATCGCTCACTGATGGGGGCTGGGCGGGGTGGGGGGGGGGGCAGATGGATCTTTGGTGGGGGGGGGGGCAGATGGATCTCTGGTCGTGGGGAAAGGGGGGCAGGGGAGTCCGCTGACACTCTGCGGGCGATCGATGGGGGGGAAGGGGGCAGGTGGTCGCGATTGGTCTGGGTAGTGGGGGGGTGTGTGGATAAGGGGGACAGTGATGTCTGTGGGGACCATCACTCCCGCTTTTCGCTCCTGGGCCACTTTCTCTGTTTTCTGCGGATCGGGAGCGATTTGACACGGGTGCGCTTTTTCAATTTTTTTTCCAACTGCACACGCGCAGTTCAGAGCTCCGATCATTTCAGCCGCGCTGAGCCCCGCCCACAGCGCGAATGGGACCCGCGATTTTTTTTTCAGGCTGAGTGCGTATGGGGGCGCCTGAAAGCAGGTTTCCAAGTCGGATCTGAATTACGCCCAGACTCAGCACTTAGAATGAAAATGGTAAAATCAGGCCCTATGACTCTATGACTAATGTTGGAGTGGATTTGGTTTTGGATTGAAGGAAGTGTAGCTTGAACACTTTCCCAAATGTTCTGTAGATTATCTCCACGCCCGTGGTTTATTTGCTAGAGGTGAATTACAGTGTTGCAGCGAGGAAATTGGAGAAGCAGGTTGGTGCAATGAGACAGCCTTGTTTAACCCCCGTCTTCACTGAGACCGACTGACTTGTGAACAGCTTCTGAGATACTGGAACAAAGCACTAAATGATGATGTTTCTTAGATCAGCAGCCTTTCACAGGCTATCAATTATTAGGGATATGTTAGTGAGGAAAGATACTTTTTGTAATGTGACTGCTTCTGTATCATGCTGGATGAATTGAATAAAATGGCATCTTAAACAGCAAGGTATTTCAAAGTACTTCTGTGGAACAATGTCGGCAATCTTTGACAATAGCCCATGATTGGAAGTTTACTACTTGCCTGCAGCTTCCAACAATATAAAATGCAAGATAAAAATTGAATGCAGATAAAAGCTACAACTTTATCGCACTCATTTTACACTTTTGTTGTCAGCATTTAAATTTCCACTTGCTGCACAATAACTATGTAGCCATGGAGTAGCTATAGGGCAGGAAGTCCACAGAAACAGGTTGAGGCCAGCTTTCTGTGTTAAGCAACCAGACCATGACTATGTAGCTAACCTGCTGGCCTGGTTCGAATAAAGGTGATTGGGGTGCGATGAATGAATCTTGACTACTCCCAGAAAACCAAGCATGTAAGACACTTACTGTGGTTGTAAATGATCTCCAAATTCAGGAAGTGGTATCTGTAGTGTAAGGGCCTGACATAGACTGACTGAGTACAGTACCACAACTGTGATTTAAAGGAACACATGGCCCAAGTCTAGGGAACAGTCTTGGCCTGGACAGAAATGTGTGTAGAGGCAAGCATGGAGACAGCTCCTAGCTTAGACCTTACACTGTATATGTACATAGTTTGGAGTTGTTAATAATCACCTACTGTTAAACTGTAGAAGACTCACACTTTGACAGGTCTCTTCAAGAGACCTGCCAAACTATGTGTAATATCTTGAAAAATTGTGGCTATCGGAACAAAACAGGACCTCACAGAAGTTGGAGAAGAAATGTAAAACTTGGAAAACTGAAAAAACCGAAGTATTCTGACCTGATGAAAAGCACCAGAAGTGAAGGGCAGAAGGAGATCATCAGAGAAACAATCCAAAGCAGGAAGGAAGCAAAAGGGCAGAAATAAAACTCCACACGGAAGAACCCATTGGAAGTCCAGCTTCAATTCCCAGAATGCAAATTCAGAAGACCTAGCAAGGTGAGCGAAAAAACACTTAAGCTTTTAGCCAGAATAAGTTTTGAAAAAAGATTCAGCACCAGTCAGAATCGCCGTTTCAAAACATGCCATGAACAGCACATGCCCGAGTTAGTGTCTGACCATATTGTGACCAGATCACTCCGATTGGACAAATAAATAAATAATAAATAACCAACAGGTACAATCACAGACCCAACAAAAGCCAGTAATTGACAATTTCACAACTCAAAAAGACTTTGGGGACGACACAGAAAGGTTGATCCAGGGAATCGCTACTGAAAATTCAAAACACATAAATTACAAATGCCATTGCTGCAGGAGCCTGCCAAAGCCCACAACTATAGAAAATTGCATTGAGCAGAAGTGTACTGCAGCGCCATCTTAGATTTCCATACAACTTTTAAAGATTAAAATTTAAAGTTTAGTAGTGTCACAAGTAGGCTTACAATAACAATGCAATGAAGTTATTATGAAAACCCTAGTCGCCACACTCCAGCACCTGTTTGGGTATACCGAGGGAGAATTTAGCATGGCCAATGCACCTAACCAGCATGTCTTTCGGACTGTGGGAGGAAACCAAAGCACCCGGAGGAAACCCACGCAGCCACAGGGAGAATGTGCAGACTCCGGACAGACAGTGACCCAAGCTGGGAATCAAGCCCAGATCCCTGTGAGGCAGCAGCGCTAACCACTGTGTCACCGTGCCACCCTGCGTACCATGGTGGTACAACCATGGATCAAAATCTAATTTACCAGACCAGTCACAAAAGGGACTTGGGAAAAGAGATTTTTTAGTTATATGATTAATTTTTGGTCTAGGTAAAAAGACAGAAACTGAACATGTTAACACACTGCTTTACTCAGTAGGTCAAATAGCCAACGAAACAATAGTTAGACAATGATTCAATGAATACTCAGCAAAATTTGACTAAGTTTTAATATAATTTGACGTATAATTTGAATTGAATACTGACAGGATTCATAAGCAAAGTTTAACAAATGTTTCCAACAGCCAGGAGAACCTGCTGATTCCTTTATTAATGAGCTGTACTTATCTCACAGGTTTTATAGAGCTGTGTTAAGTCAACACAGATATGGATGCACTAGTTTGGTTTTGGGACTGGGACCATCCTGGTACACCAAGCAGTTGGCTGAGTGACGGGGGAAATAGCCCCAATTTTTGTCATCATGTCCACTAGTTTCATCAACGGATGGGATATTTTTCGTGGCATGAATTAGGTTTACTTCCTCCCTCAGTGTAATCCTGTACATGGTCACCTCAATCCAGTAAAGGCTTAAGGTTGTGCCTATGGTGACCAGAATTAGAACCAGTCAGAGACAGGATGGTTGTCAGAGTGGCGAATGATGAATTCTCAAACATTCTTTAATCTAAGGAAGATTTGAACCTTGTAAAGGCCATTTAGATTGCCAGGTAATCCAAAATCCTTTTACAGTAGAGTTCCATTTTAAGGAGCAAAACCAAACCCCCACTGAAACGAACCCCCTACAAAACGACCCCCACTGCTCTGCATATAAAACAACAGAAGAGTAGGGATACACCAGGCAAGGGAAGCAATATCCTTACCAACCATTAGTGGGTGGACGATCATGCCAGTGACGTGGAGCCAAGCAATTCCACACACGTGACCAATGTCATAGAGTCATAAGGTGCAGAAAAGATCCTTCTTCCCATCAAGTCTGTACCGACAATAACTACCAATAAAGTCGCACTAAGCCCATTTTCCAGCACTCGTCCCATATCCTTGAATGTTATGAGTTTCAAGTGCTCATCCACTGTCCTATCCGGAAATCTCAGCACGGTATTTGAATTGCATCCACTTACGACACTGCAGAAAGCTATGCAAAGCAAACACTACCATTCACACAAATGATCCCAAGATGATTCGCAAGGTTGAGATAGCACACCAAGATGAAACATATCCATGCTTCTTGAGTGTGGTCAAAGATCAGAGATTTTCATTCTGGAACGCGGACATCTCAGTTAATGGTCATCTCACAAACTTTAAATTGGACAGGGAATGGCGCATTCAGAAAAAGAGCCATAGCTGGTGGCCCAGTGGCTGATGCCATCCACTCCACAGCTATACGGAGCAGGCAGCATCAACCTTCCAGTAAGTTGTACTCTGCAGGTGACACTTACATATCAAGAGAAAGGTGTACGAGAGACTCTGTTCATCATCCACAAGCAAGAATATTTCCTCTTAAGCCAAAATCTCTGTGTTGAACTTATCTTCTGGCAGAACATTAATGGGTTCAACCAGCAAAAGCCTGGTTCCAAATTTAAAAGGGAGTTCTCGGAACTCTTTACTGGATTGAGGTGACCACGTACAGGATTACACTGAGGGAGGAAGTAAACCTAATTCATGCCACGAAAAATACCCCATCCGCTGATGAAATAAGTGGACATAATGACAAAAATTGGGGTTATTTCCCCCGTCACTCAGCCAACTGCCTGGTGTGCCAGATGGTCCCAGTCCCAAAACCAAACAAGTGCATCCACATCTGTGTTGACTTAACACAGCTCTATAAAGCCTGTGAGATAAGTCCACCCAAAGTCCTTGGTGGATGACAGCATGACCAACCTCGCAAAAAGTATGGTGTTTTCAAAGCTTGACATTAACAGCCGCTCCTGACAACTTCCACTAGATGAAAAGCACAGATTGCTGTTCACATGCATCACCCACTTAGGCAGATTCTGCTTCAACAACTTACCATTTGGGATCATTTCGCACAGAAATCTTTCAAAATGCACGTTTGGCCACTTTGCAAGATTTAGAAGGTGTCAACTGACTTATAGATGATGTTTTGGCACAACAGTGGAAGAACAAGACAAAAGATTTACAGCACACCTAGAATGATACCAGAGGACGGTCTTGGACTGGACAGAGACCTGTGTAGAAGCAAGCATGGAGGCAAGTCCTTGTTTAGACCATATATTGTAAATATGTACAAAGTTATGATTTGATTTGATTTGACTTATTATTGTCACATGTATTAGTGTACAATGAAAAGTATTGTTTCTTGCATGCTATAGGAAAGGAGAGAGTGCAGAATGTAGTGTTATAGTCATAACTAGGGTGCAGAGAAAGATCAACTTAGTGTGAGGTAGATCCAATCTAAAGTCTGATGGCAGCAGGGAAGAAGCTGTTCTTGAGTCGCTTGGTACGTGTCCTCAGACTTTTGTATCTTTTGCCCGACGGAAAAAGGTGGAAGAGAGAATGTCCAGGGTGCATGGGGTCCTTAATTATGCTGGCTGCTTTTCCAAGGCAGCAGGAAGTGTAGACAGAGTCAATGGATGGGAGGCTGGTTTGCATGATGGCTTCATTAACGACCCTTTGTAGTTTCTTGCGGTCTTGGGCAGAGCAGGAGCCATACCAAGCTGTGACATAATCAGAAAGAATTTCTATGGTGCATTTGTAGAAGTTGGCGAGAGTCGTAGTGGACATGCCAAATTTCCTTAGTCTTCTGAAAAAGTAGAAGCGTAGGTGGGCTTTCTTAACTATAGTGTCGGTATGGGGGGGGGACCAGGACAGGTTGTTGGTGATCTGGACACCTAAGAACTTGAAGCTCTTGACCATTTCTACTTCATCCCCATTGATGTAGACAGGGGCATGTTCTCCACTGTGCTTCCTGAAGTCGATGACTATCTCCTTTGTTTTGTTGACATTGAGGGAGAGATTATTGTTGCTGCACCAGTTCACCAGATTCCCTACCTCATTCCTGTACTCTGTCTCGTCATTGTTTGAGATCTGACCCACAACAGTGGTGTCATCAGCAAACTTGAAAATTGAATTGGAGGGGAATTTGGCCACAGTCATGGGTGTATACGGAGTATAGTGGAGAATTGAGGACACAGCCTTGTGGGGCACCAGTGTTGAGGATGATCGTGGAGGAGGTGTTGTTGCCTATCCTTACTGATTGTGGTCTGTGGATTAGGAAGTTCAAGATCCAGCCACAGAGGAAGGAGCCGATTCTCAGGCCATGGAGTTTGGAGATGGGTTTTGTAGGAATAATGGTGTTGAAGGCTGAGCTGTAGTCAATAAATAGGAGTCTGACATAGGTTTCTTTGTTATCCAGGTGTTCCAGGGTTGAGTGCAGGACTAGATAGATGGCATGCTGTGGACCTGTTGTGGCAGTAGGTGAATTGGAGTGGATCCAGGTGATCCGGAGGCTGGAATTGATTCGTACCATGAATAACATTTTGAAGCACTTCATAATGATGGATGTCAGAGCCACCAGATGATAGTCATTAAGTCATGCTGCCTGGCTTTTCTTTGGTACCGGGATGATGGTCATCTTCTTGAAGCAGATAGGGACCTCAAATTGTTGTAAAGAGAGGTTGAAGATGTCTGCGAATACCCCCGCCAGCTGATCCGTTCAGGATCTGAGTGCTCGTCCAGGTAACTCATCCAGGCCAGTCACTTTCCATGGGTTGACCTTCGAGAAGGCTGCTCTGACATCTGCAATGGTGACCCCAGATACAGGTTCATCCGAGGCTTCCAGGGTGGAGGATGTGCTCTCGCTGACCTCTTGCTCAAAACGGGCATTGAATGCATTGAGCTCATCAGGGAGGGGTGCATTAGTGCCAGTGATTTTTCATGCTTTCATCTTGTAGCCTGTTATGTCTTGCAGACCAACCATAGTCGACGGGGATCCGTGTGGCTAGCATGGGATTCTAGCTTGGTCCGGTACAGTCTTTTGGCATCTTTGATGGATCTTTGATGGATGAGTAGTTAATAAACACTTACTGTTAAACTGTACAAAATGCAGAACCTCTTCATAAGACCTACTGCACTATAGTCATCTTACAACAGTATCCCTGTTGATGGGGAGCAGACAGAGCAATGTGCAGGTAATGAGCCATTGGATAGCTTGCAACATGGGTGAAGTCTAGAGCTCTCATGCCCTGCTTTGCTATGTAGTTGGGAAATGTGATATCGGTGTTCATCATGGTATAAAGAGCCACAGTCTCATACATGACACAACAAACTGCACGTTACCTACTGCAGCCTGGAATAATTCTGTGGTACCGAAGTTAATGGCCACAATAGCCTGGACATCCACAGGCCATGCTGTCAATGGCCTGGTTTGTGGCTCCGGTTGAGGCTATCACTTGAAGAGCAGGCACCTCACACATTGCTCCTTGATGAAGCTGAGATATGCGGAATGCTTCCTGAAGACCCACTGATGGCGATATGATTGCCTGAATAGGGCCCTCCTCCTCACTCCTCTTCCGCCTGCTAGGTTTGTACCTTCCTCACTGCTGCAGCTCTTCAAGCCTCCAGCCCCAAAAGGAGATCCAACATATACAACTGGATAAAACTGTTTCCAAAACAAACAAAGACAGTTGGGCAACAGAACTCAAAGCTCTCAATGGAACAGCGGTTACAGTCTAAATGTGGGTGAAATTGGGGTGGGTGAATTTCACAAAAGAACCCAAAACAAGCATGGTACCCTTATTTAAACAAGTCAGTGATGCATTAGAAAGGTTTTGATGTGCGTCCTGGTCAATTCTGGTGTTTGTGATTGAGTATGACCCATGGCACACACTTCCAATGAGAATAGGGGCAGTGGATATGACACAATCAAATTTCAATCCAGTGAAAAAGTCATATTGAAATTCTACTGTCCTGGCCTATTGGTGTTTCCTTAAAAGAAGCTCTTTCGAGAAATGCTACGAGTTGTTTTCACAAAACTCAAATCACTATTGAACACTTAACTGTTTACTTAAGCGTCTGATAAAGTGATTAGAAAAACTACTGTAAAATTCAATTGGATTCTGTGATTGTAACGAGCTAAGCTGTATAAGACATTGTTTACATTTCTTTCATTTCAGCGTAAACAACTGTAGCTGATTTTCTGTGACTAAAAGGAGGAATTAAGCATCTTCAAAACTGAAAGGCTGCATCAGGAAATTTAATGGTGAAGCTGTAAGTAAGAGTCTTAACTGCCCTGTCCTTCGGAATGTATTTGAAGGAGTGTAGAGTCATGTAATTAGTGACGTCAGGGGAGTGGGGATAAGGTTTAATTTCCCCCATTCCTGTGTAACTGGGAATAGGAATGCATTTAAAATGTAATGTGTGCATTCCAGCAAATTTTGGATTTCAACACCAATGGTTTTGTGGTAGATAAGGACCACCGTCAGGTCAGAATTGGGGATATTCACTGATGATGATTGCACATTGTTCAGCACCATTCGTAACTCTTCGGATGCTGAAGCAATCCATGGCCAAATGCAGCAAGACTCTCCCAGACAATATCCAGGCTTGGGCTGACAATTTGGCAACGTTCTGGAACAGAGCGACAGAACCTCTCCGAAAGATCTGACATACATAGTCAAAAACAGATCGGTTATAGTTTTTTATAATTAATAATTCTGCCTTTCAGTAGCTTAAAATCAATTTCATTTAACAGTGATACATCAATACAAATCTCTGTCAAATACCTCAGCCAATCATATGATACTTAATAGTATGATAATATTTTATTTGTCCTTCTAAGTCCGGATGTAATCTCCCCTCTCGGCACTAACTCATCCCTGCTCCCTGGTAATGGCAGACTCTACCGTTTGGTCAAAGTGGGTGTTCCCACCGGCTCACTGCCAAGTTGAATAGACATGTGTCCCTGCATCCAGGGGCATATCTATCCTTGTGTCTGGGCAATGAATGTATACATTCATTAGTTGCAACATTTGTTCCCTTATGGAATCCTCCCGATAAGATTACTGCTGACTAACAAGTTCCCAGGTCTTTGGCTTTAAACTAATGACTTTCACCACCATGCCTTTCAGTATCTTTGCTTGACCAAAGTGAACGTTATTTTTAAAATACATTTGAAATATCAGTATATATGTTTTAACATCATAACTACTTGTTTGATTGTCTTACTGCATTCACATATGTGCAAAACTGTTTATGTTAGCCGGTCTAAGAATCATTTAACTCCTTACTGATTTCTTGTCCTCTAAAAGACGCATTCTGCCTTTAAGTCTTATTAGCTGGTTACAAATCCCCTTCCACATGGAGTTCGTAAAGGAACTTTTCACGAGGAACTTTATCAAAGGTAAACATATTATTGAGAAATCGAGTACTGCATTGTGAGTAGTTTCATCTCTTGCAGGACTTGAGGCTAAGTCATCAATAGCCTGTAAAAGCTGCGTCTCTGTACACAAACTTGCCTCTCCTTGCCTGAGAAAACTCCTCCCTCTATCTTCTCAACAGCTTACCTGATTGTAAATGAGTCCTATGCCACTTTTCACCTGATTCAGACAGGCAACTGACCAGAGTATGGATAACGCCGGCCTTAATTTTAGGCCTGCAAGTGTGTTCATCCCAACCACTCACTTGTGGGTCGAAATCTATAGCCTGAAATCATTGATTCCCTTTATCTTTAAACCAGTTCACCATTCAGTGCACTGAATGTATATTAATAGAGTTTACCAGATAGTATAGACTCTTCTTTTAGAATAATGCAGCTACACCTCGGGCATCCTTACACAAGTTCTTTATGACAGAATTTTACTCAAGGTTGCTGTGAGAAGTTCAGAATTACATGTTCTGTTTTAAATTCAACATTTATAAAGTAGCTGCCTTCCCTTATCCATCTGTGAAAAAACAATTTTTCTAATCTCTTCTGCTTATCTTGCCTTAATTTTAGTAACATCTACCTTTGTTATAGATGTACCTGGTTGCACTGTTAATCATGGTGACCTTCGCCATCACTGATATGTGCACACCCTACATACCACACTCCTTTCTTCCTCCAGTTTCAGTATCAAAAGCTGTGCTGATATATATTACCGTAGAGATAATTTATGAGTGCAACATTCACAATTTAAACGGAATCCTTGGAGAATTATACAATCTGTAAGTTCAAAGTTAATTTTTAACTTAAATGCACTGCAGAGCGACAAAATCATCAACCCCACAACTAAAGCAATGTTGGAAGACAAACATAAAAGCACATTTGCCTCATCTTGTACCTTGCCAGTACTTCCAGGAGGTTGGGCGGCACGGTGGAACAGTGGTTAGCCTTGCTGCCTCACCGCGTCAGGGACCCAGGTTCAATTCGGGCCTTGGGTGACTGTGTGGAGTTTGCATGTTCTTCCCATGTCTGTGTGGGTTTTCTCCCACAGTTCAGCAGGTTAGGTGGATTGGCCATGCTTAATTGCCCCTTAGTGTCCAAAGGTGTGTAGAGTAGGTGGGATAGCCATGATAAATGTGCGGGGTTGTGGAGATAGGGCAGAGGGGAGGGCATGGTCAGATGCGCTTTTGGAGAGTCAGTGCAGACTCGATGGGCCAAAGGGCATCTTTCTGCACTGCAGAGATACTATAAGAGAATCTTTGCTATATGGTTCCACTTACAGCACAGATCATGATCAACTTTTCAACCACTGGGATTATTTTTAAAAGATTGACAATAAGATTCATGCATATTCCTCAGAAGGTGTAATTGGGTCGCTAAGTGTCACTTTATATTAATTGCAGATCTGAAGTCAACAATCAGCTTGTGACTAGATGAGACAACTGTGGATCTAACTGACCTTACACATGATTAACAGACACTCTGCAGGTAATTAGGAACAACAAGATTTCCGTTGCTACAATTAATAGTATTGACGATATTTTTATTCCTTTCAAATTAATTATTTTGCACCATTTGTAAGAAGATTTATAAGAATGTTGCCGGGACTGGACCAATTTAGATTAGATAGGTTAGTGTTGTCTTCCAGGCAAAAGGGAAGACTGAGGAGGGACCCAAATGAAGCCCATAGCTGAGATTCCCCCTTCCCCACTGTGCTGTGTGTATTCCAGAGATGGAGGTGGCTCGACATTGACTGCCAGCGGAATCTTCCAGTCATGGAATCAAAGAACCCACAATCCCTTCTAAGTCAATGGCCATTTGTGTTGCTTGCCGGCTGTGTCGCCAGGGAACCCACCACAGGGGGTGGGGGTTTCGCCTTCAGCCAAACCGTAAGATTCCTTCAGCAGGTAGAGCCAGACAATCCCGTCCTATTAGATCACAAGGTGTCCAAAATAGAGTGGATTGTAAGCCCTATTGCCCTTGGTTGAGTCCATAACCAGGGGACATAGATTAAGACTAAGAAATAGGAGATTTAAAGTGGCTAGAGGGGTACTCGAGGAGAAATGTTTGCATCCAGAAAATGGTGGGGACCTGGAGCTCACTGCCTGACTGGGTAGTTGTGGCAGAAACCCTGCAAGCTTTTAATAAGGATTTGGGTGCGCACTTGAAGTGCTGTAACCAGTAGTTAGCATTGCTGCCTCACTTGAAGTGCTAACCACTGTGCCACCATGCTAGATGGCACGGTGACACAGTGGTTAGCACTGCTGCCTCATAGCGCCAGAGACGTGGGTTTGATTCCCAGCTTGGGTCACTGTCTGTGTGGAGTTTGCACATTCTCCCCATGTCTGTATGGGTTTCCTCCGGGTGCACCGGTTTCCTCCCACAGTCCAAAGATGTGCGGGATAGGTGCATTGGCCGTGCTAAATTGCACCTTAGTGTTTCGCGATGCGTAGGTTAGAGGGATTAGCGGGATAAATATGCGGGGTTATGGGGATAAGGCCTAGGTTAGATTGTTGTCAGTGCAGACTTGATAGGCCGAAAGGCCTCCTTCTGCACTGTAGGGATTCTATAGAGCTGATTCTCCCATTGCGACCCACAACTTTTCTGTCGGGTCGCGGTGGGAGATACGCATCTGCGGCCTTGAACAGGGATTTGCACATGCGCCAGGAACACATGCACATCTCCCAGAGCCGGCGAACAGTCACTGGTCAGACCACGCTGGAAACCGGCGGGAAGGCTGGTTAGTCACTTAAATCTTTTCTGCATGTATTTTAAATATGTTTATTAGCTCATTATCAGGAACTTTCAGGTCCCGATTGAATCTCCCACCCCGCCAGGAGTACTTCATTCCAGTAGGGTTCAGACTAGCTCCCCACATTTGGGGAATGAGCGGGAGACCCTGCCGGAATGGAGGGGGGGCAATCAGGGACCCCAAGAGGGGGTTGGGCAGTGTGGGGGGGGTGGTGCCCCCTGGGCATGGGCACCCTGGCAGTGCCAGCCTGTGTCCCCAGCACTGCCCAACGGGCAAAGTGCCCATGCCCAGGGGGCACCTTGGCACTGCCTACCAAGCATCAGGCAGTGCTAAGGGAGTGGGGCATATTGTGGGTGGGGCCTAAGGGTGATCGATGGGGGTGGGGGTCCCGCTGCCACTCTGCAGACAGGATCCGTCTGGGATGGAAGGAGGGCAGCGATTGGGACGGGCTGGAGGGGCTCTGCCAGGATGAGGGGGGTGGGGGAATCGCCACTGCTGGGGGGGGTGGGGAGGCGGTGGACATCGGGGTGCTCCAGGATGGGGGAGGGGGTCAGGGCTGGCCCAGGGATTGTCGTAGGGGCCACAATCGGGCTGTGGGGGGGGGGCTGGAGGGGCAGCACTGCGATGGTCCCAGGCTGGCCAGTGATCGGGAGGTTGACAGTTTGGGACCACTGTGCATGCGCAGAGCTCCAGAACTGTCAGTCTCTGGCATGAATAGGCCCCGCCCCCTGGGTTTTTAATGATATTCACAACTGGGACTTCTTCAGTGCAGAATGCAGAGATTCGAGTGAGAAGCTGAAGTGTCAGAACAGTCGGAATTTAGAAGTTTTCCCTCCAATTCAGCAATTTTGGGAGAATCGCCCCATATATGTTTCTATGTTCTAACCTAAAGGGCTACGGACAAAGAGCTAGGACAGGTAGGCTTACATTAACACTGCAATGAAGTTACTGTGAAAATCCCCTAGTCACCACACACTGGCACCTGTTCAGGTACAACGAGGGAGAATTTATCATGGCCAATCCACCAATGATTTCCAGCACGTCTTTTGGACTGTAGGAGGAAACCGGAGCACCTGGAGGAAACCCACACAGACACAGGGAGAACATGTAGACTCCACACAGACAGTGATCCAAACCGGGAATCGAACCCGGATCCCTGGTGTTGTGAGGCAGCAGTGCTAACCACTGTGCCACAGTCTGAATGATTGCTTGTCGGCAAGGACTAACATGATGAGTTGAATGGTTTACTTCCATTCTGTAAGTTTCTATGGTTCGAGGGTTTCTATAATTCTGTGAAGAGCCCCGAGTGATTTTTGCTGCATTCTAATCGACTTCAGATTGTCCTTGTTATTCTAATTTAGTATAAAGAACCATTCATTTTTTAAAAAATGATACTCTCGTGCGTAGACCTGCTGTATTACGTTTCATTTAACAGATGTTACATTTGTCCTGTTTGTTTTGGATGCCTGAATCCAGTCTGTTTTTAAATAGGATTCCAATTTGTTTTATGGGGTAATAAAACGACAGACATAGTGATTTCCAGCACTCCTGGCAAACACCTGAGGATGGATTTTGAGCAGAGAGGAGCCTGGATTTTTACTCCCAGGTCAGCTGCACAGAACTGGGACATTTCTCAGCTCCACAATCCTGCCTGGGAAAAAGAGGCCTGGAAGGTCAGATTTTCATCCTTGGGGGGCCGGACTGGATTAGAAGTTGGGCTCACCACCCCCAGAATGAGTGCAAAGGTTGCCAGGTGCGGCGGTGAGGCTGGGAGAAAGGCCTTTCTCAGTGCCCCAACACTTTGTTGAGGTTATTTAAAAAATGAATTAAATAAAAAATAATAATCCAGCCCTCATACCTCACACCTCCTTACCTCCCACACACTTCCCATGCCCCAACCTTTCCAACCTACGCCAAATCATGCCCTCATAGCCTCTCATACCCCTTTGCCACCCTATTCATTCCTCTCTACATAGCTCCATGTCCCCTCATATCCTTTTGCCATTTTATTCCTCTCTACACAGTCCCCCTGAGCCCTCATTCCCCTAATACTGCCCTATACACCTCTACCTACCCCATGTTCTCTCATACTCTCCATACTACTCAACAGCCCTTTACCCAACCCCCCATGACTCCTAAAAAACCCCATATGCCACACTCATCTCCCTTTAGCCCCTATACAAATTCAGTGTTTACATGCCAACCCATTCTCACTACCCTTTATCCTTACCCCTTCATTGCCAACTCATCTCATATCCACAAAGGGCAAACCTCGGGAGCCATGTTGACATAAAATAAAGTTGTGTGTTTATTGGTGACATCGTTATTTTAAAATACACTCTCAAAAATAAAGTTATGTGTTTATTGGTGATATCATTATTTTAAAATACACTCACTGATTTAAAAAAAGTACATTGAAATTCCTTCAATCAATCTCTTATGAAAACAAACATTTCTATTCCAAAATCACTTGGAGCTATTAGTCAAACTGCTCACACAACAGGTAATCCACTGTGATGACTTGAGGTTGTAATATCAGTCAAGAAACACAAATCATATATTAATAACCCTCAGGCCTATGTCAATGGACAGAGTGAAATAGCAAGAAGTGATTTTTTTAAAACTGCAAACATATTTTAAAAAGATCAACAGAGTTAAATCCCTTGACAGCGTTTAGTTTTAGTGAGTTTTGAGTTCTTTGACAACTTTAACAGTTCTTGACAGCTTGACAATTATTTGGCAGTACTAACCATGTTGCTGGTACACAACCTAACACCCAGAAATTTGTAATAATTGTGCCCATTTTACATTTAGAAAATGGGCAAAACACATACCAATTTCATTCTAATGTATCTTAGATTCCACATCACTTTATTTGGCAAACCAGAACTGAAAATGTTTTATATGTGCATATGTATAGTATATATGTAATGAATAGATAAATAGTTTGAGTATCTAACTGCCTGTAACAAAACAGAAACTATACTAGAAGGTGACATTGATTGCATGGAAGTGTTGATACAGTTTTATATTTGACAATGGTGGTACAGGGTCCAAGAAAGGATTATATGATCCAAATTTAACATAGAAATTTTAAGGATCTCATGACATGGACCCTCTAGAAAAAAGCCCTGGAAAGTTATTTTTTGTTCGTGGAGAAATGCTACACACATAATAGAGCTTTTCTCCTTTATCTCCAATCATAATTTATGATCTATGATTAAATCATTATAATCAAAACTTGTCTCTTGCAGTCTGGAAGGAGAATATAAAAATGTGTTAAGGATCTTTACCACATTTTGCAGCAGTCAGATTTTTTTTTTCCCCTGGAAAATTAATCTTGAACAAAAAGAAGTCCAGATGATTTAAACTGTATCTGTCCATCTCTGAGAAGCCTCGCCTTTGGCTTATAAATTTGAGGACATGTTTAGTGATGCAATTGCAGACATAGCATGAGACCTTTGTTTAATTTGAAGTTTTTGCCAAATGTCTGAATTTTGCACTGACCTATGCAAATTGAAGCATTAAAACTAATTGACAGAAAGGAAAAGGTGGTGGAGTTGCATTGTTGATTAAAGAAGATATTGATATGATATTGAGGAAAGATTCTAGCACAGACGATGTGGAATGTGTATGGGTCGAGTTAAGAAACACTAAGGGGCAAAGAACAGTTGTACGGGTGGTATACAGATCACCAAACTGTCATAGTAATGTTGGGAATAGCATTAGACAGGAAATTAATAATGCATGTGATAAAGGAACATCTGTGATTATGGGTGACTTTAACCTACACATAGATTGGATGAGTCGAATTTGTCACAGTACAATAGAGGAGAAATTTCTGGAGGTGTATATGGGATAGTTTTCAGGACCAAAATGTTGAGGAACCAACAAGGGAACAGGTCACCTTGGACTGGGTATTGTGCAATGAAAAAGGATTCATTGGCTATCTAGTTGTGAGAGAACCCTTGAGGATGAACAATCATAATATGATAGAATTCTTTATCGAGGTGGATAGTGAGATTGTTGATCCTGAGACCAGTGTCCAGAATCTCAATAAAGGTAACTATGATGGTATGAGACATGAGCTGGCTTTGATGGACTGGGAAACATCATTGAAAGAAGAACAGGCAATGGCAGGTATTCAAGGAACGAATAGGTAAGACTTCAAAAGTTGTTTATTTCTATTTGGCACAAGAGGGAAATGTAACTGTGGCCAAACCATGGCTTACAAGGGATATTAGAGACAGTGTTCAATTCAAAGAAGAAGCATACAAACTGGCAATAAAAAGTAGTAGACCTGAGGTTTGGGAGCAGTTTACAATTCAGCAAAGGTGAACCAACAGATTGATGAAGAAAGGGAAACACGGTATGAAAGCAAGCTATCAGAGAACATAAAAACTGATTGTAAAAGTTTTTATAGCTATGTAAAGAGAAAAAGATTGCCAAAACCACAATCATAAATGGGGGAATTCATAACGGGGAACAAAGAAATGACTGAGGAACTAAATTCATACTTTGCTTCTGTCTTCACAAAGGGAGACATGAATAATGTACCAGAAGTTCTGAGTAACTATAGGTTTCTCAACTATAGACCAATGAACCTCACATTGGTCATAGGGAAGTTGCTAGAGTCCATTATCAAGGATTTCATAGCACAGCATTTGGAAAGCAGTAGTATAATCAGACCAAGTCAGCATGGAGTTATGAAAAGGAAATCATGCTTGATCGATCCATTGGAATTCTTGAGGAAGTGACCAGTAGAGTTGACCAGGAAGAACCGGTGGACATGGTTTATTTAGACTATCAGAAAGCTTTACCAAGCAGATTACTACGTAAAGTTAAAGCACATGGAATTGTGGGTAGTGTCTTGAGATGAATAGAAAGTGGGTTAGCAGACAGGATGCAAAGAGTTGGAATAAGTGTGTCTTTTTCTGATTGGCAGGCAGTGACTAGTGGGGTACCACAGGAACCTGTGCTAGGGCCCCAACTGTTCACACAATATATTAATGGTTTGGACAAGGGAACTAAATGATTATCTCCAAATTTACAGATGATACAAAGTTGGATGGGAGGGTGAGCTGTGAAGAGGATTCAAAGATGCTTCAGCGTGATTTGGACAGGCTGAGTGAGGGGGCATATGCATGGCCAATGCAATATAATGTGGAAAAATGTGAGGTTATCCAGTTTGATAGCAAAAATAGGGAGGCAGATTATTATTTGAATGGGTGTAAATTGAGAGAGGTGGATACTCAACGAGACCTTGGTGTCCTCATGCATCAGTTACTGAAAGTAAGCACGCAGCTACAGTAGGCAGTAAAAAAGGGAAATGGTATGTTGGCCTTCATAGTGAGAGAATTTGAGTATAGGAATAGGGATGTTTTACTGAAATTGTATAGGACGTTGATGAGGCCATACCTGCGGTATTGTGTGCAGTTTTAGGGCCCGATTTTACCAAAACTTCGCGCCCGTTTTCGGGTGCAAAATGGCGGTAAAGTTGGGCATCGGGCCTATGCCGCGATCTGCACCCGATTCCTAGCGGATCGTGCCTTTACCAACGGTCGATTCGGGCGCCATTCCGGTGCATGCCCAAATCGGCCGGCGCAACGATTTAAATGCATTTGCATGTATTTAAATTGACTGAATGAAGTGCGCGCCCAACTCTACCATCCATTCCCCCTTTACCAGCATTCGGCTCAATTCGCATCCGCGCCTTTACCGACCTGATAAATAAAAGTCCAACTTGTACTTTTATTCGGCAGGGGAATCGCCGAGGCCCACCCTTCCCGGACACCCCCTCTAACCACCCCGGCAGACCCCCCCCCCTTGGGGATCGGACCCCTCTGGGAGGCAGGCCCCCTCTGGGATCGGACCCCTTCGGGATGCAGGCCCCCCCCCACCCCCCCGGGATCGGACCCCTCTGGGAGGCAGGCCCCCCCCCCAGCAGAGCACACCGCTAACCTACCTCGATCGTGGTCTCCCTCCACCATCCTTCCCACTCACCTTCAGTCCTTCGACAGCCTGCAGCACATTCCTGGACACTGACTTCGAGCCACGGCTGAAGGGACTGGGCTTCACACAGGTCCGCTGGCATCTGCCAGAGGATGGGGGGGGCGGGCCCAGTTGGAACTCTGGTTGGGGGGGGGGGGGCGGTGGGGGGCTGGGATGAGGAGGGGGGCGGGCCCATGTCGCCCTCTTGCGGGGGGGGTGTGACGTCTCATCCCCTGGGGGGGTGGGAGAGGAGGGTGTGACATCTCATCCTCTGGGTGGTGGGGGAGGGGATGTGACGTCTCTGATGCGCGACAATAAGCACATGGAACCAAGGCTTCGGTATTGAAGGCTTTAATAGAGTAACAATGGAACTACTAACACGAATACACCAGTTCAGACTGAAGGGGTCCTGCCGGAGCAGAGGGTCTTATACCTCGCCACCGGAGGCGGGACCCCACTGGAATGTGCCATGATAACTCTTATAACAGGTAAACACCCTAACCCAACAACATAGTACAACCCCCACAGTAACAACACCCTAGCCCAACAGTAACATAGTAACAACCCCCAGTGGTGAACCAACGATGGTTCACCACATTCACCCCTCCTTTAAGAACAAAAGGTGGCGGGGTGCACGAAAAACAGGTCATATAAACAGACAAATCACAGGATTCACAAGTCCAGACGGTCTGGAGGACCGCACCGACGCTGCGATCTCCTCAACACCGGTTGCGAAACCGGAGCAGGTGCTTGTGGTGGCGCTCTTTCCAAAGCAACGTCTGGCTGTCCCCTCAAGGACTCCCGGGCCGGCCGGCCCTGGTGAGGCGATGGTGCAGTGGATCCTGGAACGTTTGGTGGTAGTGGTGGTGGTGATGATGGTGGCGCCGATCTCCGAGTCTCAGGCAAGCTGTACATGGGAGTAAAAGTGTTATGCACTGGTCCCGGTGCTGACCGCGCCACGTCTGGGGAAGTAATGAGGAGTAGTGGATTCGTGACTGGGGGAATAGGAGCGACAGGAGTTGCTACGTCCCCTGCGGGCGCCAGGTCTCTAATGGAGACAGTGTCCTCTCGCCCGTCAGGATATGCCACATAGGCATACTGAGGGTTGGCGTGGAGGAGTTGGACCGGTTCGACCAAGGGGTCGGACTTGCGAGCCCTCACATGTCGCCGCAGAAGGACGGGTCCTGGGTACGTCAACCAGGCTGGCAATGAGGTCCCCGAGGACGACTTCCGAGGGAATGAGAACATCCTCTCGTGGGGAGTAGCATTGGTTGCCGTACACAGGAGGGAGCGGATAGAATGGAGCGCATTTGGAAGGACCTCCTGCCAACGGGAGACTGGAAGGCCCCTGGATTTCAGTGCCAGTAGGACAGCCTTCCAGACTGTAGCATTCTCCCTTTCCACCTGTCCGTTACCCCTAGGGTTGTAGCTCGTGGTTCTACTAGAGGCAATCCCGAATGAGAGCAGGAATTGCCTCAAGTCGTTGCTCATGAACGACGAGCCCCTGTCGCTATGAATGTAGCAGGGGTACCCGAACAGGGTAAAAAGTTCACTGAAAACCTTGATGACGGTGGCAGTCGACGTGTCCGCACAGGGGAAAACAAACGGAAACCGGGAATACTCGTCTATTATATTGAGGAAATAGACATTCCGGTCCGTTGAGGGAAGGGGGCCCTTAAAATCCCGGTCTGGTCGATAAAAGTGTGGTTTGCATTCTGCGCAAATCCGACAGCTTCTAGTCACTGACCTGACATCCTCCACCGAGTAAGGCAGGTTGCGGGCTTTGACGAAGTGGTAGAGTCTGGTGACTCCAGGATGACACAGATCATTGTGGAGAGCCTTCAAGCAGTCCTCCTGCATGATGGCGCATGTTCCGCGCGAGAGGGCATCCGAGGGCTCATTGAGCTTCCCTGGACGATACATAATATCGTAATTATAGGTGGAGAGCTCAATTCTCCACCGCAAGATCTTATCGTTCTTGATCTTGCCCCTCTGCGTGTTACTGAACATAAACGCCACGGATCGTTGATCCGTGATCAGGGTGAACCGCTTCCCTGCCAGGTAATGGCGCCAGTGTCTGACTGCCTCCACAATGGCCTGAGCCTCCTTCTCCACCGCTGAGTGCCGAATTTCTGGGCCTTGAAGGGTGCGGAAAAAGAACGCGACGGGCCTGCCTGCCTGGTTTAGTGTGGCGGCTAGGGCGAAGTCAGATGCATCACTCTCCACCTGGAAAGGAATGGATTCATCCACCGCGTGCATCGTGGCTTTCGAGATGTCGCTCTTCAAAACCTTGAAGGCCAATTGGGCCTCCGGCGTAAGTGGAAAGGTCGTGGACTTAATGAGCGGACGAGCTTTGTCCGCGTAGTTGGGGACCCACTGTGCATAATACGAAAAAAACCCGAGGCATCTCCTCAGTGCTTTCGTGCTAGCGGGCAAGGGAAGTTCAGTGAGTGGGCGCATACGGTCTGGATCAGGGCCAATGACCCCGTTTTCCACCACGTATCCGAGGATGGCTAACCTACGCGTACGGAATACGTACTTCTCCCTGTTATAGGTCAGATTCAGGCGAGATGCAGTGCGCAGAAAGTGTTGGAGATTCGTGTCGTGGTCCTGCTGGTCATGGCCGCAGATGGTGACGTTATCCAGGTACGGGAAGGTAGCCCGCAACCCGTTCTGGTCCACCATTCGGTCCATAGCACGCTGGAAGACCGAGACCCCATTGGTGACACCAAATGGAACCCTGAGGAATTGGTATAGACGACCATCCGCCTCAAAAGCCGTATATTGTCGGTCCTCTGGGCGGATGGGGAGTTGATGGTAGGCGGACTTAAGGTCTATGGTAGAAAACACTCGGTACTGCGCAATCTGATTGACCATATCAGAAATGCGCGGGAGAGGATACGCATCCAGCTGCGTATAACGATTAATGGTCTGACTATAGTCGATGACCATCCGAGGTTTGTTCCCGCTTTTGACTACCACGACCTGCGCCCTCCACGGACTAGCACTGGCCTGTATGATCCCTTCCTTGAGGAGCCGCTGAACCTCAGATCTAATAAAGATCCGGTCCTCAGCGCTGTAACGCCTACTTTTAGTAGCGATGGGCTTGCAGCCAGGAACCAGATTTTTAAAAAGGGATGGTGTAGTAATTTTCAGGGTGGATAGATTGCATGCGGGGCGCTTTGGGCAATTTGGGGGCTGCGGCTGATTCCCTACTGCCAGTGAAGGGAGTGGCCCACCGTACTGTAGGATCACACTCCTCATGTGGGCCATAAAGTTTAGTCCGAGGAGAATTGGCGCGCAAAGGTGAGGTAACACAAGGAGCCTGTATTGATCGTAAATTGTGCCCTGTACCTCAAGAGTTACCATACATCGTCCTTGGATCGGTACAGACCGGGACCGTGATGCCATGGAAATTGTCTGCTTGGCAGGGAGAACCCGGAGTCCACACCTTTTAGCAGTTTCAGGGTGTATGAAACTTTCGGTGCTCCCACTGTCAAACAGACAATTCACAGTTCTACCACTAACCTTTACATCCATCATAGAATGTTCGAGTCTGTAATGCCTGGTCTGATCCAGGGAGATCGACGCCACCGTTGGCCCCTGGGCGCCACTGCATGCTGCCGATGTGGATGCTGAGGACCCCTGCTGGTCGCTGCTGCATGCTATCGATGTGGATGCTGAGGACCCCTGCTGGTCGCTCCTAGTCGTCGTGGACCATGATGGCCGCCCCCATGAATCGCATGTGGGCGAGGGCGCCAAGCGCAGCGACTCCTGGTGGTCTTCCTCCTCCTCCGTCAGCCACAATGGCGCCGTCCTGGATTCGCACGTGGTCGGACCTCGTGGGTACTGCGATGCCGAAGGAGATTGTCTCCGTTCTGGAGGGTTACAAGCTGCACTGCCGTTTTTAGACTTAGACCAAGCTACACTGCCGTTTTTAGGTTTGGACCTGCAGACTTTGCCGTAGTGGCCTTTTTTACCGCACTGGCTGCAGATTGCCGTTCTTGCCGGACACTGTTGCCGTGGATGCTTGGCCCCTCCACAAAAATAGCATCGCTGGCCACCTGGAGCTGCCGCCGTCGTCGAATCGATCTGGGAGCGCGGGTTAGCGGGGCGAGGAGGGAGCTGAGCTTGCTCCAACCACGTTGACTGCACGTGGTCCTAGGGGTACAGCGCCAAGCTCTTCGACGCCGCCTCCAACCTCACGGCCATCTCCATTGCCTGGGTCAAGTTGAGTTTCCCCTTTTCTAGCAATTTAAGCCTGATGTACGAGGACCCTACCCCTGCTACGAACGCGTCTCGGGCGAGGTCGTACATTTACTGTTCGGCGGATACGTCCTTACAGTCGCAACCCCTGGCAAGCTGCAGGAGCTCATTGGCATAGTCCTCCATGGTTTCGCCCGACTGCCGACGTCGTGTAGCGAGGAGGTAACGAGCATGTATCTCGTTGGGTGGCATAGTGTATCTTTTTTTTAGGAGCTCGACGGCACCCTGGTAAGTGGGAGCTGCACGAATGGCTAGGTAAATCGTGTCGCTTACCCTTGCGTGGAGGACCTGGAGTTTATCACTGTCTGTAGTGATAGCTACCGAGGCTGCCAGGTAGTCCTCAAAGCACTTCCACCAATGGTCGAATGTGTTAGCTGCACCGACCGCACGTGGGTCCAGTGTCAGACGATCCGGTTTTAGAATCTGTTCCATACTCTCTGTTTTTTTTTTTTTCTTTTTGTTGTACAGCTGTGAGTTTTCTGTTTACTCTATTAAATTGATGCGCGACAATAAGCACATGGAACCAAGGCTTCGGTATTGAAGGCTTTAATAGAGTAACAATGGAACTACTAACACGAATACACCAGTTCAGACTGAAGGGGTCCTGCCGGAGCAGAGGGTCTTATACCTCGCCACCGGAGGCGGGACCCCACTGGAATGTGCCATGATAACTCTTATAACAGGTAAACACCCTAACCCAACAACATAGTACAACCCCCACAGTAACAACACCCTAGCCCAACAGTAACATAGTAACAACCCCCAGTGGTGAACCAACGATGGTTCACCACAGTCTCATCCTCTGAATCATAGAAACCCTACAGTGCAGAAAGAGGCCATTTGGCCCATCGAGTCTGCACCGACCACAATCCCACGCAGGACCTACCCCCATAATCCCCACAGATTTACCCGCTAATCTCTCTAAGGTAGGCATCCCAGGACACTAAGGGGCAATTTAGCATTGCCAATCAACCTAACCCGCACATCTTTGGACTGTGGGAGGAAACCGGAGCACCCGGAGGAAACCCACGCAGACACGAGGAGAATGTGCAAACTCCACACAGACAGTGACCCAAGCCGGGAATCGAACCCGGGTCCCTGGCACTGTGAAGCAGCAGTGCTAACCACTGTGCTACCGTGCCGCCCTTGGGGGTGGGAGGAGAGGGGGTGTGACGTCTCATCCTCTGGGTGGTGGGGAGGGTGGAGGGGGTGTGACGTATCATCCTCTGGTCGGGGGGATTCCGCTGCCTGTCTGCGGCCGATCCCTCCTGGCACCATCACTGGTTCACTACCAGCCACAGCCATCTCTCCCGCTCTCTCGCACCTGCAGGGAAGTGTAATCTATGGCTGGTAGTGTACCAGTGATGGTGCCAGGAGGGATCAGCCGCAGACACGCAGCGGAACCCCCTCCCCCCCACCCCCCAAGGGATGAGACATCACAGCCCCCTCCCCCCCAGGGGATGAGACGTCACACCCCCTCCCCTCCCACCCCCCCAGAGGATGAGGCGTCACAGACCCCCCCCCCCTTTCCCCCCCCACCCCCCCCAGGGGATGATAAGTCACACCCCCTCCCCTCCCACCCCCCCAGGGAATGAGACATCACAGCGCCTCCCCTCCCACCTCCCCCCCCAGGGGATGATAAGTCACACCCCCTCCCCTCCCACCCCCCCAGGGAATGAGACGTCACAGCACCTCCCCTCCCACCTCCCCCCCCAGGGAATGAGACGTCACCCCCCCCCCTCCCACCCCCCCCCCCCCCGGGCATGATAAGTCACACCCCCTCCCCTCCTCCCCCCCCCCGACCAGAGGATGAACGGCAGAGAGGCCCTCTCCGCTCTCTGCTTTTTTTTTCGCGCCCGGGCGCGCTGTCAGATTTGTGCTCCGACAGATGCAAATGCGCTAGGCCCCGCCCACTAGACCCGCGCTGAAAAAAGGCGTATGAGGGCGCTGGAGCGCGGCTGCCGGGCGCGGGTCTGATTTACGGCCGCACCTGGCACTTAGTCCCGATTTGATAAAATCGGCCCCTTAGTGTCCATATCCGAGGAAGGATGTTCTTGCTTTAGAGGGAGTACAGCGAAGGTTTACCAGGCTGATTCCTGGGATGGCAGGATTGTCATATGAGGAGAGATTGAGTCAGCTAGGATTATATTCATTGGAGTTTAGAAAAGTGAGATGGGTTCTCATAGAAACTTATAACATTCTAACAGGATTAGACAGGGTAGATTCAGTAAGAATGTCTCTGATTGTGTAGGGTATCCAGAACTAGGGGTCAGAGTTTGAGGATACGGAATAAACTTTATAGTGGAGGTCAGGAGAAATTTCTTCACCCAGAGAGTGGTGAATCTGTGGAATTCAGTACCACAGAAAGCAGTTGAGGCCAAAATGTTGCGTGATTTCAAGAAGGAATTAGATATAGCTCTTGGGGTTAAAGGGTCAAAGGATATGGGGAAAAGGTGGGATCTGGGTATTGAATTTGATGATCAGCCATGATCAAAATGAATGGTGGAAGGGCCAAATGGCCTACTCATGATTCTACTTGCTACGTATGTTTCAATAAGATCCAAAAATGGTTTCTTCGTGATCAGATCCTCTGCTTCCGCAAAATGTTCTACTTTCCTTCCAGGACTTGTCTTTGTCCTACAATATTTCACATGTTTCCCTTTGAAATTTGGTAACTTAGTAATCCATGTCTTTGAAGAGGGAAGAACACTTAATATAACTCTGAAGTGAGTTAAATGAATGAAAAAGACTAACATACAGCTTTATATATGACTAACAATATTGGTTTTAATCCTTATTGTCTTTTCAAAAATTCTTAAATTTCATTCAACTGTAAGCCCACATGCATCTTTTCATTTTGTTTGCATAATCTCATAACTTTGTCTATTCCAAAACTAGAATGTGTTTTCTGAAGTTAAGATGTTCGAGAACATCAATCGGCAGTGTAGTTAATTCCATTCTGGCCAGTATAAAATCCAGAATGTTAGCAGGAATGGAATAGAGTTACAAAATCTTTGTGCATAATTCCCCAGAGAAGGTCATTGCAAAAAATAATATTGTCTGCTTAGATCTCCAAGCCTTCAGTTTCAACTCAAAGTGATTATAATTTACTTCCCTGTTGCCCCACCAGTAAAGTGATTAAAGCTATTTCAGGAATAAAATTGGCAATTGGTTTCAAAAAGTCAGTGCCAGTAAAGAACTTAGATTTAAGAATTATTTTATTGACACCAGCAATTTTTCATCGAACTATAGATCCGATGGGTGAGAATGATCATAACACTTCTCCCATTCTTGAATTGGTCATTGGATTTCAATTTTGGCTGGATCTTAATTTTGGCTTTCTTTGAACTATTCATTAGGTCAAGAATTGGCAATATTATAGGCAAGTTTTATTACTGAGGGAAGGACTTTGGTGTAATCCTTATGTTGTGCTTCAGCCTCCACCTTTCACCTTGCTATTACACATATGGGGAAGAATTTTCACAGAAAAATTCTAAGCGTAAAACAGGCAAGAAAATGGGAGGGGTTTTTTGCCCATTTTTCCAGTGAAGTAAGTGGTGGTAATTTACAGCACTCTGTGCCACCAGAAGCTGTAATGTGAATCTCGCCAGTGGAGCGGGATCTGGAGTCTCAACTTGCCAGGAAGTTAGCTGCTGAGCTCTAGGGACGACGGTGCGCAGGCACCCCGATCTCCCAGTATACTGTGGACATCGTCCCCCAACCCCCCCACGGATCTCCCCCAATTGCCGCTCCCCCACCCCGATCAGCCCATACTCCCTGATGCAGAGTTCCCCCATTCCCTTCCTCCCTATGGACCTTACCCTCTCCCTCCCCATCAGGTTCCACACCCCCACCAGACCCTGCCCCCTCAGACCATACCTCTCAGGCCATGCCCAAAGGTGCCAGGCCAGGGTGTCTGGTGGACACTGTTAGGGTGCCAGACTGGCACTGCCAATGTCCCAGGCTGACTGTACCAGGCTGGCATTGCCCAAGGGGCACTGGCTGGCCCTGCCCCCAACCACCCGGGATGCTTCAATGGCTTCCGGTCCCACCGTCGAGGCCATCACATCTGATCCCCGTTGCTGAGGACCATCTTTGATCTTTGTTGCTGAGGACCTCGACGGACAAAGTGGGAAAGTTAAATGCGCCCAGACAATTGCCTTTCTGGGCTCGTTAGTGGTATGTAAAACAAATATTGAAACAGGTTGAATTATGTGAAAAAGGTGCTTAAAATTAGAGATCATTTCAAGACAGAAAAACCAAAGAGCTTGAAATTACTGTGAATAACTTTACATTTTATTGATACGTACATTTTCCCTTTTATTAGTAGATCATAGAGAAAAGAAACATTTTAGTGTGTGGTGTCTACTTAATCTATTTTAATGGAAACTCAGAGAAAGCCTGCTTTCCTATCTAAGCAACAGCACACTAATTAATTCTGGAATTGTGCACCTTCTAAAAATGCAATTTGCGAGTTGTTAATCACAAAAAAAATCAGCCATTCTTGCAATTTTCGTGAAAATATATTTATTCTTCGATTTGACAGCACCTTAAAGTCAAAGCAGCAAAAGAAACCTATTTATACACATGCAGGGAGTTGGAAATTGCAAAACAGGCTCATAGAATGAGCACTGCACAGAAAGGAAGGCCTGAGGCACAGTTGAAATGGCCCTCTGGCCTCATTTTGTTTTTGTGTTTTCTGAAGCATCACATTATCCTGAAGATGCAAATTATGACATTGCTTTATGTACTTATCAGTAGTAAAAGAAAATAAATCCTTCATGCTCCTTTGAACTCAATCAACATTGACCTTTATTCTCTTGATGCATTAATTTTTGTTTAAGACACAATAACAATCTGAACATTGCTCTTTGTTTGACTCTTCCTTGAGCCTTCTTAAGTTAAATGTTCATAAGTGTTTTTTGTTTCTATTTGCTTGTACAATATGGACATCGCCTGTAAGCCATTTATTGCCCATCCTGAATTGCCGTTCGGAAGGTCGTGGTGATCTGCCTTCTTGAGCACAACTGATTGGTTCTGTTAGCCCATTTTAGGGGCAGTAAGTAGTCAACCACATTGCTGTGGATCTGGATTCACATGTTGGTCAGATGAGGTAAGGATGGCAGATTTCCTTCCCTGGAGGACATTCGTGTCACTGATGAGTTTTTAATAACAATCCAATCAGAATCATCATTGCTGATACCAGTTTTTTTTAAATTCCAGATTTATTTAATTATTTTATTTTAAATTTTCTGACTGCGCGGTGAACTTTGGACCAATGTCTCTGGATTATTGGTCCATTAATGTAGCCACAAAGCAACAACATCCCCTGTTTTATATAAATAGGCAAATTGTGCAACTTTATTGTTGCACTGATCATATAAGCCACATCAAAGATATTTTATCCTTGTCCTTATTCATCGTTTTCAGCTGGCAAGAAGAGGAGAAATATTAAAAAGCCTTGTCAAAAGGATTGGGAATAAATAGAGCAAGTTCTCTCACCCCTGGAATCTGCTTTGAATTAAATATGAATAAAGGGATAAACGTCTTATTCTGTTCCAGCCTTAAAGTCAAAGAAATTTGGAAATCTTAATCCAATTTTTACTGAACTTGACTCAGCAACATGGCGGGTCAGATTATTCTTTTCTGTGAAATGCATGGAAGTATTATACATGTTTTTCATTGTAACTAATGACTCACTAATGAAATTATGGAAATACGTAGCCCAAAAATAGGCCATTCCAGGAAATTTGATTTCATTAGGAGGGAGGGAGAAATAGCACCCAGTTAATCAGAGCACATCTGCAATAATAAATCTTCAAGCTTTCCAAAAAGAAATTGTTAGTCTTAGTACATTTGGTTAAGTTGTATATATTACCACGGAATAGCTAGCGGCACAGAATAATCATGGCCAGCAATTCTAGGAGTCCATCAATTCACCCTGGCGTATGGCTGTTAGAAGATGACTGTAACAAGTTTGAGCTGGTGATGCACTGTAGAGCTGATACTGCATAATAGTTTTATCATGCTTGTTAACTTCCAAATATTATTGTTTCCAATATTCACTCATGGTAAATATGTGTTCCAGCTGGGGTAGGTTCTCAGCCATTGGTAATCTGAAGGAACTATTCATTACAGTTGGAATGGTTCCTCTACCATTTGATTTTGTGCTGGAGTGAATAGGAGCAGGCAAGACCATGAAATGACATCAAAAGCACAGGCTAGATCCACCAATGCGACCGTCATCGCAATTACACACCCAGGCACTTCTACTGGGGCTTCATCTAAAATTCATGACAACATTTGGCAAAAAGATATCTACTGAGATTGACCATCGACTTAAAAGATCTGTAGACCACATCAAACACGTGGATGGTACTGCCAGTGGTCATCATATATATATATTACATTTTTTTTATTCCATCCTTAAAGTTACAAAGCCAATGCTCAGAGTGGACTGGACAAACTCGAATCCATTCCTTGCTCCAAAAAACAAATTCAAAATTCAATTGAATGCAACTCATAATGCCCACATGAGAGATAAACAAGATCCAAGCTGACAACATAAGGCATCGCACCCCATCTTGGGCTTGATCTGACACTTGACCTTGGCCAAAAGGCCGCTTCCATGTTGTATCATTCATCTGCGGTGGGTACTTTAAACTCAAAGGTAATCCTGGCTGGTGACATTTTTATAGATGTTCCAATCAGCAAGAGCACAAGTCCTACGGTCCTAAATATTGGAGGCAATGGCCTAGTGGGATTATCGCTGGACTATTAATCCAGAAACTCAGCTAATGTTCTGGGGTCCTGGGTTTGAAACCCACCACGGCAGATATTGGAATTTGAATTTAATTAAAAATATATACGTAGGGCCTGATTTTACCAAACCTTCGCGCGATCTGCACCCGAATCCGAGCAGATCGCGCCTTTACCGACACCCAATTCAGGCGCGGGTCCGGCGCGCGCCCGAATCGGGCAGCCCGACAATTTAAATGCATTTGCATGCATTTAAAACGACTTAATGAACCGCGGGCCCAACTCTACCGCCAAATCCCACTTTACCGTCCTCTGGCCCGATCCGCGTCCGCGCTGTTACCCACCTTCAAAATAAAAGTCTGAAGTCGCCACTGCAGCCTCCGAAGAGCGGGGTCAGAGACTGCAACGGCTCTCTGACGTTCATCCTCTGGTCGGGGCGGGAGGGGGGTGGGAGGAGGAGAGGGGGTGTGACCGATCATCCCCTGGGGGGGGCGGGGGGGGGGGGTGGAGAGGGGGTGTGACGTATCATCCTCTAGCCGGGGGATTCCGCTGCCTGTCTGCGGCCGATCCCTCCTGGCACCAAGACTGGTTCACTACCAGCCACAGCCATCTCTCCCGCTCTCTCGCACCTGCAGGGAAGAGTAATCTGTGGCTGGTAGTGGAACCCCCCCGACCAGAGGATGATACGTCACACCCCCTCTCCTCCCCCCCCAGGGGATGATCGGTCACAGCCCCTCCCCTCCCACCCCACCCCCGCACCACCCCCCCCCCCCCCCCCCCCCCCGCTCACCCCCCCAGACCAGAGGATGAACGTCAGAGAGCCACTCTCTCCGCTGTCTGCTTTTTTTTTCGTGCTCGGGCACGCTGTCAGATTTTTTTCGAACTGCGCATGCGCAGTTCAGAGCTCCGATCGGTCTGCCAGCACCAAGCCCCGCCCACAGCGCGGATCGGGCCGGAGCCAGCAAAACGCATATGGGCGTGCTGGAAAGAGGATTCCAGGCGCAGATCTATTTGACGCCCAGATTTGGCGCTTAGGCTCAAAATGGTAGAATTCCCCCCTTAGAGTCATAGAGATTTACAGCATGGAAACAGGCCCTTTGGCCCAACTTGTCCATGCTGCCCCTTTTTTTAAACCCTGAGCTAGTCCCTATTGCCCGTGTTTGGCCCATATCCCTTTATACCCATCTTATCAATGTACCTTTCTAAACGCTTTCTAAAAGAGAAAATTGTACCCGCCTCTACTACTACCCCTGGCAGCTTGTTCCAGACACTCACCACCCTCTGTGTGAAAAAATAGCCCCTCTGGACCCTTTTGTATGTCTCCCCTCTCACCTTAAACCTATCCCTCTAGTTTTAGACTCCCCTATCTTTGGGAAAAGATATTTACTATCTAGCTGATCTATGCTCCTCATTATTTTGTAGACCTCTATAAGATCACCCCTAAGCCCCCCACCTCCTTATAACTCAAACCATCAAGTCCCGGTAGCATCCTAGTAAATCTTTTCTGCACTCTTTCTAGTTTAATAATATCCTTTCTATAATAGGATGTCCAGAACAGTACACAGTGTTCCAAGTGTGGCCTTACCAATGTCTTGTACAACTTCAACAAGACGTCCCAACTCCTGTATTCAATGTTCTGGCCAATGAAACCATGCATGCCGAATGCCTTCTTCACATCTGGAATTAAGAATCTACTGATGAACATGAAACCATTGCTGATTGTTGGAAAAACCCATCTGGTTCACTAATGTCCTTTAGGGAAGGAAAGCTGCCGTCCTTACCTGATCTGGCCCACTTTTGACTCCAGAGCCACAGCAATGTGGTTGACTCTTAAATGCCCGAGTAAGCCATTCAGCTCAAGGGCGCTTTGGGATGGGCAGCTAATGTTGGCCCAGTCAGTAACGCCCACATTCCATGAAAGAATAAAAGAGAATAAAACAATATTCACAGGGAGGCAGAGAGGATGTGTGGTGGGCCAAAGCTAATTGAAGAATAAAGCAGGACCAGGGACATGGAGATCCTATTGAAGTTGGCAGCAAGACCTCATTATCATTTATTCAATATGTTTCCTGCCTACCAGCCAGCCAAACTGTCAGCCTGATCTGAGGTTCGGAGGAAAGACCTGGAGAAGGAGACAAGAGACAGAGACTCTTGGAAAAAGGGTGAGATCTTGATCACGCTCTCACTGTCCACGAGAATGCCAGCAGGGGCTCAAAATGCGGCAAAACAAGGAAGTCGCGGAGCTCGCTGGCGAGATTACAACTTCTGATTTTTGCCAACCCTCACCGACGAAGCAATCAGGTTCACGCTTATTGTGGGTGTGAACCTGATTTCAAAACACTTTGGGCCTGATTTTGCCATTTTCATTGCAAGTGCTGAATCTGGGCGCAATTCAGACCCGACTTGGAAACCTGCTTTCAGGCTCAGCCTCAAAAAAAAATTGCGAATCTGAATCGCGCTGTGGGCGGGACTCAGCGCGCCCGAAATGATTGGAGCTCTGAACTGTACATGCGCAGTTAGAAAAAAATTTGAAAAAGCGCGCCCCTGTCAGATTGCTCCCGGGCCGCAGAAAGCGGAGAAAACGGCCCGGGAGTGAAAAGCGGGAGCGATGGCCCCCACAGACATCACTGTCCCCCTTATCCACCCACCCCCCCCACTACCCACAGACATCACTGTCCCCCTTATCCACCCACCCCCCCCACTACCCACAGACATCACTGTCCCCCTTATCCACCCACCCCCCCCACTACCCACAGACATCACTGTCCCCCTTACTCACCCACCCCCACCCACTACCCAGACCGATCGCGACCCCCTGCCCCCTTCCATCCCACCGATCGCCCGCAGAGTGGCGGCGGACCCCTTCTGCCCCCCTACCACCACCAAAGATACATCTGCCACCGCCCCCACCAGTGAGAGATCGGGCCTCCCCCCCCCGCCCCCACCAGAGATACATCTTACCCACCTCCCTCCCTCCCCACCCCCCCCGCACCCCCAGCCCCCCAGAGAACGATCTGGCCTCACTCCCCGCCCCCCCCCAAGAGAATGATCTGGCCTCACTCCCCCCCCCACCCCCAGAGGAACATCTGACCCACCTCCTCCTCCCTCCCCACCCCCTCACCAGAGAATGATCTGGCCCGCCTCCCTCACACCCCCCCCCTCCCCCCACCAGACAACGATCAGTCCTCCCCCCCCCCCCACCACCAGACAACGATCTGGCCTCACTCCCCCCTTCCCCCCCGCCACCCCGAGAATGATCTGACCTGCCCCCCTCCTTCCTCCCCCCCCACCACTGATCTGAGTCAGAGAGCCATTGGAAGCCCTGAACCCGCCTCTTCAGCAGCTGGAGCGCCCGATTCAGACTTCTATTTAGCATGTCCATTTCGGTGCGATTCCGGGTCGGCGAATGCGGTGGTGAAGGGGGAAATGCTGATAAAGTTGGGTGGGCAGTTCATTAATTCAATTGAAATGCATGCGAATGCAGTTAAATCAATGTTTTGGGCACGAATCGGATCGTGGCCATTCCCGGGTCTCGGTAAAGTGGCCATCTGTGCGGACGCGGGCACGGATCGTGTTAATGGCCTCACACCTGACTTTACCACGGTTTCACGCCTGAAAACGGGCGCGACGCAATGGTAAAATAGGGCCCTTTAATGTAATTAACATGCCTCGTCGCCATATATTCACACTGTGCCAATGTGATGTCACATGGGCAAGGTTTACAATAGGTTAACCTGGATGTGAACCTGTCATGGATAAATGTGGGTATTGCCTCCAAGGAAGAGGGACATGGTCAGGCAGTGCAATGGCAATTCCCCCTGGCACAGGTTGGCACTGCCAGGTTGCTGCCAACCTGGCAGTGCCAACCTGTGCCAGGAGGAGTGCTGGGGAAGATCCCAGTAAGAAGTTTAACAACACCAGGTTAAAGTCCAACAGGTTTATTTGGTAGCAAAAGCCAGGTGGCTTTTGCTACCAAATAAACCTGTTGGACTTTAACCTGGTGTTGTTAAACTTCTTACTGTGTTTACCCCAGTCCAACGCCGGCATCTCCACATCAAGATCCCAGTGGCAGGCACATGACGGGGTGTGGGGGGGGGGTTCATTTTTAAGTGCTGGTTGTTGGAAGCAGACATGGGAACTGGAAATCCCAGCGATGCTGGTACCAATGCTAACTGATTTATTTAATTTATTTATTGATTTGATTTATTATTGTCACATGTATTAACATACAGTGAAAAATATTGTTTCTTGCATGCTATACAGACAAAGCATACCATTCATAGAGAAGGAAATGAGAGTGCAGAATGTAGTGTTACAGTCATAGCTAGGGTGTAGAGAAAGATCAACTTAATGCAAGGTAAGTCCATTCAAACGTCTGACGGCAGCAGGGAAGAAGCTGTTCTTGAGTCGGTTGGTACGTGACCTCAGACTTTTGTATCTTTCTACCGACAGAAGAAGGTGGAAGAGAGAATGTCCAGGGTGCGAGGGCTCCATTATTATGCTGGCTGCTTTGCCGAGGCAGTGGGAAATGTAGACAGAGTCAATGGATGGAGGCTGGTTTACGTGATGGATTGGGCTACATTCATGACCTTTTGTAGTTCCTTGCGGTCTTGGGCAGAGCAGGAGCCATACCAAGCTGTGATACAACCAGAAAGAATGTTTTCTATGGTGCATCTGTAAAAGTTGGTGAGAGTCGGAGCTGACATGCCAAATTTTCTTCGTCTTCTGAGAAAGTAGCGGCATTAGTGTCGGCATGGGGGGACCAGGACAGATTGTTGGTGATCTGGACACCTAAAAATTTGAGGCTTTCGACCATTTCTACTGCATCTCTGTTGATGTATTCAGGGGCATGTTCTCCTTATGCTTCCTGAAGTCGATGACAATCTCCTTCATTTTATTGACATTGAGGGAGAGATTATTGTCACCGCACCAGTTCACCAGATTCTCTATCTCGTTCTTGTACTCTGTCTCATCGTTGTTTGAGATCTGTCCCACTACGGTGGTGTCGTCAGCAAACTTGAAAATCAAATTGGAGGGGAATTTGGCCGCACAGTCATAGGTGTATAAGGAGTATAGTAGGGGGCTGAGGACACAGCCTTGTGGGGCACCGGTGTTGAGGATGATCATGGAGAAGGTGTTGTTGCCTATCCTTACTTATTGTGGTCTGTGAGTTAGGAAGTTCAGGATCCAGTCACAGAGGGAAGAGCCAAGGCCCAGGCCACGGATTTTGGAAATGAGTTTCGAGGGAATAATGGCGTTGAAGGCTGAGCTGTAGTCAATAAATAGGAGTCTGACATAGGTGTCTTTGTTATCAAGGTGTTCCAGGTTGAGTACAGGGCCATGGAGATGGTGTCTGCTTTGGACCTGTTGCAGCAGTAGGCAAACTGTAGTGGATCCAGGTAGTCCGGGAGGCTGGAATTGATTCGTGCCATGACTAGCCTTTCGAAGCACTTCATAATGATGGATGTTGGAGCCACCGGACGATAGTCATTGAGGCAGGCTGCTTGGTTTTTCTTAGGTACTGGAATGATGGTTGTCTTCTTAAAGCAGATAGGGACCTCAGATTGTTGTAAAGAGAGGTTGAAGGTGTCTGCGAATACCCCCGCCAGCTGATCCGCGCAGGATCTGAGTGCACGTCCGGGCACCCCATCCGGGCCAGTCGCTTTCCGTGGGTTGACCTTCGAGAAAGCTGCTCTGACATCTGCAATGGTGACCCCAGATACAGGTTCATCCAGGGCTTCCAGGGTAAAGGGCATGCTCTCGCTGACCTCTTGCTCAAAACGGGCATAGAATACATTGAGCTCATCAGGGAGGGGTGCGTTCGAGTCGATGATTTCACATGCCTTCATCTTGTAACCTGTTATGTCTTGCAGACCTTGCCATAGTCGGCGGGGGTCTGTGTGGCTAGCCTGGGACTCTAGCTTGGTCTGGTGCTGTTTTTGGCATCTTTGATTGATCTGCTTAGATCGTATCTGGCTTTCTTGTATAGGTCAGGATCGCCTGACTTGAACACCTCAGACCTGGACTTCAGCAAGCAGTGGACTGTCGCAAGTTTTTTCAGTAACAAGTAACAGTAAGACTTGAATACTAACAATACTATTCCTAATTTTGCCTGATCCCCTTAGTTATTACAATACTTTCCAGAGTCTCTTGTAACATTAGTCAGATTCGTGAAGTTGTTGTTCTTTCTCTCTCTACAGTTGGTCAGTCAGTCTTTGCCTTTGCCACACCGGTCACTTCATCTTCATCTCCAGAAAAACCAAGAGATCGATCTGCAGGTAAGCCCTGTTTTTATATCTTTCTGGCCAATCATGGATTCTGTAAGAGGGAGTTTAGAATAACTTGGGACTAAAAGACTAACAATCAGAGTGAATACAGTATGAAGAAGTTACAAAGTGCATGGAATATATTTTACAAAGATACTGTTTGCATAGAGACAAATATAACCGCTGTTAGAGAATTTAACCATTTTTGAAAACATATTATATTCTGTATTAAAAGAATACCTTGGCTAATGGCATACTGCTCTAAGGCATGATGGGATGTAGCCAAGCAAAAAGAACCACATTCTTTGGAACAATGCAGCTACTGAGAAAAGGGAAAGACAATTCTTATCAGTATCTATAGAATGAACTAGCCAAGGACAGTACTAGAGATCTCAGACAGGTCAATGAATAGAACATTACACCACATTAGGAGGTCTAGGGAATTTTAGGAGCTGTGAGAAAGACTCTCAAAGTCCATGAACTCACGTAAACACATGCTGCCAGAGGGTAAATGTTATTGGCCAAGGTAAATAATCCATACTAATGATTGGCTCATACCTGGCTGGGGTGAGCAGTGGGGCGGGCAAATTACTTTTGAAAATTGTATAATTGTAATGCTGAGAGTAATATAATTTTAGAGCGATTTGGAACTGCCTCAAATCTCTCTCCTTCCAGGAGAGAGTTGACCAGGCCTGGAAAATAAAGAAACATCTTTAACCAGAATACTGTCTCCGCGAGTCTTTGTGTTAGCTGAGCCGTAATTAAATGAAAGCCAGCTTAATACTTAGCCTCTGATATAAGCTCCAACTGGTTCGAATGTTTTGAAACATTGCCCATTGTTTGGATGGCTTGTTAATGTTTGTTTCTTTGTGTAGCATGGCCTGGATGCCTTCCTCTCTGGGTTTTGGGTGAACATATGTGTTCCTCCTTTGTTTGGTTAAGGATATGTCTGTCCAGGATAATTTAACGAGATGTGTCCTTTTACACTCTGCTAATGTTATTCGCACCTGGCTGCTGTACTTGCACTGCCGAGTTTCTAGGTTCACAATTTGCAAAGCTTTAGTTGGCCAATCTGTTCCATACCCAGCATCCCATGCTGTTTAACCAAGTTGGCAATCTACTTGTGTTTTGACAGCCATGAGGCTGCTACAGGTCTGATATTCAGGGAGAAGGGGAGTGGGGTGCCAGCAATGACTGTGTGGGTGGGACGGGGGGGAAGGGGGTCTGCCGTTCAGGGGGAAGGGGAGAGGTTTACCGGCACTGACTGTTGACAGGGTGGGGAGAGGATCTGACTCCGATTGAGGGGTGCGGGGTTGAATGCCAACTTCAATCAAGGGGGCTTGGGGGAGTTGGAGAGGAGTAAATGCCGACACCAACAGATCAGGAGGTGTGGGGGGTGGTGAATGCCAACTCTGATCAGGGTGGTGGGGAAGTGAATGGGGACTTCAGTCAGGTGGGTGGAAGAGTGAATGCCGACACTGATCGGGTGGAGGGGGGTAACGGTTGGCGGTCCCCAAAGTGACTAGCAAACAGCTGGTGAGGCAAAACCAGAGAGTGCAGTGGGAGGAAACGTCATACAGATCTCGAGGACAAGTCAGTGATTACAATGAGGGAATGTTGATGATCCCAATGAGGGAAGGTCAATGATCCCAATGAGGGAAGATCAGTTATCTCAATGAGGGAATGTTAATGGTCATGGTGATGGAAATTTGGGTGTTGCAGTGGGTGGGACATGTTTAAGACTGATGATCATGGTGATGCAAGTTGGACATTACAGTAGGTGAGACGGGCTTGACATTGAATAATTCCCTGAGTGGCCTTTTGGAGCATATCTGCTTCTTTGGGTCACTCGGCTGCTGGGGAAAAGCCCTTATCTTGTGGAGTCAGCAGCTCCTACTTCCTTTTCATTGCTGGGTTTCCTGAGGCTTATTCATTAAGTGCTAGGAATTAATCATGATAAGAATGTACATCCAGGGTATCATCATATTTCATTCCTGCACTACAATCAGGCACTGAGCAGCAATGTCTCAGTCCAGCAGTCACATGGAGAGCTGTAATAATTATATTCGATGAAGTCAAATGCTGACTCCAATAAAGGGGTTGTGGGGGGGTAAATGCTGACTTCGATCGGGGGGGGTGGGGAGGCTGAATGCTGACTCCTAGCAGGGGGATGTGAGGGAGTGCAGGCTCTGATGTGGGTAAGTGCCGGTTCTGACGAGGGGGTGGGGGGGAAGTGTCGGCTCTGATGTGGGGGAAGTGCCGGCTCTGATCAGGGTTGGTGGGGCTGAGGGAATGCTGGCTCCAGCTCCAATCAGGGTGAGAAGAGAAACACAGTTTTTCTAGCCAGAACCAGTACTCTGCCAAATTCTGGTAAGATCACTCCCAAAGTGACTGGCAAACAGCTGGTGAGGCTAAATCAGTGAGCGCAGTGGGAGGAAATACTGATTAGAGAGGACAGGTCAGTGATCACAATGAGGAAATGTCTGTGATCATAATGAGGGAAGGGCAGTGATCATAACGAGGGAAGGTCAAAGATCACAGTGAGGGAAGGTCAGTGATCCTAATGAGGGAAGGTCAAAGGTCACAATGAGGGAAGGTGAAAGATCACAATGAGGGAAGATCAGTAATCACAATGAGGGAAAGTCAGTGATCACAATCAGGGAAGGTCAAAGATCACAAGAGAGTGTCAAAGATCACAATCAGGGAAGATCAGTGATCACAATGAGGGAAAGTCAGTGATCACAATCAGAGAAGGTCAAAGATCACAACAAAGGGAAGTCAAAGATCACAGTGAGGGAAGGTCAATGATCCGAATGAGGGAAGGTCAAAGATCACAATGAGGGGAGATCAGTGATCGCAATGAGGAAAGGTCTGTGATCACATTGAGGGAAGGCCAAAGATCACAATGAGGGAAGGTCAATGATCACATTGAGGGAAAGTCAAAGATCACAATGAGGGAAGATCAGTGATCACAATGAGGGAAGGTCAAAGATCACAATGAGGGGAGATCAGTGATCGCAATGAGGAAAGGTCAGTGATCACATTGAGGGAAGGCCAAAGATCACAATGAGGGGAGATCAGTGATCGCAATGAGAAAAGGTCAGTGATCACAATGAGGGAAGATCAAAGGTCACAATGAGGGAAGATCAGTGATCACAATGAGGTACGGTCAAAGATCACATTGAGGGAATGTTAATGATCCCAATGTGGGAAGATCAGTTATCTTAATGAGGGAATGTTAATGATCATGGTGATGGAAATTTGGGTGTTGCAGTGGGTGGGACGTGTTTAACACTGATGATCATGGTGGTGCAAGTTGGACATTACAGTAGGTGAGACGGGCTTGACATTGAATAATTCCCTGAGTGGCCTTTTGGAGCACGTCTGCTTCTTTGAGTCACTCGGCTGCTGGGGAAAAGCCCTTATCTTGTGGAGTCAGCAGCTCCTACTTCCTTTTCATTGCTGGGTTTCCTGAGGCCTATTCATTAAGTGCTAGGAATTAATTGTGATAAGAATGTACATCCAGGGTATCATCACATTTTATTCCTGCACTACAATCAGGCACTGAGCAGCAATGTTTCAGTCCAGCAGTCACTTGGAGAGCTGTAATAATTATATTTGATGAAGTTCCAGCATTTTGATTCTAAAAGTGTGATTATTTTCAATTCTATGGACCAGAAGGCATCACATGGTGACAGCAGCTGTCTGTGATTGCGAATAAGAAATTATAAATGGTTGAATGTTGTATTAGAATGTGAAAAAACAACTGGAATTGGTGTCGAGAATGAAAGAAACACAGAGTTCATTGTTCAATAGTGAAATGGCTGTGCCACAGCGATGAACACATAGCTTCAGCCCATAATGAACTGGGAAACTGGTGGTGTCCTAGATGCATTTGGGAAGTTTAAAAAGTGAAGACTGACACTCAGCAGCTTTCTGAAAGGCTAGTGAAGAGGAAAAGGTCTGTTACATTCTTTTGCAGGCAGGAGAGAAGGGGTTAAATTTGTTTACAAACTGGGAGATGAGTCTGGATGACAATAAAAATCCAGATCAGATTTTTGAAAAATTCAACAGACATCTGCAGCCAAAGAGAAACCATCGCATCTACTAATACATGGTTTCAAAGCCTGAAGCAGGAATGAGCTGATTAGTTAAAAAGATTGCAAAGTATACGCTGAAAATGAAAATGTAAATTCAAGGAAACAGATTGATCATTGACCTTCCCTGTGGGCAGAATTTTCCCATCCCGCCCACCACGGGAATTGTAGTGGGCAGGACACACACCATGCAAAGGTCCGTTGACCTCGGGCAAGGTTTTCTGGCCTTGGGGCAAGCACGGCTGAAAAAATCCCACCCCACGATTCTATGATCCTATAAGATGAAACATTGTTAGATCAGCTCATTTGGGGCTCTGCATATCTCGAGTATGAAAATATTTAATTGGAAAGGAGAAGCTCACAGTATCGCAGGCTGTGGACACTGCTATGGGTGGCACGGTGGCACAGTGGTTGGCACTGCTGCCTCACAGTGCCAGGGACCCGGGTTCGATTCCCGGCTTGGGTCACTGTCTGTGCGGAGTCTGCACGTTCTCCCTGTGTCTACGTAGTTTTCCTCCGGGTGCTCCGGTTTCCTCACACAGTCTGAAAGACGTGTGGGTTAGGTGCATTGGCCATGCTAAATTCTCCCTCAGTGTACCCGAACGGGCGCCGGAGTGTGGCAACTAGGGGATTTTCATAGTAACTTCATTGCAGTGTTAATATAAGCCTACTGTGACAATAATAAATAAATTTTAAACTAGAGCACATGAAACTAGGATTAGACAGGTGAAGACATTCACTCCCCAAATAGCTAGCCTTCAGTGAAGTCAAGAGAAAGGTCACGTGGTTGGTGCAGGGACACAGCAGCAAAAGATTGCACACCAGACAGAGAGAAAGATATTTGTGGGTGACCACATGAGTTCACAGACAGAAGGAAATGTCTCACAAGGGGATGAAATTGTAGCGTTTGTGGAAAGCACTGTAAAAAGATTTGCATTACAAAGAAGGAAGACAGTAAATGAGGTTATCATTGGAAGAGTAACAGGGTGAATGAAAAGGTAGAGAAACAAAACACCCATGCCCTGACTTATCCAACTGATAAGTTTGAGAACACAATCAACAGAGGAAGCAAACAACTTGAAATACTTGGATGCAGCAGTTCCCAGGGAAAAAAGGTACGCACAACCTTTCAGATCAGAAACAGTTGGGAAATAAGGCCACAATCAGAAATCAGAAGCTGAAATTGATACCAGAATACGGGAAAACATCATCCTGCTCAGACAATACCAGATGTTCCTTCCTGAAAATGTGAAAGTATGTTTGACAAAGTCCCTCATGGTAGGCTGGTGAAAAAGGTTGGATCTCATGGGATAAAGGGGGAGGTGGCTAGATGGGTGGAGAACTGGCTTGGTCATAGAAGACAGAGGGTGGTAGTGGAAGGGTCCTTTTCCGGCTGGAGGCCTGTGACTAGTGGTGTACCGCAGGGCTCTGTATTGGGACCTCTGCTTTTTGTGATTTATATAAATGATCTGGAAGAAGGAGTAACTGGGGTGATCAGTAAGTTTGCGGACGACACAAAACTGGCAGGACTTGCAGATAGTGAGGAACATTGTCAGAGGCTACAGATGGATATAGATAGGCTGGAAATTTGGGCAAAGAAATGGCAGATGGAGTTCAATCCTGATAAATGCGAAGTGATGCATTTTGGTGGGAATAATGTAGGGAGGAGCTACACGATAAATGGAAGAACCATAAAGGGTGTAGAGACGCAGAGGGACCTGGGTGTGCAAGTCCACAGATCTTTGAAGGTGACGTCACAGGTGGAGAAGGTGGTGAAGAAGGCATATGGCATGCTTGCCTTTATAGGACGGGGCATAGAGTATAAAAGTTGGGGTCTGATGTTGCAGATGTATAGAACGTTGGTTCGGCCGCATTTGGAATACTGCGTCCAGTTCTGGTCGCCACACTACCAGAAGGACGTGGAGGCTTTGGAGAGAGTACAGAGGAGGTTTACCAGGATGTTGCCTGGTATGGAGGGGCTTGGTTATGAGGAGAGATTGGGGAAACTGGGGTTGTTCTCCTTGGAAAGACGGAGGATGAGGGGAGACTTAATAGAGGTGTATAAAATTATGAAAGGCATAGATAGGGTGAACGGTGGGAAGCTTTTCCCCGGGTCGGTGGTGACGTTCACGAGGGGTCATAGGTTCAAGGTGAAGGGGGGGAGGTTTAACACAGATATCAGAAGGACATATTTTACACAGAGGGTCGTGGGGGCCTGGAATGGGTTGCCGGGCAAGGTGGTGGAGGCGGACACACTGGGAACGTTTAAGACTTATCTAGACAGCTATATGAACGGAGTGGGAATGGAGGGATACAAAAGAGTGGTCTAGTTTGGACCAGGGAGCGGCGCGGGCTAATTGTTCTTTGTTTCTCGTTTCAAGGCTTCATTCTATGATCATCTTGCTGGTGCCAGTACAGAGCGAGACTGCGGATAGTTGGGAACCTGTCTCGGGGGCAGGGAATTCATATGGTGTTCGTGGAAGTGGAAATGAATAGGGTTGGGAAGCATTTTCCGATCAGGGCCAGTGTGATCTCCTGGACTCGTTTCGATCGCCTCAGGGGGTCGGAGAGGAATTTCCCAGATTTTTTTTCCCCATATTGGCCCTGGGGTTTTCACTCTGGGTTTTCGCCTCTCCCTGGAGATCACATGGTCTGGAATGGGGGGGTAGGAGTAGGTGAGTTAATAGGTTGTGATGAACAAAGCATCAGAGCTGTGAGGGACAGCTCGGTGGATAGGATATTAGTATGTAGATAGGCTGGAAAATTGGGCGGGGATCCTGGATTCAGGATTCAATCCTGGACCGGGGAGCGGCGCGGGCTTGGAGGGCCGAAGGGCCTGTTCCTGTGCTGTATTGTTCTTTGTTCTTTGTTTTGTTCTATGTGGCTACCCAAGGAAAGATGCACTGAAATTGAAGAATGTCATGCCAAAGGCACACGAGGGAACTGAGATTCAACAGCTACGAACAACACAAATCGGTGGAGACACAGGGAAAATGTGAACTGCATGTTCTATGTCACGAAGACAGATGGTGCTGCTGCCCTCAGGTTGGGCGGCTTATGAAAAGCTGCAGTTTATCTCAGTAAATCATGAGATGAAAGAGCCAATATTGAAGGTTGAAAGAAGTGCGCCCATTGAAAAGTACCCTCTGATCCAGAGCAAGGAAGATCTGGTACCCAGGGTATTTTGATGAGACAATTGGACGCTTTGAAGATTTTGAGTGTCAAATTATGCCAGTGTGAATCTTCCACTGGTGCCATCTAATGGGTTGCAGATGAAGGTCTGATCACCCCTGCCCAATTCTCCGCCATGCCAGAGTGAAAACGTGCCGTTGCGAACACACATTTGGAACAATATGGCATGCAGATGTCGGGACTCACTTGAACAATGGCTGGGGCTCTCTCCGGAGTTCCGGATGGAGGTCAACAATGACTCTGGAAGACCACAGCAGTGAGTCAGGGAGCATCTGCAGTTGGACCTTCCAGATTTGGTGTCCTGGTGGGGGCACATCTTCCAGCCTCAGAATGTTCCTTCATTCTCAAGAGGTCCATTTCTTGTCTCAGAGTGCTCCCGGAGATCTATCAAGATAGCACTGCAGCATGGTGACAGCTTGTGAGCTGTCCCCAGCATACCCTCTAATTCTATCTTTTATACCTGCTCTTTGCTTTTAAAACTCTACTCTAACTCTTATAAATTCTCTAACAATGCTCTAATTCAATAAGTTGATCTTTCTCTCTATGACTGTAACATTACATTCTGTACCCTCTCCTTTCCTTCTCTATGAATGGTATGCTTTGTCTGTATAGCGCTAGAAACAAGAGGGGCGATTCTCTCAAAAAAATTTAAAGTGCCGAATTCACGTAAAGACTGGAGTAAATCCCACTGGTTTTTTCAGCGGGAGTTTCAAAATGAATCTCCCACACTCAGCGTGAATCAGGCTGAAATACAATTCCCGCCTATTCCAGCTGGAGAGGCCGGCAGCATAGCGCTGAGCGGGTCACTGCGCATGTGCCGATCTGTCAGTGCCGAAATCAGCCTATGTGCAATGGCCTGCACTGCCAGCCTCCCAATCGCTGGCAAACGCAGTTGCTGACCGTGCGACGCCCACTCCCCCCACCCCCCACCACAGCCCGATTGCTGGCCCCCCGGACCTGTCCAAGCCAGCCCCGATCACTGACCTCCCTCCCTCAGTCACCTAGTCCAAGTGCAGAGTGGCAGTGGGGTCCCCCCATCAGGCCCTGCCCTTTTGGCACTGCCCTATGCTCGGTGGGCAGTGCCAAATTAGCCCCTGAGCATTGGCACTTTGCCCCTTGGGCAATGCCATGGGGCCCAGGTTGGCACTGCCAAGGTGGCAATGCTCAGGAGGCACCCCCCCGGCACCCAACTCTCTGGGGGGGCCTCGATGGCCCCCCCTTCACTCCAGCGAGGTTGAGTCGCCAGCTCCCCGCAAGTGGGGAGCTATAGTAAATCCCACTGGAGTGAACCAGTTCTGGCGGGAGGGAGAGGCTAGTAGGCCCAGAGACTTCAGTTCTGGGCCCGCTAATGAGATTTAAAACAGAATTAAAATGAATTATGCAGCTTCGCGCTGATTTCTGGCGGGGAGTCGACAGCGCCGGAAATCCGGCTGCCAGAGATGCGCAGAGGTCATGGCGCCCAGCAGGAAGCCCGCAAAATGGCCTCTGCTTGAGTCTCCCCCCACATATGACAATAATAAATCAAATCAAATCATTTACAGGTAGACAACCTTCTTTCTTCAATACTGGCTTGGTAATATTGGACGCTTTTTCAACATGGCGCCCGGATAGAATGGCGGACTACTGACCACCAGGCCTGCCCCACCACACAATAAAGTGCACACCACCCGGGTGCATAATTAAAGTGGTCGAGGTCAGAAGGTTTGGCATGTTTTCCCACTAGTCACTGCAGCAGAAAACACTCCACATTCCCGTTCCCGTCCCCAGATAGGAGAAAGAATCTAGTGATTCAATCCCTACATGAAGTTCCAATAGAACCAAAAGGAATGCTTGAAAGAGAGCTCCAAGAGATGGAAATAAAAGAAATGATTTCCAGAGTCAGTTAAATCCCATCATGGTGAGAGAGAAAACAAATGGACAGCAAAAAATTTGCCTGGATCCCAAAGATCTTAATAAAGCAATAAAAAGGAATCACTACCTTATTTCTAAAACTGGAAGAGATCACACCGGATCTGGCAGGGGCAAAACATTTCAGCAAACTTGACGTCAGATGGAACGTGAAACTTGACAAAGAATCTTCACTATTAACAACATTCAACACATCCGTTAGGCAGTACAAGTTCCTGAGAGAAATGCTGAGAGTTTAAAAGAGGAAATACAGAAAGCAAGATGGCAAGCTGAGCCAGCACAGGGGAAAGCTGAAAAACTGACTGAAGACAGGCAGGTAGAGTGATTGGAAGAGAAACATGGCTGCAGTATCATACTCCCAGGCCAAAGATCGAACTACTTTAGCTCAAAAGGGGCACAATATTTGACCACCTAACTACTAATCTGAATAATGTTTATTGAGAAAAGAAAACAAGCTATAACAGACTCTGAAGCAGTTCCATTTAACTCTAAAGTCAACAGTTAACCTTCCTTAGTTTAAAGATATAAAAAAAAGAAAGTGATTGGAACAGTTGTATTAAAATGGAGGTTTGATTTAAAAAGGAGGGGTGTTAAATTGTCATATTATTCATGAAGAGCTGGGAACTAATTGATACGGCACAGTAGCACAGTGGTTAGCACTGCTGCTTCACAGCTCCAGGGTCCCGGGTTCGATTCCCGGCTCGGGTCACTGTCTGTGTGGAGTTTGCACATTCTCCTCGTGTCTGCGTGGGTTTCTTCCGGGTGCTCCGGTTTCCTCCCACAGTCCAAAGATGTGCGGGTTAGGTTGATTGGCCAGGTTAAAAATTGCCCCTTAGAGTCCTGAGATGCGTAGGTTAGAGGGATTAGTGGGTAAAATATGTGGGGGTAGGGCCTGGGTGGGATTGTGGTCGGTGCAGACTCGATGGGCCGAATGGCCTCCTTCTGCACTGTAGGGTTTCTATGATTTCTATGATATAGGGTGCCATATTTACTGCTGCACTGCTGTCAGTTGCTGAGCAACAATGTGTCAGTCCTCCAGCCACATGGTGAGCTATAACAAATACACGAGGGAAAGTTCCAGCACCTTAAGTCTAAAAATGTGATTACTTTGAATTCTAGGAACCAGAAGACATAATAGCAATAATGAATGTCAACTCGGTCTCTCAACTGGATCGTGGAACCTTGAAATAAATATGTCAATCAATACATGAAAAATCAGGAGATGTTTTTAACAGGCAAGATCAGTTGATATTATGGGCAGAATTTTCCTGTCCCGCCCGCCACAGGAATTATAGCTGTTGGAGGGTGGACCATGCAAAAGTCCTGGGGCGAGCGTGGCTGGAAAATCCCATCCTGTGTGTTTTACCTTTCGCCCAAAGTGAGTTCAACACTGCCTCAGGGGACCCAAGGCAATGCTCTGGGGCCAATGGTTCAAATCCTACCACGGCAGATGGCGAAATTTGAATTCAATAAAAATCTGGAATTAAATCTACTGATGACCATGAAACCATTGTTGATTATTGTAAATGCCCATCTGGTTCACAAATGTCCTTTAGGGAAGGAAATCTGCCATCCTTATCTGGTCTGGTTTATATGTGACTCCAGATCCACAGCAATGCCCTCAGGGATGGGCAATCAAGGCTGGCCCAGCCAGCGATACCCACCTCCCATTAGCAGATATAAAAAAGAAGTAACTGTGGAGTGAACAACAAAGAACAAAGAACAATACAGCACAGGAACAGGCCCTTCAGCCCTCCAAGCCCGTGCCGCTCCCTGGTCCAAACTAGACCATTCTTTTGTATCCCTCCATGCCCACTCCATTCATATGGCTATCTAGATAAGTCTTAAACGTTCTCAGTGTGTTTGCCTCCACCACCTTGCCTGGCAGCGCATTCCAGGCCCCCACCACCCTCTGTGTAAAATATGTCCTTCTGATATCCGTGTTAAACCTCCCCCCCTTCACCTTGAGTGCTACTTGATTTTTACATTAATGTCCTTAATAATACCTCATCATGAAAAGAAATGAGATTCTAACTAATGTTTGTTTGGAAGTAGATGCTAAAAAGATAATGAACCAAAAATAAACACCTTATTCCACTATTATCACATCCCTCTTTGCTCAGGTCTGTTTTTTTCAGTAGTTACAGTAAGATTGGTCCAATGTTGGTAATGTATCATGTGGCTGGTGTGAGAAATGGGGGTTTTACACCAGAATGATGAAGATCCCCTTCTGGAGTTAAAAATCAACAGAAAGTTTAGGGGAAGGGTAGAAAGAGTGTTGCTCTATCTTCGCCTGTGCTATATCTGACCCGAGGGGACATAATGTTGATATATGCTGCACACTTTAAAAAGGTTTGAATATTTACTGTGATTTCGTTCAGATTTTACTCCAAAGAATCCTGAAGATATCTTACACCTCCTGCTCCCCAAGGAAATCTGAAACAGTGATGCAGATGGTGCATGTTTATTATAATCATGAAGCAACCATACACTTTTCCTCGCATTTCTAGAATCGCTGCCAGTATCAGTTTGAGCATTTTGGACAAAAATTAAAATTGTATTACCCAAATGAACTATCCAGTGAAGGGAACAATGTTCACATTTATGTGATTTCTCCTAAATATCTTCAACGTTACTCTTCCTGCATTGCTCTTGTCCATTTTTTTAAGTGGGGTTATTATTTGGGATCAAACATTTGGGTCTGAGATTTGTTCTGAACTAGTATGAAATCCTCAGAGTAAACTGCATTCCAGTATTACTGCATCTGCCCCATTTTTCATAATCCAATATAGGTTGATAAGTAGATTTGTACTTTCTATTTCCACAGAAATGAAGAATTTTCAGTCCTTGGTTCCACAACAACCTCCTAAAGGTCATATAGTTAGAAGGCTGCTATATGTCAACGGCAAGGTAATCATTACCTCAAAAATAAATGATTTCTTAAAGTGTAACTTTCACAACATAGTGACAAATAAGTAATATGATTTATTATTTGTATTCTTATATTCAGTTGAGAGAAGAAAACTAGTATTACTGACACACAATGCTGGAGGCCTCCATCTCAAGGAATTTTCTAGCTTCCTTTCAGACTCAGTGATGGACTAAGCTGTGAGCTCTTTGCTTGAGATTGTTAAATAAATAATATGAGACCTAACCATTCATGATATCAAGGTGCCATCCAACATGGGCTATAACATAGGGAGCAACAGCAGCCAAGGAGGCACATTTACAATAAGGACATCTGAAATGGCGGCACGGTAGCACAGTGGTTAGCACTGCGGCTTCACAGCTCCAGGGACCTGGGTTCGATTCCCACTCGGGTCACTGTCTGTGTGGAGTTTGCACATTCTCCTCGTGTCTGCGTGGGTTTCCTCCGGGTGCTCCGGTTTCCTCCCACAGTCCAAAGATGTGCGGGTTAGGTTGATTGGCTGTGCTAAAATTGCCCCTTAGTGTCCTGAGATGAGTAGGTTAGAGGGATTAGTGGGTAAAATATGTAGGGATATGGGGGTAGGGCCTGGGTGGGATTGTGGTCGGTGCAGACTCGATGGGCCGAATGGCCTCTTTCTGCACTGTAGGGTTCTATGATCTATGATCTATGATCTATGAAATGGTTCTTGAGATAGTCCACTGACAACTAATACACCCACATTGAAGATAAACTGAATCTATCTGGTCAGAACTAAAAATAGAAAAGGTTGGAAATGCCTAGCATGTCAGGCAGCGTCTGTGGAGAGATAAGCAGAGAGATTGGCGACTTTTCATCAGAACTATAAAATGTTAGAGGTGTAACAGAATTTATGCATATACAGAAGCAAGGGGAAGGAAAGTGTCAGTAAGGGTATAAAATGACAGAGGAGAAAGAGCAGTCCAAGAGTATGAATTGGTGAGAGATGTAGTGATGCACACTCACGGGTTCGTCAGGAATGCAAAACGTATTTATTAATAAGGAGAACTGTACAGAGGCCAGAGACTGGCAGCTCCCACTTGACCCCCAGTCGCACTTCGCACCATTGTTGTGGTGGCTGCATAAGTCCCACAGCGCAGTGCTGCCCAGATAGACACTGGTGTGTGGCACTGGGGGAAGGAGACCTCAACCCTGGGCACAGTACTGATCCGAGACGGTGACACAGGGGGAATCCATGGGTCCAGAAGCATGATGCTGTCTGTGGAGACCAGCTCGGCATGGGGATGGAGAACAGGAACCAGTCTGCACCAACAGAGTATTGAGCAACGCACCAGCAAATAGGTTTTTGCTGCACTCACCTTGAAGTCTCTTGCAAACTGAAGACCGCCTTGTGCACACCATGCATTATCAATCAGGTGATAGATGGACATAATTTCCCCTTGGTGTGACGCAAGATCAAAAGGCCTGACGGAATGCCTGCGGGTGGCTGTTTTAATGAGCATTCATGAGATGCAAATGAACGCAAATGGTGTCCATGCCACCTGACAGCAGAAAGACCAACCCACCATTGGGAGAATATGCTGGGTGGGTTTCCGAATTTTTTGCTCCCACTAGATTCTCCCTCCCACCCGTTGTAGGCAGGATGGGAAAATTTCACCCAATGTGTGGAATGTTAAAGCCCTGTCAGGGCAGAGGCAGGGCTGGAAAATGCGGCGAGACATTCAAAACAGCCATTGACCTCAACAGGACCATAAAATCTTGCCAAAGTTCCGCCCAATGAATACATTGTTTTAAATCTTCCAGAATTCCTAAATTCCAGATTGGTCTCAGTGGGTTGGAGGTAGCTATTCAAGAAAGAAGGGAGAGAGGGAAAGGCAAACTACAGGCCAGTTTAGCCTGACATCAGCAGTAGGGAAGATATTCAAAAATGCTGGGGGCAATTGCCCCAGCCCGCTGCACTGCTTTAACAGGGGGCCAGCGATTGGGCTGGGGGGGTGGGGGGGGTGGGGTCAGGGCTTGGAGGGGTGGGGGGCCTGCTGCTGCACGGAGGGGGCAGATCAGGAGATTGGGACTGCCGGAGGAGGTGGGGGGGGAGGAGCAAGACTGGCCCTGACATGTCCAGGGGGGCAGCGATTGGGCCATGGCGGTGTTGGGGGGGTGGGGGCGGGGGGGGCGGCGGCGGGGGGGCGGCGAGACAGCAATGAGAGGGTCATGGGGCTGGCCAGCAATCGAGCTGGCCAGCGATCGGGAGGCTAGCAGTGCGGGGATTCTGTGCATGCGCTGATCTCAGCGCTGACAGATCAGCGCATGCGCAGTGGCCTGCTCAGACTATCATCGTCTGCCGGCCTCTCAGGTAGGAATAGACCCCGCCCACAGATTTATGATGATATTCGTGCTAGCGCACTTTGCAGTGCACAGAGTGTGGGACATTCATTTTGAAAATCCCGCTGAATAAACTAGCAGGATTTACTCCAGTTTTTACGCAAATTCATGTTTAGAATTTTTTTGGGGAGAATCCCACCCGTTATTAGGGACGTGATAACAGATCACTTGGAAAATCATACTGTGTTTAGGCAGACTCTACACAGATTTATGAAAGTGAGATCATTCTTGACAAATCTGTTTTTTGAGGATGTTATTGGTAAAATGGATAAGAGGGAGCCAATGTATTTGGATTTGCAAAAAAAGCATTCAATGAAATGCTATAGAAGTTATTACACTAAATTTCGGCTCACACAGGATTGAAGATAATATATCAGCATGGATTGTAAATTGCCTGATGAACAGAGAACAGGAATAAACAGATAATTTTCAGGTAGGCAGACTATAACTAATGGGGTGTTGTGTCACAAGGATCAGTTCTTCAGCCTGAGCTATTTACAATCTATATCAATGACTTCGATCAAGGGACCAAGTGTAAGATATCCAGGTTTACAGTTGGTAAATGAAGACTTGCATTTATATAGCTCCTTTTCATAACCACTATAATGTATTAAAGCGCTCTACAGCCAATGAAGTACTTTTGAACTTTTGTTGCTACTGCAATGTAGAAAACATGGTCACCAATTTGTGCACAGCGAAATCCCAGCACTTTGATATCTAACTAGATGTTGATTGAGAGATATATTGGCCAGAACACCAGGGATAACTGCCCTGATCTTCTTCAAAATAGTATATTTTCCATCCACCCAAGTAGCCAGATGACGCCTCAAGTTAACATCTTACCCAAAAGAGGGCACTTCTACCAGAGCAGCACTCCCTCATTATCAGCCTCTATTTTGACATTCAAACCATGGAGGGGCCTTGAACCTAGAACCTGACTCATAGGCAAGAGGGCCACCAACTGAGCCATGCCTAACAGAAAAGCAATTGGTGAAGTGAATTCAAACAGGCTGGAGAGGGAGATAATCAGGTTGGATGAGTGAGTGAGAACATGGCAGATGGAACATAATGTGGAGAAGCATGAAATTATCTGCTTCAGTGGGGATATTAGAAACCAGAATATTTTTTAAAGTGGTGAGAGACTTGGAAATGTGGCCTGGGTATTGTTGTATGCAAAATAAGAGGCTGGCACGGTGGCACAATGGTTAGCACTGCTACCTCACAGCGCCAGGGACCCAGGTTCGATTCCCGGCTTGGATCACTGTCTGTGCGGAGTCTGCACCTTCTCCCCGAGTCTGCATGGGTTTCCTTCGGGTGCTCCAGTTTCCTCCCACAATCAGAAAGAAGTGCTGGTAGGTGCATTGGCTATGCTAAATTCTCCCTCAGTGTACCCAAACAGGCGCCGGAGTGTGGCGACTGGGGGATTTTCACAGTAACTTCATTGCAGTGTTAATGTAAGCCTAGTTGTGACACTAATAAATAAACTTAAATTTAAGAGCCAGAAAATGCTGTGAGTGCTCAGCTAGTCTGTTAGCATCTGGGAGAGAAATAGATTTAACAGGAGGAATTTAATCCAGGCGATAGGGGTTTTGCTGGTAGGCTAGAGAGTCAGCGAGACTCCCACCGTTGTCTACTTTGGGAAAAACGTGCAGTATTAGGTGCTTGTCGGGCACTTCAGTGGCCACTGTCAGGTCTTTCCTGGGAGTAAGGGCCTCAAGAACTGCCCAATCAGAGACCAGCAGCTCTCCATCGCAGGAAGCACCACCAGAAACAAAGGAAGCTGCCGGCAATATACCCAACAGAGGCCGAAGATCTGAGGGACCTGATGCCAAAGAAGGATAAGGGCAGGATAGGGGTTCAAGGGAAATGGTGGCATCGAGGCAAGGGCAGCGAGTGACTTTCAACATCCTTTATTAGCTGGATCAGCTAATACAAAGACTTGCGAAGACTGTATTCTGGTTCAAGCCATTCCTTTATTTCCCAGGCCTGGTTCAACGCAGCGAGGGAGGGTGATTTTGGCGACAATCCAAAATCACTCTAAAAGTACATTGCTCTCAGTGTTACAATTATACAATTTTCAAAAGTAATTTGCCCGCCTCTCTGCTCACCCCAGCCGGGTATGAGCCAATCATTATTAATATGGATTAATTACCATGCCCAATAACATTTCTTCTCTGACAGCATGGGATTACGTGGGTTCATGGATTTTGAAAACCTTTCTCATAGTCACCTAGCAACCCCTTATTGGGAAACTGTATGCCCTATTCATTAACTTGTCTGGGATTGCTCGGACTGTCTGGAGTCCACAGTGATAAGAGCTGCACTCAGTAGCTGTATTGTTCCAAAGAATGTGGTTCCTTTTACTTAATTACATCCCATCATGCCTTAGAGCATTGTGCCATTGACCAAGGTACATGCTTTTAATACAGAATATTCTCAAACAGTGGTTATATGTGTCTTTATGCAAACAGATACCTTTGTAAGATATATTCTAGGCATTTTGTGACTTCACTCTAAATTAATGTACTCTCATTCATTAATCTTTTAGTCTCAGGTTATTCTGAACTCCCTCTTACAGCGTGGAATCTTATGGAGGTGACGGGGTCTCGGCGAGCAGGAGAACTAGTGAGAGCACCATGTTGCCTCTTTCCGGGAAGGCCTGCTGCATCTTGTGTTGCTCAGATACTTGGCAAGCTGGCAGGCCTTCCTTCAAGGACCCAGTGCGTGGAGGTCATGCCCAACAAGAAATGCTAGCCAGTCAGAGACTGACAGCTCTTTTGTACATGGCAGCCCTGCTGTGGCCAGTGCAGCACCCACCCAAGACCTTGGAGAGAGAAGAGCCCAAGCTACAAGGTGAGTGATGGCAGGAGGGAGGTCGCAAGCGGTCAACAATAAGGGCAGAGGGTGACCCTTCCCATTGCCACTCCCTCGAGTACTTTTCAACGAGGGACCACCCCAAGCAAATATGCTTGTTGTGCTCCCCACATGGCAAGCCCCCATCTGACACCAGTTTAATACCAGCAACAAAGGGATGAGACAATTAAGTTGATAATTAAGACCTCAATTGGTGGCAGAACAGGAAAATCATCCACAGGCCTCCTCACTATGGACTTAATTGAGGTGGGGGAGGCAGGATGATGGCCTCACCTGCCACCCTCCCACCTGACTAAATGCTCACCCCTGCTCTCCCAATTTGCCATGGGGGAAGGCATGAAATTCTGTACATAGTTTTAGTCTCATATATGGAAGTATTGCAAGGAAGGTTCACTAGATTGAGCCCAAGAGCAAGGGAATTGTCCTCTGTAGATTAGGCCCATATTCACTAGAATTCAGAAGGATGAGAGCTAATCTTATTAAAATATGTAAAACCCTTAAGGAGCTTGAGGGGGTTGAATCTGGGAAGATGTCTCCCAAGTTTGGAAGTCTAGAGCTAGAAGCCACACTCTCAGAATAAGGGGTCAGCCATTAAGGGCTGTGTTAAGGAGAAACATCTCCATTCAAATGATTTCCAAATGAATTCCCAATATCAGAGAACAGTGGATGCTCAGTCATTGATTGCATTCAAGATCAAGGTCAATACATTTTTGGACATTAAGGTAATGAAGGAATATGGGGATAATGTGGGAAGATGGAGTTGAAATAGAAGATCATGTTTTTTCTGAATAGGGAGGCATTGTGGCACAGTGGTAACTCCCGTACTGCTGGATCAGAAGCTCTGGGTTCGAGTCCAATGCCAATACATGTTGGCCACAGAAAGGAGCATTCAACATGGTTCAACAGGCTGATAATCAGCTCAGAACTCCTTCCACCACTTCCCCCACTATTCCCCAAAGGGTAAAAAAACAGTATGGGTGTGAAGATACGCTAACACCATGTTCGTTCTTTCTGAATGATGAAGCAGGCTCAAAGTGTTAAATGGACTATCCTGCTCCTATTTCTTATGGTCTTATAAAAAGATTTGGATGGGAACAGGAGAATTGCTGGAAATCAAAGGCAAAGGGGGCTATTCTCCCAGCCCGCTGCACTGCTGCAGCTGAGACATCAGCAGAGGCTGTTTAACAGACTTCCTGCTAAGTGTCACAGCCTCCATGTGTCTCCAGCTCCAAGATTTTTGGAGTAAATCAGCTCCAACCCAGAAATTGGTGCGGAGCTGATTTGAACTTGAATATCATTAGCTACATTCATTAGCTACATTAGCTACTGAGGTCTCTGGGCCCACTAGCGTCCCCCACCCCCCCACTCTCCCCGCCAGGAGTGGTTCCCTCCAACAGATTTATAACTGCTCCCCACTAACGGGGAACAGGCGGTCCAACCCCGCTGGAGTGAAGAGAGGCCATGGGGGCCCCCCAGGAGCTCAGGGGTAAGGGGGGAGTGACAGCCTGGCACCCTGGCACTGCCCAAGGGGCACCTTGGCACTTCCCACCAGGCATCAGGTTAAGCCAAGGGGGCAGCATCAGTGAGGGTGGGACCTATTGGGGCCGGGCCTGTTGGGGGCCGATTGGTGAGGCTGGGGGCATCCCACTGCCACTTTGCATTCAGGATCAGTGGCAGAGGGAGGAAAGGGGGTGATCGGGACTGGCCATCCAAGTGAGGAGGGGGGGGGTGTCAGGGCTGCCGGGGGTTCACGGCTGCCGGAGTGGGGGGCTGGTTCGGGTCTGCTAGCGGGAGATCGAGAGTGCTGGAGGGGTGGAGGGAACATCAGGGCTTGTCTGAAGGGGTCCGAGAGGCCAGCGATCGGAGGAGTGGCGGAGTCGGAGGGGCAGTGATGCGGGGTCGAGGGGCTGGCCAGCAATCGGGAGGCTGGCAGTGCAGGGCTATTGTGCATGCGCCAATCTCGGCGCTGATAGGTCAGCTCATGCGCAGTGGCCCGCTCAGAGTTATGCTGCCGGCCTCTCGGGTGGGAATAGGCTCTGCCCCCAGATTTTCAGAGTGAATCACGCTAGGGCACTCTGCAGTGGGAGATTCATTCTGAAAATCACGCTAAAAAAACCAGCGAAAGTTACTCCCGTTTTCACGCGAATTCGGCACTTAGAATGTTTTTGGGACATTCGCCCCCAAGATCGGTGATGCACGATTAATCCACTCGAGAAGCTAGATCGTACCCGGGAATAAAGGCTTTTATTCGCAACAAGAATAGAGCATACTGCTTAACAATACTATCCCAGACTAAAGGGTCACTAGGAAGTGCAGTGACCTTTATACTCCTATAGGAAGGCGGAGCCAACCGGAGTGTACCACAGAACAATGCTAACAGGTGGAACACCCCAACCCTAACCCCAACAGTAACAAGAGTAACATATGTACAAGTACCCATAGTGATAACCATCTATGGTTCAGTACCCATAGTGGTAACCATCTATGGTTCACCACAATCGGTAATGGAGTGGAAGGCAGAAGAAATTAAATTCCAAAAGGGATGATGGTGAAGGACAAGCAGAAGCTTGAAGAAGTGCTCTGTGTCCGCGATTAGGGACTGCACATCCTTCAGGAGTCGACACTGAGTTCAACAAATTTAGATCATTTTTTTGAACTCAGCCATTGGGTGAGGATTCCTTTATTAACAGTTACACCTCCTCTCGACCCATATTTTATTTCTTCCCATTACCCTCTCCTTTTACCTTACGCCATCATCCATTTTGTCATTTAATCTCTCCTGACTTCCACCCTTGACAGATTATCCTTTTTGACCTTTAACCTTTCCCTGCACCTTTCCCAGCCTCCGCAGTTGCTTAATCCCTGTCACATCTCTAACCCTTTCCAGTTCTGACAAAAAGGTCGTCAGCCTGAAATGCTAACTCTCTTTCTGGTTCTGGGGAAATAATCTTTAAGTCAACAGTAATACAATTATGAAATAAAATGCTCGCAGAATGTGTGTTTTACGTTCACTGTGTCCCATATAATTTATGTAGATCCCTGTGTACCCAATTATAACTTTATCACGTCTTGGATCAGCATGTGGTTTATTCTGAATATAGCATTCACAGAAGCAATACATCTGCTTGAATAGACAACTGAATTGGTTAAAACACGACATGATGCATTGGACAAGCTTTTTATCTGTAATAACTCACCTTTGGGATTTAATGAAGGTTCTCCAGTCACTTCACAGGGGACTGCTGTAATGTTCTATGTGACTTGGCACTAAGCAAATTCTGGTGTCCGATCATTTGATATTCTCCCATGAAATTCACAACTGGGCAGATGTAAATACCTATACTCCTTCCAGCTGTCTGCTTGAATTGTGTGAGTGCACAGGGATTTACTTTGCCTCAGGCCCTGTCTACTAAGAACTTAACCAATGAGTCAAGGCTGGAAACATGGAAGAGAATTAATGTCATGCTGCTATCGAACACATAGTTCTCTGACTTTGGAGCGTGACCATTCTGTATACTCAGCAGTTTTTGCGTTTTTTTTTTCAATTGGTTCTGCATTACACAATCTGATACAGTAAGGAACGATCCAAAATCTACTTGAAAACAACGACCTTGGCTCAATTGTATCCTTTTTTTTTCCGCGTTGGAAGTTATGGATTCAAAATCCACTCCAAATTCTAGGCTGACTTTCCAGTGCAGCACTGGGAAAAGGCTGCACAGTTCAAGGTGCTCTATTTTGGATCAGGCAATCAACCAAGGCACTTCCAATTGGGCATAGAAACATTGCACGACACTTCACCTTTCAGTGTCCAATATTTATCCCTCAAACAAGGGCACATCTGTCTTAATGCGAAGTTATTTAAATCACCAAGCCCTTAAAAATTAAAAAAACGAGCCTGCCTGTGTCAGTGAGGGTTGAACAAATGCAGTTCCAGCAGCTACAATAGTTGTTTGTTGAGATTTCCCCACATGTCATTAATAATGCTTAGCTATTTGCCACAAGCTATCATTATCTCAGTAAGGGGTCCTAAATTCACAGTTTGATTGACAGTTCAAAGAGATTATTGAAGGATTAGCTGCCTTTGATATGGAGTTAGAAATAAAAGTTTGTTTGTTTTCATAAAGGATAAGCACGAGAGAGGATTTTAAAGATTGACTGGGATTTCATGAGTGGGTTTTTTTTAATACAGTGAAGGATGTGACTGAACAAGCTGATTCTCAACCTATGGATCTTTGGGCACATGGGACGGGATGTTCCATGCAGTAGTGGGATCTGAAGTGCAGGATTTGCTTCCTTTTCCTTCTTTCTCTGTCACCACTAAGTCTCATCATTCAGACATTGTAACTCATGGGAGGCACTATTTGGCCATTTGGGCATGATGCGGAGTTGCCGGCGTTGGACTGGGGTGGGCACAGTAAGTAGTCTCACAACACCAGGTTAAAGTCCAACAGATTCATTTGGTAACATGAGCTCTCGAAGCGCTGCTCCTCCATCACTCACCTGATAAAGGAGCAGCGCTCCGAAAGCTCGTGCTACCAAATAAAGCTGTTGAACTTTAACCTGGTGGCCATTTGGACACAGTGTCTATTCCGACAAATTTGTTTTTTTGTGAAGTTTGCCTGAATACGTGTGGAGCTGACTTCAAGAAGGATATTAGCATTTGTTTGATGATCCAATCATCAAACACGAAAGATGTGGTGGAGGCATTACTGATGGAATTTCCCAAGCACTCTTATGTGTCACTGATACACAGACCAGATCTTGTTGCAATGCAGCTGTGTGCTGACACCAACTGTTCTTGTACATAAGAAATTTTGTTGACTTGCAACAGTCTGTGTTGTCGAGTATTTACTTCCACAGATGTCGAAGGCTGAGCTGGCACAGCTGATCTGATGTTCTACCTCCTCCTCGATGGTGGCCTTTTGAGAGAGGTGACTGTCAAGGTATGGGGAGTGCTCAAAATATTCCAGAGTCTCTCTTTCAAGATATGGGAGATGGAATATTTGGCCTATTAGGTGTGGGTTCATAGAACCATAGAATCCTACAGTGCAGAAGGAGGCCATTCAGCTCATTGAGTCTGCACCAACCACAATCCCACCCAGGCCCATCCGTATAACCCCATGCATTTACCCTAGCGGGTCCCCCTGACACTAAGGGGCAATTTAGCATGCAATCGAATTGAAAATGTCAACCTCGGCTCAGCGATAACATTTCCACGACTGCGTTAGGAAGATGTGGGTTGAAGAGCCACTTCAAAATCTCATGCAGTACTGAAAGAAAACTGCACTGTTCAAGGTGCTGCGTTTTGGAACTGACATTCAAGCAAGGTGCTATCTGCACTTACAGATCGCATGGGACTTCTGCTTTCAGGCCAATCTTTATCCCTCAAACAACATCATAGGTGACAGAGGGTAGCGGTCAAAGGGTCTTTTTCCAGCTGGAGGTCTGTGACCAGTGGTGTTCCACAGGGCTCTGTACTGGGACCTCTGCTATTTGTGATATATATAAATGATTTGGAAGAAGGTGTAACTGGTGTTATCAGCAAGTTTGCGGATGACACAAAGATGGCTGGACTTGCGGATAGCGATGAGCATTGTCGGGCAATACAGCAGGATATAGATAGGCTGGAAAATTGGGCAGAGAGGTGGCAGATGGAATTTAATCCAGATAAATTCGTCTGGTTAGGGAGAATGAGGAGGTGATAGATAGGAGTTACAGGCAGGTGGTCACACCGGGGCCACAGGAGACAGACAAGTGGGTCACGGTTAGGAAGGGGAAGGGGAAAGGTCAGGTACTAAAGAGTACCCCAGTGGCTGTGCCCCTTAAAAATAAGTGCTCCTGTTTGAGTGCTGTTGGGAGGAGCAGCCGACCTGGGGGAAGCAACAGTGGCCGTGCCTCCGGCGCAGAGTCCGGCCCGGCAGCTCAGAAGGGGAGGGAAAGGGAGGATGAGCAAACTGACCACAGCACCAAGGTACAGGGAGCCATCCAAGTGGGGGGAGAAACAAAAAATGTAGTAGAAATTGGGGATAGTACACTTTTGGATGCTGTTGGAGGGGGGACTTAGCAGGGATAAGCCATGGTGTACAGGTCACTGGCTCAGAGTCTGTCCTTGTGGCTCAGAAGGGAAGGGGGGAGAGGAGTAGAGGATTAGTCATTGGAGACTCCATAGTTAAAGGGACGGATAGGAGATTCTACGGGAACGAGAGAGACTCGTGGTTGGTGTGTTGCCTCCCAGGAGCCAGAGTCCACGATGTCTCGGATCGTGTTTTCGATATCCTTAAGGGGGAGGGGAACCAGCCCCAAGTTGTGGTTCACATAGGCACTCAAGACATAGGTAGGAAAAGGGATGGGGATGTAAGGCAGAAATTCAGGGAGTTAGGGTGGAAGCTTAGGGCTAGAACAAACAAAGTTGTTATCTCTGGTTTGTTACCCGTGCCACGTGATAGTGAGGAGAGGAATAGGGAGAGAGAGCAGTTGAACATGTGGTTACAGGGATGGTGCAGGAGGGAGGGATTCAGATACCTGGACAATTGGGGCTCTTTCTGGGATAGGTGGGACCTCTACAAACAGGATGGTCTGCACTTGACCCAGAGGGGTACCAATATCTTGGGGGGGAAATTTGCGAATGCTCTTCGGGAGGGTTTAAACTAATTCAGCAGGGGGGTGGGTACCTGAATTGTAGCTCCGGTGTTCAGGAGGTTGAGAGTAGTGAGGTCATGGATGAGGTTTCAGAGTCACAGGAGTGTACTGGCAGGCAGGAAGGTGGTTTGAAGTGTGTATACTTCAACGCCAGGAGCATCCGGAATAAGGTGGGTGAGCTTGCAGCATGGGAAAGAGGGGAGGTGTGGCATTGTTAGTCAAGGACAGTATTACGGTGGCAGAAAGGACATTTGATGAGGACTCATCTACTGAGGTAGTTTGGGCTGAGGTTAGAAACAGGAAAGGAGAGGTCACCCTGTTGGGAGTTTTTTTAGACCTCCGAAAAGTTCCAGAGATGTAGAGGAAAAGATTGCAAAGATGATTCTGGACAGGAGCGAAAGTAACAGGGTAGTTGTACTGGGGGACTTTAACTTTACAAATATTGACTGGAAAAGCTCTAGTTCGAGTACTTTAGAGGGGTCGGTTTTTGTCCAGTGTGTGCAGGAAGGCTTCCTGACGCAGTATGTAGATAGACCAACAAGAGGCGAGGCCACATTGGATTTGGTACTGGGTAATGAACCAGGCCAGGTGTTAGATTTGGAGGTAGGTGAGCACTTTGGTGACAGTGACCACAATTCGATTACGTTTACTTTAGCAATGGAAAAGGATAGGTATATACCAAAGGGCAAGAGTTATAGCTGGGGGAAAGGAAATTATGATGCGATTAGGCGAGATTTAGCTGGCATAGGTTGGGGAAGGAAACTGCAGGGGATGGGCACAATTGTAATGTGGAACTTGTTCAAGGAACAGCGACTACACGTCCTTGATAAATATGTACCTGTCAGGCAGGGAGGAAGCAGACGTGTGAGGGAACCGTGGTTTACTAAGGAGGTTGAATCTCTTGTGAAGAGGAAGAAGGAGACTTATGTTAAGATGAGACGTGAAGGCTCAGTTAGGGCGCTTGAGAGTTACAAGTTAGCCAGGAAGGACCTAAAGAAAGAGTTAAGAAGAGCCAGGAGGGGACATGAGAAGTCTTTGGCAGGTAGGATCAAGGAAAACCCTAAAGCTTTCTATAGCTATGTCAGAAGTAAAAGACTGACTAAGGTAAGATTAGGGCCAGTCAAGACAGGAGTGGGAAGTTGTGCGTGGAGTCTGAGGAGACAGGAGAGGCACTAAATGAATATTTTTTGTTGGTATTCACACTGGAGAGGGACAGTGTTGTTGAGGGGAGTACTGAGATGCAGGCTGTTGGACTGGATGGTATTGATGTTCATAAGGAGGAGGTGTTAGCAATTCTGGAAAGGGTAAAAATAGATAAGTCCCCTGGGCCGGATGGGATTTATCCTAGGATTCTCTGGGAGGCTAGAGAGGAGATTGCAGAGCCTTTGGCTTTGATCTTTGTGTCGTCATTGTCTACAGGTACAGTGCCAGAAGACTGGAGGATAGCAAATGTTGTCCCCTTGTTCAAGAAGGGGAGTAGGGACAACCCTGGTAATTATAGACTGGTGAGCCTTACTTCTGTTGTGGGCAAAGTATTGGAAAGGATTATAAGAGATAGGATTTATAATCACCTAGAAAGGAATAATTTGATTAGGGATAGTCAGCACGGTTTTGTGAAGGGTAGGTCATGCCTCACAAACCTTATTGAGTTCTTTGAGAAGGTGACCAAAGAGGTGGATGAGGGTAAAGCGGTTGATGTGGTGTATATGGATTTCAGCAAAGCGTTTGATAAGGTTCCCCATGGTAAGCTTTTGCAGAAAATACGGACACATGGGATTGAGGGTGATTTAGTGGTTTGGATCAGGAATTGACTAGCAGTAAGAAAACAAAGGGTGGTGGTTGATAGGAAATATTCATCCTGGAGTTCAGTTACTAGTGGTGTACCGCAAGGATCTGTTTTGGGGCCACTGCTGTTTGTCATTTTTATTAATGACTTGGATGTGGGCGTGGAAGGATGGATTAGTAAATTTGCGGATGACACTAAAGTCGGTGGAGTTGTAGGCAGTGCGGAGGGAAGTGGCAGGTTACAGAGGGACATAGATAAGCTGCAGAGCTGGGCTGAGAGGTGGCAAATGGAGTTTAATGCGGAAAAGTGTGAGGTGATTCACTTTGGAAGGAGTAACAGGAATACAGAGTACTGGGCTAATGGTAAGATACTTGGTAGTGTGGATGAACAGAGGGATCTGGGTGTCCATGTGCATAGATCCCTGAAAGTTGGCACCCAGGTTGATAGGGTTGTTAACAAGGCGTACGGTGTGTTAGCTTTTATTGGTAGAGGGATTGAGCTTCGGAGCCAGGAGGTCATGCTGCAACTGTACAAAACTCTGGTGCGGCCGCATTTGGAGTATTGCGTACAGTTCTGGTCGCCGTATTATAGGAAAGATGTGGAAGTGTTGGAACGGGTACAGAGGAGATTTACCAGGATATTGCCTGGTATGGTGGGAAGATCGTATGAGGAAAGGCTGAGGGGCTTGAGGTTGTTTTCGTTAGAGAGAAGAAGGTTAAGAGGTGACTTAATAGAGGCATACAAGATGATCAGAGGATTAGATAGGGTGCATAGTGAGAGCCTTTTTCCCTCGGATGGTGTTGGCGAGCACGAGGGGACATAGCTTTAAATTGAGGGATGAGAGATATAGGACAGATGTTAGAGGTAGGTTCTTTACTCAGAGAGTAGTAAGGGCGTGGAATGCCCTGCCTGCAGCAGTGGTGGACTCGTCAACGTTGAGAGCGTTCAAGTGGTTATTGGATAAACATATGGATGATATTGGAAGAGTGTAGATTAGAGGGGCTTTAGATTGGTACCACTGGTCGGCGCAACATCGAGGGCCGAAGGGCCTGTACTGCGCTGTAATGTTCTATGTTCTATGTTCTAAATGCGAAGTGATGCATTTTGGAAGAAATAATGTAGGGAGGAGTTATACAATAAATGGCAGAGTCATCAAGAGTATAGAAGAGGGACCTAGGTGTGCAAGTCCACAAATCCTTGAAGGTGGCAACACAGGTGGAGAAGGTGGTGAAGAAGGCATATGGTATGCTTGCCTTTATAGGACAGGGTATAGAGTATAAAAGCTGGAGTCTGATGATGCAGCTGTATGGAACGCTGGTTCGGCCACATTTGGCGTACTGCGTCCAGTTCTGGTCACCACACTACCAGAAGGACGTGGAGGCGTTAGAGAGAGTGCAGAGAAGGTTTACCAGGATGTTGCCTGGTATGGAGGGTCTTAGCTATGAGGAGAGATTGGGTAAACTGAGCTTGTTCTCCCTGGAAAGACGGAGAATGAGGGGAGATGGAGAGGGGGGATAGATAGGGTGAACGGTGGGAAGCTTTTTCCCAGATCAGAAGTGACGATCACGCGGGGTCACGGGCTCAAGGTGAGAGGGGCGAAGTATAACTCAGACATCAGAGGGACGTTTTTTACACAGAGGGTGGTGGGGGCCTGGAATGCACTGCCAAGTAGGGTGGTGGAGGCGGACACGCTGACATCGTTTAAGACTTACCTGGATAGTCACATGAGCAGCCTGGGAATGGAGGCATACAAACGATTGGTCTAGTTGGACCAAGGAGCGGCACAGGCTTGGAGGGCCGAAGGGCCTGTTTCCTGTGCTGTACTGTTCTTTGTTCTTTGTTCTTATCAGCAGACAAACATTATTTGGTCATTATCACCTTGCTGTTTGTGGCATCGTGCTGTGTGCTTCAAAAAGCATTTCTTCACACACTGAGGACAGAAGGGTTCTGTATAAATGCCTTACAGTGGGAGTTAAATTGGGTAGCTCCAAAACCAGACAAAGATATATCCTACACCCGTTCAAAACGTTGCAGGCAGCATGCAAACTTCATGTTGCCTACTCATTATAATGACTTTGGCATGCAGCCCAGTGCTGAATGCATGGCTGAGTGGTACGCACTTCAACAGGAGGTCCAGGTTTGTGTGAGATTAGTATCACTTAAAGCTAGTAGGCACTACTTAAAGCCAGACTGTACCTCTTAAAGGCATTTTGGCTCAGGAAGGGCTGAAACTGCTTGGAAAAGAGTGGAAGACCTGAAGGAGCCAATTGAAATGAGCACTAGTCCAAGGAACATATTCCAAGTTTCTCTGGCAGCCTTGTTGCAAGAGGTTGACAAGAGGAAATAAATTATCTTCCCTCAGGGAGTCCGGAGACCCTCCTGCCCAGTGCTGAGAGGCAGTGCAAAGAGGTGGCTATTGCAGTCAAGGTCAGCAGCTTATCACTGAGGACTTGGGTGCAGTGCCGCAAGATGTTTAATGGCCTCACATGAATGGTTAAGGTCGGTGAATGCACCCTTACATGCCATATCCTACCAACTGCACCACTTGTCACACACACACTTCTATTTACTACACCTTAACTCGCACACCAACGATTTATATCAATAACTACTCAAGCCTCTAATCCGAAACCTTGAGCTCTGCTGAAAATTGTACATTCACATCCCTTGCTTGCACACACAGCCAGCTATTCCATTGTGAAAGGGATAGAACAAGAACAAAGAAAATTACAGCACAGGAACAGGCCCTTTGGCCATCCAAGCCTGCACCGACCATGCTGCCTGACTGAACTAAAACCCCCTACCCTTCCAGGAACCACATCCCTCCATTCCCATTCTATTCATGTATTTGTCAAGACGCCCCTTAAAAATCACTTCATATCTGCTTCCACTACCTCCCTCGGCAGCGAGTTCCAGGCACCACCACCCTCTGGGTAAAAAACTTGCCTTGTACATCTCCTTTAAACCTTGCCCCTCACACTTTAAACCTATGCCCCCTGGTAATTGACTCTTCCACCTTCGGAAAATGCTTCTGACTACCTGTTTAAGAAGGGTAGCAAGAATAATCCAGGTAATTACAGGCCGGTGAGCCTTACTTCAGTGGTAGGGAAATTATTGGAGCGGATTCTTCGAGACAGGATTTATTTCCACTTGGAAATAAGTGGACGTATTAGTGAGAGGCAACATGGTTTTGTGAAGGGGAGGTCGTGTCTCACGAACTTGATCGAGTTTTTCGAGGAAGTGACGAAGATGATTGATGAGGGAAGGGCAGTGGATGTCGTCTATATGGACTTCAGTAAGGCCTTTGACAAAATGGGCGGCACGGTAGCACAGTGGTTAGCACTGCTGCTTCACAGCTCCAGGATCCCAGGTTCGATTCCCGGCTCGGGTCACTGTGTGTGGAGTTTGCACATTCTCCTCGTGTCTGCGTGGGTTTCCTCTGGGTGCTCCGGTTTCCTCCCACAGTCCAAAGATGTGCGGGTTAGGTTGATTGGCCAGGTTAAAAATTGCCCCTTAGAGTCCTGGGATGCGTAGATTAGAGGGATTAGCGGGTAAATATGTGGGGGTAGGGCCTGGGTGGGATTGTGGTTGGTGCAGACTCGATGGGCCGAATGGCCTCCTTCTGCACTGTAGGGTTTCTATGATTTCTATGATCCCTTATGGCAGACTGGTGCAGAAGGTGAAGTCGCACGGGATCAGAGGTGAGCTAGCAAGGTGGGTACAAAACTGGCTCGGTCAAAGAAGTAAGAGTTTTAACAACACCAGGTTAAAGTCCAACAGGTTTATTTGGTAGCAAATACCATTAGCTTTACCATTAGTGGTATTTGCTACCAAATAAACCTGTTGGACTTTAACCTGGTGGTGTTAAAACTCTTACTGTGTTCACCCCAGTCCAACGCCGGCATCTCCACATCGGTCAAAGAAGACAGAGGGTAGCAGTGGAAGAGTGTGTTTCTGAATGGAGGGCTGTGACAAGTGGCGTTCCTCAGGGATCAGTGCTGGGACCTTTGTTGTTTGTAATATATATAAATGATTTGGAGGAAAATGTAACTGGATTGATTAGTAAGTTTGCGGACGACACAAAGGTTGGTGGATTTGCGGAAAGCGATGAGGACCATCAGAGGACACAGCAGGATATAGACCAGTTGGAGACTTGGGCGGAGAGATGACAGATGGAATTTAATCCGGACAAATGTGAGGTAATGCATTTTGGAAGGCCTAATACAGATAGGAAATATACAGTAAATGGCAGAACCCTTAAGAGTATTGATAGGCCAAGGGATCTGGATGTACAGGTACACAGGTCACTGAAAGTGGCAATGCAGGTGGAAAAGGTAGTCAAAAAGGCATATGGCATGCTTGCCTTCATCGGCCGGGGTATTGAGTTTAAAAATTGGCAAGTCATGCTGCAGCTTTATAGAACCTTAATTAGGCCGCACTTGGAATATAGTGTTCAATTCTGGTCGCCACACTACCAGAAGGATGTGAAGGCTTTGGAGAGGGTACAGAAAAGATTTACCAGGATGTTGCCTGGTATGGAGGGCATTAGCTATGAGGAGAGGTTGGAGAAATTTGGTTTGTTCTCACTGGAATGACGGAGGTTGAGGGGCGACCTGATAGAAGTCTACAAGATTATGAGAAGCATGGACAGAGTGGATAGTCAGAAGCTTTTTCCCAGGGTGGAAGGGTCAATTACTAGGGGGCATAGGTTTAAGGTGCGAGGGGCAAGGTTTAAAGGAGATGTACAAGGCAGATTTTTTACACGAGAGTAGTGGGTGCCTGGAACTCGTTGCCAGGGGAGGTAGTGGAAGCAGATACGGTAGTGACTTTTAAGGGGCGTCTTGACAAGTACATGAATAGGATGGGAATAGAGGGTTATGGTCCCCGGAAGGGTAGGGGGTTTAAGTTAAGTCGGGCAGCATGGTCGGCTTGGAGGGCCGAAGGGCCTGTTCCTGTGCTGTAATTTTCTTTGTTCTTTGTACCCACACTGTCCATGCCCCTCATAATCTTGTAGATTTCTATCAGGTCACCCCTTAACTTCCGTTGTTCCAGTGAGAACAAACCAAGTTTCTCCAATCTCTCTGCATAACTAATGCCCTCCATACCAGGCAGCATCCTGGTAAATCTTTTCTGTACCTTCTCAACATCCTTCTGGTAGTGTGGCAACCAGAATTGAACACGATATTCCAAGTGCGGCCTAACTAAGGTTCTATAAAGCTGCAACATGACTTGCCAATTTTTAAGCTCAATGCCCCAGCCGATGAAGGCAAGCATACCGTATGCCTTCTTGACTATCTTCTCCACCTGTGTTGCCACTTTCAGTGACCTGTGTACCTGTACACCCACATCCCTTCGCCTATCAATACTCTTATGGATTCTGCCACTTACTGTATATTTCCCATATGTATTAGACTTTCCAAAATGCATTACTTCAAATTTGTCCGAATTAAATTCTATATGCCATCTCTCCGCCCAAGTCTCCAACCGATCTATGTCCTGCTGTATTCTCTGATGGTCCCCATCGATATCCACAATTCCACCAACCTTTGTGTCGTCCGCAAACTTACTAATCAAACCAGTTACATTTTCCTCCAAATCATTTATATATATTACAAACAGCAAAGATCCCAGCACTGATCCCTGAGGAACACCACTAGTCACAGTCCTCCATTCTGAAATGCACCCTTCCACTGCTACCCTCTGTCTTCTATGAGCAAGGTGTGGAGATGCCGGCGTTGGACTGGGGTAAGCACAGTAAGAAGTCTCACAACACCAGGTTAAAGTCCAACAGGTTTATTTGGTAGCAAATACCATAAGCTTTCGGAGCAATGCTCCTTCGTCAGATGGAGTGGCCTCTGTTCTCAAACAGGGCACAGACACAGAAATCAAATTACAGAATACTGATTAGAATGCAAATCTCTACAGCCAGCCAGGTCTTAAATGTACAGACAATGTGGGTGGAGGGAGCATTCAACACAGGTTAAAGAGATGTGTATTGTCTCCAGACAGTACAGCTTGTGAGATTGTGCAAGTCCAGGAGGCAAGCTGTGGGGGTTACTGATAATGTGACATAAATCCAACATCCCGGTTTAGACCGTCCTCATGTGTGCGGAACTTGGCTATCAGTTTCTGCTCAGTGACTCTGCGCTGTCGTGTGTCATGAAGGCCGCCTTGGAGAATGCTTACCTGAAGATCCAAGGCTGAATGCCCGTGACTGCTGAAGTGCTCCCCCACAGGAAGAGAACAGTCTTGCCTGGTGATTGTCGAGCGGTGTTCATTCATCCGTTGTCGTAGCGTCTGCATGGTTTCCCCAATGTACCATGCCTCGGGACATCCTTTCTTGCAGCGTATCAGGTAGACAACGTTGGCCGAGTTGCAAGAGTAGGTACCGTGTACCTGGTAGATGGTGTTCTCACGTGAGATGATGGCATCCGTGTTGATGATCCGGCACGTCTTGCAGAGGTTGCTGTGGCAGGGTTGTGTGGTGTCGTGGTCACTGTTCTCCTGAAGGCTGGGTAGTTTGCTGCGGACAATGGTCTGTTTGAGGTTGCGTGGTTGTTTGAAGGCAAGAAGTGGGGGTGTGGGGATGGCTTTGGCGAGATGTTCGTCTTCATCAATGACATGTTGAAGGCTCCGGAGGAGATGCCGTAGCTTCTCCGCTCTGGGGAAGTACTGGACGACGAAGGGTACTCTGTCCACCGTGTCCTGTGTTTGTCTTCTTAGAAGGTCGGTGCGGTTTTTCGCTGTGGCGCGTCGGAACTGTTGATCGATGAGTCGAGCGCCATATCCTGTTCTTATGAGGGCACCTCCAGACGCTGAAAGATGCCCTCATAAGAACAGGATATGGCGCTCGACTCATCGATCAACAGTTCCGACGCGCCACAGCGAAAAACCGCACCGACCTCCTCAGAAGACAAACACGGGACACGGTGGACAGAGTACCCTTCGTCGTCCGGTACTTACCCGGAGCGGAGAAGCTACGGCATCTCCTCCGGAGCCTTCAACATGTCATTGATGAAGACGAACATCTCGCCAAGGCCATCCCCACACCCCCACTTCTTGCCTTCAAACAACCACACAACCTCAAACAGACCATTGTCCGCAGCAAACTACCCAGCCTTCAGGAGAACAGTGACCACGACACCACACAACCCTGCCACAGCAACCTCTGCAAGACGTGCCGGATCATCAACACGGATGCCATCATCTCACGTGAGAACACCATCTACCAGGTACACGGTACCTACTCTTGCAACTCGGCCAACGTTGTCTACCTGATACGCTGCAAGAAAGGATGTCCCGAGGCATGGTACATTGGGGAAACCATGCAGACGCTACGACAACGGATGAATGAACACCGCTCGACAATCACCAGGCAAGACTGTTCTCTTCCTGTGGGGGAGCACTTCAGCAGTCACGGGCATTCAACCTTGGATCTTCAGGTAAGGGTTCTCCAAGGCGGCCTTCACGACACACGACAGCGCAGAGTCACTGAGCAGAAACTGATAGCCAAGTTCCGCACACATGAGGACGGTCTAAACCGGGATGTTGGATTTATGTCACATTATCAGTAACCCCCACAGCTTGCCTCCTGGACTTGCACAATCTCACAAGCTGTACTGTCTGGAGACAATACACATCTCTTTAACCTGTGTTGAATGCTCCCTCCACCCACATTGTCTGTACATTTAAGACCTGGCTGGCTGTAGAGATTTGCATTCTAATCAGTATTCTGTAATTTGATTTCTGTGTCTGTGCCCTGTTTGAGAACAGAGACCACTCCATCTGACGAAGGAGCATTGCTCCGAAAGCTTATGGTATTTGCTACCAAATAAACCTGTTGGACTTTAACCTGGTGTTGTGAGACTTCTTACTGTTCTATGACCAAGCCAGTTCTGTATCCATCTTGCCAGCTCACCTCTGATTCCAAACAACTTCACCTTCGATTCCATTCAACTTCACCTTCTATACCAGTCTGCCATGAGGGACCTTGTCAAAGGCCTTGCTGAAGTCCATGTAGACAACATCCATTGCCCTACCCTCTTCAACAATCTTCGCCATTTCCTCGAAAACCCGATCAAGTTCGTGAGACACAACCTCCTCTTCACAAACCATGTTGCCTCTTGCTAATATTCCACTTATTTCCAAAGGGGAGTAAATCCTGTCTCGAAGAATCCCCTCTAATAATTTCCCTACCACTGACGTAAGGCTCACCGGCCTGTAATTATCCTTGCTACCCATCTTAAACAAAGGAACAACACTGGCTATTCTTCAATCCTGTGGGACCTCCCCTGTAGCCAGTGAGGATATAAAGATTTCTCTCAAGGCCCCAGCAATATCCTCCCTTGCCTCTCTCAGTATTCTGGGGTATATCCATCCCATCAGGCCCTTGGGACTTGTCTACCTTAATGTTTCTCAAGACCCCCAATACCTCCACCTTTTTGGTCTCAACATGACCCAAACTATCTACACACCCTTCCCCAGACTCATCATCCACCAAATCTCTTTGGTGAATACTGACGCAAAGTACTCATTTAATACCTCGCCCATTTCCTCTGGCTCCACGCATAGATTCCCTCCCCTGTCCTTGAGTGGGCCAACCCTCTCCCTGGCTACCCTCTTGCTTTTTATATATGTATAAAAAGCCTTGGATTTTCCTTAATCCAGTTGGCCAATGACTTTTTGTGATCCCTTTTAACCTTCCTGACTCCTTGCTTAAGTTTCTTTCTACTTCCCTTGTATTCCACACTTGCTTTGTGTGTTCCCAGCCTCCTAGCCTTGACAAGTGCTTCCTTTTTCTGTTTGACTAGGCTCACAATATCTCTTGTTATCCAAGGTTCCTGAAACTTGCCATACTTATCCTTCATCCTTACAGGGACAGGATATCATACATTGACGTACTTCCCTCTCATTTGAGGACAAGTTGGCCAATAATTGACAGCAGCAGCAGTAAACTGGTAGGTGGCAGAGATGTCTGCCTATGCTCATTCCCATAGGAATGGCATTGCTGGCAGTGGTTGCAGTAGCCATCACTAAGCTCGAAGCTATCAAAGATAATGTTATGTTTCTGTGTAAAGTGCCTTTTCAAATACCACTTTGTTCTCATCATGCGATCTACTACATGTTGCTTTCCCCCTATCCTCTCCCTCACCCAAATTCTATCATTGTTTGTTCATGCTTTCAGATGCCTAACAACTGCTGGCTGCCTGGCCAGCTCGTGCAGTCTAAGGCTGAAGCTTGCGAGGGGGAAGAGACATTTTCACTCAAACTGGCACAGTCACCACGATCAGACAGCCACCACACTTATGTGTTGAGACTGAGTGGAGCTTAGAAGGGGGTAAAGGTGGGATATTCACCATGCTGCATCATTAGGCCAGGCGGAAAGATTGCTTGGGTGCCAGTTCCCTGACTGGTGAGGTCATACATATATTTGGCTGCGTAGGAGTCGGATGCCAACTTTGACAGGGTCGAGTATAGCAAAAGGCTGATGGGCACGTACACAGGAATGATTGCTGCATTGGCTCCAACTTGGCACAGGGCTTTGTGCAGAATTTAGAGCCCACCCTTTCCAGCGTGGAGGGGATGGCCAAGTGAACATTTGCAGATCTGACCATCATGCTAATGCTCAATGTTCCAGTTTTATTGCAGAACAAGCAGAAGTCACGCAAAGTTTGAGTTCTGCAGTGCAAGCTCAGACTGATATGAAATCACAGCCTGTTGCCATGTAAGCCCAACTTGGTGTAATACAGCCCTTGCTACCATCATAGCTGTGGATACCAGGGCTCAAGAAGACTTGCAGACACTCACAGCAGTCCAGCAAACCGTGCTGCAACAGATTACACGAATTGGTGAAATGTATCCCTAGGGGAGCAGCCTCCATGAAGCATGAACTTGCCATCCTCTCTCTCAGGGTGGCTGCATTCATACTTCCACCACTGCCACTCCACCTGCGCCCTTGCTGTTGCCTGTCAGGTAGCTAGTCCAGACTCTTGACACCCGTGCTAATGTGGTGCGTCCTAAAGCTAGACTCTCAAGGCCCGGAGCTGCTTGAGGACATCCTGTTAGACCATCTACAGTCTCCCCTTGTGAAAGAAACAGTCTTCCACTGTAATGTAATAGTTTTCCATAAATGAATATAATGATTTTTCAAAGGACTGAAAGAGTCAGGTCTTATTACTATTTCCAGAATGCTTTCCCATAGGCTGATCATTCCTTGAGAAAAATAAAACTCGCACTAATTTATCTGAGCAAGAGACGCTTAAACTTAGGAGCTACAATGAAAACTCTATTTTATAATCAATCTAATCTAAATATGCAAATTAAGACACACTTAGGAAATGCATTGTGCCTTTTATTATAATTAGCATTTATCACAATTTTCACATAAATTGCACACATTAAGAGCAATTTAAAAAAAGGTGCAATGTCTAGATCTTTTCCTTTTGGCTGCAGAGGACAGGTTTCTTTTTTGTACTTTTCCAATTCAATCAAATCAAATCCAATTCAGAGTCTCATCAGGTTGAGACATTTCCGATCCAGGCTGACAAGACAGGGCAAGCGACCAAATTACCCTGTCCTGATCTACATGAGCCAAGCTAATTGGAGGAGGGGGAGGTTCCTCCTCCAAGGCTTGAGCTCATTTGCATCTTAGCCAAAAGGCCGAGATGCCGAGGACAGGTTCCTGCATCTGAATTTATATGTAACTTCTAGCAAGCGTAAGTGAACCACATTGCAAACCCAACCGATACTTTTAAATTTGTTGTTAATGTCATGGTGAATGAAGGAGCTGATGAAGGAGCAGCGCTCCGAAAGCTCGTGATTCCAAATAAACCTGTTGGACTTTAACCTGGTGTTGTGAACTTTCTTATTGTGCCCACCCCAGTCCAACATCGGCATCTCCACATCAATGTAATTCTTAGCACACTCAACACACTCTTTTCCAGCAATCAGAAGTTATTTTATATACGTTTCCATCTGGTCCATTTCAGGTGGTCATAAGATGGACTTATTTACATATACCTTTTGAAGACGATTAACTGATCAGCTTTCTTTTTATGGTAATGAACATTGCCTCCAAATTTTATAAAGAAAGCCCTTCAGTTTTCTTGTCAGTAAACTAAATCCAGCAGTGTTTCACCAGTGCTGCTTCCACTGATACTCATAACCATCTCTTTTTCTCTGTTGTTTCATAGAACATAGAACATAGAACATTACAGAGCAGAACAGGCCCTTCGGCCCACGATGTTGCACCGACCAGTTAAAAAAAAAAAAACTGTGACCCTCCAACCTAAACCAATTTCTTTTCGTCCATGAACCTATCTACGGATCTCTTAAACGCCCCCAAACTAGGCGCATTTACTACTGATGCTGGCAGGGCATTCCAATCCCTCACCACCCTCTGGGTAAAGAACCTACCCCTGACATCGGTTCTATAACTACCCCCCCTCAATTTAAAGCCATGCCCCCTCGTGCTGGATTTCTCCATCAGTTACGCAGCGAAAGCAGAAATGATTCAACCGACAGGTGTAATCTTTATTACAGCAGTAATGAAAAAAAATCTGCACATGACTTCTCTAATGATGCACACGAATATATAATTAGAAAGTGTAGCTTTCGGCAGGTTGTGTCAGAAATCAGCAAGCATCTCCCCAGAGAGTGCGTAAAAGCCTATTTTATTGAAGCAATGCACTGTAATAGAAATTTCATTTTACACATGAATGTGCACTGTATGGTAGTCTTTTTTTCTATTCATTCATCAACTGCATTCTTGCATCAGGGAATTAATCCAACAATGGAGCTTAAAGATTTATGTTTGACATTCCTGCAAAATATCTTTAGTCACTTGAACATATCTTCTCTAAAAGTATTTTAAAATAAAATCAGGAATATCCATTATGTGCAGGCTGCTGTACCATTTAGTCTTTCGAACATATTTGTTTTTTTTTATCTAATCTTTATTTCTGAAATGTGTATTAAACATTTGTCAATTCTTTCCTTATGTCTCAAGACATCATGTATTGCTGGCTCAGTTTCCAATTATGAGATAGCCAGTATAGTATCTAATCGCACTTTTCATTGGACAAGGCTCTTTGGAATGATTAATATATTAAAAACTTTGGCTGTACCTATTCAATGCAGGAATATGAATTAGTGAAGAGCTGTTATTTGCAGAGTATGGGTTTTGCATGGGTCTGGTGGGTTATAACAGTGTTGAGCTGGAACCGAATAAAAGTAGTACAGTAGTGCACAGCAGTAGAGAAATTGTAATGTCGCAGCTCATAACTGCACCTACAAAAATTAAGATAATTAATGCATTTTAACAGGTAGGTACCACTGATGACAATAGATGATCAAGTTACCTGTTATGCTGGCCATGAAGGTCACAGGGAATCATCGACAGATCTTCCCGTGGGCTTTGTGGAGTATGAGCTTCCAATGAGAAGTGAACAGCGAGGGTTTTTAGGTCGGCTCCGAGGTGTAGATTGTCTAGCTCTAAGCCACAGGCATGACCCTTCTCTTTGGTGCACAATAAAGGGTGATTGGTGATGGGAAACTGGCATTTGGCTGAATTACTACAGCACTATGTAACTGAAGCACAAACAGAAAACCTCAATCTGCAATGAGCTAATTAACTTAATCGGGGTGACTTATAGAGATGCTGAATGTGGTCTCATGCCCTTGTGTTAGAAGAGAAGAAAAGCATCCAAGACTCCAACCCCTGATCACTATTCAGTGACCCCTATACGCATGTGGATGTTGAATGATTTCAGGTCCAGGACTTGAGTTGGTTGATGATGAATATATTCTTCCATGACTCACTAGTCAGGCCTACTGGAGTGAGATACTGGGGCCTTTAATTGTTGATAAATCAGCATGAGCCAACATCTGTGCACAATCAGAGAATTTGAGGTATTTTAAAACTTGCCACAGTTCATTGGAACACAATTGCACTATGTTAAGATTACTCAGGAGAGCCAGAGGCACGCCTGTTTGGCAGCCACGTGGACTTTCCGGCCATGCTCACCCAAGACCGGAAAATCCCACCCGAGGCCAACGGGCCTTTGCACGATTCCCGTGGCAGGCAGGATGGGGAAATTCTGCCCAGCTTCTAGAAACTGGCTCAAAATCGCAGATAAAGAGACTCACGACTTTTGTGTAAGCTGTCAGCTGGAATAGGGTCAAGGCTTAACACAAAGTTTAAAGGAGAAAAGAGTGAAAAAACAGGAAAGAACGTGTTGAAAGAAACCATGAAAATTAAAATATGAAACCTGTAAGAAACACTGACAAAGTTGTTTGTGCCCCTTGTCAGTTATTTGTGAAACTGATATCATTGTTGGATTTAATAAAATCTGATCATTAATGCAGAAATCTACAGCCTAGCTCTTTCCACCTCCTGTAGAGAAAAAAATGACTATTGTTGCTAAAGAATTACAGTCATCATTGAAGTACAGTTTCCCTGCGTGTCACCTCATGCTGTATATAACCACAGGAGACTGTGCCTGTGGGCAACTCAACACTCTCATTTGATTTACAGATTATGTACTATTAACATATGTATTAATGAGTTTCCTTTTGTCTGAGCTGGGGTGATGGATAAAGATTTTAATTAGTACTTGTATTAATATACCTGTTGAATAGACCTCTTACTGATTATACACTTAAGAGGAACTCATAAAGAATACTTTGCAATGCAAATTAACTGAAATGGCAAACAATGGCCTTTTCTCCTACACAATTATTTTACTGACGTCTGTTGAGGATTCTTAGCATGTATAGTTTTTGGAAGGCTTTTCAGTCTGCAAGAGAGAATTCTACAAGCAAGACCTGTTTTACTAGTGCTCCTGTTTTCATAGTTATTACTGTTATTACTATTCCGCTGAGTTACTATTGTCATTAAACTCCATTATTGCATTATACAAAGAAGATCCTCCTTTTAAACAATGAATTCAACTACCTTTATTGTGGTCTCTCAAGTTACCACATCTTTTTAGCAATGAGGAAAAAATGGCAAGAAAAGAAAACAAAGTTGTTTTGATGTTCAGCGTGGCAACATGAGGTTGCTTACAGCGAGTAGCTAGTTTTCATCACAAATTTATTTTTTGAAAATGGAATTGAAGATGAGGTGAAGCAATGCTTGATTCTTCTCAGTGTGTGAGGCAAAGACTTATAAGTTGATGAGGAATCTGGCCACATCACAGAAACCAGGGGAAATTTCATTTGCAGATTTCTTTAATCCAGAATCATCGTAATCCGAAGCCCTCAGTGATCAAAGATTCAGATTTCATAGCCATTTTCAAAGAGCAGGTAAATCGGTAGCTAACTTTGCGGCAGTGTGACTTTGGAGCAGTTTTATAAGATATTCTCAGAGATAGACTGGTCTGCGGCATTAACAAGGACTGCATTCAACGCTGGTTGTTGAAGGAAGCCACACTGATGTTTAAGAATGCTCTAGATATTTCTCAGGGCATGGAAACGGCTGCCAGTAATGTTAAAAATGTTCAGCAGGCAAATGGTGGTGCCCAGGTGGGGGTGCTGCACCAAGTACAGAAAGAAGCTGCAAGCAGAAAAGTGAAAGTAGTGCAGTGCTTTAGGTGCAGAGGGCCACACTATGCAAATCATTGCAAATTTATAGACACTGTTTGTCACCGATGCAACAAGAAGGGGCATTTAGCGAAGAAATGCAGGGATGCAAAAGGAAAGGTGAAGCCTAAGCAAGAAAATTTAAATTTAAGGAAGCCGCAAGCAATTATACACCATTTCAGAGCAAGCAGAAGAACATATTTACAACATATTTAATGTAAATGAGGTGCAAGCGGAGGCTATCTATACGACCACAGTGGTGGATGGTAAGCAAATCAAGATAAAGGTAGACACAGGAGCCTCTGAAATCCATAATCAGTGAAGAGACCTACAAGTCAACATGGGACTCTAACTGAGTGCTAGCCCTTACTCTGGCAGAGATTAATCTTCCGACATACATCGAGAGTCATTACCTTTTCTCGGGATGTTTGTTGTCCGTATTGAGTATAATAGTCAAGAAGCATGGCACGCCTCCTTGTGGTCAAAGGGAAGGTGCCAAGATTGCTCGGGTGTGACTGGCTGAGCAAAATTTTATTGAACTGGGTGAGATCAAACATACAAGGTGACCAATGTTACTCACAATAAACGGCTGTGGTGGAAGAATCACTCCAGACTGGTCTTTAGGTTCGAGCTGGTTTATTGTAAGACACCTCTTCAGTACTACTAACTTGCAAGAAACAGACCACAAAGTGTTCCAGTTGTCTCTATTTATAGTACAATCAATGTCACATTTAACTAACAGTTCTCTTAACAAGGTAATTGCCACACAATGTGATGAGTATATTTACAACCGAGGACATTGTCAAGAAGTATTTGGAAACGTTCAAGGATAACATCCTTAGGCATGCCCAGATCATCCATGGTCCAGACTTTACATGGACTTTGTGGGACCTTTCATGAATCACCTGTTTTTGATGTCATAGATGTGCATTCTAAATGGCTAGAAGCACATATGAGCAACATTACAGCTCCTGTGGCCTTAGAGAAGTTGCTTCAAATTTTTGCAATTCATGGTTTACCAGATTCGCTTGTTTTGGATAACAGTACTACATTTACAACTGAGTTATTTCAAGAATTCATGTAAAAGAATGGTATACGCCAAGTGCGTACTGCGCCATTTCATCTGGCTTTGAATGGCTTGGCAGAGCGAGCTGTTCAAACTCTGAAGGAGGGATTGAAGAGAATGGCAAGTGATACTTTGAATACAAAGCTCTCAAGATTTTTATTGTAGTATCATATCACATCACAATCCACTACAGGGCTCTCTTCAGCAGAACTGTTGTTAGGTGGAAGGCTGAAGTTTCATCAGGGTCTGCTTCATCCAGATCTCAGAGCAAAAGTGAGCGGGAGACAGGAGAAGCAGAAGGAGGGAGATGACTATCATGGCAAAGAGAGGCTGTTCAAGTCAAATGATCAGATCAAAATCAGGATCTTTGGTATTAAGTAGAGATGGTGACTGGGAATAATTTTAAACAAAAGAGGTCCAGTATCTTGAGTTGTGGGACTGTGAAATAAAAGAGCTGTTCGCAGACACTAAGATCGTATCCATTTCTGGTATGACCTAGGGTCAGAAAGGTTTTGGAGTCAACAACTGATACTGATAACATGGCAGAGGGTAATGCCACTGTGGGCTTTCGCCAATAAGTTGTTTGGTTGACTCTGCAGTGGAAGTGGAACATTCATTTACAGATTCTCAGCCTCGTTCTATGACTATGATTCCAGATCCACCAATACCAGATTCTGCTGCCTCACAGTACCGGGGACCTGGGTTCAATTTTGGCCTTGGGTACCAGTCTGTGTGGAATTTCCACATTCGCCCTGTGAATGCGTGGGTTTCCTCTGGGTGCTCTGGTTTCCTCCCTCAGTCCAAACATGTGTAGGTTAGGTAAACTGGTCATGCTAAATTGCCCCAAAGTGTCTCATTAGCCATGGGAAATGTGTGGAGTTACGTGGATAAGGCAGGGGGAGAGGGCTTGGGTAAGATATTCTGTCTCAGTGAGTAAGTGCAGCCTCAATGGGCCAAATGGCCTCTTCTGCACTGTGTGGATTCTGTGATTCTAAGATTCACCAGTGTTATTGCGTATGCCGCAATACAACCGCAAAACTCTTGACAGACTTTTGTACAGTTAAAACATTAGTTTTGTTGTTTTTCTGCCCTGATGGGGAATTGAAATTTAAGGGTGGGATGGAAAGTGTCATTTCGAGTACAGAGTATTCTTAAAAGCTTTCTCTCCCTGTTTTACTAGTGCTCCTGTTTTCATAGTTATTGCTGTTATTACTATTCTGTTGATTTACTGCTATTGTTAAACTTCGCTTTTGTTTATATCTTTTAAATAACACACTCGACCACCTTTATTGTGGTCCCAAGTTACCACAATTACTATATAGCTTATTCTTATAGTTTATTTTTTTTAAATCCAGGGGACAACAGGCATGTTCTGTCCAAAATCCTAACGTCCAATTGTTAGGATGTTTTGTAATATTTTGGATCGTTATTTCAGTTAACTGAATTTTCTTTATATCATGACCATTGCATGGGACATCAGAGCACAACTGATCATTGAAGTCTTTTCTTAAATTAACACAGTTACTTTAAGCTTTAATTCTTCTCCCCCACTTCAAATAAAGGACCAATCCTTTAATCCAATATTAAACCTCGAACATGACTGTACATCAGCCTTCTTTGCTCCTACATAATCAAGTCAATAAAAATCTCCTGCTTGAATAAGTCAGAATGGAATAAGTGCACCTTCTCTGTGTGGCTCTACCCTCCATGAATAACAGAGCATGATATTGGGACACATATGTTTCAATATGCAAAGTGAACTCATACTGACTACTCTTTCCTAACATTGAGGAATCTGCCCATGCCTTTCTTTCAGCCATTCTCCTCAGGACAGTCTGAGGGCTATATCGTGAGAGGTGTTTGGCATCCCATGTTCTACTGCAGCACCCCAGGAATGAAGTTGTCCTCCCCTCATTGTAATTCACTGCTGGAAATTGGTGCACTGCTCCATTAATGGAAGGGAAAAAGTTGAAGGCCTGGCAGCTCCTGCTCTTCTCAAAAACAGCAGTATCACTCAGTTGCTCCTTGCCTTAAAACCTGACTTAATTACAACACTGTAACAACGAAGCCCACGAGGTTGGTCTCTTGGAGTATGAGCTCCCTGATTGAGGTAGGATTGCCTGCCCAATCAGGGAATCTCACCTGCATATTGAGGAGTGTCAGGGCTATTGACACTCTGGATTCTGACTTTATCCCTGAAGGAGTGGAATTGAGTTTGTAAATAAAGGGAATCTGGTGAAGGGACATCAGCCTCTGAGGAGTTATTTCAAATACTATGGGCAAGATTTTATGGCCTCGCTCATCCCGAAACCATAAAATCCCGCTCAAGGTCAACGGACCTTCCCATGCTCTGCCCCTCGCAGTGAATCAGTGAATAAAAATAATAGACTGTGGACAGCTCACCCATTTCATGCCACTAGAATAGAATTTTGTAATCACACATCAGGAAGAGTTTCAAACAAAGGATTGGAATTTGCCGACAGAGACAGGTAACTTCAGCTGGAAATTTTCCCAACTCACCAGACCACTTCAATAAAAGGTAACTCAAAACATGAGATTTTTGATTCGGGAAGGAGCAGATGTGGAATGCAGTCATGTTTGCCAATTCCTGAAGCAGAGTGTATGTGGCCAAGAGGGCAGGCAAGTGCTGAGGTGGGCTTGTTATAAGAATAAGCTATATGGTAATTGTGGTAACTTGGGACCACAATAAAGGTGGTCGAGTGTGTTATTTAGAAGATATAAACAAAAGCGAAGTTTAACAACAGCAGTAAATCAACAGAATAGTAATAACAGCAATAACTATGAAAACAGGAGCACTAGTAAAACAGGGAGAGAAAGCTTTTAAGAATACTCTGTACTCAGTTTTCTGTGACAAGTGACTAACCTCTTATAAAAATATAAACTCCTGTTAATATTCTTTAAGCTGTCAATTAAACTTTGAACTCAGAACCCCTTACTGAGATAACTATAGCTTTTGAAATTCAGCCAAGCATTCATAGGGGAAGGCCCTTCAGGAAATGTCAACAAAGATCTCAATTGAAACTGCTGAAACAGATGCTGAACCAACTGTCCTGTCAATCAAAGCAGTCCCCAGCAGAGTTTTTTTAAACAATCTCTGTCAGCTGAAGCCTATTTTTTTAACAGTTTAAAGAGGAGGAGTTTTTTGTAAACTTCAAATCATGATAGTTAAACAGACCTTATCTGCCTCTCAAGAGCTTTTACATCTACTCCACAGCAGGTTAAGGCCCTGACAACAAACAAAATGGGATTTGTTTGAACTCAGCACTGAGTTCAAATGTCCCTGCTGAGTTTGCGTTTATGCCTAAGTAAATCACACCCTTCTGCTTTTCCCCTACCGGCATAAATGGAATCTGTTGTGAACTGGGCCTTCCACATCCGAGTCACAACAGCCATTTTTAAAGGTCAGCAAAACATTCCCAACTCCGTGAATATCCAATACAAAATGTCTGCTCCTGAATTGCCTCCAAATAATCATTTTAAAGCATAATGGATGGCAACAAAGAACAAGAAGAAGATAAGTGTGAAAGATCTCTTTTTTTAAACATGTTTAGAAATTAAGTCACTTTGTAATGACATAGTTATGGAAACAGATTTTTAAAATGCATTTCTAAACATAAAAATCTATGGCCTTTGTATTTATTCAGTGCTCACAAGCGACTTATTTCTGATAATTCAAAGGATTTCAAGTTTAACATTTGACTATTTATTTATTGGAACTATTTTTTTAACCCATGTTTCTTTTCTATAATTATATTATGCCCTTCAGGTATATATTTGTTGTGCTATCTGTTGGTCCAGATGACCAAATAAATAAGTAACTGTAGCATAAAGTCAGTCAAAGGATGTGATGCACACGGAAATAATCAAGGTACTTTGCAGAGCTTAAAACAGCCAGGGGAATTTAGCTCCAGCTTCCAAAAGAATCTGCCATCTGAACAGTTAATCACCATATGTCAAGAACAATTAAAATTTCTGAAAAATACCGTTTCCAAACCGCAAGATATAACAGTGCCAACATTGTCCAAATTAATATTTTTTGCTCTGAAACATCATTGTCACACATGAAGGAAATGCAAACTCATCCCACCACCGCTGCCAGTGAGAATGATGAACTTGGCGCTCAGCCAAATCTCCATTCAATGCAGTGGGACTGGAAACTCTAGTTGCAGGCGTGGTTGGAGAATCCAGCCTGTTCTATCTGAGCATAATTTATTACTGAGTGCGCAAATACAACCTGCCTATCCTTACCAAGATCCAACACATGAGAGATCGCAGTACCTACTCCGTATGGAGAGGTAGCTTAATTACTTTGGATTCATCGGAATCGTGCCAACTACCAGTTGACTTCTAAGCAACTTGAGTGCTTTTGTCCAATTCCACAGAACACCCTTCCTCAAGAGTTAATTCAATGGATGAAATAAGGTTGCCAAATTTGGTATGAGTTTACCGTGATAATTCACCAAACTCAAAAAAGATCTAAGTTCAGATTTATTTTGAGGGTGTGGAGCATTTCTCATTGCTTGAACCTTACTCTTGGTAGAATATAACCAATCTTCGCTGACCCTTTAACCCAAATAGTTTTGAAACATATCACATTTGTGTGCCTTCATCTGAACTCCGTGCTTTTTCAAACGTTGGAACATTTAATTCAGCCTATCATGGATCTGTCTGCTTAGAGGTGAAATGGGTATTTCATCCAAATTGCACACTTCTCTCTCAATTCATAGAATCATAGAAGCTATTCGGTCCATCGAGTCCATTGAGTCTGCAATGACCACAATCCCACCCTGGGCCCCATTCCCGTAACCCCAAGCATTTACTCTGCTAATCCCCCTGACGCGAGGGTCAATTTAGCATGGCCAATCAACCTAACCTGCATATCTTTGGACTGTGGGAGGAAACCGGAGCACCCAGAGAAAACCTTCGCAGACACGGGGAGAAGGTGCAAACTCCACATAAACAGTGACCTGAGCCTGGAATTGAACCCGGGACCCTGGCACTGTGAGGCAGCAGTGCTAACCACTGTGCCACCTTTAAATTCCTTGAACCATTTGTTTTATCATCCCTTGGAAAATACCTGCGGCTGAAGAAACACCGGTTTTCCGGACCCACTAACCCTGATCGTGATCCACGATGGCCCAGAGAATCGGGAGTCAGCGGGAAAGTAGGTTTTGTAGCAGGTGCTAAAACCAGCGCAATCCTCCCAGGCCGCACCACTGGCACCAATCAGGTTCCCAGCTGGAGCAGATGGGAAGCCTATTAATATGCAAGTACATCCATTTAAATGTCATTAACAGGCCCTTGCCATTCACGCACCTCCCCAGCAGGATCTGCAGCAGGCAGGCTTTGGTACAGGTCCTCACAAGTGAGGACCTGGCGTGTTGAACTACAAAGGTCAGGAAAGCATAACCAATCCCTCAGCAATGAGAGGCATCCTTCCCCCCCAACACCACGGAGGTATAAGGTCCATCCTACCTGACCCACCACTCAGCTCCCCCCTTCCCCCATCAGACTCCCCACTCAGGCACCCTTCCCCCTCAGACCCCCTCACTCAGCCCCTTATCCCCTCAAAGCCCCCACTAAGGCCTTCTCTCCCGTCAGAGTCCCCACTCAGCCTACCTTCATGCCAAACACCTTTGCTGTGCCAACAGTGCACTGCCCCCTAGCACCTTGGCACTGACACCTTGGCCTGGCAATTTAGGCCCTGAGGGGGCTTGAGGAGGACTGTCCAGTGGCCATTTGCCCCTCTGCTGCCACAAGGCTGCAGAGGAAGGTCCTGGGGGTTCTGTGGGCTTGGGCTGAGGGCAAGGGGTTGACTTCACCACTGTCCTCTGGAATGGGGTGTCATTGCTGGACTGCCCCTTGTAGCCCTGGCAGACCTGAAGATCACCCCTGGCATCGTGATTTCAAGCTGCTCTGTGATCAACATCTTCATTCCTTCATTTCAGAGAACTCTGAAGTGACTTTGAGTAATCCAATGCTGTCAATATGTTCTATGATGTTGAGTGTATGGAATGCCATGCTCATTCCCATTAATCAAATATGTGGTCTGGTGGTCATTTTGTAGATTTGCTGTTTGTGATATTTAGTATGTTCCCTTTGTTTGCTATAACGCTGTGCCTGTCTTGCAGCTAACTGGGCCTTGTCTTGGTGTCAACCCATCTGCTCTGTGTATGGCTTTTTCCATTGGTGCTTCCGGTGCCTTATAGTGCCACATGCCATGCATATGTCATGGAAAACTAGGCAACTTCTAGGGGCATGTACTAGACTGCACCGCCTGCATTGGCTTGTACTTACCCATGATGGTTGTTTCATAGTTGTGTCCGCCTTTTACCAATGCTTCCAAACTGCAATCTTTGGTTTAGCCCAAAAGATCCTTTTAATATGCTTCAGTAAGAGTGGAAGCAATCACAAGCTCTATGATTCTAATCACCAGTTCTGCTTCTAAAAATCACACTGCTTATCTCTGCAGTGACTCACAGACTGATCCATTGTCACTTCGGATCGCTGTCTGAAGGACATAAATTTAAGACACTAATACCCAAAAATTAAGCTTAACTCTTGACTGGTCTTCCAATGTGGTCCATACATTGCTTGAGTCTTTGAGGTCATTGTTTAACAGTCCTGATGTGTTCAGTCTGTGAAGACCTTCATTTCCAATGGCTACTTTGACTTTGATGGCTTGCTTGTCCAGTTCGGAGACAGACAGGTCCTGAAAACATAGTTCAATCTTTTGCCTGGACAAATTGAACTCAGTACGGAAGTCTGCCAGCTTCCAATTCATGGATGGAAATGTTGTAATCATCCTGTCAGTATTTACAGGAGTTTCAATTATATCTGTGGCAGGATCAAATATTCAGGTGTACAGTTCTTCAGGGTTTAAAATCTGTGGCTCCACTTGCCTGAGGTTCCTTGAATGGCCACACCTTATTGATAGAATTAGAATTGATAGCACTGTTGCTGGCCCATGTTTTTGTTAGTCCCCACCCACGAAGCTGTATTTCAAAGCAAACACATCCCAATGCCCAAAGAAACTATTTAATGGCAATGAAGGTCTTTTTCAGCCTTCATCAAGCTGTTGGAGACTGTCAGTCTTCAGATGCTTTTTCTTGGTCCTGTCACAAATGTTTGATCACTGTCTGGTCTGGTGACCCGCACGAGAAGTAGTCGCTCCCATTAATGGAGACCTGTCCAGCATTGCACCTCACAGAGTTGGTGTGGTGTCTGGTCCCTTTAAGGGGTGATCTTCTGATATGGACACATGATCCGGGAGTCCAATTGGGAACCAGGGTAGGGGATCAGCCTCCTGGAGTGCAGGCTTTTGCCTCAGCTTGATCCAGGAGGAAGACTGGCAGCATCAAAGCTGCACTATTCTGTAAGTAGCATGTTGTGTAAATAAACATTCATTGTATGTACCTGACTGGTGGACCCAACATTATTACATTGATGATGAGGAAAAAACAGCAAGTGTGGTCTCAAGATTGTGAATAGAGAATCCTGTTGAGTTTGAAGTCAAGTTGCAAAAGAGAAGTGAGCTGCAGAAATGCCTTTTTTCAGTTGATCGGATCCCTTTGATGCCTCCATTGAAGACTGGGTATAATATATTGAGCGGTTAGGATATTATTTCAAGACAAATGGAATGGAAGAGAAGGGGGAAAAAAAGGCACTCTAGTTAAGCACGTGTGGGACTCAAGCCTACAATCTAATCCACAGCCTCATGTCTCAAAATGTGCCCAATTCAAATTAATTTGCAGAAATAGTGGATTGGTAGAAGGACACTATCACCCAAAGCCCTCAGTGATTCTGCAGCATTTTAAATTCAATTCCATGGGGAGTGCCCCAGGGGAGACTATTGCAACCTACATTAATAAGCTTAGACAAATTGCAGAGTACTGTGATTTCTGGGCCACGCTGAATGACATGCTGAGGGACAGCTTAGTTTGTGGAGTTAATCATGAGGCCATTCAGGGAAAGCTGCTGGCGGAGAAAAAAATTAATTTTAAAAAGGCGCTGGAAATAGCACTGGTGATGGAGAGTGCTGAGAAGGGTGCCCAAGAACTTCAGAGCACACAAAATGGTGTGGTCCAACAGCTGGAACAAAAACTGCATTCGGAAGTAGCACCCAAAGTGAAGGCACCAGTTTAAGATGGGAAGCTACTATAGCAGCTAATAGAATCAGAACTTTGGTTGGGTACACTCATAGAGAGGGATTTTCCGGACCCACCAGTGATGGGCATCTTCGCAGGTGGAATGGGAAAATTTGGAGAGCGGCTAAAAGTCAGACTGGAAAATCCCAGCTGTAAACCATGTGCACTACAAAAGCACTGGTGAAAGCACAGAAAAGGTTTACAAGGATGTTATTAGAGTTCAGAGAATGTACTTACCTGAAAAGAATAAACAGACTGGGGTTCTTTTCTCAGGAATAGAGAAGACTGGTGGAAGTCTTAAAAATTAGCAAGGTTTTTGATAGGGTGAATGTGGGAAAACTGTTCTCACTTGTGAGTGAGTCTAAACCAAGGTTACATGGACATAAGGTAAGTACTAACAGATCACAGAAAAGGAGTAATTACTTTATAAATAGAATAATGGAAATATGGAATTCACTGCTACAAGGAAGTTGATGAATGCATGAGGGAGAAGGAATATAGTAATATGGTGGAGGAGGGGGAGGAGGCCGGTGTGGAATATAAACATAGGGATCAATCAATGGAACTGAATGGCATTTCTCTATGCTTCTATTTAATAGCTTTGTGAAAACATTCAACCACCGACCATCTGAATCATATAAAGTATGGAATTAACAGTAATGTGTGTCCAAATGTACAAAACAGGGATTGAATCATTTTATTATTTTTTCCCCTTAGATGGAAATAGCCACAAACCTTCTCTGATAAAGAGTCAGAATCTCGGAGAGGTTAAGAGGAAACAATTGTTCTAAACTCGTATTCCAGCAACATTCATTTACCAAACTTCTTAGAGGCCAAAGGGGTCTCTCCACAGCATTCACAAAACTCATTGTAACTCATTTAGAACCATCTGCTCTCTCCAGGTTGCTACAGACTAAGGAACAGTGGAGGAGAAGATCCAGATCTCAGTTATTTAAAATGTTATAGCATTTGTTCCCCAGAGCCTCATGTTCTTTACTCAGTTCCACTGTCAATCGGTAAATACCAATGCTACCCAACCTTTGTAACCTTTTCAAATGGGTGTCAGTGTTTGAAAGTCTGAGTATGCCACAGAAGACACATGTCTTTTAATCAAGTGCAGAATGATACATTTCACAAAGAACAACACTGTTTCAATCATTTCAGCCCTAAAGCTCTGCAATCAAGGCATGAGCATGATCCCAGTCACACATGGTGTATCATTTCATATGACTTTCTCAAAAATTGTCAAACAATACATTATACCCCCGGGAAAAGTGGATTTCCAACAATTTTGGCCCATTTATAACATGCATGTATTTGCAGTACAGAGACACACTGTGAGAAAATGCATTCTGTTTCACTCAGTTGACTTCATATTTAAGAGGATAATACGTTCATGACAAAATGGAAGCTGAGGGATAAAAGTAGGTAATTAAACTAAAAAGTGTATAAAAGTCTAAAATTACATTGAAAAACTTTATTAACTCTCTGAAGTTTTCATTTTATCTGAGAGTAGTCTCGGGGAAAATAGGGTGAATGTTAAGCTCATATGGTCAAATCCGTCTGAGGCCAAGGCCATTTTACTGACTTAGGCCCGAACTCCATAGTCCAAGACTAATTCCTTACAAAATTATGGATGCTTATAGCACAGAAACAGGACATACGATCCATCCAGTCCATGATGGTGTTCAAGGGCCTCCTCCCATCCTTATTTATCTCACCCTATCAACATATCCTTCTATTCTTTTCTCCCTCAGACTCCCTTTAAACGCATCAATTCTATATGCCACAAGCATTCCCTGTGCAACAAGTTCCACATTCTCACCATTATCTGGGTGAAGAGATTTCTCCTGAATTCTCTATTGGATTTATTTTAACTCACTTTGATGGCCCCTCTTTCTAATCTCCCCCACCTTGGAAACATCTTCCTCACCTACCCTATCAAACTCTTCAGAATCTTAAAGACCTCCATTGAAGGTGTTTTATCTCTAATCCAAAGCTTCTCCTGACCTGGCTATTTCTGCCTACTGTGAGAAAATAATTTTCAGCCCATAACTTCCTGATTCGATAGCTTCGCTTTTGGGGGTTACAGCAATGATGTGGTGGGGAATCTCGCTAGGAAGTTCCCACATTAGGGTTTACTTGGCAATTGTCCAGAAATGCTAACATCTGCTGGATAATTGCGCTGGCCTGGGAATCATCTGACAGAAGCGAGTTAAATTGCTAACTTTGGATGCTGCTACTAGCTTTACCATGATAGTTCCTCTGAAAGAGTTAAAACCGAAAAAAATAGTTACTCCAGAGTAACTATTTAAAAAACGCAGACCGGCTTCTCATGGGACAACCCACGAACCCAAAAGCCCCCCAGGGAGCCCCCAGCACACACCCTGGCCCTAAACGACATTGGACACCCAGTCCCCACTGGTGCGACCCCACCAATTCCCATTCTCTCCCAGCCCAACCCGACCTCTCTCTCCAGTCTGACCCAACCCCCCACTCTCCCGTTCTGACCCCCCCAGACCGACCCCCAACCCCCTTCCATCCCCCACCCCCTCCCCCGCTGCCGTAAAAAGGGGGCATGTCTTTCTTTCCCGCTCCCCCAGTTATCCTGCGTTGATGCAGCCAGAGATGTGCTTTGCAGCTCCTGTCTCACCCAGCCTGAGGGAGGAAGGTTGGGCAAGACAGGGGCTTTGAAATTTCAATGTGGGTAAGCCCCTCCTGAATGGCAATTTACCAGAGATAAATACATAAGAATGTAGGGAATAGGAGCAGGAATTGACAATTTGGCTCCTTGAGCCTATTCAGCCATTCAACAGGATAATGGTAGATCTTCTACCTCAACTCCACATTCCTATACTATTCCCATATCACTTAATTCCCTTAATAGCCAAAAATCTACTCCTCAGTCTTAAGTATACTTACCAACTGGGCAACCACAGCATTCTGGGGTAGAGAATTTGAAGATTCATGATCCTTTGTGTGATATTGGGCAGAATTTTATTGGAGGAACATACTGTTCACTCTCTGGAAGAAAAGTCAGTGCCTATACACAAGCTGCCTTTAAAACAGGCCACCCCATAGGGATAACACAGCGGTGGTGACCTAACAAGCTCACAGTGGTACTTCCGCCCAGCAGTGGAAGGAAGTCCTGCCCTAGCAATCCCAATAGCATCAGAACTCAGTAGTAGGCTCTGCTGGACCATTCAACCCCGCAATGAAGATGGCTCTCAAAGAAAGATAAGCCAGGATATTGGACGGAAAAGGATCGAGGAATCAAGGGAAGAGGTGGATGATTTAGGTGGCCAAGCAGGGAGTGGCAAAGGAGGGTAACATTTTGGAGTGTGGGGGAGTTCCCCCAGTACTCTCCTGGCACCTCTGATGTCATCCTCTTCCTTCCTGCCTTTGAACCAGTTTTGTTAAAAAAAATGGGCTCACTGCAATTGTATTATGATGTGAGCTGCGTAAGTATTAACGAGCTGAATTGCCCATTAATTATTTTTTGAAATGGCGGGCAAGCTGCTGATTTTGACACCTGCCCGCCTAATTTTTAATGGGAATCCAATTGGGGTGGGCGTGATGGCAGCGTGTGAGCCATTCATCATGGCTGGAACTCTCCAGCTGTTCATGCTGGCAAGACTCTGTTCCTGCCACCAGCGTACCCCCGCCAGTGGGTTTCCCGCTGGTGTGGGGTGATGCCAAAGGGAATTCCCATTGACAGCAGCGGGACCAGAGAATTCCACTGCTAGCTAACAACGCACCACCTCCCGCTGGTGGGAAACACACAGCTGGGAGGCTGGACAATCTCACCCCATATTTTACATCCCTCTTTCCCCCTCGCACTCCCCCCCCCCCCCCCCCCCCCCCCCCCGCACCTGGAAAAACACCCAGCGAGGGAGTGTAAAATCCAACCCATTAAAGGGTTTTGTTATGTTTAGACTTTAGAAAGAAGTTCACAACCAATCTATGTATTAAATATGAATTTTCTAATCATACAGGACAGCATTTTCTATATTCTATTTTTCTTTTCCAGTTATTAACTGACATTGACAGATGGATAAATATTGTTTCAGAGGAAATTTGAAATGGAAAATGCCATTTACAGATTTTGATAGTGGCGTTGTTTATTAAGGAAAAAGATTGGAATCTTTGTCCAAAGAAAAAATGTTCAAATTATCAGCGTAGATTTTTCTTCAAATCAAAACTGGTGGTGAATGGTTATTTTTCAGACTGGAGGGAATTATATAGTGATGTGTTCCTGAGGGGTCGGTATTAGGGCCATTGCTGTTTCTTATATAGACTTAAGGAAGAAGCAGGTGCAATAATCAGTCATTTGACCCTTCAAACTTGCCCTGTTATTTATTAAAAGCATGGCTGATCTCCTGCTTCAACTCCACTTTCCAACCTATTCCTCATATCCCTCGATTACCTGAGAGCCAAGGGTCTGTCTATCCCAGTCCTAAATATATTCAAAGATGGTGCATAGGTATGGAATTCCAAAGATTCATGACTCTTTAAGTGAAGAAATGTCTCAGACAACCTCTCAGTGTCTACCCTGTCAAGCAACTTCAGAATCATGTATTCTTCAATGAGATCATTCTTCTAAACTCAAGAGAGTACAGGCCCAATTTCCTCAGCTTCTTATCATATAATATCCCTCTCACCCAGCTTCCAATCTCAGCTTCATGTCAGTACGGTGCAACGAATGTGTTGGTACAGTGTGCCAATCAGCCACCCGGATTCGACTCTGTGGAAGTATCCGCCCAATGTGCTTTTAACATTTTTTTTAGACATCTAGGACAATTGGGCCCATACTCTCTTGAGTTTAGAAGAATGAGAGAAGATCTCATTGAAGAATGCATGATTCTGTTTTTTTTAGACATCTATTCTTCTGTCACCTTGGTAAGCAATGCAAAATTTCTATTAGGAAAATACTTGCAACAAATAGTACTAAAACACGACTGCAGGGGTGCTTAATGTACATTCCAGCTACTTGGAGAACAAGAATGGCAATTTCAATTCATATCTTTTTCAAATTCTTTAACAAAATATGAGACGAAGTTTTAATATTTGGAGATGTTTTCTATGATACGCCTTTTTAAAATGTGTCTTCAGGATGTGAACAATATTGGCAACGGGTTTTGAGATGCCCATCCTTAATTGGCTAAGAAGTTGGTGGTGGGGCTTCTCTTTGAGTCACTGCAGTCCTATGGAGAAGGTATTCCAACAATGATGTTCAATATGGAATTGCAAAACATTAACCATAAACAATGCAGGAACGGCGATATACTTCTCATTGGCAGAGGTTGCAAGGAAAGTAGCCTTGATGAGACACTGCAGTGCATTGTAAATACTGCAGCTACAACATTTTGCTGATGGAGGTGGTGAATACTAAGTCCAATTGGCAAGGGGACTTATGTAAATTTATAATATAGATTTATGATATTGTTTCATATCTTCATATATTTTTATTCTGCATATTATTGGTAAATACTTCTATTTTTTGGAGTTTATAAGGTGCATAAAGGTAGCAACCATGCCAGCTGTCTCCCAATGCTGACACTGATGTTTGTTGAAACGTAGAGAAATAGCGCTGCCATTACCAATGAAGTGCTTATGTAGCCTACAGCATGTTTCAACATGATGGTGAACTCAGTATTTGAACTTTTGCAAACAAGAGATGTGATTAAAGCTAACATTTTCTGGGAAGGCATTCCACAGATGGGAGAAACGGTGGGCAAATCTGTGCGGCTGCTATTCTGTGCATCTGCTCTGAATTGATACAAAATTCTAAGAGGTCGCTGCATTAGCAGTGATTGTAGTTGAGTAGAATAGGTCAATACTTTCTGGAATTTAGAAGAGATTTGTAAAAGATTTGCTGGTTACGTGGATTGGCTATGCTAAATTCTCCCTTAGTGCACCCAGGCAGGCGCCAGAGTGTAACTTCATTGCAGTGTTAATGTAAGCCTACTCATGACTAATAAATAAACTTTAAAACTAGAAGCGCATAAAATTCTGTGAGATGCTGACAGGCTGTTTCACTTGGTCCAAAGGCATAGTTCCAGGACAAGGACTCAGCCATTTTGGACTGAGATGAGGAGAAGCTTTGAATGGGATTTTCCGTGTGTCCCTCCCCCACCCCGGCAACAGTATGTTTTGCAGCCATGGCCTGCCATTGGCTGGCGGTGGGATCTTTCAGCCATTGTCCATGAATCTTTGCATTTCTCTTTCCCAGAGAGCAGAGGGTGCTCAGTTGTTGAGTATATTCCAAGGCTGAATTCAATACATGTTTGGACTCTTAACGGAACCAAGGGATAACAGGGCTGGCTGGGGAAAGTAGAGTTCAAGTCAAAGATCAGCTGTGTTTGCATTAAATAGTGGAGCAGGCTTGAGGGGCTGTGTGACCTACTCCTGCTTCTATTTCTTATGTAGTTCTTGAGATATTGCCAAAACATGTGTGGATGCAACTTCTATTTTGTTGCTATCAAATCTTTTTATTCAATGCCCTGATCAGCATCGAGTACAACATGAGAAATAGGAGCAGGAATAGGCTGTACAACCCTGGATATTCAATAAGAGATCATGGATGATCTCCTACCTCAACTCCACTTTCCTACTCTATCCCCAAATAACCTGAATTGTTTAAGGTCCAGAAATCTATCAGTCTCAATTCCATCAGTCTCTCTTCTGAATGGCTGTGCATCCACAGTCCTCTTGGGTAGAGAATTCCTTGACTTTAGAATTCCAGCAGCAGGAAATGGTCCTTCTCTGTATTTGGAATTTGTTAAATACGGGTCCCCTATACGCCTGCAAAATCATTGATCCAACCTCAAAATTTCTGACCCCACCCTACATTCAATGCTGCCAGGAATCTGGGAGCAATGCATCCTATCCATCTCCTTATGTTGTTGCCGGGAACTTGATTCAGATCCAAGCAACAAGCAAGCACATTAACAGCACCAGCGAAAGGGCAACAGCAGTCGTGTGAATTTTTGAAGCAACAAGATGAGGATTGAAACTTATTTTGTACAGTGAACTCAGGCTGTGTCTTCGTGTATACTATAACTTGTATTTGCATAGTTATTTCATTAAGTCATTTACTTTGGTCAATATTTCCATCACATTTCAATAAGCAGTGCTTTCCTGGAAATCCTTATCCTTTCCAAATCATTGATGAATCTTTGCTACTCCTGGCAAGCCCTCCTCCACTCTTCTTTGAACTAGCTTTGGTTTCCTGGTTTGATAGTAATAGTACAATGAGGGATATGCCAGGCCATGAAAATACAGATAATAATTGAATACATTTATGCTGCTGCTGATGTCCCACTGCGCCTCATGGATGCCCAGTTTTAAACTGCTGGATCTGTTCTAAATCTATCCCATTTAGCATTGTGGTTGTGCCAGACAACACAATGGAGCATGTCATCAATGTGAAGGTGGGCCTTCAACTTCACAAGGATTGTGTGGTTGTCACTCCTATCAGTGCTGTAATGGACAGATGCATCTGTGACAAGTAGATTAATAAGGATGGGATCAAATATGTTTTTCCCTTTTGCTGTTTCTGTCATCACTTGCTGCAAACCTAGTCTGATAAATATTTCCTCCAGGATTTGGTCGGTTCGATCAGTATTAATGCTACCAAGTGACTCTTGTTGATGGATATTGAAGTTCTTTCTGGTTGTATCACAGCTTGGTATGGCTCCTGCTCTGCCCAAGACCACAAGAAACTACAAAGGGTCGTGAATGTAGCCCAATCCATCATACAAACCAGCCTCCCATTCACTTCCCGCTGCCTCGGCAAAGCAGCCAGCATTATTAAGGACCCCACGCATTCTCTTTTCCACCTTCTTTCATTGGGAAAAAGATACAAAAGTCGGAGGTCACGTATCAACTGACTCAAGAACAGCTTCTTCCCTGCTGCCATCAGACTTTCGAATGGACCTACTTTGCATTAAATTGATCTTCCTCCACACCTTAGCTATGACTGTAACACTACATTCTGCATTCTCTCCTTTCCTTCTCTATGAACGGTATGCTTGGTCTGTATAGTGCACAAGAATCAATACTTTTCACTGTATGTTAATACATGTGACAATAATAAATCAAATCAAATTCCTTCACCCAGAGTACATTCTGCACCCTTCTGTGCTTTTTCTAAGTGGTGTTCAACATGGAGGAGCACTGATTCATCATCAACAGAAAATTCTGGAAAATCTCAGCAGCTCTGACAGCCTCTGTGGGGAGAGAATAGAGCCAATTCTCTCCCCACAGATGCTGCCAGATGTGCTGAGATTTTCCAGCATTTTTTGTTTCAGATTCCAGCACTGCAGTATTTTGCTTTTTTCTGATTCATCATCAGTTTGACACCCTGGGTTACTTCTGTACCCCTAAGAGTCAGTTACAGTCGCAGGTATGCAATTGCGCACTCTTCATCGCATGGAGGATCCCAGTAGTAACTTTCCAAATGGAATTGGTCATTTCCTTAACCAAACAATTGCCATGCTTCAGGGAAAGAATGGGGGATGAGACAAAATGGATAGCTCTTTACCTGCACAGGTAATATAGGATGAGTGGTCTCCTTCTCCAGTGTAAGATTCGATGTTTCTAAGAAAAATACAATGGAGAATGGAACAAGGAAAATTGAAACAAATTATAATACTGATTTTGTTTTTAAAATATGTACTATAAATGTTTCCACTGAGTGAAAAATACCATTACGACCAATGCTTCACTGTTTCAATAGTAGGAAACTGGAAAAATGTAAGAATATTTTGGAGATCTTACAAATTATTTAGTGAGAACAATGAATCAACCTAATTCATAACCTGAAGTGACTTGAATGATGTGACATGTCAGATTCATTTTCTCATACCCAGATTTTGACCAATTAGGATTATTTTGTGTGCACTCATTCCTTAAAAATGACAACACGAATAGAAATCAGCGCAGAAAGCCTTTGCGTTTGTACACAATTTCATGTTCTCAATCCTTTCACATGTTTCTCTCTTTTGGCACGGTGAATTTCTATTGAGTAGTCAAGAATCAAGGGTAATGGCTCATCAGAAACTAAAGATCAAGGGATTCTCCCAAAAAAATCCCAAGTGCTGAATTTGCGTAAAGACTGGAGCAATTCCCACTAGTATTTTTAGCAGGAGTTTCAAAGTGAATATCCCACATTCTGCACACTGCAGAGTGCCTCAGAGAGATTCACGCTGAAAATCAGTGGTGGGGCCTATTCCCGCTTGAGAGGCCGGCAGCATAGCGTTGAACGGGTCACTGTGCACGCGCCGATCAGTCAGCACTGATACCGGCACATGTGCTGTAGCGCCGCACTGCCAGCCGCCCAATCACTGGCCAGCCGTGTGACCCCCCCCATCACTGTCCCTTCAACCCATCACTCCGATTGCTGGCCTCCTGCACAACTCTGGGCCAGCCCCAATATTCCCCCCCCCCCTTCCAGCCAGCCCTGATCTGCCTGACCACCCGCCTGACAGTCCTGATTTTCTCCCCGACCCTCTCCCCAGCAGTCCCAACCCCACCCCCCCCCCCCCCCCCCCCCCCCGCCCACCACCACCACCACCAACAGCCCCAACTCCCCGTCCCCACACCTGGATGGCCAGCCCCGTCCATCCTCCCCCTGCCTGCGATCTTTTTGCAGAGTGGCAACGGGACTCCTCACTCCTACCGATCCCACCCTCCCTGTCCCCGGCCCCTGTTGGGCATTGCCACTTTGCCCCTTGGGCATTGCCGGGGGCCAGGCTGGCACTGCCTGGGGGCACCTGCCTTTACCTCCAACCTCCTGGGGGGGGGGGGGGGGGCCTCAATGGCCTCTGTTCACTCCAATGGGATCAGCCACCAGATCCTCGTTATTGGGAAGCTGTTGTAAACCTCACTGGAGTGAACCACTCCTGGTGGGGGGGAGGAGACACTAGCGGGCCCAGAACTTAAGTCTCCAGATCCGCTAATTATATTTAAACGGCAATCTTAATATTTAAATGAACTCCACGCTGACTTCTGGTGCAGAACTGACAATTCCAGCAAACCCGATGTCAGAGACTCGCGGAGGCTGTGGCACCCAGCGGGGAGCCTGCTAAACAGCCTCTGCTCAAGCAGCGCAGCGAGAATTGCGCCCCCAAAATACTATACAGAAAATGGAGATCTAATAGGTCAGAACTTCCATCCACAGCTTCGATTTCACTCCAACCCATTCATTTGGATTCATTGGATGGGCCTCCAGTGGGATTCTTACCACCAGGATGGAAGTTGCTATTTGCTCCAAAGGAGGTCATGCTGATTGCACAGCAGAGTGACTATTGCAGCACACAAGGATGAGAGGACAGAGTTAAAAGAGCATAACTCTTCCAGAGAGCAATGCCCATACTGTGAGGTCACTGGGGCCATATTGGAGGGAGAGGAGGAAGCTACAAGGCCCTTTCCCTGACCTGAAAGAGATGAGGACCACTTCATGGTGCCTGGGTGGCACCTTACATTAGATAATCCATAAGGTGACAGACTGGGGCTCAATCCAGCCCAACACCATTTTTACACCATGAGCAGGGAAGGAGTGAGTGGTCAGCAAAAATGTGATCTGTAAAGTGAGTCTGTCATAGACCTCACTGCCAACAAATGTCATTTTCTGCTGCACTTCAGATGGGATCAGAAATAAAAATCCTGACAATGAGTTTCATATTTATTCAACTTCTGAATTGCATTTGTTTGAAAGACAGTTAACAAATATATTTTGATAAGTGCTAAATAGTATCATCAAGATCCTACGCATGATTCAGATCAGCATAATCTTACTCAACAAAGATGTACAAGGCATTTCCCTTGGGTCTATCATGCCAATTTAATCCATCCTGTCTTTTGATGAATTTAAATGTGAACTTTCCATCTGCCTACCTATCAGGCACCAGAGATTTTTTTTAAAAATGCATTCAGCAAGAGATGTTGATCATACTGCTACACAAGATGAACTATTTTAAACAGTTTAAGTAAAGCAGTAATTAAAATTAAACTTCAGACAGAATTTTAACTGGCAAGGGACTGGGGTGGGGGGGCTGGTGGGTTCAGGTGCAGACAGGAACTAAATCACCAAAAAAATACCAACATGATCCCATTCACTCCCAACCTTTACCAGGGACCTCTTGGAGACATGTGGGAACATTCATGGAAATGTCAGTTTGGTCTTTTAAATACATTAGGAGCCAATTAATTTTAACATAGTAATCTGTATTTGGCAGCCAGCATACAAGTTTCTCGAGCTGTCTGGAAGATGCTAAGATCACTAAGGTGAGAACACAGTAGGCACTCATTACTCTGTGAAACAGATAGGCTGGACAGCCTTTAAAGAGTGAAACTGCACAGCTGCTTATGTGAAAGGCTTATGCACATAAGACTTGTTAGAGTGTGCTTTCACTGCTTTACAGGTGATTTCCAGCTTTCTGAGTTATTTCACCTTTCTGTCCAAGGGCAGCACAGTGGCATAGTGGTTAGCACTGCTGCCTCACAGCGCCAGGGACCCGGGTACTATTACGGCCTCTGGTGACTGTCTGCGTGGAATTTGCACCTTCCCCGTGTCTGCGAAGGTTTCCTCCGGGTGCTCCAATTTCCTCCCACAGTCTGAAGATGCGCAGGTTAGGTTGATTGGTCATGTTAAATTGCCCCTTAGTGTCAGGAGGACTAGCAGGGTATATACATGGAGTTACAGGGATAGGGCCTGGGTGGGATGGTTGTCAGTGCAGGCTCGATGGGTCAAATGGCCTCCTTCTGCACTGTAGGGATTCTACAATTCTTGCACTTCACTCACCTTAACCTGCACTTTCCTGCTGTCAACCTTCATTGCAAGAAGTCTCACAACACCAGGTTAAGAAGACTTCTTACTGTGTTCACCCCAGTCCAACGCCGGCATCTCCACATCATGAGAACCTTCATTGCAGCATGGGAGCAGCTGATGCAGCTCTACCTTGGACCTCTGCTGAGGAACAAGAGGAGCAGCAACACCAGGAGCATCAGGAATAACAGCAACTGCCTTCTCCATATTCACATGTCACTCTACTGGACAGACGGGTTGGGCACAGAGCTCTAGCTCAAAGGGGGCACTACCCACAAGAACAGTATATACAGACAGGGAGAGGATCAGCTTCCTAGGCAAAGCAGAGTGCCTTAGGAGGCTTAGGTTTTCGAGGCAGGCCCTTACTGTCAACTGCAACATCCTGGAATAGGACACCCTTCCCAGTGGATCACGTGCACACATACAGCCCCTGGTAGTCGCTTCACAGCCCTAAATTGCTACATCACTGACTCCTTTTCAGGATCTGCTGGTGACATCTGCAGCAATTCACAATCTGCTGGAGGTGACTGATGCAACATTTGCCAGGGTCACCACTTAGGTTCAGTTTGCTTCTGACAAGGTCAATCAGGTACAGAGGCCTCTTTCATTTTCTGCAGTGGCTAGATTCCCACAGGTACAGGAAGTCCTTAACTGCATAGATGTGGCAATCAAGGCACCCTCAGATCATCCAGTCATATTTGTCTATTGGAAGGAATTTGTTACAATCTCAACAGAGACCAGTAATTTTTTAAAAGGAAATTTATATTTCCAATTAATAACCGAAAATACCACATAACACAATGTCATGTTTTAAAGGGAAAATCTTCTCACAAAAAATATAAGCAAACACTATCAACTTAACACTATGGGCAGGCGTGGGGGTAGAATATGGCAGGAGGCCCAGTATTTACTTTTACACCAGCATGAATTTACAGCGGGATGATACGCTGGTGTCCGCCATGGCAGGTCGGAAAACTCACCAGAGGCTGGCATTAACCTCATATGCATCCTGTTGGGGGGATGCAGATGAATGTCCAAACTCCTCACGTCAGATTCTCTGCAATGCCAGCAGGAAAACACACTGAGTGTTAAGCGTGTTCGGAACAATGTGGTGTGCAGATGTCGGGACTCACTTAAACAATGCCTGGAGCCGTAGGAGTTCAGAATGAAGGCCACCCAAAACTGTAGACCCTGGAGGACCATAGCAGCGGGTCGGGAAGGGATCTACAAGCGGACCTTCCAGATTTGGCATCCTGGATGGGGTCCATCTTCCAGCCTCAGAATGTTCCTGGAGATCCATCTTCATTCTCAGAAGATCCATCTTCCAGCCTCAGAGTGCTCTTGGAGATTTATCTTCATTTTCAGGAGATCCACCTTCTTTCTTAAATAATGGGTCAGTGATGTTGGGTGCCTTTTCAATATAGTCCTCCTTACACAATGGAGGACTATGCACCATGCAGGCATGCCACCACTGAATAAGGGGTAAAATCGCCCGGTGCATAATTAATGAGGCCAGGGCCTGATCATTTGGCATGTTTCCCACCAGTTTCCATAGCAGGAAATAGTCCACGTTCCCACTCCTGCCACCATACCTCATCTCAAAATGGGAGAATTCCGTCCTATATTTGTAAGCACTTGTATATTAATCCAAAATTCCAAACAGAACTTTTTCCATTCTGGTGTTTAATTTCAACTGAGAACTCTTCTTAATGTTTACAGTTACTTGAAGTTATACAATTCTCCTGGAACCAAACCAAGGTATATCACTGTTCTCAGGAATTCACTCCAATTCTCTTTAGTTTCCCCGTTATCTTCCAAGATGAGGGTGTTCTTGGAGATTCTCACATGAGCATTAGCTAGGTGAATCCTCCAGCCCTATTTCAACACATTAAAAATAGGGATTTCTGCAGTTTCAGTGGAGGCTTCACTCACATCCATGCGTAGTGACTTCAACTCAGAAACACCCTGGTTCCTGATGGCTCTCTGCTCCTTAGCCTTGTTGCTGGAAGCTTTGATGTTCGCTTTCTGCAAACTTCTCCAGACATAGATTGGACACAGTGGCACAGTGATTAGCACGGCTCCTTCACAGCGCCAAGGGACCTGGGTTCAATTCCTAGCTTGGGTCACTGCCTGCAAGGAGTCTGCACATTCTCCGTGTCTGTGTGGATTTCCTCTGGGTGTCCCGGTTTACTCCCACAGTCCAAAAGACATGCTGTTTAGATGCATGGCCATGCTAAATTCTCCCTCAGTGTATCCTAACAGGCACCGGAGTGTGGTGACTAGAGGACTTTCAGAGTAATTTCATTGCAGTGTTAATGTAAGCCTACTTGTGACACTAATAAATAAATTTTAAACAATACAATTGATATATACCAAAACAAAAAAATTACTTCCTAATCCCCAGAGCCCATCTCCATGGCATGTGACACACATGGCCTGTTCCCAGATTAAAATTAAAATTAATTGTCTTTCATTTTTACCCTGTGCTTTGATCTGAAAATTATATGGATTTTTAAAATCTTCCCTTGTTTATCTGGTGCCCTCAAACCTTTCTTTGATCTCGAAAAATTACATGAATAATTTAAGACCCCCCCCCTCCCCGGAACCTCCCACCAACCCCAGTTTATACCTCAACTTCAAACCCTCTTCCACATGCCTACAGACATATACTCAAGCGATATTCAGTGAGACCACTATAATCCTCGGTGTTAATATCTCTTGCCATCATCCGAGCAACTCTGTAGAACTTCCCCTTTGAACTGTAACTCTAGGCCTATCTGATAAGCTTTCCAGACTAAGCTTTCTTTCATGTATCCCACATTTCAAATCACAGCCTCATGAACCAGAAAATGTCTTATGAACCAAGGTTACAAATATTAAAAAAAACTTAAAATAATGCATTTGTAACAGGTTTCACTCTATGATGTTCAGCTCACTTGTGATCGGAAATTTTTGTGTGTCTGTGTAAGATATCCTAGAACTTGCCGTGATGTGTTCAATCCACACCAGTCACGTCTCCCAAAGGTCTTCACACCTCACAGCAGAGTCAGTGGTAGATCTTTGAAGACAAGGGCTGCTATTTTGACGACATGGCTGAAGACAGATGTGAGGAGTCCTGTTATTGATGCAGAGGAAAGGTATAACAGGAGGGCACAAGGGCGTTCAAAGAGTTACTGAACTGCTGAAAATGCAATTCAAGTACTTGGACAGATCTAGCAGCAGCACTTCAGTGAGTAAAAGCAAAGGGTGTCCAGAATGGAGGTGTGCTGTGCCTTGCATTATGGTTAGGTTTTTGGGGTCGGACAAAGAGAGGACTTGTCCCCTGGTTAGGGTTAGGATTAGTGTTGGGGTTAAGGTTAGGGTTGGACAGAGAGAGGACATGTCCCCTTTTCTGCTTGCTCTGCCTCTTTGTCCAGCTCACGTCCAAACCTTGTTGATGCCTTAGGGTTAGGGTTATTGCAGTGCAGAGAGGAATGGAGCTTCCACTTGCTAAACGTGCAGATAGTCTGTGATCACAGGCTGATCGTTATGCAGGTGTGTGCACAGCACCCAGGGACTGTTCATAACAGCTATGTCCTGAGCTGTTTGGACAGTTCTGGGCTATTTGAAGACCAGCCCAGGCTGCCGGGATGTCTTGTGGGGGGGACAAGGGCTACCCGCTGAGGTCATGGCTGATGACATCAGTGCGGAGGCCCAAGACCAAGGCGGAGACCCGCTACAACGAGGCCCAGGCTGCTACCTGGCCCATTGTGGAGCAATGCATAGGCCTGCTGAAGATGTGGTTCGGTGCCTGGACCGCTCTGGGGGTGCTCTCCAATATCGCCCTCCTGCATCATCATTGTGTGCTGCCTGCTTCACAATATGACACAGCAGCGGGGAGACCACCTGGAGGAGGAAGAGGAGGAAGATCGCCAACTGCAGGATGTGGAGAAGGTGCTGTACGAGGAGCCGGAGGATGGAGGACAGGCAGCGATGGTGAGGGTCCAGCAGGGCAAGGCAGAAAGGGATACTTTAATTGCAGCACGATTCACCTAGTTGCTGCTGTGCAGTGTGGCGATTGCTACCACCATCCTCCCACCACACCCCAGGAGACGCTGCAGCCGCAATCCCCCCAACCCCAAGCTGCCCCCTCAACCCAGTGGCAAATGTGACGCCACTGTTTAAAAAAGGAGGTAGACAAAAGGCAGGTAACTATAGGCCGGTTAGCTTAACTTCTGTAGAAGGGTAAATGCTTGAATCTATCATGAAGGAAGAAATAGCGAGACATCTGGATATAAATTGTCCCATTGGTAAGACACAGCATGGGTTCATGAATGGCAGGTCATGTTTAACTAATTTGGTGGAATTCTTTGAGAACATTACATGCGCAGTGGACAATGGGGAACCTGTGGATGTGGTGTATCTGGATTTCCAGAAGGCATTTGACAAAGTGCCGCACCAAAGTCTGCTACATAAGATAAAGGTGCACAGTGTTACGGGTAATGTATTAGCATGGATAGAGGATTGGTTAACTAACAGAAAGCAAAGAGTGGGGGTAAATGGGTGTTTTTCTGGTTGGTGATCAGTGACTAGTGGTGTGCCTCAGGGATCAATGTTGGGACCGCAATTGTTTACAATTTACATATATGATTTGGAGTTGGGGACGAAGTGTAGGGTGTCAAAATTCGCAGATGACACTAAGATGGGTGGAAGAGCAAAGTGTGCAGAGGATGCTGAAAGTCTGCAAAGGGATATAGATAGTCTAAGTGAGTGGGCGAGGGTCTGGCAGATGGAGTGCAATGTTGGTAAATGTGAGGTCATCCATTTTGGTAGGAATAACAGCAAAATGGACTATTATTTAAATGGTAAAAAATTGCAGCATGCTGCTGTGCAGAGGGACCTGGGTGTCCTTGCAAATGGAATTTTGTCCTTCATTGCTCGAGGGATGGAGTTTAAAAACAGCGAGATTATGTTGCAGCTGTATAAGGTGCTGGTGAGGCCACACCTGGAGTACTGTGTACAGTTTTGGTCTTCTTACATGAGAAAGGATATACTGGCACTGGAGGGGGTGCAGAGGAGATTCACTAGGTTGATTCCGGAGTTGAGAAGGTTGGCTTATGAGGAGAGACTCAGTAGACTGGAGCTATACTCATTGGAATTCAGAAGAAAGACGGGAGATCTTATAGAAACATTTAAGATTATGAAAGGAATAGATAAGATAGAAGCAGGGAAGTTGTTTCCACTGGCGGGTGAAACTAGAACTAGGGGGCATAGCCTCAAAATGAGGGGAAGCAGATTTAGGACTGAGTTGAGGAGGAACTTCTCCACACAAAGGGTTGTGAATCTATGGAATTCCCTGCCCAGTGAAGCAGTTGAGGCTACCTCATTGAATGCTTTTAAGGCAGGGATAGATAAATTTTTGAACAATAAAGGAATTAAGGGTTATGGTGAGTCGGGCGGGTAAGTGGAGCTGAGTCCACGAAAAGACCAGCCATGATCTTATTGAATGGTGGAGCAGGCTCGAGGGGCCAGATAGCCTACTCCTGCTCCTAGTTCTTATGTAATCCCTCCGACCCTTCCTCTCCCCCGCCTTCTTTCACCCCCCCCCCCCCCCCCTTCCCCCAGTTCCAAGTCACAGCACAACAGGGTGAGGGGCCTGGGCTGGCTATGCTAGCGAGTCTTTGGTCAAGGCAGGAGGGTGATGACGACTCGCTGTAAAGCATACTGGGATCCTGCTCTGGTGTCACACTAGTCTGACTCCTACCTGTTCTCCAGCAGCACACTGGTACGTGGGCCCACGTAGGAGTAAGGGTTTGACGACAAGCATGTGGGCCAATGGGCTGGGATTAGGGTGGGGGGTGGCAAGGTGATCAGATGCCAGGGGGTGGTGTTTGACAAAAGGTCCAGTGGATGCTGTGGAAAGTAGGGCAGGTGGACTATAACTTTTGGCCAAGGCACTGGTATCGTGCAGAACAGCAGTCTGTGCCTCAATGTGTGGGATTGGGGTACACTGCGCTCTGTGGGGGAAGAATCAGAGACAGATTAGCCACAGCTGTGAGGGGCAAAAAACTTAATTGTGATCTTAACATTCACAAAAACCTTAATCCTGACGACTGGTGACCTTCACCCTTGTCCTCTTAGTGACTCTACAACTTTCTAATCTTACGTGGCCTACTGCTTCGTCTAGGTGCTCCCCCAGGATGCACATTGGAGGTGGAGGTATCCAGCTGTAATCTGCGCCCCGTGGCCTGTGATGCTCTTGGCAGGCATCGCCGGGAGGCCGAGACCTGGAGGGCCCCAGCCAAGTTGCAGATGACACTGATGTTTCTGTGCCACCCTGTTCATCCAACTGGCCCTGAGATGCCGAGGTGTGAGGAAGGGGGGAATTGGAAGGTCTCGGGATGTCCGGAGTTTCCTGGGCGGAAAGTCCCGGCATGGTCTCTAGCTCTCCTCCTCCCTCGAGGTGCCCATAGGCCCCTGGAACACTCCATGGGATGCCAGGGCAGCTGGACCGAGCTCCACAAGCCTTGACATCACTTGGCTCTGCCAGTTCTGGAGGCCCTGATGCGTCTGCCCCATGGTCTGTGATCCCTCAGCCCTGGCCCCCTGTAACTCCGCTACAGCATTCTGTGAGCAAGCCAAGCTCTGGAGCCGCTTAGCATTAGCCCTCTGAGCCTGGGCTAAGTTGTCGAGGCTCATAGCCAGGGCCTGCTGTGTCTCCAGAATCCCTGCGAGAGCTCCCACCATGGTCAGCAGTGTCGCCAACATGCCCCTGACACCCATGGCCATGGCCTGACGTGCCTTCAGAATGCCAGAGACACCTTCACCCGTGGCCTGCTGTGTCCCCAGGATGGCCGGGACACTATCATCCATGAGGACAAATCCCTGACCCAGATTTTCTACTGTGGGCCCCACCCTTGCAGTGTTGGCCTGGTTACCACGCTGTGCCAGCACCACTTCCTGCGACAGCTTTGCAGTCGCAGCATGGTTGCTGATAGACCCATCCACAACTCCCCAGATTTGCCGATGCATCTCCACCAGCTTCGGGATGAACGAACCCTGAGGCCCGGCAGCTGGCTTGGGGCCAGCTAAATCCTCGCCTCCGGCAGACTTCCGTGTGCCCGAGTCCTCGGATGTGCCCGCCTCCACCCAATGTGCATCAGCGTCTGTGATGTGCTCACCAGTAAGTCACCCAGAAGCCTCAGCACTAACATGACCCACCGTGGTGATAGTCTCTGTGTTGGTGGGTTGTGTGGTTGATGCCTGTGCCGAGTCACTGGTGCTGTTCTCGGAGGATTGCTCCAAGCAGTCGGCCGAGGTGTCCTGGGGAGTCTCAGCAGGAGCAGCAGGAGTAGGCAGCAACACCAGAAGGGCCTGGAGCATCAGGATCATCCCCTGTAAGGGGAAGGGAGGGAAAACAGCCGGCGCAGCATGGCACTTACTTCAAAGAAGACCTTAGGAATAGGGTTCAGCTGATGCTCACTTGCATGTCGGATGCCAACCTGGCTGCCGGTGACCATTCTCTGCTCCGCTTCTCCTGCCAGCAACAGGGTGCCCTGTTCAAACCCCGTGAGCAGGCGCAGCTCTGGTATATCACCACCAGTTTTCTCCCTATCCCTTCTATTAAGTGCGGTTTTCTCCTGTGGGGATGTAAGGGAGATTGAAAGCATGATGTGTGTCAGGGGTGGAGGCACTCGGGTGGGCTGTATCAGAACGATGCCTCCCCATTGTGGGGTGAGGATTGGAGGGGTGCCACAGGGGTTGGTGGCAGTGCTGCGGGGAGGGGGTGGGGGTGGGGCTGGTCCTTGAGGTGTCTGGGGATGGTTTGACATTGTAAGCGCAGCACATGTACTAGTTTTAGAATGGGATGCACACTCACCCTTGCGGCCCAAAGAAGGTCATTCATCTTTTTATGGCACTGACCTCCAGTACAACGTACAGATGCAGCCACAGCCTCCCAGATGGCATTGGCTGCGCGACCCCCTGGGCGGCAGCCCTGAGTGGGGTACAGCAGCTGGCACCTCTCCTCCATGGCATCCAGCAGTCAGGTCTGCTCACCCTTTGAGTATCAGGGGGCACTTCTCCTCTGTGCCAGCTTCCAGCGTGACTGGCTGTGTGTCCATACTTACAGCTTATATACAGCTCTGCCTTGTTAAGAGATTCCAGGTGCAGTCAGTTTGGGCCACTCAAGCACCCATTAGTTAAATTTCATTGTGAATAATGTGCAGGCAACCTGGTTAACTCAACTAGGTACTGTGTCAGGTTGGGGGTGGGGGAGAGGTGCAATGCTCAGGGGTCTCACTCAACAACGGGGAATGCTCGCAGGCAGGGGGTGTGCATGGCAGCCCAGTGCTCTGTGGGTGAGAGACAGCAGTGAAGCCAGTGCTCTGTGGGTTAAAGTCAGCAGTGGGGCCAGTGCACTGTGGGTGAACGGGGATGATTTTGGGGGGGGGCCCAGCACACGATGGGTGAATGGGGGGGCCCAGCACACGGCGGGTGAACAGGGGGCCCAGCACACAGTGGGTGAACAGGGGGCACAGCACATGGTGGGTGAACAGGGGTTCCCAGCACATGGTGGGTGAACAGGGGTTCCCAGCTCATGGTGGGTGAACAGGGGTTCCCAGCACGCAGTGGGTGAACGGGAGGCCCCAGCACACGATGGGTGAACAGGGGTTCCCAGCACACAGTGGGTTAACGGGAGGCCAGCGCACTGTGGGTGAAGGGAGGGGCTAGCGCACTGTGGTGGGAGGTAGTAGGGAGATGGTTGGTATGTTGGAGGTCAGTGATATCCATTTCAATGGGGGATGGGGAGGCCAGTGATGTCCGTGGGGGAGTGAGAGGCCAGCGAAGCTGGGGGTGGGGACGGTGGGGTGGGGGGAGTGAGAGGCCAGAGATTGCTGGCCTCCCACTCCCCCCCCCATGGCATCGCCGGCCCTATCGCTGCCTCTCACACCCCCCCCCCCCTCCCACGGACATCGCTGGCCTCCCACTCACCCCATGGACATCGCTGGTTCTCACTCCCCCCCCATGGCATCGCCGGCCCCATCGCTGGTTCTCACACCCCACCCTCCCAGAGATCAGCGCACGCGTGTTGGCCCACTCTGTGCACTAGGCACCCTGCAGTACTCAGAGTGTCGGAGATTCAGTTTGAAAATCCAGCTAAAAAAATCGTTGGTGTTACTCCAGTTTTCACGCGAATTCGGCACTTAGAATTGTTTTGGAAAAATCGCCCCCATTGAATCTCGTTGTCGCACTCGCCAGTTTTCTGCCCAGCAGCACGTTGTGCATCTGACTCCTTGCTACAACTGAGAAGAGTGTGGAAAATTGCTTTTGAATGATTCTTATCTTTGCTCTACAGGATATGACAGGTTTGAAGAATAGGTTCTTTCCACATACACACCTTTATGCACCTGAGGCAAGTGAGACCAGAGATAAGTGACAGGGAAGAAAAATGCCCCACTGCTATTGGGCTGCAAGAACTTGATGGGTTTACAGTTTTGACAGTGCGTATAGGCAGGCGAAGAGAATTACAGGTGAAAGATGACAAGCATCTGCTGGTCATTAGAAAAACAAGATACCGAGAGTCTGAAATTCTGAAGTAAAACAAAATACTTAACTAGAAGCAATACAACAAAGAGTACTTCAGAGAATAAAATCAATCAATCAACTGAGATATCATTGATTATTCCAGCTGGCAACCCCATCTTTCATTCCTGCTTCTATATTTTCCTGGAGACCGTAAAAGTATTAATGTATCTATGCCTACTTTAGTAGTGAAAATAGCCAAAGCTTGTTTGGAAGAGAGTCAATTCCGTAATGGAACAGTGAATAATTCATATTGCAAAGTGAACACAGAATGTGGAAGTCTGAATAATTAGATGTAGATGGGGCATCTGCTGAGGAATGTGTTTTTTTTTGCTGTTGAACACAAATAAGGTTTTTTTTTAAAGTATCGGGCTTTGCAGTCAAATATACGTGGAAATATATATATATATATAAATGTCTGCCAGACATAAAAAGTCTCCATCTTCCTATCTTTGCCAACAAGGCATGTTTGGGGCAGCCAAAACGGTAATTAAAATTTAATATACTTAAAACAAAACCATAATTAAAGTAGCCAGCTGGGAGTGTTTTCTAAGGATGATTAATTCTTACAGGCCTGTCCTAAGAAGCAATTCAATTAGAAGCTGCTAATGTTTCACGGTTTGATTTGTGTTGGATGGTGGGGTGGAGATTGGGGGAAGTGGATGTTTCAGAGAAACTGATGTAAAAAGGTGGTTGCGTCAACTTGGTTTGAGTGGAACTAGATTGGTGCATTTTTTTTAATGGGACGTGGGTGTCGCTGGCTGGGCCAGCATTCATTGCCCATCCCTAACTGCCCTCCATCTCAGAAGCATTTGAAAGTCAACCACATTGCTGTGGGAATGAGTCACACATAGGCCAGGCCAGGTAAAGATGGCAGATTTCCTGCCCTAAAGGGCGTTAGTGAACAAGATGGGTTTTTATGGCAAATATGGTCATCATTTGACTTTTATTGAATTCAAAATTCACCATCTGCGAGTGGTGGGATTTGAATCCGAGTCTGGGTTTATGGATCTTATTAGTCCATCGACAATTCCCAGCCAAAGTGGCAATTTTACCTTCTGACATGGGGCCAGTGGCAGGAGAGTAATTCACGCTGATTTGTCCTTTGGTTTTCCTTCCTTTTGTACCAAAAGACTGATTGCATTTTCCCAATCAATGCATTCCAGAAAAAGATTGGGTGAGGCAAAGAACTCATGGGATTGCGTAGAAGAAGCTACCTCCTCTCTTTTCCATTGCACACAGCATCACAGAATGCTACCCTCTCCTTTCTGAACAATAGTAACAAATGTTTCTGTGCCACTTCCAGAAACAGGCAACTCATATTTCACCTATTTGTACTGTTTCTGCATTTTCTTCTGAAATTGTTCTGCAGCAATTTAATTTTACACAGTGACTTTTTAGAAAAGAATATGTTGAAAGGAGGTCACTTAGAATAAAAAGAGTTCTCAAGAGTATTGGATTCTTTTGAAACAATGGCCTGATCTGCGGCAGAGTGGCAATTATTACCGGATTCCCATTTCACTCAAGCCTCAATACTGGTATAAGCATCCCTCGGAGACATTCATCTCAGCGCTGTGCATTGTGAGGAAGACAAGTTCCCCCCCCCCAACCTTTTTAAATGACACTAGGTGCTGTATGGTAATATTCATTCAATCATTCAGTGTGAATGCCAATGAATGGGTAAAGGGATGAATGTTGGTAAATGAGTGAATGGGTAAGTGGATGAATGAAAGAATGGGTAGGGTTGGTGGGATAAGTGGATAAGTGGGTAGGTTGGGTGAGTTAAATAGTAGGGTGGAAGATGGGTGAGGTGGTAGATGGGTAGGGTTGCAGGTGCATATGGGGCAGGTGGCAGTGGTGGCTGGGGGGGCAAGTGGAATGGGTAGCAGGTGGGCGCAGTGGTGAGGTGACAGGGGGTCAGGAAGTAGTCAAGTTGGATTGGAGATCAGGGAGGAGTCAGGTGGTGGGAGTTAATTGGGGTGGGTCAGGCCTGAGGATAGTTGACTGATCAGGGGGTAGTCACGTGGCCAGGGCAGTAGTTGGGTGGGATCAGCACAAGGTGGTAGTGGCAGGGTTAGGAGGGCTAGTCAGGGGGTTGTGGGGTTGGAGGGGCTGTGGGGGGAGTCAGGGGCTCAGTGTGAGTGATTGGGTTGTCAGATCTGTAGTTACCCAGGTGTTAGACTATGTTTAATATGGCTAATATTTCCTATATATCTTTTCAGGTAATTACCTCGGAACCACTCAGAATCTCCAATGGAAGGTGCGGGAGCAGGGGAATTGATCATTGGAACTTCAGACTTTCTAGGCAATTCCCACGGAGGTCAGTGCATCGGGAGTTCTGCATGCATCTTGGATCATACTTCAGATAGAGACTGGAGGATCTGGACCAATCTGGCAAATAAAAGGCTACTCTTAAGTTTGTGGTGTATTGGTTCATTTTTTCCTCCTTTGCAAACTAATGGTCTAGAATATTATGCCACTCGGGTCACTGTCTGTGTGGAGTTTGCATGTTCTCCCCGTGTCTGCATGGGTTTCCTCCGGGTGCTCCAGTTTCCTCCCACACTCCAAAGATGTGTAGGTTGGGTTGATTGGCCATGCTAAATTTCCCCTCAGTGTCAGGGGTACTAGGAAGGTAAATATGTGGGGTTATGGGGATAGGACCTGGGTGGGAGTGTTGTCAGTGCAGGCTCGATGGGCCAAATGGCCCCCTTCTGCACTGTAGGGTTTCTATGATTCAATGATATGAACCAGAAGCTTGTTTATGATAAAAATGGTTGTAATTCCTGTCACTTCTACCAGATGGAGCTAGATAGGGCAAGAAACAATTAATATCATAATGTAACAGTGCACTCTTGTGGTTGACTTGCTATGTCTTCCTTTAGTTATATTTTCATTATGAATGTACATATTGAGTCTTTCTTTCTTTCCCCCAACTTCCATTGCCATTCTCTCTCATCCCTACATAAAGATATTTCATTTCCTCTACAACTATACACCAGTCCATCGTCTGCTGCTAATTTTATTTTTATATTATCACATCCCAGAAGAAAAGAAGTCAAAGCGGGGAAAGTTTATTTATTAATATCATAAGTAGGCTTACATTAACACTTCAATGAAGTTACTGTGAAAATCCCCTGGTTGCCACACTCCGGCGCCTGTTCGGGTACACTGAGGGAGAATTTAGCATGGCCAATACACCTAACCAGCACATCTTTCGGAATGAGTCCGAATTGGTCTTGTATACCTTAAATGGAACACCGATAGAAACTGGGAAATAAGAGTACTGGTGTGAATTGTTTGTCCCCTATTGGGATGCTGAGAGTGGTTTTGTATCCTGAATTTACAACTTGTAGTGCACTCTGGAACACCAGATATTCTTTTACCCTGTGGTTCCTTATTTTGTTTTGTATTTGTGGGCAGTATTTTACGCTCCCCCGCTGGTGGGCTTGAAGGTGGGGGTGTACGTAAAATCCAACAGGAGACCTTCCTGACGTTCTCTCGTCCACGTCCGACCTGTCTGAAATTTTACATGCGGCAGAGAAGGCATCGAGTGGCCAACCCGCCTTTGGGCCTTATCCCCACCAACTCCAATATTTTACCCAGGACAACGGTCAGCACGGTAGCACGGTGGTTAGCACTGCTGCTTCACAGCTCCAGGGACCTGGGTTCGATTCCCAGCTTGGGTCACTGTCTGTGTGGAGTTTGCACATTCTCCTCGTGTCTGCGTGGGTTTCCTCCGGGTGCTCCGGTTTCCTCCCACAGTCCAAAGATGTGCGGGTTAGGTTGATTGGCCAGGTTAAAAATTGCCCCTTAGAGTCCTGAGATGCGTAGGTTAGAGGGATTAGCGGGTAAATATGTGGGGGTAGGGCCTGGGTGGGATTGTGGTGAGTGCAGACTCGATGGGCCCAATGGCCTCCTTCTGCACTGTAGGGTTTCTATGATTTCTATGATTCTACAATGGGACACCCACACCATCCAGGAAGCCTGGCAGCTTTAGCTGCGCGTGCTATTTTCAGGCAAGGGGACTGGGGGAGAAGACCTCCTTTGTGGACCCATTGGAGGTATCCCACTCAAGGTCATTGCCCACCCTTCTAATGGTCTTCTTGAACCCACCCACCACCCAACCCACAGCCCTTCACAGAGAACCGCCCTCCCCGCCAAACCTGGACTTACCTGGGCTTCCGGACTTACCTGGACTTGTCAGCATTGTCGTCCCAAAAATGGCCATCACTGTCACGTTGCCGAGACGACAGAGCTACTGACCAATCAGATAGAGCATCAGTTCGCTAAGGCGGGAATTCCTCCAGAGAAACGGAAAGAAATCTTTTCTTAAAGTAATTAATTTGACTTTTTAGCCGGGTTGATGAGGGACAACATTATCACACAAATTTCAACCCTGGAAAGAAATGCTTTTCTTTGTGCCAATTATTAATATATTTCAAAATGTTGTAGACAGGAATATTTGAAATAGGAGCAGGAACAGGCCAATTGGTCCCTTGAGCCTGATCCCACCATTCAATAAAACCATGGCTGATCTGAGTGTGACCTTTGCTCCACTTTCTTCCCTGCCCTCCCATAACCCTTGACTCCCTTGTAGATCAAGAATCTGTCTAACTTAGCCTTGTATATCCAATGACCCACCATCCACCAATGTCTGAGCTTCCACTCCTTGAGGAAAGAAATTGCACCTCGGGGATAGTTCAGTCCAGGTGGGGGCAGGGTTGCACATGCACAATGGTGCCCTCTGCTGTTCTCAGCCAGAACTGCACACAGTACTCCAGCTGTGGCCTAACCAAAGTTTTGTACAACTCCAACATAACCTCCCTGCTCTTATAATTTATGCCAAGACTGATAAAGTATCCTGTATGCCTTCTTAACTACCCTATTAATTTTTCCTGCTACCTTCAGGGATCTGTGGGCAAGCACCCAAGTTCCCTCTGTTCTTTTAAGCTTCCTAGTATCCATTCATTGAGGGCTCTCTTGTCTTGTTACTCCTTCCAAAGTGAATCACCTCGCTCTTTTCAGGGTTAAATTCCATCTGCCACTAATCTGCCCATCTGACCAACACATCTATATCTTCCTACAACTTAATACCTTCTCCCTCACAATTAACCACCCTGCCAATCTTTGTGTCATCCACAAACTTACTTAGCACCCCACATTCTCAACTACATCATTTGTATATATCACAAAGAATAAGGGACCTAGCACTGATCCCTGTGGAACGCCACTGGACATCAGTCTCCAATCACACAGACAGCCTTCTACCACCACCCTCTATCTCCCACTACTAAGCAGTGGTTGCCTCACAGTGCCAGGGACCCAGGTTCGATTCCTGGCTTGGGTCACTGTCTGTGTGGAGGTTGCACATTCTTTTTGTGTCTGAGTGGGTTTCCTCCGGGTACTCCAGTTTCCTCCCAGTCTGAAAGATGTGTTGGTTAGGTGCACTGACCTGGACAGGTGCCGGACTGTGGCAACTCGGGGAATTTCACAGTAACTTCATTGCAGTGTTAATGTAAGCCTTACTTGTGACAAGTGGAGATTAATTTTCTCCTTCAGGATTTTCTCCAATAGTTTCCCTACCACTGATGTGAGACTCACTGGTCTGTAATTCCCTGGTTTATCTCTACTACCCTTCTTGAAAAGCGGAACCACATTAGCTGTCCTCCAGTCCTCTGGCACCTCCACTGTCGCCAGAGAGGAATTAGAAATTTGGGTCAGAGCTCCTGAATTACCTCCCTTGCCTCTCACAGCAATTTGAGATACAACTCATCTGGGCCTTGGGATTTGTCCACTTTTAAGCCCACCAGAACCTCCTCTGGGGTTGATTTTACCAAAAGAATTTGAAGTCCAGGACGGGCGGGCAAATGGGAGAATTTCTCATCCATTATTTGGGCAAGTTCAAATCCAATATCTTCTCCACTTAGTGCAGGAAAAAATGGGCTAAACCATTCCTTGCCTGTTGGTCCCCCTCCTCCCCCCCCCCCCCCCCGTCAATCACATGCAGAGTGGCAGTGGGTGCCTCCTGCCTACCCAATCAGCCCCCCCTTTCAGGCCCCACCCCATAGGCCCCACCCCTTCAGGACACATCCGGTAGGCCCTTCCCCCTCAGGCCCTACAGTGCCAAAGTACCTGGTGGGCAGTGCCAAGGTGCTCAGTGGGCAGTGCCACGGTGGGTGGTGCCACGGTGCCAGACTGGCACTGCCCAACGGGCACCCCCCATTGTCCTCAACCTCTCGAGGGGCCTCAATGGCCTCCAGTTCTACCGGCGAGGCCATCACAACTGGGCCCCGTTGCTGGGGACCAGCTGTGATTCTCACTGGAGAGAACCTCTCCCGGCGAAGCCACAGAGGCAAGTGAGCCCGGACGATAATGACCCGGGCTCGCAAATTCCATTTAAAATACATTCGAATTGAATTTAAATTATTTACTCAGCCTCTCGCCAGGAACCTCTCGGGAGGTTGTTCATGCCAAATATTCGGTGCCAGAAAGATCGTGAGAGACGAGAAATCCGGCCCGAACCGGATTTCCCGGCTCTCATGCAATCGTATCGGCTTTCCCCACCCATCAGCCGGCAGGGGACTACGGTAAGATCGCCACCCCCATGTCAAACTGTTCAAGAGGATCACAGTTCCTCTCCCTGAATTCTGTACCCTCACCCTCCTTGTCCCAAGGAAGACAGATGTGAAGTATTAGTTTCACACCCTACCAGTGTCCTCCAGCTCCACGCACAGATTGCCCTCTTAGTCCCTAATGGTACCTATTCTTTCCCTAGTTATCCTCATCTCCTTAACATACCTAGAGAATAGCTTGGGGTTCTCCCTAACCTTACTCTCCAGTGTTCTCTTTTCTCTCCTAATTGCTTTCTGGAGTTACCCCCTGCACTTTCTATACTCTGCTAAAGTGTCCGCTGATTTGCTCCCTTTATACCTGCTAAAAGCCTCTTTTCTTTCTCATCCAGACCCGAATATTCATGACATCCAGAGTTCTCTGGGCTTATTGTAAAGCCTAGCTATGACTGGAAGTACAAAATACTGCAGCTATAACAAAAGATGCTGAAAATAAACACTCAGCAGGTTAGGCGGCAACTGTGGATAGACAAACAGATTTTCCAGTCCCAAATTCCCACCTGAAGCCTATGGACCTTTGGCAACTCTCCACAATTTCCGATCCAACCAGTGCCAATTCAGACCGGAAAATCCAGGCTGACGTTTCAAGTTGATGACCTTTCCTCTCTGTAAAAATACTGCCTGACCTGCTGAATATTTTGAGCATTGTCTATTTATTTCAGATTTGTAGTATCTGCAGTATTTTGCTTGTGTATTCGTGTTTTTATCTGTTCTAAGAATATAAGAACATAAGAAATAGGAGCAGGAGTAGGCCATCTAGCCCCTCGAGCCTGCCCCGCCATTCAAGAAGATCATGGCTGATCTGAACTGGATCAGTTCCACTTACCCGCCTGATCCCTATAACCCCCAATTCCCTTACCAAATCCATCTATCCGTGATTTAAACATATTCAACGAGGTAGCCTCCACCACTTCAGTGGGCAGAGAATTCCAGAGATTCACCACCCTCTGAGAGAAGAAGTTCCTCCTCAACTCTGTCCTAAACTGACCCCCCTTTATTTTGAGGCTGTGCCCTCTAGTTCTAGTTTCCTTTCTAAGTGGAAAGAATCTCTCCACCTCTACCCTATCCAGCCCCTTCATTATCTTATAGATCTCTATAAGATCCCCCCTCAGCCTTCTAAATTCCAACGAGTACAAACCCAATCTGCTCAGTCTCTCCTCATAATCAACACCCCTCATCTCTGGTATCAACCTGGTGAACCTTCTCTGCACTCCCTCCAAGGCCAATATATCCTTCCACAAATAAGGGGACCAATACTGCACACAGTATTCCAGCTGCGGCCTCACCAATGCCCTGTACAGATGCAGCAAGACATCTCTGCTTTTATATTCTATCCCCCTTGCGATAAAGGCCAACATCCCATTTGCCTTCTTGATCACCTGTTGCACCTGCAGACTGGGTTTTTGCGTCTCATGCACAAGGACCCCCAGGTCCCTCTGCACAGCAGCATGTTGTAATTTCTTTCCATTTAGATAATATTCCAATTTGCTGTTCTGGTGTATGTAAGAGTATAATTAAACAGAGTTTTAATCTGAGGTAACTATTCAAATGCAATTATCTTTTCAAGTCATAGCCAGGTTTTATTGAGTGTGTTTGACAAATTCAGCTGGAAAATGATTTCATGGAAAACTGATTATATTTTCAATTAGTGAAATATCACTGTTGTCCTCTAATGAAAATAAATGTTCGTTTTGCGAGTTGATGAAGTTTGAGCAAATAGCTCTGGGCTCTACCACTCAAAACCAATAGTTAATGGGCCAGAATGTTCAGTTGCTATGTCTATTCCCAAAGATAAAATTTAAATTGTCGAAAAAACACTACTGGGCTAAATGTAAGAGCTTACTAAATCACAATTAATTTTAAAAACTTGATTGCTTTTACATGTGGCCCAGAAAGAACGGCATTCAATTTCCTTCCGTGAAAATGAAAACTTTGAAACAGGGCCCATTATTAATATAATACCAGGTGAATCAAGTAACCCCCTCTGGATTCTAATACTGCAAACATGGATTTAACAAAATGCAGAAATTAATGTAACTTTTGTGCACCTTACGAGATGTTAAGGGGTTGAAATCTTGGGCATCTCATGTTACTGGAGCTTGCAGGGTGCAGGTTAACAGTACCTTCTTCCATTTTATGCTAAATTGACATCCAGCTTGCCATGCTTTGGGCCTCGCTTGGCTAACTTAGTGCTTGCGCTATGATCACTGGGAAATAGTACGTGCAGAATCTTACTGCAAGACTAATGCGCACATGACTGACTGAAGGTCCACATGCGACCACCAGCCATCTTGCGGTTAACCCGTGTATATAAAAAGCCCCAAGACCGACTAAAAAAGCGGAATTTGGGGTCTGCTTAGCTTAAGAAAGAGGAACCGAAACAATGAAGTAAAGGGCTTAGTTAAAGGTTGTTTGTGAAGGAATATGATTGGAAGTTAATTGTAACTAAGTGTTGCTGGGGGGACCTAATTCGCTAGTTGGCGGCAGTGCTAATCACGCCCCGAATTATGCATTAATGTAAAATGTTGTAAGCACGCGAATGGTATAAAAGGGGGACCGCCCCCTGTATCGGAGCACTTTTGCTGGGTTGACTCCCAACACTGAGTGGAAGTCTTGTAGCAAAGGCTGGCCAACCTTGCATGTAAGACAAATAAATTACTTTTGAATCGGACAACAGTTGGTGTTTGCGTCTGCATCAAGAATGTAACAAGTCTCCTGAAAACGAACATAACATTTGGCGACGAGGGATGGGATTCCAACACATACAGATGTCCTCTGAGGTGGACTGAGTAAGTGATCGTCTGGGTGGCAGTGGCATGAGACGGACGGGCCCACAAGGTAAGATTAAAACCTTGGTCTCTCTCACGACACTAAGACTCAGCCGACCCCTCATCCCCTGAGGTTCTGTATTGACGGAATCCAGAGACGACTTACATCCTTGAACACTGACGGGTCCAAGATTCGGGTCGGGAGTAAAAGGGACTCCAGGTAAGACTTGGGGGTGAGTGATTGTACGCTGGAAGTGCGGGGATAGCGAGCCCAGGATCCCAGGTACAAGTTGACTGAGTAATTGTACGCTGGAAGTGCGGGGTTAGCAACTCCACGATCCCACGTAAAGGTTCAGGGTTAGAGGCCCCAGGTTCAGGAGTAATTGAGGTTCGAGTCATCGGAAATATTATAAATTAATTGGCAAGATGAAAATTGATTAGAGAAAATCTAAGGTTGACCTAATAATTTGAGTAGTTTTTGTATTTCAGTGTGTTTGTGTGGTCTGGTTGCTTGTCGAATGTAGGTGGCTGTTGTTGCATTAGATTGAAAGCAGGAGTTGTTAAAGCCGGTTTGTTCTTGTGCAATATTTATTAAATTGTTTTCAGAAAAAAAAGTAAAGGGTGATAATTAGGTGAAATCATAGAAACCCTACAGTACAGAAAGAGGCCATTCGGCCCATCGAGTCTGCACCGACCACAATCCCACCCAGGCCCTACCCCCATATCCCTACAGTGAAGTTGGAAACTTGAGTACTCGTGCCGATCGAAAGAAAGTGCCTGTCTCAAACGTGCAGCCTTAGACTGGAAGTTAAGAGGGGAAATCCCCCACGCCAACGTCAGGACCATGAAGTGGGCGTAGAGGCAACAAGGCACTGAGAATCGTGAAGCACATGTGGTCAAAGTCTTCTAACAATGGGATTTGGATAAGTGTATTAAAACAGAAGAGGCTATTAGAGAGCCGATGAATTAACCGAGAAATGAAAGCTGGCCAGCTGAGGGGTCACAATGCAGGTCGGAGAGGGATCAGCGAATGTGATGATGAAGGGAAGCCCAAAACGTGGGAAATGTTGAAGTGGGAATGTGAGAAGTATGAGAAGGACAAAAGAGCTAGAGCAGAACAAGAGAGGTTGGAAAGGGAGAGACAAGACCGAGAAAAAGGATTAGAACTGCAAGCCGAACAAAGGAAAGGTAAAAAAACCGGAGGTACCTCCTGACATACCTGGCTTGCCAATGTTGTTCCAAAGTACTGACACCGATGAACAGCAAGAGGAGGAGGATTGGGGAAGTCAGCCTAGCGCTCCAACCGCTCCCCAAATCCAACCCCAACCAAATAGTTACCAAATAAAAACTTGCATTTGTGCAACACTTGATGACATTGCTACAGAAATATTTCAAGGTGCTCCAGGTACAATTAATTACTTTCGCATGTAGGGACTGCAAACAAATCCCTATTTGGCCTCATTGTGCAACAAATATTTTCCCAGAAATTTAATTTTCAACATCTCCATATTGAGGGCAAAGAGGGAACGGATGCACCTTTCTTATAGACTCGTGTTTGTCCCACCTTGGTTATTCAGCACTTTTCAAAGTCAGTAAACACTCCTTTCATCCTTTTATATACAATTAATTGCGTGATGTTAAATTTGTGGCAGTTGTATTTCCCCCTTCCGATTCCAATAATAAAGTTACATCAGGGAGAGAGGGACAGGATCCTTTTAAAACCCCATAGGGGAAACAGAAAAAACCTCTTTCACTATCTTGAGATTAAAGAGACACGATGCCACCATCTGCTGGCGGCTCACAGCTACTGCAGGCGCTGCTTTTTGTGAACCTCAGACAAGTTCAGTAACTCCATGTCTGCATCTGGGAACCGGTTACTGCAGTGTGAATATTGAACAATATTAACAGGGATTAAATTTATCCTAAAAGGAACTGATGTTTTCGGGAATAAATTAATAATCTGCCAATCAGGATCAACAATAACATTACCTATTTAAAAAAGGTTAGATCTCTCACTGTGACATGGTCACTGAAGTTCCCTTCACTAAAAAATTTAAAACTATTTGTATTAGAATTTGTACAAAAGTATTAAGAGTGCACAGTGTCTAGGTACATCTTTCACTGCCTTGTTGTTCTGCAGGTAATACTTTGGTTGGCTCACATGAAGAGCTTAATTTTCTTTGAACACACCGGGCATGCCAGATATAGTCACTGTTCAGCGCTTACAGGGGGACACCATCTTCAGCCTTTCGGCTATTTTCCTGGCATCAGGACAATCGGATCAATGGGAAGCAAGCCGGAAAAATGGACCATTTGATGGACTATCTCACATTAATACCTTTTGTCTCTGTCTTATGAATATGCTCTAAAGTATAATGCAAGTAAGTGTTGGGTCTGTATACACGTACCACCACAGGCTAAAAATGGGATCCCTATGTCCCCTATTCCTTTCAATTCTGAGGAAATGGTAGGGTGGGCCTTGTATCAAAACGGGACTGGTAAGAATGGAATAAGAAAGGGGGATCAATGGGACCTCAGCCTTGCATTCGCTACGCTAAGGAAAGGGGGGTGTACTTTATCGACTTTTAGGAACCATTACCAACCCCACTACGTTCTAAAGAATCAACAAAGGGGATCCATCTGCCTGATCAGGAACGGAACCAAACCCGTTGCCCTGGCTGTAGCAGTTGCACTCAGCAGCTTAATATGTCCTTTCCCACTGATGGGGCAATCCATTATGTTATGCCTAAAATCCATTGCACTAAAGCTGACTCATCTTGGAGTACTCAGGGAGCTCCAATCCCCCTCGTCTCATCGTAGAAATCATAGAAACCCTACAGTGCAGAAGGAGGCCATTCGGCCCATCGAGTCTGCACCGACCACAATCCCACCCAGGCCCTACCCCCAAATATTTACCCGCTAATCCCACTAACCTACGCATCACAGGACTCTAAGGGGCAATTTTTAACCTGGCCAATCAACCTAACCCGCACATCTTTGGACTGTGGGAGGAAACCGGAGCACCCGGAGGAAACCCACGCAGACACAAGGAGAATGTGAAAACTCCACACAGACAGTGACCTGAGCCGGGAATCGAACCCGGGAACCCGGGACCCTGGAGCTGTGAAGCAGCAGTGCTAACCACTGTGCTACCGTGCCGCCCCTACTCATGGCTACTAAAAGAGATGGTAGCATACAATGGCACCTATTTTGTCTGTGGCTATAATGCCTATCCATGGCTCCCTTGGGACTGGTCGGGATCTTGTTATTTGGCCTATGTCGTCCCTTATGTCTGGCATTTTAACTCCCTACATCTCCACCCCGAAATACATCTGTTAAGATCTAAACGGGCCATAACCGAACCTCAACGGTTTTGGATGATAGTCTTCCCTTCCTATGGGACCGCAATAGCGGCTCGAGAACTAATTAATATGGCATCCACTCTTGAGAAAATAGCTAATGAAACTGATGATGCTTTGGAGGAAGTCAGCACTGCCATCTCGGAAGTGTCAGCTGTGGTCGTGGCTATACGAACGGTAGCCCTTCAAAATCGGATGGCGTTGGATTATTAGCTGGCTGCAACCGGAGGCACCTGTGCTCTAGTAGGTTCCGAATGCTGCACGTGCATTCCCGATGCCTCCGATAACGATACCGACCTAGTTGAACATATCAGACAGGCAGGAGAAAACCTTCGGGAGGAAGGGGAGCTCTATCATGATTACCATCCGCCCGAGTGGTGGCCCTTTAGTCGTCTCTTTGGGGACTGGAGAGGAATGGTAGTGCATGCGGGCATCATTATTTTGGTGCTTTGCTTACTATTAATCTTGTTGAAATGCGTGTGTCAATGTATAACTCACACCAGATTCCAAGCCCCCCTCTAAATGCTTAAGTTATCATGAAATGATAAAAGGAGGGAATGAGATGTTAAGGGGTTGAAATCTTGGGCACCTCATGTTACTGGAGCTTGCAGGGTGCAGTTAACAGTACCTTCTTCCATTTTAAACTAAATTGACATCCAGCTTGTCACGCTTTGGGCCTCGCTTGGCTAACTTAGTGCTTGCGCTATGGTCACTGGGAAATAGTACATGCAGAATCTTACTGCAAGACTAATGTGTAAATGACTGACTGAAGGTCCACATGCGACCACCAGCCATCTTGCGGTTAACCCGTGTATATAAAAAGCCCCAAGACCGACTAAAAAAGTGGAATTTGAGGTCTGCTTAGCTTAAGAAAGAGGAACCGAAACAATGAAGTAATGGGCTTAGTTAAAGGTTGTTTGTGAAGGACTATGATTGGAAGTTAATTGTAACTAAGTGTTGCTGGGGGGACCTAATTCGCTAGTTGGCAGCAGTGCTAATCACGCCCCGAATGATGTATTAATGTAAAATGTTGTAAGCACGCGAATGGTATAAAAAGGGGGACCGCCCCCTGTATCGGGGCACTTTTGCTGGGTTGACTCCCAACACTGAGTGGAAGTCTTGTAGCAAAGGCTGGCCAACCTTGCATGTAAGACAAATAAATTACTTTTGAATCGGACGACAATTGGTGCTTGCGTCTGCATCAAGAATGTAACAAGTCTCCTGAAAACGAACAGAACACTTACACTGCGCTCTCTCCAACAGATTCAGATCCTGGCCAATAGGTTTATCAGCTATTGATGTCTCTGGCCCTCTTTTTCGTGTAACAAAACGCTCAATGTCTACAATCGGTTTACTAGAAAGGAAAATAAAGTTGGCACCAAGTGCACAGAAGTACAGGACGCTTGGCATCAAGTGCACATACAAGGCACACTGACCTGTTTATTCTTGCCTCATGTGGTCACACACTGTACTGCAGCGAGAATTCACCCAGAAAGGAAATGGAAAAAGGTCAGGCAATCTTTGGGGACCATCCTTCGACCCACCTACAGGTCATGACCTCCACTTTGAAAAACACTGCCCTACACTACTTTTTTTAAAATTTGGATACATGACAACTCATAGACAATTGAGGATCCAACCAAAATTGTTATTTGTAACAATGCAGTTTTATCACCAGTTATCTACCTAAATAAACATCTAAATAATAAATAACAGAGCATATTGGTACACCTATGGAATGTATACATTTGTGTGTTTATGTAAAAGAAACCCATGCAGTGAAGAAACTGTGCAGACTATTGTGCACATTCTGACAGAATGGCAAATATTCCTTTGAAGGTGGAAGAAAACTCCTTTAATAAGAGTCATACTACCATATGTAGAGTGAATGGAAATTTCCCCATTCAATGTACATGGAAAGAAGTCTGATTGTTTACCATAACAGATTTGATACAGTGAGGATTCTGTAAATTATCCAACACTGTCCTATTGGGACTGTCAATTATCTTACACGTCTGTGTGCTCAATTGCTAATACTCTTGCCTTTGGCCAGAAGGTCATAGGTTCAAATTTCAATGCAGAAATTGAGCATACAGTTTGACATTTCTGCCTGGATTTTGATCCACATCTTTTACAGTTTCAATCAAGCAATGTTTTCTCTGGGGCTCGGGTGTTTCAACAAACTAATAGTCAAGTCGTACTATGTACGCTTGGCTAATAGCCCAGACCTCCATTAGTGTATTAAAGTACCTGGGACCCAGAGAAAACATTGCTTGATTGAGATTTCTGCCTCTCTGATCTCAGCTGTCAATTGCACAATGTTTATTTACAGAAAGTTAAGAGGTTTTAAGTGCTTGCAGTTTCAGCTACTGAAACTTTAAAGTGTCTGGATATTTCACACTTTCATTGGGCTGTAGTAAATAGGAATTTTATTTAAGAAAGTGGAAAGTTATCAATGACCTACTATTCTTTAAACTTATTATTACACATAGACTGTTACAATAGGGTTATTTGATTTGAGACATTGCATAGTGGTGAATGGGCATAAAAGTGACAAAGCTTGGCATGGGGCATGAGGGGGCCATTTGAATTGTCTGGAGCATACATTGACATGGGGGCATGATTGGCTTTGGAGATGGATGGGGGGTTATATCTTGGCATGTGGGCATGACGGGCCATTGGGGACGAGGGTAGCATACCTTGGCATATTGACATGAGGAGGATAATGTGAACTTACCCATTGAAAGGTCTATGTATACAGCCTATAGTTTACAACAACTCTGAGGTGCCATGAACCCAGATTCACTGAAATCCTGGCCTAGATCGATGAAAATTGCAGAGGTAAAAGGCATTCCCAAAAATCAGAAACCCCAGGAATGTGGTCAGGAATCCCAGAATCGTATCCCAGATGTCATTTTTAAAGGGCACCATATCACCCCAACTCAGTGAAAATCCAGACCTACAATGTGTTGCAATGTTAGAAGTTCCCTCGGGTAATTGAAATTTTAACTTAAAGTTCCAATACCTGTTATGATGGTTAAGATGAACATAAATGGTTCCATTTAACAGAAAAGCAAAACTTGAAAGAACTCCAGATCCTGATTAGATGTCCAGGCGAACTAGTCCCATGAATAAAAGATTAACTGGTCATTCATCTCATTCACTGTTTGTGGAGCATGGCAGCACACAAATTGGCTGCTACAGCCACCTTTGTAATAATAGTGGCTGCAGGGAAACATAATTTATGAGGCACTTTGGGATGTCCTGTGGGTGTGATAAGGTGCAATATAAATGCAAATCCTGTCCTTCCAAATATGGGAATCCAAGGTTGATTTCGATGTTGGGCATGTTTGCCTGATTGGTGTCACAAAGGAATAAATTTGCTCAATAACATGCTGGAACTAAAATGATGCGCTAAGTAGAACGGACTGCCAAAGGAAAACATGCAGACAGTAGGTGAGAATGATTCAACCTAACTATTCTTAGCCACAAAGAGAACAAACAGTATGAAAAGAAGCACCATGCAATTTCACATTTAGCAATTGGCAATGATTTGCACTTTTGGCTAAGATCAAGCATCAGATCAAGCCCAAGATGAGGTGCGATGCCTCATCTTGTCAGCTTAGGTCTTGTTTGTCCCTTTTATGGGGACTTTGTATTGGATTCAATTGGATTTTGAATTTGGTTTTTGGAGTAAGCAAGGAATGGATTTGGTTGATTGGACATGCTAAATTGCCCCTTAGTGTCAGGGGGGCTAGCAGAGTAAATACGGGGATAAGGCCTGGGTGGGACTGTTGTCGGTGCAGGCTCGATGGGCCAAATGGCCTCTTTTTGCACTTTAGGAATTCTATGATTCTATGATTTGGGTTTGCCTGGTCCAGCCTGAGCGTTGGCTTTGTAACTTTAAGGATGGAGTAAAAAAATGTTTCAAAAAAACATGGGTTGTTGCAGTAAAAGTAATGGAGAGGTTAATAATGCTCACTGTTACTAATGTGTAAATCAAACAGCAACTTTCCGTCATGGCACATGTGAAACTAAATGCATAACGCAGGAATCTGTGTCTAGGGTGCTCTGCTATTCCAGAAGCTTTGTGACAATGACATTTAGCTAACTCATTAATGAAATGCAGTGAAAGGGATGAAGAGGCTGTACATACCTGATATTTGCACTAAACACACAAGGAAAGCTTGTCCATTCCAGTGTAAATACCTTTTAATGACATGTCAAGTCTTAATTATTGCTAAACAGCTCTCTGGCACTGAAAAAAATAACTCATATGTGAAATCTTAATTCATCAGTTTTCATTATTGTTGGAGATTTGTTTAAATTTTAAAAAACTTAAATAAGACATTTCCTTAACTTTTACTTTGGCTGGAATTATTCCGGCCCGCCCACCACAGGAATCAGAGTGGGCGAGGGGCGGACAATGGAAAGGTCTATTGACCTCAGGTGGGATTTTATGGTTTTGGGATGAGTGAGGCTACAAAATTCTGCCCATTATGTATCTTTTATCCCTCCGTCTTAGTCCAATTTTCTTTCCCTCTATGAACTTCGATTTGTAAACCTGATTTGTCATCGAATCAAATCATGACGCACTCCTGGTTCAAACTCTGCGCCGCTCATTTGTGCTCCTTCAATCCTAGTGGTGAATTTAATGGTTTTGCGGTGTGCTCATCCACTACCTGGAGAGTCAGTGGCAACCCCCCCCCATGACCATTCTCAGGAACCCTAATGTGAATAAAAGTTAATCAGGCACCTATCTGGTCAGCGTCAAGTTTCCCAGTCCTGCAGAGTGGAGATCCCTCATCTGAGAGCTTCTGGCCAATTAGACGGCTGGCAGATCTTCAGTACCAAAAGCACCACTTTTGTAAGAACTCTACACCAGTACCGCAATAGACTCCAGAAGAAGGAGCGTTATTGAAGGAGATAAATGGACTAGGCTCACCAGGGCCAGTCAAACAGGCCACAGTGAAGAGGAATGAGGGTGTTGACTTAAAGGGCAGTGGGGGGGGGGGGGGGGGGGAGGGTCTTCCCACCAAGGGAGAGGAAGCCTTGTCTTCAGCAGATTCTCTTGGATAGAGGATTGCTAGCAAGACTGTCAAGCTTTCCCTTGTGATGTAGCTACCCTGATCGCCTGTCAACCTCCACCGTCCCCCTCCCCTCCCCACATCCCCCACACACTTCCCCCCAACACCACAGAAAGAATATTTAAATGGCCACCCACCTCAATCTTTCCTGCCATGGATTGAATTGGGAGATGTTGGAAGTCGACAGGCTCTCCAACACGAGCCTTCCTGCTGCCATTATACCTGTCCCCTGCCCACTCCTGTGTGGTGGGGCCTTAAATTCCAGACGCAGTTGCTCGCTTTGCAAACGCAAAAGTTCCGAGTATCTTGTAGTTAGTGTTCAAGTGTAAGAATGGCTCTTGAATTACAGTATGTTCCAGTGTAAGATTCCATGGAGAGTCTGTGAGCGAGTACAACGAATTATTAAATCTAGACCACTACATACAACTATGCTTCAGACTTCCCTTCACACTCAAAATGTTCTTTCAAGGAAGCTGATGGTGTGGAACTCGATAAACCGTGACGAAAACATTATGTGGACATTGCTAGCTGATTGGCTGAGTGACATTAACATTTGTGGAGGGGACAATGCTGCTGTTCTGTACAAGCACAATATTTACCATGGAAACAGCGTTGATATTGATCACAGCAAAACAAATTTTGCTGCTCTTCCAGAACTTTCTTCGGATCCATAATGGCTGCCAGGTCACAGCTGGCTGTTCCCCAAAGACAATTCTCCTCCAGGAACATGGACAAGCAGCTGTGACATTTTTAAAGCTTATTTATTTATTAGTGTCACAAGTAGGCTTACATTAACACTGCAGTGACGTTGCTGTGAAAACCCCCTAGTCACCACACTCCAGCGCCTGTTCGGGTACACTGAGGGGGAATTTAGCATGGCCAAAGCACTAACCAGAACATCTTTCAGACTGTGGGAGGAAACTGGAGCACCCAGAGGAAACCCACGCAGACACAGGGAGAACGTGTAGACTCTGCACAGACAGTGACCCAAGCCGGGAATCAAACCTGGATCCCTGGCACTTGTGAGGCAGCAGTGCTAACCATTGTGCCACCATGCCGCCCGTGTAAATAAACTTACCTCTGCTTGTCCCTCGCAGGCTTAATGTTCACATCAATAATCACCACCCAAACTGGCGGACCCGCCATTTTCTGAATTCTGGAGGGTTTCCCATTGGTCCTCCAGCATTGAGATGCTGTCCCTGATTGGATGATGAGCTCTCTCCCTGCCCTTTAATTGGCTGGAGTATTGAAAATTGTGGTGGGTGTGCCTAAAACAGGACCTTATCAGGACCTAAAACTAGCTCCCATTCCCTGTCCCCAGTCATGATTGAAAATCCAGCCCCAGGTGGCCCAAAGCAGAATGCCACTAAAAGCACTTTAAAAGTATTACCCTTTTTGGAAATCTGCATTAAAAATCTATAGACCTTATGTATCAGGAAGTCATTATTTCAGCTTTAATCGAATAATGTTCAGAGATATCTTACAAGACAATTTTTTTTTAGAATAATAGTTATGGCATGTTCCATAGCTTACAATTAAAGAACAGAGAGATTAATTTTAAGGCCTCTTGTCAATGTAGTTGAAGGTGGGGGCGACTCGTAAAATAAAATGGATGGCCTATCTTACCCACCCGACCTGTCTCCCATATTAGAGTGAACTGGCAACATGTCCACACTGTCCACACACCCGTGTGTGGTAAACCACTGTTAAGCTTATTGCCTGTGTGTGTGTGTGACATGCCTGGACATGCCCCTGCCGGCCGTGCCTGAGACTCCTCCCCCCCTGGTCCAGGTATAAAGGTGACTGCTCCCCACCCCCCTGCCTCAGTCCCTGGACCAGTTCATCGGCATGGGTGTGCTCCAAGTCTTTTGCGAATAAAAGTCTATTTGTTCTAGCATACAAATTAGTCTTTGCTTGATTGATAGTGCATCTATTTTATTTGCAAAAGTTTTGGGATGGAGCAGATACTAAAACCCGGTAGACTTGAATTGGATCCTCAAGCCGTAGGAGCCTCTAACAGCTTCGATCACTGGCTACGATGTTTCGAAACTTTCCTCACCGCCTCCGCCTCCGTCGTCCGGACCGAAACCGACAAGCTACACGTGCTCCACGCCCGGGTAAGCGATCAAGTATTCTCGATGATTAGAGACGCTGAAACTTACAAGGACACGATCGAACTTTTAAAAGGCCAGTACAACAAACAGTCTAATGTAATCTACGCCAGACATCTTCTGGCTACTCGCAGACAACAGCCAGGAGAATCGGGCGATCAATTCCTGCGTGCGTTGCGAGTACTTGGCACGGCCTGCAACTGCCCAAAACACTGAGGACTTAATCAGAGATGCCTATGTCACGGGTATCAGGTCAAGCTATATCCAACAGCGACTGCTGGAACAGGGTGGGCTGGACCTACAAAAAACTGTGGCGTTTGCCGACTCATTAGAGGTGGCCTCCCGTAATCTCGAGGCCTACACCCCCAACCACGGGGGCACATCGTGGACACCGCAGTCGCCACCACCTCTGTACTCGGGAGGGCCGCAGGCCTACGCCACGCCACGAGCCAACCGCTGCGGCAGTCTCCAGAGGCCCGAAGTGCTACTTCTGCACCCCCAACAACGCTGCCTGGCGAAGGATGCGATCTGCTCCGGGTGTGGAAAGAAGGGCCACTACGTGAAGGTATGCAGGACGAAATTGACCTCCAAGCCCAGTAGCGCCACATGCGACCCGTGGGGGCCGCCATCTTGGGTGCCGGGAGCCGCGTGTGAGCCGTGCGGGCTGCCATCTTGGACGTCTTCAGCCGCGTGTGAGCTGTGCGGGCCGCCATCTTGGACGCCTTCAGCCACATGCGAGCCATGCGGGCCGCCATCTTGAACGCCTTCAGCCGCGTGTGGGCCATGCGGGCCGCTATCTTGGACGCCGTCAGCCGCGTCTCAAAATCCAACGGTGGCTTCGGTTACGCTGGACCAATCCAGGCCTCACCAACTCGCCAGGTCCATGATGGACATCGAGGTAAACGGTCGCACTACTTTCTGTTTATTTGACTGTGGGAGTACGGAGAGCTTTATTCACCCGAACACAGTGAGCCACTATGCCCTTTCAGTACTGCCAGTGAAGCAAACGATCTCCATGGCTTCAAAGTCCCACTCGGTGGATGTCCTCGGGTACTGCGTGGCGACCCTGACTGTATGGGGCACAGTGTACAAAAATTTCAGGCTCCTCGTGCTGCCACAACTCTGCGCTGCCGTACTCCTGGGGTTAGATTTCCTGTGTCACCTTAAAAGCGTCACCATGGAGTAGAATGGGCCTTTTCCCCCCGCTCTCAGTTTGGAATCACCAGTTTTTAGATCGCCCACCGTGCACCACCTGCAGCCTCTCGACCCTTAAAGTCGCCCCTCCCTCACTGTTTGAAAATCTCACCCCCGACTGCAAGCCCATCGCCACCAAAAGCAGATGGTACAGTGCTGGAGACAGAGCTTTTATCAGGTCCGAAGTGCAACGGCTCCTAGGGGAGGGGATCATTGAGGCCAGTACCAGCCCCTGGAGAGCCAAGTAGTAGTTGTTAAAACTGGGGAGAAACATGGTATGGTCATTGACTACAGTCAGACCATTAACCGCTACACGCAGCTGGACGCGTACCTCCTTCCCCGCATATCTGACATGGTTAATCAGATTGCGCAATATCGGGTGTTCTCCGCCATCGACTTAAAATCTGCATAACACCAGCTCCCTATCCGCCCGGAGGACCGCCAATATACTGCCTTCGAGGCGGATGGCCGCCTCTATCACTTCCTTAGGGTCCCCTTTGGCGTCACCAACGGGGTCTCGGTTTTCCAGCGTGAGATGGACCGAATGGTAGACCAAGATGGGCTGCGGGCCACCTTCCCGTACCTGGATAACGTCACCTTCTGCGGCCATGATCAGCAGGACCACGACGCCAACCTCCACAAAGTCCTCCACACCGCCACACTCCTAAATCTGACCTATAATAAGGAGAAGTGCGTATTCCGCACATGCCGCCTCGCCATCCTTGGTTGTGTTGTGGAAAACGGGGTCATCGGTCCCGATCCCGACCGCATGCGTCCCCTCCTGGAACTTTCCCTCCCCACCAGCCTCAAATTACTGAGGAGATGCCTGGGCTTCTCCTCGTATTACGCCCCGTGGGTCCCCAATTATGCGGATAAAGCCCGTCCGCTCATCAAATCCACCTCTTTTCCCCTGACGGCAGAGGCCCGCCTGGCCTTCGACCGCATCAAAGCAGACATCGCGAAGGCCACGATGCACACTGTAGACGAATCCATCCCATTCCAGGTGGAGAGCGATGCGTCTGACTTCACCCCAGCCGCCACCCTTAACCAGGTGGGCAGACCCCTGGCCTTCTTCTCACGAATCCTCCAAGGCCCTGAAATTTGACACTCCTCTGTCGAAAAGGAAGCCCAAGCCATAGTGGAAGCTGTACGGCACTGGCGCCACTACTTAGCTGGTAAACGATTCACCCTACTCACGGACCAACGGTCAGTTGCATTCATGTTTAATAACACACAGCGGGGCAAGATCAAAAATGATAAAATATTGAGGTGGAGAATCGAGCTTTCCACCTACAATTACGACATCTTATACAGGCCTGGGAAGCTCAATGAGCCCCCAGAAGCCCTGTCCCGGGGAATATGTGCCAGCGCACAAATAGACCAATTGCAGACTCTCCACAGCGACCTCTGCCACCCGGGGGTCACCAGGTTTTTTCACTTCATTAAAGCCCGTAACCTGCCCTACTCCATTGAGAAAGTCAAGTCTATAACCAGACACTGCCAGGTCTGCGCAGAGTGCAAGCCGCACTTCTATCGGCCAGACAGAGCACACCTCATAAAGGCCACCCGCCCTTTCGAACGCCTAAGCGTCGACTTCAAAGGCCCCCTCCCCTCTTCTGACTGCAACATATACATCCTCAATGTCATTGACGAATATTCACGTTTCCCCTTCGCTATTCCCTGCCCGGATATGACCTCAGCCACGGTCGTCAGGGCCCTGCACAGCCTCTTCACCCTGTTCGGTATCCCTAGCTATATCCATAGCGACCGGGGATCCTCCTTTATGAGTGATGAGCTGCGACAGTACCTGCTCTCCAAAGGCATAGCCTCGAGTAGGACCACCAACTACAACCCCAGGGGGAACGGACAGGTAGAGAGGGAGAACGCGCCATTTTACTAGCTCTGAGGTCTAAAGGTCTTCCAGTCACCTGCTGGCAAGAGGTCCTCCCTGATGCGCTACACTCGATTAGATCACTCCTTTGCACAGCTACCAATGCTACCCCTCACGAAAGAATATTTGTTTTCCCCAGAAAGTCCTCCTTGTGGACCTCACTACCGTCGTGGCTGACATCCCCAGGCCCTGTCCTGCTCCAGAAGCACGTGAGGACCCATAAGTCGGACCCCCTGGTCGAAAGGGTCCAGCTCCTCCACGCCAACCCCCAATACGCCTATGTGACGTACCCCGACGGGCGGGAGGACATGGTCTCCATTCAAGACCTGGCATCCGCAGGTGCCCCAGGGACCACGATGACCCACAACCCCACACCCCCAACCCCCGTATACAGCACGCCTGAGCCCCAGGAGCCGCCACCACGCACCCGACAATCGGAAGGGACTACAGACGACTTGAGCGACTACGGCCTGACGCCTGAACCAACACCGCGGCCACCTGAACCAACACCACAACCGGCACTACGGCGGTCGCAGTGGCGGATCAAGCCCCCAGAGAGACTGAACTTGTAAATTTGTAATTCTGCAAATATCGTTCCACCCACCTCACCCCCGCCGGACTCTTTTTTAAAAGCAGGGGGTGAATGTGGTAAACGACTGTTCAGCTTATTGCCTGTGTGTGTGTGTGACATGCCTGGACATGCCCCTGCCGGCCCTGCCTGAGACTCCTCCCCCCCGGTGCAGGTATAAAGTGACTGCTCCCCACCCCCCTGCCTCAGTCCCTGCACCATCGGCATGGGTGTGCTCCAAGTCTTTTGCGAATAAAAGCCTATTTGTTCTTGCATACAAACTAGTCTTTGCTTGACTGATAGTGCATCACCGTGGGCATATAGAGCACCTAAGTGGACAATCAATAGCTACTTAGGGGGCTTGTTCGGTCTCCACCATTATTTTACATGCAGCTGGAGAAGGCAGAGGCAAGCCAAGCAGCCTAGCAGCTTTGACTATAAGGGCTGCTGTCAGGTAGGAAGATGGTTACCTCCTTTCAGGAGTCTCCTCTGTCCATTAGGAACAAATACACATGTTTTTACACCCCTTATCCCGGCCCTTCCCGCTCCCCCTTCACTGGCAAGTAGGTGCAACTTAATTGACCTAATTAACACTTATGATAATAGGCCCATTTACCCTGACTGACATATAGAACAAACAACCTGAGCATCATGTCAGTCAATGCAATGCACACACATACGTTCCCTCCTCCAGCCTGTCCTTCTATGAAGGTTTATCTGCAGGATGGTTCCAAAGCTCTGGATGAATACCTCTACATGTTAAATACTTACAGCACATTTGTTTGTAATCTTGCTACACAGCAAAGCCCATGGATTCTGATTTAACACAATCAGCGTCTTGCTATTATTTGAGCTGTCCAATATTACAAAAGTTGTCACGTAACCATCTACCCACCTCAGGTCAAGTCAGTGTTTCATGATCTCTGACATCGACTTCTTTTCAGACACTCGGTCCACAATTAGCATGTTAACACTTTGATGACAGTGCCTGGTCAAAGCAAATAGAACATGGTGGCCTTTGTACCCAACCATTTTGTCTTGGATTCAAGGCATTACTGTTTTCTCAACCCTTTATTTGAGCCTCTGGAATGGTACCAAGTTATTATGTTTTTGGTTGTCACAATACATGCACCACTTGAATTTCTTTTTGACCATTTGCTGTCAATAAAAAGCTCAGGCCACATTTTCCCCACCATGTCACCTCTCAACTGCTTCTACCCAGGGCATATTACAAGTAGCGTTTGAAGTTTGGGACAGGTTTTCGGTCCCTGCTGTATCCAGAAGTGGTGACCTTAGTTTGCTAAAAGCAACACCACTGGTCTATATGCCAAATCCTGCCCCTACGCCATTTACATAGAGGCTAGATTGGAAGTCAGCAGGCTACCTGCCCAGACATGGTGGTTAGCCAATTGAAGTAATTAAAGCCTTACTGAAAAAACGGCTGAGCTGAGGGGAGTATTTGAAGAAGGGGGAACCGTGAAGGGAGGGGGAGAGGTCAGTGGGGAAGGGCAGAAGGGGTCACAATGTCTCCAATGGGCTCTGAGGACCCACAAAGGAGATGCACTGTCCTTGCCTGGCACCAGTTTACACAGCTAAAGCTATCAGTCTTCATGGGCCTACCCCAGTCACTGGAAAACACCAGATTGCAGCCCAGGCACTTAAGTGGCCATTAATTGGCCTTCCCTGTTCCTCATACAATTTGAGACAAGTTGAAGGCAGACGGGTAAGCGGTAGGAAAAAAATCCGTTGGATTTTATGTGTCCCCAAGCTTTCAAAGCTGCAGGAAGGGGATCATAAAATCCAACCCCAATCTACAGTCAGTCACATTTTTAAATGAATTGCCACTAATTAGAAAGGATAACAGAAATCGGGATTTCCTGGGATTTTCATGTCTGTGTCTCAATGTTCTCCATTTTGAAATTTGACCAGGAAAGACAGCTTCCTTTTTAGTTTCAGTCACAGTATGAAAATTCAATTTTTGTTAATGGCAGCATGTTGAGACTATGGCAACATTTCTTTTTATTTTTCAGAATGTAAGAAGATATGTCTCGAGACAAATGCATTAGGAGAACCCCGGGTCCCTCTGGGTAACCAAATTATAAATATTGCTGACCTTGAATGTCACATCTCTAACATCCAAATTCTCCCGCCAATAGTCTTCCAGTCAGCACTATAGTCCCTAGTCTTGCAGTCCCCAGTCTTACATCTCTGTGGCTTTATGGATTCTGAATCACATGACTACAAAGCCAGAACTGTCAGTTTGATACCAATGGACCATTCTGACAAACAGCTGACTGAGAACTGGCAAGCCTATCACATACATAACTCGATATTCGACACAACTATAATGGGATTTGAACCTGCAACTGCAAAGGAACACGCCAGCTGTTTTTTAGCGGATGCTCCAGACAGCAATGCTATCTTAGGTTGTTTATAACTGCAAAACATACTGTGCTGTTCACAAATTGAAGAAAATGTGAACAATAGCACAATAAATCCAAATGCAGATTGCGCAGGTATTATATCTGGATTTTGCATGCAGAATCCATTGGAAATGTCACTAATGCATTACTGGAAGATGCATTTTGTCGAATTATTTCTCATGAAATTTTACAATAACTTCTCAAGGACAGTGAGGGATGGACAATAAATATTGGTTTGGTTGTGATGCCTATCTCTCAAGAATGAATTATCAAAAAGTTTGTTGTTTATCAACCTACAGGAGAAATGCTATAAAAAGGGTATCTTTCACTGACTATTTCTATCCTTACAGTTTAAGTATTGAACCATTTGTATTTTGTTCCACCTTACTGGTTCTGGACATTATTCTTTTTGTAAATAAATGTGAGTTAGTTTTAGCCTATAATTCAGCATTAAGAAGTGATGCCTAGTGTGTGCAGCCAGGTCCTGCTCCATAGGGATTCCTGCTATCCTGCTATGGATTTAAACTAATAAGGCGGGGTGGGATCCACAGCAGTAGGTCAGGCAGTACAGAGACTGTGGAGAACTCAGTGAATGGGTCCAGTAAGGTTAAGAGAAATAAAACACAGGGAGAGTGTACAAAACATGACAGGACAGATGGTCTGAGGTGTGTTTGCTTTAACGCAAGGAGTATGACAGGGAAGGCGGATTAACTTAAAGATTGGATTACTACATGGAACTGTGATGTTGTGGCAATTACGGAGACTTGGATGAAAGAAGGGCAGGACTGGCAGCTTAGCATTCCAGGATTTAGATGCTTCAGGTTAGATAGAGAGGGTGACAAAAGAATGTCAGAGCTATACAGAGGGAGGACGCCTTGGTGGGATCATGTAGTGAGGCCATATGGGTAGAACTCAGGAACAGGAGTGGTGCAATCACACTGTTGGGGTTGCACTACAGACCTCCCAACAACCAGTGTGAAGTGGAGGAACTGATATGTCAGCAGTTTATGGGAAGATGTAAAAGCAACAGGGTTGTTGTGATGGGCTATTTTAACTTCCCCAACATAGACTGGGATTCCTTTAGTGCCAGAGGTTTGGATGGGGCAGAGCTTGTTCAGTGTGTCCAAGGGTGCTTCTTGAGACCATACGTAGATAGTCCAACTCAGGAAGGGGCTATCTTAGACCTGGTTCTGGGAAACGAGCCCAGACAGGTGATTGATGTCTCAGTGGGGGACCATTTTGGGAACAGTGATCACAATTCTGTAAGTTTCAAGTTACTTGTAGAAAAGAGTAGAAGTAGTCCCAGAGTGAAAGTACTAAACTGGGGGAAGGCTAACTACGACAATATTAGGCAGGAGCTAGGGAATGTAGACTGGGAGTGGCTGTTTGAAGGCAAATCCACATCCGATATGTGGGAGATTTTTAAAAGTCAGTTGTTAACAATTCAGGACAAGTATGTCCCTGTAAAAATGAAGGGTAAAGGTGGCAAGATTTGGGATGACAAGAGAGATTGTGAGCTTAGTGAAAAAGAAGAAGTAGGCATACATAAATTTCAGGAAATTGAAAATGGATAAGGCTCTTGAGGAATACAAA